>NC_044574.1:28480858-29101066 GCF_901933205.1 Camarhynchus parvulus
ACAGGTCATGCCTGTAGTAAACAGCTGTGCTTAAAAAAGCTGTTCTGCCACTGCTATGGCATCAAAGGCTCTTTAATATAGGCAGCAGTGCTCTAGTACTGTCTTTTCTGATTACTGCTGTAAGTAATGTTTTTGGATGGAAGCTGTATGCCTCTTAGATCTCTCTGTTTTCACTTGAAGGTTAATTCAAAGTGAGCATTATGCTTGTGAAAGTGTGAGAGGAACAGCTCTAGGAAGCAAATTCCTTTTCTAACAATTTTTTTTATTTAACCAACAGAAAAGTGTGTTGTGGACAGTGATGTCATATAATCCAGGGTGTTTCGTCCAATGTCTTAACTCCCCTTCCCATTTGCTAAAGATTTTATGTACTATTCATTTGCTTCCCTCAAAAGTTTGATGTTAATTAAAAATCAGGCGTCATTTTAGCAAGTGGTCATTTGCCCGTATACCATGACCTACCACTGACTATTTATAGAGTGCAGACAGTAAATAATTGGCCAGTAAGGAGTTTTTAAAGATTAATTTTAAAAATAAAGCAGAAAATGTTTTAGAAGTTTTCTTCCAATCAGTACTGCAGAACTTGTCATAACTAGAAATCTCTGAGTACACACTGCATGAAACTAAAGCTCTCTAGACTGGTCCCTAGAAGCACATAGATGATTTTGGTGAAGCAGTAGTGTGTGACTACAAACTGCTTATAAATACAAATACTTTCATGACCATTTTAGGTAGCTCAGCTCCAAGCATAATTTGATGTGCAACAGTCTCTTGGTTTGCAGTCTAGACAACACTCCCTTGAAAATTTATTGCTGAACACTGTCACAAAAATGTGCCAAAGTAAAATTTGCATAAAGGTTATACTGTATTGGCCTGGCAATCATCCCATCCTGTTCTGAACTTGTTTTAAATACTTTTCACATTGTTTGAAATACATCATACTTCAGTCCAAACATAAAGGAAGTCTGTCGGAAAGCATTCTTTAGCTTCCCAGATGGAGATAATATTTAAGATACATATTTTTGTGAAAGTAATAGAGAAAATTCGTGGTCATGTTACCACAATAATAGGAGTGCTTTATGACCACTTTCTACTAATTACCATAGAAAATACATATAATTAAAAAATGTAAATCCAACTGTCACAGTCCATTTATATTTTTGAACCACATTTTCATTATTAAATGGTAAATTTAGAAAGCAAGTTTTCACTGCAGAAAAGAGAAACAAATATTCATGACGGCCAAGAAGGTTTCATTTTTTTTCAAAGAAATCCTACTATTTGTTTTGCTTCACTTGCATCTCTTGCCAGATTCTTCCCAATGCCTTCAAAACCATGACCATTTAATAGCAATGTGCAAATGCAGCAAATTCCTTGTGGTGAAGCAACTGTGGATTTCAGTAATAATTGCCCACTGTACTAATACTACAGACTGTAGCTCTGAGTTGTGGGGAGAAGTTAACCTTTCAAAAAACTGTTGTGGCTTAAGATCTCTCACCAATTTTTGATGGTGTTCACATTCACATTATGAATTTGGATAAATAGATCCATGCTCTTCTCTAAAACCTTTAGAAAGTTTGAGAATCTTTAAAAAACCTACATAAAGTTTGAAAATTTTAAGGGATGCAGAAATGGAACAAAAACAAATCCAAATTCCACACCTGATAAAATAGATTTCCACTGTTTGAAACATCATCTTTTAAAAGAGATAATCAGATTTCCAATATTTGTACTTGCCATTGTCCTTTACAAAACTAAGAAAAATAATGCCCTAGATTCCAAGATTATATTATCTATCTCTGTATATGAAAATGAAGTTACTCTGGCATAAGTGCAGGTCTGAACTGTACAGGAAATACAGTTAGAGAACCATATGATTTGAAGGGAATTTTACTATGATATTACCTCTATAGTAACTAGCTTCTGTTGTCTCTAAAGTTACAAAGTATTATAACACCCAAGGTCAGCAAGGTGCTTAAGCAACTCTAAGAATACAGTAGTTCCACTGACATCCATTAATTCTTCTTCAATATCTAGATCTAAGCAGCTGGGAGTTGGTCTTCCATGACCATAATGAAGCACAGAAACCTTGGTCTTCTAACAACCATCCAAATTACATTAATGACTGTCCACACTTTCAGAATTTCTAATGATCATTATGATTTTAGAGGACAGGTTTCTTCTCTGGTTGTTGGATTCCTCCACTAGAATATTTCAAGATGACTATCTTTAAAAATACTCAATGGGAAAACAAACTGTGAGAAGTGACTGCATTTATTTACCATATTTTGCAGAGGAATAATTAAAGATAATTGACTCAGAAAATCACCAACTTTTAAAACTGTCATCTTACTCTGACTGACATGTTTGCAGACTGCATCTCAGAAAAAGGTAAATTTAATTCCCAGCTGCAAAATCAGAATACAATAAAATGCATATTTCCATTTTTAATTAATATTACCTGCACATTGGTATTGTTTTTTTCTTGCTTTTATCTTCTATGCTTTTTTTTCCTATGTTGATCTGTCTGAGTTATTGTTGCTGTGTAACCCTAACAAGCTTACATCCTACTATTTATGTAGCAATAGTACAGTCTGGATCCCTATGAAACCACCTACTATAAAATAGAAATAACGAAACCAGTGTAAGAATCTTTAAAACTAATTTTTAAAAAATGCAAAAAAAAAGAATCATTACATTATCACAATTCAAAAAAGACAGAATTGAGGTAAAGGGAGATTAAGACTTTGGAGAGACATCCTGGTGACAGGGCTGGAAACTCTGGTATACAAACTGCAATAAAAGAAGAAAAATACCTACAATATTTGATATTATGGTTCACAAGAAGCCATAATATTAAGTGCTCAGATGAAAAGGATAATGCAATGAGAATAGATGTCACAGAAAGGGTTGCAGAGAAACAATTTCAGTAAAACAGGTACCTCTTATGGTTTTTTTTTGTGAAGCTTTCCTACTGCCTCTCTCATGTACCTTAGTATGAGCTAGCAAGCAAAGCTCCCTAAGTTTCCTGTGAAATTAGTTTATGGTGATACAAATAGAAGCTCCTGGAAGAGCCTAACTTCCTAACTTGCCCCAAAAATCACAGTCCAAGCATTGTGAAACAAAATGTAATTCTGATCGTAATGAAAGAGTCAGCCTTCACATCTCATGGACATGCATAATAACCAAGAGGCAAATATGGATGGAAAAGTCTGAATCCAAGTAAGTAATTTTTTTTGCTTTCTCACATTAGTATAATTGTTGAAACAAAGAAATAAAATTTATTGCAACAGAAGAGGAAACGTAAAACCATGTTTTAAAAGCTCACAGCTTTCCTGTGGGGAAAAGGCACTGTTCCAAAGACATGCATCATTCCAGGTAACCTTCTACCCAGGTTTCTTCTGACATTTCTGCCAGTCTCCTGTTAATCTTACTCTTTAATTAATTTTCCTCTTATTGACACTGGCAGCGTTGTTATGCTGACATTGGTTGCGTCCTTAAGCATCCCTTGCAAATCACACAGTACTTGATCTAGAAATCTGGATTAAAGTAGCAGCAATTATAATGAGCATTAGGAATGGCCCTGAGTATTATACTCTCTGCCCTTGCAAGAAAGACTTTGAGATTACATTATCTATTTGAAACTGGAAAGCTTCTAAGCAGACCGCTGTGAGGAACTACATTGTCCTACAGGAGAGAAATGAGCAGTCACAGTTGTTTCTGTAGCTGTTTTCTTCCTATTTATGTTGAATGATCTTTAGGAATAAAATTTTAGAGGAGAGGATGGTGGAAGAACAATGAAATATACAGAACAAGCCAAGATTTGTTTTGTAAGTGGAGTTTGTTAACGTTTCATATTTTTTAAACTTCATGGATTTTTATTCAAACTATTCAGAGACAGACTTTACAATGTTGATTTTCTACTCCTTTACTGATCCATCATTTAAAAGAGCATTTTAAAAACTGCATTTACAAAATGTTGATTATCACTGGCTGCAACAGCACAGCTGTAATTGTGCTTGGGAAGTGAATGGGGAGAACTTACTGGGAGACTATATGCCTCAACCCACCTTTTTATACCAGTGCTGAATAAAGTAGGTTTTTTTTGTATTGAAAAAGAACCGAAATTAATTTTTAAGAGTTCTGCTGCATTTGTGAACCTTCTCAATATGCCCTAGCAGGGATTTTCCTGTCTTTGCCTAAGCTTGATGAGATGAGCAGACAACATGGAGAAAACATAAAATGGAGCACGTACAAAAATTTTACAGATTCTGTATGAGATAATGGCCATTTTATTACATTTACAAATCAGTGCATAATATTTAAATAGTCTCCTTTTGTGGGTATTCTCTTAATAGCTGGTGCTCTTCTAGTTTTTTATAAAAATGCTAAAAGCTCTGTTGCTTTTTACATATGAAAATACATGTGAGCTGTTATGATACCACAAACACTACAGTTTGCTCTTTAGTTCCAAGTATTATTTCATGTACAATTCTGTACATTCTTCTAACTGTTTTAAAATCTAAATTTATTTAACCCAGGAAAGCATACAGAAGGGTCTAGCTGGTTTATCCACATACAGTTAATCTGTTTATGTTTCTGCTACTTGGAACCATTAATAACGATAAATTTCATGTCGTGGATGAACTGAATTGATTATCAAATCAGGAACAACAGGAAAGCTTGATTATTTTGTTTCTTTTAATTAGACCTAATATCATTAACTTCTCACAATTAAATTCTGGTCCTTCCTATTTCCGAGCCTTAGGAAGTCTTTCTGAGAAAGCAAAGGCAAAGAGGGTGCTGTGCTTTGAACATTTGAACCCTGTTGACTTGAGGGAGAAAAGAATGCTGCAACAGCTGGATGTGTTTGCAAAAAGCATCTTCAGCGTCAGTACATCCATCATGACTAAAGCAATTTACTGCAATGGAGTTAGTGCTGGTCAAAGATGCTAAACTTTAAGCCCTTAAGTCCTCGAACCTGCATCCGTCTGCAGAGCAAGCATATCAGATCCACACTGTCTATCACCTCAGCTCTGGTTTGAAGACAGCTGATCTAAAGATAAGAGGGAAGGTCATGCTCTATTGCCACAATTAAAAACAGTTTAAAATATGTTAATGAGGAACAGATTTGAAAAAGAATTTAGTACCAGCAAGGTCCCAGGTTTTAACTGTCATGAAAATGTCTGAAGATCAGCACCTTTCTATAATCACCCAAGGTGCTACCTGAAGATTTGGGTTCCCAAATACCTTTAGCAATTCATTTCCATGTGCCTTTTCCCATATTCTGACCTTTATGGGCACATGATTGTGTGCAACTATAATTGACATTGAGCATTAATCAGACAGTGGTGTGTTTTAGGCCTTAACTGCACTGCTTGAACTGCTGACCTTGAGAGAAAAGGTTTTATATGCCATTCCCAATCCCTTAAGTCTTCCTGTCACTGCAAAGCAAATACTTGGCTTTTATGGATGGATTCAGTTTCAAGTCTGCAGTTTTTCTAATGTTTTCTTAAAATTACAAAAGTGGCTTTCAGGGGAAGTTTGTAAACATAGGCACATTTTTTATTGCACACTATTACCAACACAGACAGGCTTTTGTAAAATAGTACATGCTTAGATAAAAGTGAGAAAATCCCTTATGAAGGAATGTTGCTCGTAGAAGTGTCCTGTGAACTTAGAGATAAATAATACCACAAACAATAGCAGATAATATCTCTTCGCTTTCGCCGTTCATGTTACAGTGATTGGCAAAGATTTCTTTAACCAAGTAGAATGAGGACTCCTTGAGATTTACAGACTCCATCCCCTTTTACATTACACACAATTTTGCAGTTTTTGCAGCTCAAACTTCCTTGAAGAAACTCTTGGTTTTGCTCCTTTTTATGCTCTTCTTGTTCCTGAGTTTTTCTCACTATTGTCTCTGTGGAATTTTTATAATTTGTCCTTTAAAATATTTAATGGCACAAACACAAATCATACACATATTCTTAAATATTATTCTATGAGTGTGCATTTAAAAGATGAGTATGTGACCTCAAAACAAGATCCATGGAAACTAGCATCAAATCAGAGCTATTAAAAACTATAGCATGCTTCATCTTGCTGATGATATGAAATGTAGACATCAATATCAACAGATATACTTTAAAAGAAAATTTGATGCCAAAGTAAAGCATCTGAGAAATTATTATCATACTCAATTAGTTCTCAACTACAATGTCAATTTGGTTCATTTTCTTTTTTTTTAAACTTGAACCATTTTCACTAGCATTTCTGGTACTGGTAGTCATATTTTTGTTTCTTGTTTGTAAGTCTGAGATATTCCTACTGTGAGATATTTGAACAGTTACTGCATTAACTATGATTGCATAAACTACCAAAAGAAGACTGCCTTGGAGGGCTTCTGAAACCTTTGGCAAAACTTGCTTACATTTTCTCACCATGTTAACCTAATATTACTATTACCAAAGGATCTAGACAAGGAAGCAACAACCAGCAGCTCAGGATGCTGTGTGGGCACAAAGTACTTCAGATATGTGAATTTGTGCTTCAGTGAAACAGCTACTGAGGCACTGCAGCTGACAGATGAAACCCACACAATTAAAAGAAACCAGATGTAAAAAAAAAAAAACCCAGACAAAAGAAGCTGGATGATGTCAAATAAAAAAAGGCAGAGAGAAGTAAACAATTACAAATTGGTTATTAGCTAGAATAAGCAGCATAACTGGGAAAGCCAGACTTTAAGATAAATTCCATAGCGCTACAATCACCACATCTCTTTCCATTTAAGCCAATGGGAGTTTTATTGCCAAGGAATCTCTCCATTAAAATTTTGTAATGATACCCTTCCTTACTCGGTGAAGACAGTGAAACCCTCTGGTTTCTTTAAAATTACAAAATATTGTTTCAGAGTCAGCAATACTTGTTTTTGCAAGAACATATGCTCATGGGGCTGAGCTAAAGACCAAAGAACTACTGCAAAATATTTCCACTCCTTTTTGTTCTCTTTTAAAATCTTGTTGCACTTTTCCCTTGTACTGTCTTTTTCAATAAGGCTTCTAAACCCCTGGACACAATAAGTTTTCCTAAGATGAATCAAATAACGATAGCATCGCGCAAAAAAAAAAGAAGACATATATTCATTTATCCTTGAGCAGCATATATTAAATATATAAAATAATATATATAAAGTGAATATAATGTACCATACAAATTCATAGCTCAGCCATTTTCAGACCTTAAAAAAAAGCTCCTAAAATTTAGTTATTGTATAGACATATTTGTCCTGAAACAGTTAGAACATCATAAATTAATGAAACAATCACTTTTTCTCTCCAGTTAATTAGGCACAGTATCACCATCATCAGAAACTGGGGGAAAATATTTGAAAAAACACTCTGCAGTCTAGAAGCATCCTACCTTTCTTTTGCGCAGTTTCACTTGATTGTCTGAATGTTCGTGTGTGGTCAAATGATTCCTTACATGTAAACACTGAAGATCTTCTGCTGAACTGACATTTGAAAGGCATTTGTTTTCAGGGGCCACTTGAGGTTCTGTGAAACCACTTTTATCCAGACCATTTTCCACTGCTGGGATGCAAGAGCAAGGAGGAGATTGCATAAGGCCATTGCTGGGTTGCACTGCTGAGCAGAGCTGTCCATCACTACTGGCGTATGATTCAGAAGAAATCCCACTCTCTACCACATTGCACTCAGACTTTCCAAGCCCATCTTTGAAAGCATCAGATTTCCGGCGCTGTTGTGCAATTACAGCAGTATGAAGCAGCTGCTTCCCAGACATAATAACTTCTTTCACATTTGGAGAATTGATACAATTTTCCTTCTCTACGTCTACTACTTCATTTAAGACTTCATAATTACAAAGCTCCAGGCTTTGGCCAATACTGCCACAAACATCTTCTTTCCTCTCCTCTTTAGGTTCCTCACTTATATCTCCACTGATTCCAGATGATTCATCTGCCTTGTTACCCTCAGTTATTGGTACCATCTGTGTTAAGGAGCCTGCTCCATTTAAGCTGTGCCCTTCATCCTTGGGTTCACTTCCTACAGCAGTGATGTGGTAATTAACACTATCCAGGCTGAGTGCAGAATAGTCATCATTGTCATCAGACACATGGACTAGAGTTTCTGTGCTCGCCTCCAGAAAATGTTTCTCGTCCTCATGGTTGTCATTTTCATCCACCTCCTTTGAAACGTTTCCCAGCTGCTTTTCAGGGAAGCCAGTCACCTCTCCACTATAGCAGCACTCTGGAAATGAAGCACATTTTTCTTTCCGGTCCATGCTCAAAACCTCATCTTTTTCCATACTTGTCTGCAAGTTATCAGCTACAAGTCCGTGACGACATGCTGTATTATACTCCACGGGCTCCAAAGCCAATCCCATCCACTGGGTCACATGCTCTTCCCAGCTTTTCTTTCTGATTGCTAGAGACATGTCATAACAGTTCAGCAGCAGACTGCAATGTACCTTCCACAGAGGACCAGAGGAGATGTCATGGCTGCTGTGCACCGCTCCTGAGGGAGAGAAGGTTTCATCATTTTAACATCTGCAAGAAATAAAAAAAGACTGTGTTATTGAATCAACTCCAAATAAAAAAAAAAAGAAAGGGAAGGAACAGTTTAAACAAAAGTGTAAAGCAAGATAAGACTGTGGGACCAGAAGGACAGGAATTTAAAAGATTGTTTTGTTTAAAGTTTTAATACTTTTCATACAAAACTTGACGGCACTCATAATTCAGTATAACATTTTTTCTGATTACTTTCCAATATCAAGTAAACAAAAATGTATAAACAGGCACATGGACAAGCGAGTAGCTCCAGAGCCAAAATTTTACAAGCTCCTCTTAACTGTGTCTCTCATGAGATAATAATTTCAATGGGTATTAATGACATTATAACTTATAGTTGCTTTGTAACTTTACTTCTTCCTCATCCACGGATACCTGTGGAGTGCAGAATTCTGGCTGTTTACCAAAGAAGTAGAGAACAATTGAGGGTATTTCCAAATTTACCAAATGTATAAACTACTTATCTTCTGAGTATCTTTGGCCCATTCAGTGGCTCTTATTTTTACTGTTACTATTAATTCTCTTCAGGCCTAGTTGTAATTACAAGTGTTACATGAAACTGAGTAAATCAGTTGTTGTGTAGTAATAAAAAAAAAAATCATAGAAACATAGATAAGCTTGGGTTTGAAGGGGCCTTTAAAGGTCATGTGGTCCTATAAAACACTTGGAAAACCATTTGAAGTTTTTTGGTGTACTTCCTCATTCAAATGCATTATAAAACCTGAACCCTGCCACACCCCCCCATGCTGAATATATTCATGATCTTCTAGTGTAAGGCATGGAGAAAACTGTTATTTGGAACAGGGCTCTCCAGAAGGGAAGACTGTGGGCCAGCGTGGTTGGCCGTAGCTTTGCTACTCACCTGGACTGCCTGGCTCTGCCAGAGGCCACTGTCCCTGCTTGGGTTTCTATGTGGGAATTTTCACTGACTGCTGCATTAGGCATTCTGTATGATGGCATTTGAGATAATACATTAATCTTGTGTCATTGTATGTGTATGTTAGCACAAAGATAATATATTAATTAATGAATCATAAAATAAAATTAACAAGTTCACTGTCAAAGAAGAAAACAAAACTTCTGTCTCATAAGATGTTAGAAGTTCAAGGAGCAGACACTTCTACTTTTCACTCCCTACACAAGAACTGTCAGCACTTAGCATGGATCTGGTTATTGATTTCAGCAATAAAGAAGATTAAGTAGTGAGTTTGTTCTGGGTCATTTCAGTCCACTAGGGCAAATTCTGATTGCCCACCAGGCCACAAAGCTGCCTTGACAAATCACATGCCTGAAAGTATAAAAGTATTTATCTTGAAAGAAATGTAGAATTATGCCTGGGCAACTGAACCTCCATAAATTATGCCTTGACAAACTGACTTTCAGGATAGGCTTGTACACAGTCCTAGCTCTTTAACCTTCTTTTAGGAATGGCAAGCTTCATTTCACATTCACATTTTCCACCTCTGTGGAGACTCTGCTTAAAAAGAACATATATTCATGGAGTATATGAAATTCCATGCACAAGTCATTAGTGTGTGGGAGGCTGAGCAAAATGGAAAATAACACACAGAACCAGGCCAAAAAATTATCTGCTTTCAGAGGCAAATTTTAGTAATAAAATGTTAATACAATTTTATAATTCTCTCTGCTTTCCTGATCAAATATGAAATTAAATATTAAAATATAAAGTCAAATTACTGCATAAATTTGCAGCACATTCTTATTCCGACTTCATCTTTATTTCTAAGTGCGTGTGGTTCAAAATTACCAGAGTGAAAAATCAGTAGTGAAAATACTTTCAACTTCTGCTGCACCTTTTCCTAATGGACACTAAAGCTCTTCAATTAAAATAATTTTATAGACACCATAGTGTTTTGTTTTGGTCTTTGAAAAGAGGCATTTTTACTAGAAAGGGCTCAATGATTTCTACTGTCCTCCATGAGCAATATTTGGAGTTGCACATAGGTACAACTCATTTGCAGATTCCTTTTCTTCCCCTACTAGAACACTAGCTTCATCTACTTTAGAGAAAATTAAACATGGTTGCTACAGCCATAGAGGGACATTTCTGACAACAATCAATAAAGATAGTAGAAGTTAAGGGTACAAAGCTAAAAAATGCAGCTTCCTAATGACATACATGCATCCACCTATCTAATTAATGCACAGAAGGCAGGCTCTCAGAGAGTTAATGAGATTGTGTTAATCTTGCTGCTGCTGCTTCTGCATGGACTTACAGAAGTGGGAGAACAGATCTGTTACTGTTTTTTTGGATGTGGTGAGTTATATTTCATGGGGGATGAAAACCAAATTTTATTTTAGGAAACTTTCTGTTTTACTTGCATTATCACTAGTTTTGGCTGCCTCATAGACTGCAGAAAAATCGTTAAACAGAGAAATATAAAATACTTTGCTTGAAATACAGGACAAATAAATATATACTACATGGGCACTTTTATTGTTCTCTAACAAATGAATGTGTGTTAGCACTTAATATGAAAATCTACAGTACATATCTCACCTCCCCAGGCAGCTTCACCAGCAGCTCCTGAAATCCCCTCATTCCCATGGTGCATGAAGGAGCTCAGAGCTTGGTGACAGCTTACTTTTCTTCTGCTCCCTCTCTACTCCTCAAAGACCATGTTAAACAATTCAGCTCAGAAATTCTTTTCCTGCTCTAATTGCTTGACACTTAAGGGCTGACAGGAAAATTTCTTTCTTTTCTACCTATTTGTTCAGGACAACTTATTTCCTTTCACTCACATGCAAGCACATAAGCTGTGCTTTGGAGGGTTCACTGCTCCAGACCTCTGGAAGAGATTCTCTACCAGAGAACCAAGTGCGCTGCCATTGTGCAGAAGAAAGGGTTCCTGCCTCGATCACTGCTTTTCTGCTATTGCTACTCATTTTTTTCCCATGACATGCAGCATCTTTTACCATCTGAGAAATGCCCCTCTGAAGTCCATTTGTACTTTTGCCCTAGGGAAGAAGCATCCCCCTTTCTTACTTTCTATTCTTGCCATGCCACAACTAGAAACCTTTCTATCTGATTTCTGCAGAATTTAAGACTGTCAGATGAACCATTATCAGTCTGCTGAAATGCTTTGCAGAGTGAAAACAACTTTTCTTCTGATCAAAACATCTATCAATATGATACAGTCCACTCAGCTGTTGCTATAATTCTGACTTACATTTTGCTTTACTTTTCAACAGTGCTGTTTGGTATTGCTTAGTACTATTAACTGTCTGAAGAACAAAAGTTTGAAACAAAAATACAAAGGATAAAACTTCTGGGAAAATTTATTGATCCTGGGTTTGAATTAAGGAATATTGCCAACAATGACCCAATGAAGGTAATTCTTGACCTATAGAAAGTGAAACTGAGCAGTAGGTCATCACAGTGCAGCAGAAGCCCATTCAAGAACCCTCTATGATGCTTCACATTGTTTACAAAGCTAGATGTTAATTTAGATAGATTTTGTAATAATTTAATGCTTATCTCACTGTAAAATATAAATTAATGAGAAGTAGGGCAAATGTTTAGGTTAGTTTATTTTTGGAAGCTTTGTGTCTAGTCTCACAGAACTGTGTGACTTTAAAACTGATAAAGCAGAAAATGATGATGAACCGGTAAGCTCTCTTATAATTAGACTGTCTAACATTTTCCCTCAATTAGAATTCTTGTCTTTTTTTTTTCCAGAAAAACTTTTTTTTTCCATATTAAACTGCTTGTAGCAGGCTTTCAAAATAGAGAGAGACTTTCTTTTTTCTCGTGAAATTACATTCAGATTTGGCTGTGCTACACATTTTTCAAGATACGTTTTACCTTTTCTTGCTTCCCTCCTCAAGAAAAAACGACACTTTACAAGTACTAGACTTACACAAACCCAGTACTAGGATTGATACCTCTGAAAGCTGCATCGGGAAGAACTGAGTCTTGGAGCTAGGGGGAGAATGGAAAGGGAAGGAAGGATACTTGAATGTGGAACTGTGGCTGTGAAGACCTGTCAGAGCAGCTTCCCTTCTGGGGCTTAGGACAGGGCACATAAACATCCCAGTTACAAGAATACAAGGGCAGAAGCACACAACCAGGCCTCTCTGGTCCTACATCTTGCCCCTCAGACTTCCAGGACATGGGAGGGGATCCCTGTTTTTCCCAGACTGGAAGGAAGAAATAAGGAGAGAAACATGGGGCTATGCAGCAATAGCAGCCACCACACAAGCCCAGGCAGTGAACCCCAAGCCATTAGGAGCGAAGGACTATGGCAAAAGCAGGCCTAAGTAAGACACTGCTGCGCAGGACACTTGGTGACATCTCTGTATGGCCAAAGCAAGCACTGCAACTGACCCAGGCGTGACATTTCTGTTGCCTGCACCAATTCCTCCATTCTGACAATTCATTGCACCATATTTGACTGCCACCTTGCAATAAATAGAAAAGCTTTGGAAGGAAGGAAGTTGCAGAGAACACAGGACAGCTCACAAATGCTGTGCCAGGAAAGTTTCTGAGAGGGCAGCCCAGGCATTACAGTCCCACCATCGCGCCAGTGGAATTTAATTTTTGCTAATGTTCTACATGGGATGCAAATTTTTCTTAAAAAAAAAAGGCAAAACATTAGCTTATGAACAAAAACAAAGATGAAAGACTGTTTCATTACATTTTTTACATAGCAGGAGTATGTGAGCAATGGAGATCAAGCAGAAATATTTATTTTGTTATCATTATTTTATCTTCATTGGTCTGTGACCCCAGTCAGCAAACTTTGTGTAAGGAAGTCTAAGTGAACAGGGTCTGTTTCCTATAAACTCATCTCACATCTCCTGGTCTGGCTTGCATACAGCTCTTTCAGTAACTCCATACCAATCTCTGACACAGAATGTTGTTTACAAATAATTTGAGATAAAACATAAGCCTCTAGTTCTTCACTCAACTATTTATTTTAAAAGATCTCCAGCTTTTAAAATGCAATCCTTCATTTCTTATTTCCTGGACACAGACCACCTTTTGGATTTCACTGAAGCAGAAGCTTACCTTGTCTGCAGTTTCTATGTAAGCAACATTTGCAGTACAGGGTTTTAGACCATGCTAAACCCTGCTGTTGTAGAGTAGAAATATAAGGATTGTTTTTTGTAGGGTATTAATCTAGTCAATATCAGATGCATTTTTTTTCTGATTTCTTTAATATTTAAAATCAAATGCTTAAACCAGTTTGAACTTATAGCTATTTAAAAATATTTACAACTTTATTCTAAAAATCAGAAATAGCATAGTACTCATAAGAGAAGTATGTATTCAGAATGAAATAATAAAACAATTTAAATGTTTTCTACACTTTTTAATGGTCAGGTTTGCATGTGTAGGCATGTGTTGTACTTATAAATGTGAACACAGACTATTAAATATAGGTGTTGCTGATTTATGTACAGATAAACACAAACACATCCCAATGTTGTCCTTTCACAGGATACTTGTCCTTTTCTTTGATGAGATCTTACTGTTGGTTTCCAGCCATGAATCAGTGGACAGAAATAGAGGCAAACAGTACTAAGTCCAACATACAAACATTCCTTCCAGCATACCCTACCACACAAGATTTTAAAATTGCTGCCCAGCTATACATCAAACAGCACACAACTGCTAACACCTCCCTGATAAGCTTGAGGAACCGACTCCTGTTGAAGCATCTGTTAGGAGAGATTCCAAGAACATAAAGTGATTGGGAACCAGATATTAGAATTGCATAACAATACTTAAACGAAATATTACTGAACTTGTAACTCTGAAAGGTGTCCAAGCAATCCTCTTTGCACTAAGGAACGAAAGGGGATTCACATGCAGAGAGGGCAAATCTGGGGAACTGCAGAAGGGACATTCTTCCAAGCTAATGGCAGATGCCTTTGGGGTCAGAGATGAGTTTTACTCGAGAGAGAGCCACAGAGCCAAAAGGGATCCTGAGCAGGGACTGGAGTCGGGGCACAGGGGAAGTACTGCATCTCTAGGATAAGAGATTTTTTCCAATCTTCCTCTCTCTGATTATTAAAAGGAAGACAAAGCAGAGGAATTTCTGGCCCTCAAACCCCCATCTCCCTACTAGGCCTCATGAATGGTGTCTCCACAGAGTGAGAAGGTGGCAGAAATGGGGAAGCTCTCTGCACACTTAGCCTTGGGTTGCTGTGAGCAATGACTGGATGAAACAAAAGCTGGTTTAAAGTCAAATGAAAAAAAGATGACTTGGTTGTGAACTACATAGATGCAAACCTGATTTCCATACGCAGTTAATTGGCTAAAAAAATCTAACTAATACCGAAAATATAAATTAACAAAAACCAGAAACTAAATATAAAACCAGAAGGGAGAATATGTGACCGATTTTTTTTAATATAAAGAGAGAGAGATTCATAATAGTTTTGTGAAGGCAGGTATTAAAAACTGTGTTTTTTAGATTATTCAGAACAAGAAAAGAAGTAAAATGATAAAATTTGCTGTTGCCAAATTGAAATGGAGAACTAGGAGATTAAACTGCATATGAAACTCTCTGTACTAAATAAAATGGCATACAGTGATTAAAATATACTTCTAATTATAAATGAATATTAAAAGTCTCTGTTATATCATCTATCAATCCAGAAAACAAACCCAAAACTAAATCAGTGCGGCTGTTAATCTGCAACTGAATTTCAAGCTCAGTGATAATGAAAAGATATGTAGCACAATAGGCAAAGGAGAGACTGAGTATACAGTGGCATCACAAAAAATATTTTCTGAATTCTTGTTATGCAATGAATGGAAAACTGCATAAAATGGTGGCAATTCCATCTCAAAACCAGAAATAGAACACATACAGCAAAAAACAACAGAAAGGATTAAAAAGTGTGGTATAGCTTCTGTCTGAAGGGCCATGAAATACATGAGGGTTTCCTATCTGGGAAAGAGAGAATTTAGAACCATATAAAAATCAACAGTATCATGAAGAAGGAGAACATTTATTCATTGTGCCTCATACAGCAGGAATTTGCAGAAGTGCAAAGTAGAAATAGAAAGCAGAAATATTAAAATACACCAAAGAATATTTTCTTTGCTTGTCCATGTAAGTAAATAGAAGATATAATATATAATAAATCTACATCATACTGCAAAACATTTCATTTTTTTCTGTTTGTTTCTTGTTTGTTATTTCTGATATAAGAAATACAACACAAGAAATTAATCAAGCCATGTACCTGAAATCATTTTTCTGACTTGATAAGGATTTCCTTTTTCTTTCAGGTATTAATTTCATTATACCTTTTGCAAACTATTTTCTTTTCTTCTTCACAGATTCTGACATATGTCATATATGCTTATTACAGTTTACTGTCACTGGAAAATGTCTAACACACTTAAGTTTGTAAACATCCTTCCTTTGGAATATATTTAACATGTTACAAAAACTGATATTGTCCAACAGCATTATAAGACCTCAGTACATTAGACAACACAAAATGTAAAGTCAAGCTGGCAAGTTATTCATTCAGAGACTTCAAAAGTCTTACCTGTTTTGGAAAATATTGGCTCCTAAGATACAAGCCCAAACTTTGTCAATATGCCTTAATGTATGGCTTTAAAACATAAAACATCATGGAGTTCTTTTATTTTCTCTTCCTCAAAAAGCACCTGCATTACCAGTGTTCATCATCATACAATGAAGAGCTTTTACTTGTAGCCAACATGTGATTACAGTGGGTTTTAGCTTGGTTGTATTTGTATTTGGTTCATTTCCAGTGCTGAGCCTCAGATTAGCCAAAGCTCTTCCTCAAGGATGAGAAAGGGGAAATGACTGGATCCAAACTGATCCACAGTTATCCAGGCTTACTAAAGATCTATATAGTTTGCACCCAATTTAATTATCAAATCAAAACCAATTAAACACTGCATTTAAAGTATCCAACTTTATGTTTCTGTTCTATTTTGAATAGCCAACAGAGAAATATTATTTTCTCAAGTATTTATAGCACAATGGTACCACTTTACTGTAATTTTGTTAGTGGCAGGTTAGTAATAATCCTCATTAAAGTCTTTTAATAGTTATGAACATCCATCCCCTTTACCACAGTATCATTCCAAAGTGAAAACAGCCATCAAATTTATAACTGCCCACTAAAAAGTAAAAAGGTTTTAAGCAAAAAAATAGTTTTTAGCATAGACTTTTTAAGAAGAAAATTAGATCCATCTAGCAATTTGGATCTGTGAGTCTGCTGGTCTTCAAAGTTTAGTAGTGTGAAGGTTATTATAGGTACTATCCTAATTCCATAATTTAAATTTCTGGTTTCTTTGTAATAAAAGTAATTTAAGGTGCAAAGATTTAAAGTCATCTTTTTCCATAGGAGGTTTATGTGGAAAATTCATCGCTCTGCCAATCTTCCCCCCAAATCATTTTGGCCCGCTATTCCCAGAAAATAGAAAAGATAACATAATTTATAGATTTCTTACACCTCCTCTCACTCCCTGGTTGAACTGGAAGCATCTTGAAAAGACATTAAATGAGAAAAGGTCATCCCATGGGACATGGCAACTGAGAAAACTGTGGCTATCATTTTTGGTTCTGAATTAAGGAAATGTTTTTCCACAAATATGTTCCCCCTCTCCCAAATAGAAGAAATTTCATTTTCTTGCCCCCTTAAGTGAAAAATGAATCATTTAGCTACAGGAGGTCTTTTTGAAAACAATATAAATTAATCAGATTGTATTCCTGTTGCCTTTTAGACTTAAGGTTCTTATATGTTGTTTCTATTTAAAAGGAAGTTGCTGGTGTTCGTTACAGCCATGAGCTATGAAACCTCTGTAGAATGAGGCACTACAGACAATGACTTTTGGCAACCAGCCTCCTTACTGAATAGTAGGGATCCTGTTTTCATTCCTAGTGTAGACACTAAAAAATATTTTTGGCATTATTTTGCCTATACTTTGTACTTAAAGAGCTGAAAATTATTTTCTCCCACTGAGAAAGACAAACATTTTATCACAGACAGTCTACAGTGAACGACTACTGAGGAGACTGTGCTTTTTGGTGGGAATGAGCCATTAGCAGAATCATTCAGAAACCCATTTTGTTTGCACCTGAGAAAAAGTACTGAGAGCAAACTGAGCAAGTATTTATGGAATGTAGCTGAAGATGTGAAAAGCAAAAATTATTCAAAATGGCAGCTGTACCATGATTTCTTTGAAACTAGAGAGAGAAATAACATATAATGTACACTGAGTGCTTTGTAAATGCACTGGAGGGCCTAATTAAATCCACTTCCTCCAAGGAAGGGAAAGTAAAAATTTAATTTATCCTCCAGGTTGGTGAAACTGGGAGGGAAAAGTCAGCATTCAAACCTAACCCTGAAATCGATTATTTTTCATTATATTATTCCGATTTTTGAATTCAGGAAACCTGTTTGTCAGAGGGCTTTTACAGAGTATGTGTTTCTCACCTCTATATCCCCTTTCTCTCTGACTTTCATAGGCATCATGTGAATACATCTGCTACAGTATTTTCCAGAGTGCCTCAATTCCAAACTCATCAGCTGGTCTCCTGATTTTATAATGATATTCTTCTACTCAGCATCTGTAGCTGGCCTGGAAAGATATGCTCACCCCTGGAAATTGCTGTTTCTGAGCACATAACTACAGGAAAAATAAAACAGATGACTTGTGAGCTCACATGGAGATTTTCCCTTGATTTTAAAACTAATTCAGATCTATTTCCTTTACCGCCTACCAATTCTCTCACAACATGCAAAAGCTTTTAAAAAAATCTTTATATCCAGTATGGTATACCCAATTAAGCTGACAGTGACTCAATGTGTGGAAGCTGTCAGTGACATCTGCACATAGGTATTTGATGGTACTAGAGTGTAAAATTGTTTCTGTATATGGAATCCTCAAAACCCAGGTTTTGCTGTGGAGGATATAACTCTTAGAAACTGTCCTTTCAGAAAAAGCTTCTCATTGTAGTCATTATTGAAAGCTATCAACTTTCTCTGATAAAACAGCCTCAACTGAAGATAAACAATTCAAACAAAATGAAAAGGGATATCTCCAATTTAGCTGCAGACAAAAAAAATGTGTAATGAATTTAACAGTACAACTTCTAGTGTGTTGAGCCTCTCAGGACTGCTAAGAACTGGATTGTTAAGTGCTCCAGACTGAAAAAGTGAATCCAAAGTAAGTTCTCCTTGTCCTTTACATGTCTGTGTCATTTACGAGAAAATTCATGAGCAGGTCAAAAAAGGTTCATATTTTGTGATAGTCTTAGCAAAGATGCTAGTAATACAATATTAAGGTTATGAAAGCTCGTTAATAAGGTGTAGTTAAACAGCTTTAATAATGTAACACCAATTGCTTTGGCCTGGCATATTTGTCACTGGTTCCTCTTGCCCCTTCCATCTTTTAGCTCCTTTAGAAGAACAACACAGGGCAACAATCCTCCATTCTACTCCAGATTTTCCTCACTTCTTAGTCTAATGATGTTTATTTCAAATTCATCACCGACTCCCTTTTATCTCAAAACCTTTTATCACTAGGTGAAGTTTCCACAAGTACCACGATGTTCAACTTGGAGTAAATAAATAAATAAATAAATAAATAAATAAATAAATGTTCAACATTTATTTGTTCTAACATTAAAGACTATTTCTAGTGGTTTAATCCTATTGTGAAACTCTCACCAATAAGACCTATCTACCCAGAAACTCTACAGCTGATAGAGAGTGAGCAAGAGGGTGGGAGAACCAATGGAAATTCAGAGGTAAGAAAATTGATTATAAAATTTCCTAAAGTTCAAGGGCATTTCATCTAAAGCTAATAGATTTTGACACAGGGCACAATGGAATAACCATCAGGAAGTATCACAAATCACTGTAAGAAAAAGAAGAGCCTAGAAGAAAGTGAAGGCTAGAAGTAAAGAGCACACAGTATGAGTGAAATTGGTTCTAAGGATACACACAGCCTAAGCAAACTCTGTATTTGGGATGTGACTGATGTAAAACACACCAAAGATAAAACTCTGGGCATTACTAATCTCAACATAGGTGATTTTTCTCATTAAAGGGAAACAAGCAACTATGGTGATGATGGATTTGAAATCATCTACCGAGAGACTCTTCTTAAATAAATAATACCTGAAAGTGTCAACAAATATCAATGGTGAAATATTAAACATAGTGAAGTTCAATATCAGTAGTTATTACAATGAAATAATGTTCACATATGACATACATAGGATTTACATGTAAAAATTCTAGATAATTTTTGTTTGAGGTATAATTTATGCATGTATGCACGTATGCATTTGTGTACATGTATATATACATAAGCATACACACATATATTAAAAATACACCTGTGTATCCAGCCAGTCTTAAAGTCTTTACTAAGAATTCACAGTGATCATCTTTGGATGACATATTTAAAGCCCTAGTGGACAAGGACCTAAGCAACTGGCTCTAGTTGAGCCCACTTTGAATAACATGTTGGATCAGAGACCTCCAGAGGCTCTCTCCAAATAGGAAAGAAATCAAGATCTGACACTTCTGGATATGCTATTTCAATTGCTCTGGCCCTTATGTTACTCTGGTTTTGTCTTTTTGCTTTTAATTTTGTAAAAAGAACAGAAGACCAACAACCCACCCTACTTTATTTTTTTCTCCAGACAAAAAAATAATGGAAAATTGAAGCAGATGAATAAAAGAAAAAAGGAGAATACTGTAAAATATAGCTTCTTTTTGAGAAAAGAGGAAAACATTTGTAAATTCTCTTCCTCCTTCTGCTACTGCTGTCCTCGGGGAAGCTTTATAACAAAGAAGATACATTCCAGCAACAAAATTCATGTTAAGAACAACAGAAAACTATTATATAAAATGTGGCTTAATACTTCTGACAATCAAGAAAAATAAAATTAAGTAACTTTTGAGACTTAACGAAAAAGCCAAAAGGGGAATCATTCCATTGCTCCATCACCTAAGGAAAAATTTTTGAATTGATTTAAAGCCCAGCACTTTAAAAGAATTACTATGAGCCTTGTCTACTTAAAAACTACATAAACAGGCTGTTGTCTTTACTTTTAATTTTCTTTTAGGAGGGGCTGCTTTGTGTTACAGAGGTGTTTGTGAATTAGGCCTAAATATACAAATTTTTTTTCCCAATGTTCTGAGTATGGAATTTGACATGAAGGTCAACAGGTACAAGTTAAAAAGAAAATTAGTTTTCAGGCACATAAATTTATGTGAAGAAAAGCTATTTGAATAATTCCTATTACATGGATGTAACCATTTGCATTAATTTTTCTCAAGGCTGCAGACATAAATTCATTACTCCCTTCAAGGGAGTCATTTGATCCAACTACTTGGGCTATTTTCTTGTTTCACATAAAGAACTTTAAGATTCCTGAAAGAAATACAAAAAGGTCAAAAAACTCTAGATGCTCATTTTCCATGTTCATTATTGCTATATATCTATAAAATAATTTTCAGAGGTTTTTTAGACTGTAACTTTTCTGTGAATCCTTTTTCTTGAACAAACGTATCTTAAAAATCTAAACAAGGTAAGCATAACAGAGAAATCAGACTAAGTAGAACCAGAAGTTGAATAGTGATTTGTCTCCAGGACTTTCATTTAAACCTTCTAAATCAAAAATGCAGGCATTTATCAATGTTATATTTTCTTATGGTCTACAAGAAACTTCAGAGTTTAATGAGAAAATACTTTCTGGGTTCTCTTCTGTTGTCCACCCTGTAGTTCAATGCCTCAGGTGTCAAGTATTTGCATCTGCAAGTGAGGTCACATGAGGTCATTATATGCTTTAAACCCCAGAAGTGGTGCTGCAGAAAATAACTGCTTAATAGGGAAAATTTTCTCCTGTTTAACTGGAGCACTCACTAATACTAAATACGTGCACTTATACTTGCAGCAGCAAGCATGGGAACACAGTGCAGTAAAAGCCACTAAAGCCAAATCCTTTGAGACATCAATGTTCCAGCAGAAATTTCACAAGGATGACAAAAAGACTCAGTCAAATTCCTCTCAGCTTCCCAGTCCCACCACTTTCAGATCACAGCTCTTCCAAACCAGAACACCGGAGAAGACTTGTCCATAAGCAAATATGAGATTGTGATATTAAAATTCACCCCAGAATATACTTAGTAACAATTTACAGCCTATTGGTTGTTTCCTGTCCAGTTCAGATGCATTCCCTTTACAACTCAGAGCCAATTCTGACCACCCTGAACAATTTTCTTCCTCCAAATGGCAGTAAAGTGTACAATTCTCAGTCTATTGCAGAGGAGATATTTGACCCCATTCTGGAATATCCTTATGTCCTTTCACACCACAAAGTCATTTCCTTTCACAACAATCATTTGGAAGAATACTAAAAGCAAAGTTAAAATATTCGTGAAATAGATGAACAGATGACTTCTCTTTAGTTATCAATCTGACCAACAACTACATGGAGTGCCACTGCGAGAAAGAGAGAAAGAGAGAGAGAGAAAAAGAGAGAGAGAGAGAGAAAGAAAGAAAGAGAGAGAGAGAAAGAAAGAAAGAGAGAAAAAAGAAAGAAAAAAGAGAGAAAAAAGAAAGAAAGAAAGAAAGAAAGAAAGAAAGAAAGAAAGAAAGAAAGAAAGAAAGAAAGAAAGAAAGAAAGAAAGAAAGAAAGAAAAAAAAGAAAAGAAAGAAAGAAAGAAAAGAAAGAAAGAAAGAAAGAAAGAAAGAAAGAAAGAAAGAAAGAAAGAAAGAAAGAAAGAAAGAAAGAAAGAAAGAAAGAAAGAAAGAAAGAAAAGAAAGAAAAGAAAGAAAGAAAGATTCAGATTACTTATAAGCAACAATTTTCAGGAAGACAAAGAATACTATATAGATTGACATAAAAAAATGCTTCTCATATCCAGAAAAAATTAATAATTAAATCCCAACTTTACATAAATTATAAATGCATTCACATATCAGTGAAAGATACTATCCTGATTTTCTCCCTAAACTCCTTAACAGCAGACTCTTGTTATTTTTATTAGTTACATGTTTACTAGGTTAAGAAGAAAAAAGAGTGAATCCATGCATCCTCCCAAAAATTATAGTCAGCTGACATTTACTGAATCTTACTTTACCTCTTCTAAATGCTAGCACAGCATACAGCAACTTTTGTATCTAATAATGCATTACTAAAAATCTAATTTAGCTAAAGCTCACAAATAAACCTTAGAATTTCAGATTTAGAGTATACACCTTTAAGACTGTATTGTCACTTCTATTACGAATTTCATCTAGGACTGAGAAAAGGCTAGAGACCTAGCCCAGCAAGGTATAACTGATATATCTACCTAAAATACTCCTCATCATCATTACTGCTGCAGTGGAGAGAGGGGAAGGTGGGGAGAGAGAAAAAAACATAGCCCTAAATGCCCTCCCTGTTGTTAAATGAGGTGAAAAAACCCAAGTCACTCACACCTAACTTTCCTATTTAATGTACATTAAAAAATATGCAAGCAATACCATACAGCTCTATTTATAGAAAAATGCAAATAAAGTTCAGCAAGCATATTTTTGAAAGACGAAGAAAAACACACAGAAATTTTTTTATAGGTCTGGCATATTTGATAAACAGAGTTGTTACAGTTTACAACTAAATGTATATTTTTAAAGATTATAAATTTTTTTACCTCTCTTTCTAGTGCTGAGATCCTGAACGCAGAACACTCCAGTGCTGGATACTGCTTGTTTCTTTCCTGAGGTTTTTCTTACCTTCTTTTATTTTTTCCTTTTTTTTTTTTTTTTTTTTTAAATTTTTTTGATAGTTGAAAGTACAGAGAGATTCCAAGACAGCCTTACCTAGATGAAGAGAATCAGGAATTCAGACATGACCTCCCTAAAATCTTTGGCCATTAGAAGAAGAAAAAAGCCCAAACAACAAAACGAAGAAGCAAACAAACAAACAAAAGAGCCTAGTCCCAGCTAGCTCCTGCTAGCATAAAAGTTCAGATTTCGCTACTGAGATCATTGCTCTATTCTGAGCAGTTTTGCTCAATGTGTGATTCTAACAAAAACACCCTCTGCAGCTGGAGGGAGCCTTAGCTAAGCACGAGCCTGTCAAGCTTTTCCCAGTGACTTCTGTCTACTAAATTCAGACTGATGTTTTGTGAAAGGGGGCCTCAACAACCAGGCCCAGATTGCCTGAAAAGTATTTCCTGCCTTTGAGAGAGAGAGGGAGAGAGACAGCGAGCCTGCCTGCCTGCGCCAGGGAGAGAGCGCAGAAATGGAGGGAAAAGAAAACGTCAAGACAGAGTGTTTCAAGGCAGTCAGCTTTATACACTGCTGGGCTATTTCTGCCAAAGAAAAAAATCTGTACTACAGCTACATAATGTAAAATGTATTTAAACCTCTCCCTCCTGGATTTTTCTTTTAAAAAATACTTTATGCTTCTCTAATGCTCATGCAAAGGTAGCAGTTACCCAGAACAACACGAGAACATTTCTGAAACACCTGGTCTTTGACGTCAGGTAGTGAGAAACATGGTCTAAACTTAACACATCACAGTGACAAAAGGTCTAGTACTATTCTGTCGAACAAATATCCACAGTTAGGTAGATTCCATTAAAAGAAAAATGCTAAAATTGCATTCCTACTCAAGAGAATAAGCTGGATCTTAGAAAACAAATGCTACAGTTTAAACACAGTCATGTTGCAGGCAGTGGAAAATGTTGCTTTACCTCTTTTGAGAATCCTCCAGAGTCACACAAATCCAGCTCTGCAAAAGCAAAAGGACAGACTCCATCTTGATCATATTAGTATTTTGCTGACATAAAACACTTGTAACTACTTCGTTCCAGTTTGACAGGGTGCCTGAATCATGTCTTCAGAGTAACCCACAGCATCTACATCCTTTGCTCTATACAAATTCAGTGAATATCGTCTGTTTATCTTTTCTGCTTTCTTCTGCCTTCTCTGAACGACTTCCTCTTAGCTGTTCCAGCCTGAGAACTTGGATTACCATTTGGTTTTGATTAAAACCAGACGGACAGCTCCGTGGAAGTTTGAGGGTAAGCTAATGGAAATTACTAGTATGGCTTTAATTAGTGTATTTATTAGTAATAAATATTAGCTATTCACATAACAAATTCTACTAATAAACACATGCAAACCCCCATTTTTGGCCACTGGTTTCCTATTTAGGTGAAATAACTTACTTAGTATTTATTTTATTTAAGTCAGAGTGACTCATAATAGTAATCAACATGTACAATTTTTTTTACACTTAAGACAGAAAGTAGTGCTGTTGCTAAGTTTATTCATCTTACCAGGTGAGTCAGTCATCACTTACTCTCTGATGACACCTTCAGCTGGTGTAAACCTTCTTTATTGATTATTGGTCTGAGTAAATGATTTTATGGTTATTGATCAGGTTATTCATTGGAAACTTTGGCCTTTTTCTGGCTTTGAGAGGGAGCTACACAGGTAACATATTGCAGATGTTTTTGTACACAAAATAATGTCTGGACTTTTACTGACCAGAAAGTCTGCACTCAGCAGGCCTGCCACAATTGGGACAGGATATTTATTCTGAAAGGAGATAGATCTTCTTAATTACTAACTGCTGATACATGAGTTTCTACCAGCCTCCAAGAACTGCTTTTAACTGTTTATATAACGCCTCATTAGCTCAATTATATCTTTTCAAGGGCATTTCTTAAGTCAAAGAAAAGCCAGACCTGTAGGGCTGTCTCCAGCTCCCACTAATATGGCCATATCTGGAGCTAATTTGTCAAGCTTTAGGTTCTGAGCATGTGGAACTTTGTGCTGAAATCTGCTAAATTTGCTGAATGTGGTCTTCGTTGTCACACATGTAATTTTATATATGCAGTTTTCAGCATTAAAATTACAGTATTAGCTTTAAAAGTTAGTTGCAAAGTTATGCAGGCCCAAATGGAAGTGGGTTTGAAATTTTTCCCAGTAGCTTTCATGTACATGGATAGTGGAGGTAGACAGCCTTAAGTGGAATGACTTCCCAGCCTAACCTCTGCATCTTCAAAGGCGGAGGTCTTTGAAGCCCATAAAAGGAAACAGCACATGTGCTGGTAAACTCAGAACAGCCAGAAGCACAGCCCCAGAGGTAAATAACTTTTCAGGATTATTTTTAACTACATTTGGCTACTCTCAGTTCTGAATCCATAACTTTTACTCCACTGTGAAGTGTGATTTATACTATTTCCCTGCAAGATTTCACTTTGGAATTTAGTGAATAAGTTACAAGCTGTGAAGGGGCACATTTTATTTGCAATTATGCAATTGCACAAATTGCACAATTTTAAAATTTATGTTTATGGGAATAAAAATAAAACAAAAAGCCTTTAGTTTTCTTGCAGTTAAAATTTACTAAAAGTGTTTGGCTTTCTAATACCAAAAAAAGTGATGAAAATATGAAACACACTGTTCCAAAAAAGTAAACAAATATTTCAAGACAGAATTTAAATTATTTTTTTAAGAATTATTTTTCTTTAGCTAAACTTTATTTATTTAATATTCCGTCATAAACCTTTGGTTTTAATTAAATAAGGTGTTCTCTCTTTTATTGCAAAAGTCAGTCACAAGGAATAAGACATTGAAAAACTTGTAAGTGGGGACATATTTAAAAGGTATGAAATTATTAGAACATGATCTGCTATGTGAAACATTTTCAAAAAGAAAACTTATTTCAATTATTCTAGGGCTTGACAAAGAGCTGGAAAAGAGAAAAGACCATTATAGACATTGTCTGTGAATTTCCTGTCTAAGAAAACTGAAGGCAGACTGTCTCCAAAATATCTTTTCCTGCTATCACATCTGCAGAAAGGAGGGGAGTAACTAGAGTTTGAATACTTATTCAAAAGCTGCTTTAATAAAACTTTACAATGGTGGAATAGAAAGAATATGTGAAATCAGAACATTTAAGTCTGAAATCTTGATAATTCTGTTTGATCTTGAACAATAAACAGAATGGAAAAAATTAGTAGAAGAATGGAGTACTAATGAGAAACAAGGAAATTCACAAATAAGACCAGTTAATAGCACTTCCACTGTGGTCAGACTGACTATACTAAAATCATAGAATTTATCTCTTTGCTATTTCTAAGTTTAAGCCAAACACAAAGGTGGTCTTTTTTCTTAGCACATCTGTAACTCAGAAAACCATATGTCTCAAAGCTAGGCTATATAAATCAGGTATTCAAAGAACTCCAACGTTCATTTAGGTAATGTTAGTTGAAGAGTTGTAATATTCTATTCTTATTATGACTACATTTTATTTCTAAATAAGAAAAATGTAGAAAAAATCACACATATATAATATTTTTTATTCACAAACATTAAACATTTTGTCATACTAGTGTAAGCTGAGTACACTCCATGACATATTGTGGAAAGAGAAACTAATAGTATGTTATTTCCATGATCCTATATAAAGTGAACTACCAAAACAATTAAAAAACTAAGAAGAATTCAAAGTAGTCAAGCAATTTCTGTTGTAGCAGTACACAGACATTAATATAATGCAGATGTGGATATTTTCAGACATTCTTTAGTTGTCTGAAGATCTGATGGTCTTTTCTAGACCTCGAACTACACATGGTGGTGGTAGGATCTTCCATAATTTAGTTGTTTCCCAGTCAAATCCCTACATAAAGCAATGAGAATTTATCCAGATCTTGCAGTTGGTTTACAGGAAATTATTAATGTAATATAGCTATGGTTTACTGAATGCAAAATTCAAGTAACTTATGTGAAACAGTATCATTAGGGTTTGTGGACAGACCAATGTGTTTTTATGCTTAAAAAGCAGTCCTGCTGGGAAAGTCAAGGGCTAAATAAGAAAAAGAAGAAGAACACCTGAGGTCTTACTCTTATTTGTCTTAAGAAATCGAAGTTGCCATATCCCTTACAGAAAAACACGAAAGCTTTCACTAGCATCTTACTTTTTTCTTAAAGAGCATCTTTAACCTGATATATTTCCCCTAAGAATTGAAGGACAGGAAAAAAAACAACCCTATTTTGTCTAAATACACCTGGAACTGCTGAAAGTACTGCAAGACGGAGACAAACACCTCTATTTTTAAAACTATTTTCAAAACTGCCATGTTTGCTTTTGTTTCACAGTGAACTTAGGTGATTTCATGAGGTATTCCATACTTTCACATTTCATTGGTATCAAGTATATGATTTTGTTCTTGCCAAGACATTTTATGACGATGTTTTGGATTTGATGAAATCATTATAAAACACAAGAGGGAGGAAGTGGAAGGAAAGAGAAGCATCCATCAGCCACACACAGACTAGTAGAACAGAATGGCTGGGATCGGGCATAGGAGAAACATGGATTTCACGTACTAGCCCTGTTCAGGGACATGACCATGTTTCCTATATCCTTGACAGATCCCAGTGCATTAAACTGAACTATAAATGTGCTGCACAAGGAAGTCTGAAAAAAGCTCTTTACAATTTTCCAGTTGAAATACATTTACAAGTGACCATTTCAGCAAAATGAAATTAATTTGAATATATTAAAACTATATCTACGTGCAAAATTCTTCACTGCCAAGACTTTATGAATAGGATACAACTGGAACTGCTTGAAAAAATCCTCATCCAAATCACTAGGAGAAGGAATAATATTTGTGTACATCACTATGAGAAATAATGTTGGGGTTTTTTTATAAGAACCATTCCAAATACAATAAACATCCCTCCGAAATACACAATTCATTTGGAATTTGCTAATTACATTTCTGCAATTTGGAATATTGAATTCTTATTTTCAAGGACTTAATTATTCAGACAGAAATACCAAAATAGTTTTTAAAGAACCCATTTTCTTGCATGTATTTATAGACCTTTTTGTTCTCAGTGATTAATGAAAATTATTATTAAGCCATTAAAAGGTAAAAAGGAAGTCGAGGCCCTTTTGGTTATTATTCAAAGATTCTAACTTTTCCACAGAAGATAAACTCTCAAATCAGAGGTTGCTGCTGAGTCAGGCCCAAGCACCAAAGTAATATGCCAAATGAAGATTAACATGGATTAAAAGAATGCAGTGACTTCCCAAATGAGTAGATGATAACACTCAGGCAGATTACCTATTTTCAGAAGTGTTTGTTCCATTTCCTGTTATGGGATTTTTGATCATTAACATTCAGGTTTGAATATCAAAAGAAGGATTTTGTTTATAGCATAGTAGTCTATTTGAAGTGGGTCTGCCAGGGTTGGTTATATTTTCCCTAACATGGATTGTTAGCCATTGCTCCAAACAAATGTCACTTGTTTTCAAGTTTCAAATATTGGTAGAAATTTCTGTGTTAGTATTTAAAAAACCTTTTCTTCACTAATATTCATATGAAATCCTTTAAGGCTACTCTGTTTTAGTAGAGCAAAACATTTTAGAAACACCAAAGATAGAAGCAATTAAATGTTCAAACTTTTCTCAAACTAGGTCTCAAGTGCACCTTTTAGTGGACATGCTGGTTGATGTACACACCTTTTCTTATGCTGGCAAATTGATGACAAAAATTGCAATTACTGAAGGCCCCATGGAAATAAAACCTCTCACAATCTACAGCTTCGTGTTTCTAGACAAATAAAGTTCAGCAAGACATTGTAAAGCTATTTGGTTGATAGTGTTACACAATGATATAAACTGAAGATAAAGCACTGTTTCAAGAGCTCATCAAAGAATAAGTAGTTCTAGGGT
Source organism: Camarhynchus parvulus (assembly GCF_901933205.1). Taxonomy (NCBI): domain Eukaryota; kingdom Metazoa; phylum Chordata; class Aves; order Passeriformes; family Thraupidae; genus Camarhynchus; species Camarhynchus parvulus. Next base: position 28,510,172 of record NC_044574.1, read on the forward strand.
CTCTGGTATATACTATCCAGATTTTGGCATTGCCTCTACCTCTCAGTAATCGATCAGTATATCTGTCACAACTTGGCAACAAACTCAGAAAGCTGTGTATTGCTTAACTGTATTTTACATTTCCTGTTGTGAAGACTGTATCTTCTATTTTGGGGATATCTTTTAAGCAATTATTAGTTTTTAAATCAAGTCCCTATGAAGACAGCTTTTCTTTTAAAAAGCACAGATTTCAAGCAAAAGCATGAAGGTACATTTTCAAGTCCTGTACAAAATTATTGTGGTTACAAGATGAATTAAAATGGTCTCATGGATGCAGGTGGTACATTTTATTTCCATAGAATTGACAAGCACTGATAAAGCAGAATACATGCTTGCATATGGTAAATATTAAGGATGGTGCCATTAAATATTGGGTATGAATAGACAATATGCAGCCAGATTCTTCAACATTCTTAACGTCTTAGTGAAGACAATTCTTTCCTTAAATCTCATATATATGAATATTCTTGGAAGGATGTTGAAGTACATTTACATGAAAAGTCACATTTTATTGCTGTTAATGTTCTTGTGACAGGATCAAAATAATTCCACTAAACTCAGGGGAGATATTGAATTTAAAGTCGTTGAGAATCCTGTCCTGCTGTTTCAGACCTGAGTGAGCTGTTTGGATTCATCATTCCTAATTGCTTTCAGACCTGTGGAATGCAGTGTCTCAATGGCCGTGTTATGCTCAGCATAACTTACATGAGAATTTTCAGACCTAGAACCTTAGAATCTTTAAGGCTGAAAAAGACCTTTAATATTATCAATTTCTACCATTAATCCATCACAATTGTGTTTCCTCACTAAACCATACCCCCAGGTGCCACATCCATGTACCTTTTGAACTGTTCCAGGAATGTTGACTCCACCACTTCCCTGAGTAGCCAGTTCCAATGGTTGACATAACCTTCAGATAAGAAATTTTCCCTAATATTCAATCTAAACCTCTCCTGGAGGAACTTGAGACTGTTTTGTTTCTCCCTCTACAGATATTGGTTTTGTGGTATCTCTGAATTTATATTTACTACCAATTATTTTATACTTGTCCACCTATCTAAAATATAAGAATATAAAATAATATAAAGAACAAAGAATATTTAAGAATATAAAAGCGTTGATCCATTTCCTAACCTTCTTTGTGTGGCTGGATGCATAAGAGCATTCAGTAACCCCCAGGAGCTTATCATTGTATCTTTCTTTCTCATTGTAGTAATATGTAAATTTGTAATTGGTGAAACACAGTGCTGGAGAAACACACGGCTCTGTTTTTTCTGTTTGGATATGCACACTCTATTTAACATTACTACAGAATCTGTAAAGTTTGTGCAAACTCTGCCTTTATTTTCTCTTTTGCAAAATACCCTAAAAATTTACCCTTTCTGTGTCACTTTTCATTCCATTACAAATCTGTTTTATCTTCAGAGTCAATAAGAAAATACTTATAATGGTAATGTGTTTGTTCTTAAAGCAAACCCAGTAAGACTGTTTGTCTGTTTCCTGAGAAAATACTTGAGACACAAATATAATTATCGCAGTTTTCTTGTAGAAACCACCAGTTACTCAAAATAAATTCAGACTTGCCAAACAATAGGGAATTATTGGCTTACTTCAGACAGATTCCTTCCTGGTATCATTTTATTTAGTATCATTAACCTTAGCTATGCTGACTTTAAGCAGTTTGCACGATCATTAGAAGAAAGTTTGTCTTTAGACATTCTAATGGTGCAGATAGTAACCATAAAGATAAATGAGACTTTGTGGGAGAAAACTCCATAGCATAATGCTTTACTAATATTACAGATGTAAAATTAGTAAAAATGTAATAATATTATTATGTTAAGTACTTAATATGTAGCTAACATTTTACTAGTATATTTTACTGATATACTAAAATATTATCAATACTTTAATAATATCACAGATGGTAAATGCCTCCAGGGTGCAAAGATATCCATTTAAACATAATTTAAATGTTTGTACAAAAAGTATTTATGAGATTGCATGTTGGTCTTTAATCTTACTGTATTTTATCTAGGCTTCTGATAAGTTAAGGAAGGTCCCAATTTGTGGTTCATATTAGCTAAAGCAGCACAGTGAGAACAACCTTTCCTCCATCTGTACACATCAAGGACTATTAAACAAAGATACAAACACTGGCTTGAGTTTCGCATCTAAACTTTTGAGAAAACTGGGGGACTGAAGACAAGAACTACCAGGGAAAGCCTTCAGGTGAGGTCGTTTTGTTCTTATAATCTTTCATGACTCACCACTACTAGAATCTGCTCTTTGCCACTGTAAGATGCAGAATATTGGGCCTGACCATCATTCTTACATCATGTTTTCTATGACTGTCTTTGTACAGAATATCCAAATTGAAGAAAACCCAACATTTCTAACAATCTTATGCCTGTTTCTATTTTCCTCTTGGAGAGACAGAAGTAAAAGCTGAAATTTACAATATCTTTTAGCACTTCAGTGGAGTGTCTATTTTGTCTGCTTCCTAACTTACTAAAAATTGAGGAACAGTTAACTTTTTTATGAGCAAACTTTTCTTTCCTAATTGATCTTTCTGAACGTAGAATACAGTAAAGCTTGGGTCTGCTGGAACTCAGAGAAGAGAGGAGCTCCCTTATTTCATCAGGCAAACGTGCACAGTGTATAATGAGCCGTGGATGAGGTTGCAGCGGCAGGAATGTGTTTGGTCACTCCAACATCTGGGCTGATGCTGAGAAGTCTGCCTGTTGCTCTCTCCCGAGTGAGATGGCCTGACTCTATGCAGGTGCATAGTGAAGATAACCCCTCATGCCACTTTCTGAGGGGGAAGTAAAATTGTTCATCCCCCCCAAGGAATTCATTATGCTTTCCAGGGGAAGACTTCCTGCAATCTCTTCTCCTGTATGATGGGAGAGACCTGATCCACAGAGCAGAGAGCTAGATAATGCTGGGACAAAACCACCTGGTTTTTCTTCCTTCTCCTTCTCTTTTCCCTATTTCCAGCAAGTGTTAAAATTGCAATGGTAATTAGAGGGATGCAGCGATGAGAGTAAGGAGGGCATCAAAGTGGCAGCAAGTTTTTCAAAGGTAGTTTCCATCCAGGAGTGGGATAGGATAGTATTGGGTGAGTGCAGTAACTTAATTTTGTTAGGGGATAAGGGCTTGTGCTCATTTCCTTTGTAAATATGAACAAAGACATATCTGCAACACAAGCACCACTTGGGCTGGGAGATAACAACCATACATTATGTACCAGTGCAACCATATTCTATACATCTCAGCTTATGCTGAGCTATATATTTCTTTCTTTTTCCTTTTTAGCTCAACAAAACCTAACAAAACGTAAAACCCTTCAACATTTAAATTAAAACCAGAGGATTTGGTGGTTTCTACATTAATCTGACCACAGAACATATAAGGAAAATAAAATGCAAGTAATGTCTCCATGAGATGAAATGAAATATCTGATGTGCAACTGCTGATGACTAAGTTAAATTTAACATTTCTGCACACCATTTAGCTAGTTCAGTATTTCACTCTCCATGAACAGCAGCAATAATTAAGGAAGATTTCTTATGGTATTGTCTCTTACACTTAGTTTCTCAATGCCTAAAAGGCTTTGAGCTCACACAGAATACCCAGTAGCTTTCACTCTCCTACTCTCCAAGACAAGTATTCCTAAACTGGCAGCAACCAGCCAAAATTTAAAGACAAGACAGATGTATGCAACTCTGAATATATCTCACTAATCTGAGAAACTGAGCTCAAAGAGAAAGGAGTTTGAAGAAAGAGCTGGGCCTAAACAACTTGGTTTTGAAAAACAAAGAAGAGTAAGTATAAGTCTCAAAATGCATTGAGACTAATAGGAAAAAATAAAAAGGAAAAAAGAACTCAAAGACAGCAGTTTTCATCCACACTTTTCTAGAGTGGAAATTTGTTTCACTCCAATAGTTTTATTTTTTAAAGCTTCCTTATTAGTTGTTTTTAATATCTAACACCATGAAAAACTAGAGAGAGACATGCTTTGATTCTGTTCCTTTACAATTTTAGGTCCTGGCAAGACTTCCTCAAATTTTTTTTTTTTCAAAATTGCCTGTAAGCCAAGACTATCAGTTATTAATGGAGCCTTTCATGCAACATTTGCTGTACCAGTGTCTACATGATCTTGTGGTCCATTTAGTCTGGTCTTGGGCTATCGTACTTATGTCTGCATTGGTGAGTAGTGTCCAGTGGAAATAAACCTGTAGAGGGAAACAGCTGAGGAAGGGAGATCTACATTATATGCATTTCAGAGGCTGTGTTTCTTTAACTAGTGGGGTGCCCTGGGCTGGATGTGTTAGATGCGCTCCGTGTGATGCAGTTTACTTTTATCCACACGTTCCTATAGCCTGCTATTAAAACATAGTAAATAGGAATGACTAGGAGATTTGCCTCAAAAAATGCTTTGGATTTGTACTAACCTGTTAATGTAGTCATATTAGGAATCTGGAAAAACAGTAAACCTCAGTAAGGGAGTTATGTAACAATCCTTCTCAAGGGAAGATTTGGTTAGTTTTATTGGTTTTGTCATAGGCAGGTGGGAGCTTAGCCTTTCAGATCTTGATTAGACATTAGAGTGGTTTGCTAATATTTCTTTAAAGATTAGTATTAAAGATTTTATTGAATCCATTATAATTACCACTATGATATTTTTTCACGAAAACTGCATTGCTGATTCAGAGTAGAAAACAAGATCACATACAGCTTTCATCTTGAAGAGTTTCCACTTCCCTTTTTGCAGAATAAATATTCTATTCATCCCTTGCTTATGCTTTCTTCCTCTTTCCATTTTTGATATTTTCATTGGCAGTATTTGGTTCTTGCATGGCATTCTAAAATAGAGAACATTTCTCCAAATTTAGCTTAGTAAGACATTTTTCCCTCTCTCTCACATTCCCTGCTTTTCTTAGTCTGACTACCATGATTGTTCAAAGCTTCCCAGCTGCTAGTCCTTCTAGAAGTGGCAAAATTGACAATGATAAAGACTGTTTTCACATATTTTTCAAGACCACATGTTTAACTTGAGCAAAACCATGATAAGCACAACAGTAGGCTTTGAGTGTGTGCAATAATTGAGTAACAATAATTTTTTCCTCAGAGAGAAGCAATCTCAAATTACAAGGGACAAAAAGAAACAAAACATACCAAAGTAAACAATAGCATTATGTGTAGTTTTTTCTCATTATAAGAGTGAGAGCAAAGGAAACTTAAGAGAAATACTCCATCATTTATAAAAGCAACTCCAATTAGAGTTTCTGTATGAACAAATTTTAAAGTTGCAAGGAACCTCCCCAGTGAAATAATTAGATAACTCTGGAATTTGGTTTTGGAACAAAAGTTTATGCTGATAAAACAATCTAAAATGAACATCAGCATACAGTGCAACTCAGCATTGATTGTAAAACCCCTTTTAAAAAATCATTACTTGATTTATTAATTAGATTTTAATAAATGTCAAAGGAACAGGGAAAGTGCATCCTGTTATAAAAGTGGGTAAAAATGAAAAAAGTCTATTTTTCAAGTCACTTGAGAGAAGATAGTAATGAAAAGATACCTGACAAAGAGTGGCAAACTATACACAGCAAATATTTGTGGGGAAGATCAAAGAGTAGTAACATATAAGGGAAAAAAGATACCAGCTATTTAGCTTCCAAAAGAAGTGAGGTAAAAATGAAAGGAAGTAAAAAAAAGGAGTATATGCTCTGTTAAGATCTGAGGACTTCAGCAGTTTTTCTCACCTAAAACTGGTTGGAATCAGACCTGAAGAGATTCAGCAGATGACATATTCAAAGTAAAAAACAGGAACTGTTTTATTCTGCCTCCCATGACAAACTGATATGTAAAGGTAACATGAGATAAAAGAGATACACACAACCAAAAGAAGGATTTTGGATAACCTTATTTTGTCATCTGTTAAGTCAAAGAAGAAAAATACAAAATCATCAGTGTTTAATAAGAGTCCAACTTCCATGTCCTTTATGCCATACTAGATTTGTAAGATTAGTTTACAGACTGGGGAAAGGAGAGATTTAAACCAGCTTTTCTGAGAGAGAGGCAGGCATCTGGAATGCTTCCCAGACATCACAGAAAATTTTCAAACAAAACTTGTAGGTGTTCAAAATGATAAATATGTCAGGGATGTGTATTGTACTTTTTACATGGAGTTTTTATTTCAAATTGTTTCCTCTGTTTGTGTATTTAGTAACATAGACATACAAATATATATCAAGATAAGGTATATCCAACACTTTCATATCCACTGATTTCTATAATGCTTTTTTTTGTTATTTCTCTTGTCTTTAATATATCAAAGTTTTCATTAGAAACAGACAGTATTTTTATAGTAGACATGAACTCTTGTCTGTCTAACCAAGATCAATGCTTTAATTGTCTTGGCTAGGCTCATAGGCATCCTATTTTCAGTGAACTCACCCTTTCTATTATGTGCCAGCTTAGTTTTAAAGAAGATATTATGGTAAATGCTCAGTTACTTGGTTTCCTCTGTGTGTTAAGGAGACGTGATATTTATTTTCCTTCCTTACAATTCGAGATAGCAAGTATTGACTCCGTGCTGTCTGTCATAATTACCAAGAAGACACCTAAAAGCAGATGCTAGCACAAAGTTAATATACTAATCTAAGGATTCAAAGCAGAGCACAAATGGAAACACTGAAATATGCTGTCCTGCATGCCTGGGTAACACACAAAGCCCATTAGGTATAATTTCTAAAGATCAAAGCAATTTAAATTTTTTTTCCCATTTTACAATTAGAAAGAACTAGCCTTCTCACAAAACTTCTCCTTTTGGAGAGAAGGTGTTCCTGGTACATAGTGGCCCTTATGATTATAACAGTTAGAGTAAACTGCATTTTATCAACCTGAAAAGGTGAAGATAAAGACCCGTTCACTTTAGTCAGTACTATGTCCTTGGGTATACTTCCCACATACACACGTGTCCTGGATGAACTTCAGGAAACAAGGAAAGAAAATCCTAATACCAAAGGACTAAAAGGAAGATCTGCAAATTGTTATGGCTGTGCCTGACACAAACTTCTGTTACTGAAGCAGGGTTCCTAATGGAGTTCAACTAGAAATAGTACTTAAGAATGCATAGGAAGACAAGTTTCTTCTGAAAAGGAACTGTGGTGATGCAAAACAAGTTCCTCTCCAACCAAAGTACAACTTGAAATATTTCAGCAGCTCCTTAACAGCCTTATAGCTATGCTTATATATAATGTTTTACATTTATTTTTGTGACTGACTCAAATTTTATAATCAAAACCTCACCTCCTTCTATAATAGTAATAAATGGGGGGGGGGGTATATTTTTAGGTTAGGTAATTCAGAGAAAATTGACAAATATGTAACACTAATATTTTTGAGAAGTAAGCATCCCAAGTAACACAAATCTTAAGACTTGTGAATCTCAGGACTTTAGGTTACATTCCTCAATAAGACAGAAACCCCCATGAGTCAGAAGATCTGTCACAAAGGACTGTGATGCCTAAATAACTCTGCTCAGAAGGTGTAATTCCATTGGTATTTCTGAGGACATGACAGATATTATTAAAATATAGAAAAAGGAATATAGCTTTATACTGTAATTTATTTACATCACAGTTATAAATTAATATAGTAAGTGATTTACAATGAATACAACTCAAAAAACCCCCAAAAGTTTTACTGAAACATTTTTCTCTTTTAAGCAGACCTATCCAGCTAGCAGCATGCATAACTTGGAATTTCTCCTTCCACACTTGCAGTTCAGAAATTTAACCTCATAAACAGATGGAAACAATCATATATCGCATGGGGTTTGAGAGAGCTAGAAAAATGAACTGGTTTGCAAGATGAAAAATCTTGAGAATAACTGAGTTATAAGCTCAGTGTTCAGGTCCAGTTTCTCAGTTCATGAGATTTTGCTCACATTGCAATAAAATTTTCCCATTCCAGCATAGTTCAAATTGCAATCAGCACATTTAAAGCCTATTCATAAAAGAAACTTTGGGAAGATTTGGAGATCAATCCTGATGTACATAACTGAATGATCTCCCAATATCATCCTTTGAAAGATCATAATTTTTTTGGGGCAGATCTTCAATCCTGAAAGGCTTCTTTCCCACCTTGACCTCTTTCTCCTGCCACCCCCCTTTTTATTTTCTTTTTTTGTCCCCCAGGTACCAGTATTCGTAATTCAGGTTTAGTCTCTACTTTGTCATAGAATAAGTTTGTTAATTAAATACTTGACAACTTTCTTCACATACCCAGTTCAAAGAAACCCCTAAGGTCTCCTACTTGTCTGAAAGGTTGTTAAAGGATCCTGTGGGGGTTATCTACTTGCTGTCCAACACGCGTACCCAGGCCATGTAAATCCAGAATAGATAGAGATCTTCATTCTCCATCAGTGACTTGACTTTTGCCGCCTGACTAAAAGCCAGAAGTTGAGTCAGTGCAAAGACTAAACAGAACAAGGGAACACTATGGGAACAATAAGGAAGCTTCTCAAATTTTCAGGATTAATTAATGATGAGGGAGTAGGGAGAAAAGATTTGCCTTTTGTAGGCTCTCCAAAGATTTATGAAGTACTTTGTAGAGCATAGGGCACAGAGTCAATCCTCTATCAGATGAATTTGAGATTATAGTTTCTGCTAATCACTGTTTTCTACCGGTTACTTTATTCTTCAAACTTAGATGGGAGAGAGGACAAGCAAAGTCTAAACATGTCAGATCATAATCAGCAGCAAGAGATACCAAACATACTTCACCTCACCATAATTTTCACCCATCCAGTCCAGCCCTGCTTTTCAATTATGGATTTATTGAAGCTCCAAAATGTACATGGGTACACAGTGTGCAACACTCACATCCTGAAGACTGGGTCCTGTAAGTACCTAACAAACTCCACAGATGCCATAGAGCATGTTGAGCTGCGTTGGATCATACCCAATAAGACACTTAGATTCCTCTGCTGTGAATCATGCTATGCGTCAAGGTCTAGTTTGGTGTAGCACAGCAAGCTTTGTTTAACTGAAGAAATTACTGTTAATGCAGAAGAAAGTATAGAAATAGGGACTGTACAGAGGAACATGAGGTTTCCAAACAGAGGCATAAACATCACGCACTAACACATAGCCCCTACTACCTGCTATTATTGGAAGAAAAAGTCATTCTTTAGCACTCTGAATTCATAAATATCCTTCTCATAAGATTTCTTATGCATGGCAAAATAATGTCTAATGTAGAATGATTCTGTGACATAAATCATAGATTGGCAATGAAGTTATGAATTTTTCTGGTAATCATATGCCAGTTTGTCATGTGATGCAGTTGATGTGACTGGTTACCATTCGGTAGAATGAAGCCACAGATTTTTTAAAAGGTGTTTAGTCAAAAAAATACAAATTAATAATGGAAATGTAATACATATTATGCACTTTAACAAATACTTTTTCTCTGTCATCTCTTAAAACATACTTTCAAGACATCTGCACAAAGCCTTTAGTATTGTTCAAAATACAAGGCTAGGAATGCAATTCAGTTTAGGGAGTAAGGTACTATTAGCAGTTTGGAAGATAAGATGGAGAGAGCTCTGTGATAGCACAATATTCAGTGTAATGTCTAGCTTCATAGTTTTTTGTATTACTGGAGTTTTTAGTGAGGTAAGAACAATAAGCCTTTAGCCTCCTATGCTATTAGCAATGATTCAGTTCTAAAAAAAGTAATTTCAAAGGAAACTTTTCCCCATTAAGTTTTACAACACCGAAGATATTTTAGAGAAGTTTTACATATTTTAATGATTTAACTGAAAATTTCAGCAGACACTGTGTTCCTGAACCACTCAGGGTTTTAGAATAGGTATTAGTGGAAATATAAAAGTACATGCACTGCCAAATTAATTCCAGATTCAAGGTAAGTCCAGGTAGGTAGAAACTTACCTCCATGGCCTAGGTTTTTTAATACACAAAACCAATATAAATATAGCAAATAAGCATACTGTATGGAATAAATTTCCCTATCTCTGCCTCCTGAATTTGAGTTTATTGATTGATGAATTTCCTGGCAAAGAAAATAAGTTTTGATGACATCAGCAGGAGTCTGTGACTGATTCTAAGAGGACACTTGGTTGGTATCAATAGATACTGCTGTATTTTAAAGGTCTTGAGAGTCTGACAAGGAAATTATTTGAGGAGAGTGAGGGTGTCAGAAGACAGCAGCAGAAATTACTTAAGAATGTGTCACAAGAATGAAAGCTGTAAATGATGCAAAAGTAAAAGTAAGTGAGCTGTTGCTAGCAGTGTTTTTTCCTGAGGCGAATGCAGGAGTTTTACAGAAAACATTGCAGGCTAATAAGGTCTCTTCTACTAAATATAAGCATTTCCTCTCTCTTGGATTTCCCTGTTAGGCAATGACACTTAACTCAAGAAACGGGAGCCAAAGACACAAATTTTAAGGCACCAACAACCTAATGAGGAAATACTTTGTCCCATGTTGTTTCTTCAATGAAGCAATCTCTGAGGCAACTACAGATACATATTAAGATTGGTACCAATTAGTACTAACTAATTAGTTGTAGCTGTAATGTAGGTTACTGGTATTGAATTTGATTTTTTTTTCCGAGTGTTCATAAAAATTCAGTATGAACAATATTCACATCAAACATTTTTGCAAATAAACACAGAATGGCATGTTTTAATATTTTCTGCATTAAGTTCCTATGTTGAATGAGAAAAAGCCTTGATGCATTGCCATCTTCAGAGCCACCATAAAATTGGGATGATATTTTGTAATTTTGTCCAGTGTAATTGAACCCTTGAGTTGCAGTGTCACCAATGATAAAATTCTAATGTTGAAACAAAGTTTCTACTAGGCATGCACAGTTGCAAGGAAATAACCCAAAACATACAAACCAAAAAAACACACACAAAACCACCCCCCATCCCTTCTCAAACACATCTATTCCAACAAGAGCATAATGTTAAATATCAACCCTTTAACTATGCAGTGTGGTTTTGTGGTTTAATATACTATAGTATGTGAAAGGTGAAATAGAGCTATAGCAAATATTTGTCTGCATGCCCACAAAAAGTTAAATATACCTAAATATAACTGCCTCGCTAAATCATTCCAAAGCCCATCATCAAAAAATACTGGAGGATGAGCTCACTTACAAGTGAACTTTTATATATATACATGTGTGTTGGTGTGTCTTCTCCCTTTCCCCCTTTGGACTGTGGAAGTCCAAAAAGCTCATGTACAGGCAACATCTGGGCAATGCCCACACGCAATATGAAGTAGCATAGACATCTGTGACTAATAGCCAGATCATTCCATTTGTTGGACTCAAGACAATAAAAACGGTGGATGAAGTTTAAAGAATTTTTTTGAGGATTTGTGGGTGGCCAGCCAGTATGACTAAGATACAGGCATTTTCTAACTGCTTCAAACAGACTTCAGTCTGACTGGTCAGAGTCCCATGTGGTCAGTATGGAAAAAGTGGAAACCAGTAAAAAATCTTCCCATCCCATTGGATTTTAAGCATGTTCCTGCATAGTTTATTCTTGATAACCCTTCCCCTCAAAGTCATACAGCCAAAATAGTGGAGTCAGAAACTACTTTGGTGCATTGTTGTCACAAGATTGTTAGCAAATTCAAGAAAATTCAGAGAAAAAAAGTCAAGAATTGCAAAGGAGACTGGAAATGTCAAGAGAAGGATTGAGATAAGTATGTATTTTTGCCATCTGAGGAATATATAAGTAATATGTAGAGTTCTAAAAATATTATCTACAAAAACTAAGAAAGCATAAGATGAGGTGACAATTGCAAAATGATTTAATTATAATGCAGCCTCAATAAAAGGGCATTTAGGGAAAAAACAATAAATCTCTATTTCATTCACCCTGTAGGGTAAAATAATCTTCTGTTCCAATCTCTTGCAAAGTGTTTTGTAAAACCGTGTTGCATGTGTGAATCTGTTCTTTCTGCTGACTGCAAAGAACCCAGAGATGTAGTAAAGTCAAACAGCAAAAGGAGGGAAGGTGTTACCTTTAAGGGTGATGAGGCAACGGAACAGGTTGTTCAGACATGTTGTGGATCCGCCATCCCTGACAGAGTTCAAAGGCAGGTTGGATGGGGCATTGAGCAACCTGGTCTAGTGGAAGACCATGGCAAGAACTTTGGAACAAGATTGTCTTTAAGGTCCCTTCCAACCCAAACCATTACATGATTAATAAACCATCACTAACTTATTAAGGAGGATAAGGATTTCAAGAAAGACAGAATCTAGGAATATAAAGAAAGATACCTAAAATATATAATAAAAACTTCAAAACAACCAAATACTAAAGAATCATGCTGAACCTGGTCCTGCCCACCTGTATGATGTGTCCCACTCAACAGTGTTGTAATGATGCAGTTGGCATTTGAAGCTATCTTGAGACCAAAGTTTAAACTGATTCTCCATGTGCTGCTCTGCCACTACATCCCAGAGGAAAAACAGTGTGAATTTATTTCATTTATTTGAGATTTACATGAGGACATGAATAGTCAGATATGTGCAACCCAGATTATTCTCAGTTCAGATATCACACATGCTATTATCAATTTACAGTCTTATTCCGTGTTTGAAAGTGCAGGAAGAACACTGCAGATGAAATTGGTAGGTAATTATGTTTGTGCAGCCTCCAGCTATCATCCAATAGTTATTCAATCCCTGTAGAGTGGATTAATCTATGTCCAAGAATAGTCTCTCCTCTTTGAAAGTCAAAACTGGATGCCACCTATCTCTTTACATCTTAATTTACAGCCAAGACTAGACTATGAGGGGTACCTGCTCTAAAAGCAAATATTATGCTTTGGATTATGCTGACACTGAAGTTCGCAACTTTTACTGCAGATAAATTTCCACAGAGTCTAAGAACATTCAGATTCAGTAAGCTCCTGAAATGAAACAGAACCAAAATAGACTCGAGAGAGCTGCTAAAAGGATGGGGTCATAACCAGGATATAATTTATTGTCAAATCAAAAGCATTGATTTCAACAAGAATGAGAATCTAGCCATAAAAATATTCCCATCATCCACCCACACTAGGAAGGTTTTACTGTGAGACACACTGCAGGTTGAGGTTTGAGCAGATATGACCAATTTAGGAAAAGGAAGAAAAGATGAAGACGGCTTCTGCTGACTCTGAAAAAGAAATACTGACTAAGAGCCAAGACTTCCCTGCTATGCAAGAAGTTGTACCATAGAGCTCAAAGTGGACATACCTACCCACTTCCCCAGATGTGTCAGGTGGTAGCTGTTATCTTTTGATACAATAGATTCTATTATAAGTGGTCTTATGCTAAGTTAATATCTTTCATTTATTTTTCCGGATTGTACTCTGAAAAGTACCACAGCAGATTCCATATGGTATAAGTGGTAAAGGACCAGCTAGATTGCAGGATTTATATAGAATCACATTCTCCTTCTGTGCTCTAAAAAGTTCTCTGCCTGAACCTAAGAAACAGTCATAAAATGCTCTTATCTGTCCTTACCTGCTTTACTGTTTTTCCTTCTACAGAAGCTCTTTACTGCTCTTCTAGTTTCTCAAACTGACCCGCTTCATAGTAATAATTTCCTACCACATGGTACATCCTACCCAGCCTTTTGTCTTTATCAGCAAGCAGATCACTTCCTTTTTGTTTCATCTACTCAAACTTGAAACAACAGTATCCTCTTTGTGTAGAGTGCAAACCAATTTAATGAACTGGGATTGTGAATTAATTCTTATAATACATGAAAGGTGTGTCATAAAACATCTCTAAATAGTATTTTCTCTGTGTGTTTTAATTGCAACATTTCAGCAGCAAGATATCCACAAGCAGAGAACTACAAGTCAGTCAGTCTCATGTCTATGCCTGCCAAGATCATGGATCAGATCCTCTGGGTAACTATTGTAAAGGCACACGGAAAATAAGGATGTGATGGGTGATGGCAAACATGGCTTCTCCAAAGGCAAATTGTGCCTGAAAAATTTGGCGGCCTTCTATGATGGATATAGAGGTAGTGGATGGGGGAAGAGTGACTGACATTTACCTTTACTTGTGCAAAGCATTTTACACTGTCCCACATGACATCCTTGTCTCTAAACCAGAACGTTACAGATTTGATGGACAGACCATGCTGTGGAAAGAGAACTGTCTGGATGGTTGCACTCAGAGTGGCATTTGGCAGCACGAAGTCCAAGGGGGAACACTGACAAGTGTTTTTCCTCAGGGGTAGGTGTTGGAACTGGCACCATTTAATGTCTTTGTTGGTGACATGGACAGTGGAATTGAGCACACCCTCAGCAAGCCTGAGCATGACACCAAGCTCTATCAACAGCATTACTTCATGCTTACACAACTTCTTGTATTCCTAAAGCGGGAAAAAACCCCCACAACCATGTGGATAACACAGCAATACACCAATGTTTTGGCAGTGGCTGGACAGCGCTTACACAGCACTGAGGTTTTCTCCCCCCTTACTCTGCCTCCCTCAAAAAGCAGAGCTGGGAGAAGACAGCTGACTCATACTGACCAAAGGGATATTCCATACCATGTGACATCATGCTCAAAAGTAAAAAACTCAGGGAAATAAGGGGGAAGGGGGGACATGGTTATGGTATGTGTCTTCCAAAGTAGCTGTTATATTTTCTGAAGGCCTGCTTTATAGGAAATGGCTAAACCTCTGCTTGCCGATGGGAAGTAATGAATAAATTCCTTATTTTTCTTTAGTGTGTTGTCCTGGAAGACTGCCTGCTGCCATCCTAAACAAGGAGGACTCATGGTACTATTTATGTTGCAGAAGTTTTAATGTCTTCTTCTTCCTCTGTTAAAAGTAGCCCAGATTGCTAAAACTGGACTAGGTATTGCTAAGTACTGTGATGGCACTACTACCTTGAAATTAAACCACATATCTATTGCACTGTCTGCACCAAATGTTTTGGCATTTTGCCATCAGATTGAGTGATCTTTCATACACTGAGAGATGTGTGCTTCTGAACTGCTTGGAAAGATTTCACATTGCTTTGCAGTTCTGAGGTGAGCTCTGTTGAGACCTTCACCAGAGAAAATTTTGTTATCCTGAACTTTTGCTGCTGGTCACCTCAACAATGTGGCACGGCAGCTGTCTACCTATCTGTTTATCTCAAGGGCTCAGAAAAAAAAGGACTCTAAAGCATAAAAAAAGGATATAATTTATATCATCAGTCTTTTCTCAAATGGTAGATAAATTGCCCAAAATACTGACAGAACTCATGTGAAATTCCCCAGCAGGGCTTTAGTACAGAGGGCTAATGCCAGAGCGTAGTATGCTGTCAAATACATCTTCTCTGCAAGTGTATTTGCAGTCTCTAGATTCAAATTATTTCTTTACCCCATTGAAAATGGTGCGAGGGCTTTCATGGAAAAAATGACTAATGGCATGGTGAGAGGAATATTGGAATTTTCAGAGTGACTGCAGAGGCTGTAGGCTGCAGTCATGTTCTCTTGTGATGTATCCCAAAGTGCAGCAATACCAGAGACCTAGTCCCGCAACAGCAAAAAGAAACACCAGATTGCTCAGAAGATGCTGAACACTTCATTTGGAGGACATGTCATGAGGACACAATCAAAAAACATAGCAAAAAGATGTAACTGTCCCACAAAAAGCCTGTAGCTCATTGCTAATTAAATCACCCCCACTGTCCTGTTGTATCTGTCAGTCCTGTCCTATTTGATGGTTTTTAGCACAGCAAAGGCACATGGCAGGAAGACCTTTCAGCAGACCAGGAGTAGGCAATAGAGATCCTCAAAACCAAGGGCAGGAGGACATTAGCCCTCAACCAGTAGTTCTTGTAAGTTTTGGGAAACACATATAAAATCACTCCGATTTAATTTGCTTCATGCTTTTTTGGCAGAATTTAGAAGGAGAGAAATTAAAAATACAAGATACAAAATACCTTTAAAAATATTTCCTTGGATTTTCAAGTCATTTCCAAGTTCCATCCAAATAGAAAAGGACTAATAGGGTAAGAAGTGCATACCTTATTTCAGTATACATCAAATGCTAATGATAAGTGTCTCAGTTCAGCCACAGCTTCTCTCCCAGGAAGGGTACAGGTACATTCAGAACTGCAGCATGCCAGATGTTCCACAGAATGATGAAGCCCACGCATAAAAAGCACAGAAAAATTATGCAGGGAACATTGTTTAGAATGCTCTGCTGTCTCTCGCATTATTTCCTGAAGCATATTATACCAATCACCTGGAACATAAACCTGACTTCAGCATCTGTTCTCTTCTAAAGCAGCTCCCCATTACCTTTGACTGCTGCTTTTGTATACAATTCTTTATCAAACCTAATTGGAAACAGCATTGAAACCAACACTTTCCATCTTCCTATGCTGCTTAGCCCCTCTGCATCCAGAGCATTGCTGAGCATTGCACAAGAAGATGTAATCCTTTGAGAAGCAAAGGATTCTCTCCATTGCTGAACCAGATAAGACCTCCTCATCAGTGGGACTGCAGGGTGATCTAGATGTCCCATGAAAACAAGCTTAGAATTTCAGGGTCACAAGGCTGCCAGTTATGAACAGAGACAGAAGCATCTGCTGTATGAGTCTCATGGAGCTGACAAGAAAAAGCAAAGTTTGGTCCCTTATATACCCACATATGCATCACAGTCACCTACTAGTACAGACTTGGGGTTTATGGTAAGAGTTATAGATATACCTCAATAATAAAATATATTCAGTCCAGGCAGATAATCTCCTCCCATTTTAGTTCTAGTAGTAGCATTAGTTACGGCTGTGTTGCAGAGAAAACAAAGTGTGGTTTTTGATGTTTTAGTTCAAAACAGATAAAAAGGAACTAAGAGGATATATTTTATAAAAAAAATAATTTTAGGTTAATACTTAGAAAATGAGTGATTCACAGGATGCACTGCAGGTCACAGGGGAAGCATAAAGTCTTGCATTTCCAGGCATCACTGATCTGCTTTCATTTGTGCTCCGTGATTATATACCTAAATCTTAAAAAACTTTGAATTTGATCAACTGAGGCATAAATATGACATTAAAGCAGATGTTTCATGGGAGAAGTAGGGTAAAGAATAAGGAATGTTTCTGCACAAAACATGTTTGCATCTTCATAAATGAAGTAACACAAATCTTTTAATTCCTTAACTGGTTTAATGGTGTGACTGTATAACAAGTTTATGTTTTACTCCATTTGGAGAGTACTTGACTACCACATATATAGAAATTCAATGTTTCTAATTTTATAATTTTAAACTGATGTTTTAGGGCAATATATTACATAATCTGTAATAAATAATTTATTTGCTGAAGAAAATAGAGGAATCAGTAAAAATCAAATTCACTGTCATATGAATACCAAGCATCTTAAAAGTGACTCAGAGAAACCAACTGGCTTTACAAAGTCAACATTAGATGTATTCCTAACCACAAATGTGAATAAGTCTATGACAATATCTTCCAGCAATTTAGAATTTCCCTCAACTCATGCATTACATCAGCTCCAAGATATTACTCTATGAGTTTAAAGTTTAACTAATGACCAGAAAACTTTATTCACTTTCTCCAAATAATTTATTTTTCCTCAAATATCAGATATTCTGAACCAGAATCTTTTTTTCCAGTCAAAGCAAATACAATAAAAGGAATGCTACTGTGGGTCCAGCTTCCCACAGTCCCTTCAGCTCAGATCCCTTAATTTTTGATGGAAATGTGAACTTTTAGATTATATGTGATGAGGTTAAACCTTCTGTAGTGTCCCTGATCAATGGAATCACCAGCCACGTAATTTATGAAAAAATACAGGTACTGATGGGTACTACAGCTGTAACTGCTGTAAATATTTAATATTCTTCTGCCTGAAATAAGACAAAGAACAGAATAGGTATCCAAAGGTATCCACTTTACTGCTCTAATGATTAGATTATTCTTTAAAAAAGAAAACTATACAGTTCCTCTCTCTTTCTCTCTCTCTCTCTCTATATATATGTATAGAATATATGCAGGTTACATATTTTTCTCTACTTATTCATATGTAGAACTATGTCACCCACTTAAATATGAGTAAGTATTTAGTCAAATTATTCTTCCACATAACAATTTTGACATGTTTACAAAACTAGCTTGCTCTTCACTTGATATATAACGGATACTTGATGCAACAGTGGCAATCTTGCTTACTTTTAGTTGAATATTCAAATACGTAACTTTTAAAATTTAAAAATTCGTGAAGGAACTCATGAAAAATTTTAAATTCCTGAAAACAGCAATGTACTTATCTTAAACTGTCACTTAACTGGCTGGCCCAGATTTCTACCCTGTTCTCAGAAGGCAACTGTTCCCCTTTCCACAAGAGAGTTGCATTATATTCATAGGAGTGTAAGTCCTTGTTTCCTTGTCTTTCATGATTATCATTATTTGAGGTCTCAGATCAAATGTACAACAAAACACTCTCAACATATTTTTCAGGGATTGTCTCCCTAATCCAATGCCCTTGTAAAAGCTTGTAATCCCCACTGGCATTTTGCATACTCTGTTCTTTTACCCAATCCAAATATCCTTCTTGAAAATCAAACTTCTAAAATTTATTTTTGTTATGAAAATAATTTCATTTATCAAAACTATTTAGCAAATGTCATAGACTAACTAATAGATTTGTAAAACCATCAACCCTGCCAAATCCACCACCAGATCATGTCTACATGGCTTTCAAATAAATTCTGGGCTGCTGACTCCACCACTTCCTTGGGTAGCCTGTTTCAGTGCTTGACAGCCCTTTCCATTAAGAATTTTTTCCCAGCAATCAATCTAAACCTTCCCAGTACAACATGAGGCCATTTCCACTTGTCCTATTTCTTGTTAACTGGGAGAAGGGACTGACCCACACCTTGCTACAACCTCCATTCTTTTTTCAAATTTCCAACTTTTAAATATTTTTAAAATTAAATTGTATAGAAATTTAGTCTCATTCTTAGCATTTGAAGAACCAGATGGTTGTACAGACAGGAAAAAACCTGAACAAAGAACACGTCCCCACTATCTGTAAAGTTGCCTCATTTTAAATAACATTTTTCACATCTTCTTCAGTGTGTGAACTTTTCAGGTTAAAA
This sequence comes from Camarhynchus parvulus, assembly GCF_901933205.1. Classification (NCBI taxonomy): domain Eukaryota; kingdom Metazoa; phylum Chordata; class Aves; order Passeriformes; family Thraupidae; genus Camarhynchus; species Camarhynchus parvulus. The sequence goes on from NC_044574.1 coordinate 28,529,392, forward strand.
ACACTTTTTGGACAACAGTTTTTGCCTGTTACCTAGTTAAACTTGTTATAACACTTTTTAAACTTGATAAATAATGCATAGCAAAGCAAGATTATGGTGGGTGAATATTAATGGCAGGAATTAGAGCACAGAAACTAATCTATAGTCAGAGAACACTAAAGCACAGAGTACTAAGTGACATAAGTAGGCTAATTGGATGCTTCTTACAGGAACTGCTTTTCTGCAAACATTAGATTCACCTGACAAGAGATTTATTTGACAACTCTTGGATAAGAAAGGAAGAAAATGCTTCTCTTCTATGTCAAAATAACAGATCTGTGTCTTGACATCAAGGAAAAAAACAACCAAACAAACAAAAAAGAAAAGATGCACCCAATATCTTAATGGTATATTATTTTCTTCCTCATTTATTTCAAGAATCAAAATAATTCTTCTTATTCTTCTCACAATCCTTTTCCCACCCTTGACAAAGACTCATTGTTAGAATAAGATAGCATTTAAGAAAATAACTATTTAGCAGTAGAGTATTTTGATCAATGTTTGCATATGGTCTAGATGACCTAGTTTATAATAATACAGTTGTCCTTCTACTCACAAAGTCTGGAATCAAGCTATGATTTGTGGATTTTTGTGGTTTTATGGCTTTATTTTTTAAAAATTGACAGCCATATGCCTTCCTCAGACCAATGAACTGCAGAGGCATAGATCAGTGCTAGTCAGAAGCCCAGTTTACAACTACATATCACAGTTTGTGTGTCTCTGGCCTGTGACTGGTAACCTGAGTAGAGTGACCAAATCCCAATCAGCAAGTGAGAGATAGAGGGGGAAAATAGGAGCAGCAAGAGCTGACAACTTACTTAGAGCATTTCCTAGGTAAAGGTGGGAAATGCCTTCACCATTTTGACAGCAACCTGTCCAAAGGCTCACCTGCTCAGCTTGATCAAAGTCCAGAGCCAAGGGGAGCCAGTAGAATAACTTTGAGGGAAAACTTGAAAAATGACATGTCAATGTAAAGAACTGCCAGGAGTAAGCCCATACTGTGCTGTAGCTCTATCAAACAGAATCCATTAACTGTGTTTGAAAGAACTCAACATGACTGGCAACTATATGAAATCCAACATGAAATCCAGAATATTGCAGGATAAAACAACCAAATTTTAATCTTATATATAGCTATATTCTCTATAACATTCAAGGCTCTTCTCTTGTGAACAGCTCTTACAGAGAGAATGGAGAGTGTGTATGCCATGTTTCCATTACTGGTATTTGTGAAGGCTTTCCTTTTAAAAACTAAAATTAAAATAGGAAAGTGAGGTTCAGACACAAATTTATCTCAGTTTAGATCTATGAACAAAGAATCTGTGCTGGCAAGTGCGTTAATTTATGGGAAAACTCTGGATAATGAAATTCTAGATTCCTGTCTATTATATACCTAGGCTTCTATTAATCTATTAGATGCCAAATGGTCTCTGAAACTCTCTAGAAAATTACTTTTGTTCCTTCTGATCAGGCAGGATACCCTTAGTACTTTACTGATATAAAGCCAAGGCACAAACTCCGAGTATCAGAGAGCTGGCTGAAAAAGTATTACCCTACATTACACCAATTTTGAGAAAGATATACATAATTACACTTGTGTGATCTTTGTGTGTCAATAGCATTTTCAATTAAGTGAACACAAGGACAAATAAAGCTAGATAAATTTCAGTAGTATTAGTTGAATCTAAATAGAATTAACACTGTAGCTGAATTATCCAGACTGATTGCTAAACCAGTGAGAAACCTTTTGACAGGACTTTACTACATGGAAGTCAAGTAAATAAAACCATGGCAAAACTACAAATACATTAAAAGAATTATTACCTAGACAATTAATAGCTACCTCGTTTCTCCTTATGCATCAATATAGATTGTTATACACTCTCAAGCCATCTTTTCGAAAGTACGTCTTTCTTAAGTAGTTCATGAACAGTACTGCATTTCAAAGATATTTTTGCATTTCAAAAGACTCAAGAATGAGTCTCACCTTTGTGTAAATACACATCGGAATTGTCATATATATACATACATATATATAAAAAAAAAATGTATATATATATATATATAAAACAGAAGGTAATTCCAGAACTTTCTGTGGAGATTTATGTATGTATACTTACATTTATACATATATATATATACTGTATATATGTATCCATATCTGAATTTGCAGCTATATGCTTTTCTATGCTCATGTTTATATTGTAAAAACAAAGTAGAAATCTTTATATATGTTTTAAGTAGCACACTTTTTTTCTACATTTGACACCTGTTTTGTACATCTATATAATATACAATCATATGAAAAATTTACGTTGCAAGTACTGCATTACCTTACAGATTTTTGCTAAGAAACCAAGGTTGAAATCTTGTAAGCTTTCCCATTCATTTGATTTTTTGGTGATATAAATCCATACACAATAGAAAATAAAATATTTCCTTATCAAGCCATGAAAAACTTTTTTTGATTGTAATTACAGGACATCAAGTAGCACATAGAGACTCCTAATTCATAGTTCTGTATTTGTACTGCGTCAACGGTTATATCACAAAAGAAATTTACTTAAAAGATAAATACTTAATTGTGGTGGGTTCTAAAGAATTACTATGAAGTTAACTTATGTCAGAACAAAGATTAATAGAGGGGAGAGAGGTCCCTGCTATACATACAGTAGTTACTGAAGGAGGAATCTTGGTGAAGTGCCAATTGTTTTCTTGCTACTGCTGCCTCCTCTCTTGTTATGGCTCTATGTGCACTGTTCAACCACATGAACATCTTATTTCTATTTTATTGAGAATTTCTAATTAAAAAGAGGATTCCCCAAAATATTCTTTAGCTATATGCTATGCTACTCTTCCATGCTCTTCTACACAGCTACTAGCCTTTTTGGGGTTATAGAGTGGATTCCACTGAGGTGAGAAGATCCATTTTCTTTCAAAGACTGCCTCTTTCAAATGCTTAGGAGGCAACTAGGTTCCCCAGACTGAGACAAAACACTAGGTGTAGCTTAGGCACTTCCACTTGCCACAAGCTACTGAATCGCTACATATTTCCAGACCAATTGCTACATTAACAAGTAATTTTGTCTCTGGCATTTGTAATTGCGTTATTTTCTCCCTAAAGGGAAATCAAGAGAAGAGAAATAACATGGGAAAAACAAGATGTAAGAGCAAAGAGATGTGCCAAAGAGGTTTCTTTGTACTAGTTATCTTAATTTTTATATTATTTACTCCTAGGAAAGTAAAAGGCAAAGGGAAAGAATGATACTGTAATTTTGTAAATATATACTGAAATCAGAATATTCAGCAAAACAAAGGGATTTTTTTCCAGTGATCTGCAATAAGCATTTATAAAGCCAACTATTAGCATGAGAACTCCCTCTGTCATTCAGAGGTGCATTTATCAGACCCAGCAAATTAGCAGCCTTATTAGCTACCAGCTACTAGCCAGGTCAGTATGAGCAGATATAGGGGAGTTATTAAGAAGATGCTATCAGTATATTCTATGATCACTGTTTGTCCTCAAGGCTCTGCATGACATTATCAGTAAAATCTCTATTCCTGTATATATTTTCCCTCTTTTCACCAGCTCTCAATAGAGAAAGAAGTGGAGAAAAAAAAATCACTCTATCATGCTCCAAGCCTTGCTTCTGTGGCAATGTTATCAGAGACAGCATGGACTTATTTCAGAAACCCAGAATGAAGGAATTTTAAGAGCTCAAACCTGCTTCTCTAATGAAAAAGTGGTTGAGGTGATTAGGAACATAATATTAGCAACATTGTGTTAAAGTTTCTACTATTAATTTTCCTCTTACCTTCTAACAACATGACCAAAGCAGCTTTTTCCTGGACTGTGGATATAACAAAAAACAAAAAGCCAAAAAGCAAAAACTCTTACACATTAAAAAGCAAAAACCCAAACAAAACCCAAAACAAAACAAAACAAAACAAAACAAAATCCTGTCCCAAAAATCCTGTCCCAAAAATCCCGCCCTTTTCTCCTTTTCCAAACTGCACTTCACAGTGCCCTCTGGTTTTTAATTGTTATTACACAGTATTAAAAATGCAAGAAAAGGGATTGCAGAAGGCAATTTCATAATGACGTCACTTTTGGCCAAGTTACTTTATCCTACTGTAAGACTTGTGTAGTAGGGACAGGATAGCAGCTCATTCTGCAGTGAAGAAAAGCAGAAATGCAGGTTCCTTCTTTGCCAGGCAATGAAGGATTTGTCCTTCCCTCTCTCCCCACACAATATGTCTGTGTATTTTATTCCTCCTAAATTTGTAAGATGTGGATTTATATTCTCACCATACAGTCAGATTGCACTTTGGTCAGAGCAAGTTACTTTTCTTTATACTTTTCTAACTACAAAACCATGAATTATATGTAATAACTCTTTGTGAATACAGGTTCTAGACACTTTCTTCTCCTCCTCCATTTTCTTTCTCTTTCTACTCCTTACTCTGGAAACCCATCCCAGGTCGAAATCATGCACCCGGATGTTTTAAGCTTTGTTTCAGAGAGGGACAGTGGGAAACAAAACCAAAAAAACCCAAACAGATAAAGCAAGCAGTGTAAAACTTTTCAGATATTAAATATGGATGACATTTAAATGTGAGAAGAAAAGGACAGGTTATTGTTCATCGTCAAGTTTCAAAGGATGCAGACTTTATTTCACTGCACAGTTCTGAGATGTCTAAGCTGTTTTTGTTCCCAAGCTGAAGGAAAGGAGGGGACCTGCTCAGTTCGTATGTGTTAAGCACAGGAGAACAAGTGAGATTTGTGGGGGAAAACAGAGGTCCAAATGCTGTAGTAAAAATAAAAATATTTCAGCAATAGCCAAAGTGTGATTATAGATTAAGGCCCACTGAAGCTAGCAAGCAGTCCTATTAGTGTGGAATATGTCCAAACTCTATTTGAATCAAGAAAGAAAAGAACTATTTACTCAGGATAGCTTTGGTTGTATCAGGTTTGTATCAGCGGAGAACACTGTTCATATTGCTGCATTGCACAATACCTCCCTGAAACCAAATAGCTGAAAATTAATAAGCCCTTGCTCAAGAGCCCTGGAGGTAAGAGCTGGACCCTGAAATAGCAGAATCACGTCTAAAGTTCATACAATCCCAGAACATGCTGAAAATTCATGTGCTACAGAGATGTCCTAAAAAGAACTTGGTATTTGAGAAACAGTTTCTAGTTCATTATCAACACTTTATCCCCTGTTTAAAGCTAAAATTTAAAGCTTTAAGTGATGAAGAAAATTATTTATCACATATCTATAGTGTAACAAGCTTTCAGTACATGCTTAGTTAACTACTGTTTTCTGGACTTAGCATAACTGACTCCCCAAAACCACAGGCATCAAAAGCAGTCTGCCTGTCAGGCTACTCGACACGTGTCCATGTGCCCCTGCACAGTGACTCTCAGCATGTTTAGGTCAGAGGTCCTAGGTCTGAAGGGTGAAACCAGGGCTGCCAAGCTCTTCAGTGGCAGTAATTTTTGTGGTATATGGTTATCACTGAGACATCATCTCCTTCTACAACTTGGATATCTTCAGATATCTCCATATTAAAATTATATCCCAGGGTTTGGGCATACCTTCACACCTATTACTGATCATGACATTGCCAATGGTGTCAGTTCATCAACCACTCCTGTGGTAAAGCATAGGGTGATGCTGTTGCCTCAGGCCAAACTCCTATCCAGCTTGTTTTAATTTTATATTTCACTCTGTCTTTATTTAAACATGAGCTAATGATGCCATTTACGTTTCTACAGCTGAACCACATTTTTTCTGAATCTTTGTTTCCCTCCTTTTCCCAGTATTAGGTGGTGCTAAAATTGAGACATTCAGGGTAGCTGCTGCTGGGTGAGTAAAGAAAGGACAAAAATCATTGAATAGTTTGGGCTGGAAAGGACATCCAAAAGCCTCCAGTCCAACCCCCTGCAAAAAGCATGGACATCATGTTGCCAGAACTAATTGGCAGATACAGGCTTTCACTGAGTACAAGCAGGTGTGCAGAGTTTGTGGTCTGGCTTTCTTTTTTCTTTTTTTTTTTTTTTTTGAGACCTGGATAATCATTTAAACATTATTTGTTGTGACATTACTGATGTCTGAATCCTAGTAAGGAAACTTACTAGAATTTGGACAAGGACTCTTATAAGAATCTAGATTTCATTAAATAGTCTTTTTAATCTAGCTATCAATGACATAATGAAAACCTTCAACAAAATGAAAATGTGTTCTATTTCCTCATACAGTAATGTGGAAAGCAAACAGTATCTAAAACATGAAATATACTACATAAATTGAGGTATTTCCCAGCACTCACATAAGCTTTTAGAATCTGAGAGTAGAGGAAAATTTTCAGTGCAGGTTAAAATGATTTTTAGCCACTTATAAATGGGTGCTCTATATATCACATCGACAGCTTAAATCTCCAAAGTATAAATGCCAAAGACCCTTACTCTGAGTAAAAGCAATTTGCTAGATAAAACCTCGGAATTTCAATTAAGGATGAATGTGCAATTACTTTGAGGAAGAATAAAACCAAGCTTTCCATTAGGAATATATGAGCAACTGTTAAAAAAAATAAAATACTGTCAATACTGTCTCTTCATTCAATTAACTCCTAACCTTGCAGGCCACAGATCATTTCATTTGTCACTCCATCGATTAGGCAGCTCTACATTTTGAGAGCACTTCTAAGCCATTAGGGTATTAGGTCCAGCTAATTTCTTTCCTGAGAATTACATGAATACATTTGACACATTCATTAGCTAATGAAGTTAAAAGATTTGTATCAAATCCTTTCTGTAAGTATTGAGAACTACCATTATCAAAACTGCAATTCAGAGACAAAATATGTATAATTTTTAAAGATATACTATACAACAGCTAGTATTTTGAAACTAGAATTTTCATTTCCTTGCAGCTATGAAACTACAAGAAACAAAGAAATTATGTTAAGCAACAAAAATCCCCCAAATATCAGCTGTCAAAATCATTAATGATCTATTAAGTACAGAAGCTCTCCTTTCAGTATTTTAAAATATATTTGAACTATAGATCCTCTCCAAACAGTAAAGCAACCTTCACATCTACTTTTTGACTGACTGTGAATGCACTAACCTTAACAAGTTATTTTTATAGAGTCAGATTCAGACAAGTTAAAAAAAACACCTTTTTTCATATAAATTGAACCGATAATGTAATATGCAAAGTAATTTTGTGCACACAAAATAAATATAAATACTTCCTTATGTTCTCATGAGGTGTGTAAAAGAAAGCATTTTCCTACCTTAGTCAAAGATGCTTGCTGCTGACTGACTGGAACAATTTTACTTGCATCCTAGTAAACTCTTGAACAGTAATCCTGTTATGTGTCTACAGCAGTTTCATGGGGGTGGGACTTCTGTGTAATAATGAATTCACCAGGGAATCTTCCCTTTGAAAGAATGCTGCTGCAGACAAGGAAACCACTCTACACTTACTGTCACAAGCTTCTGGATGATTAGATTAACACACAGGGAGTAAGTACAAGTACACACATGGAGTGACTGCAGATTCAAATATTTCCTATACGCTAAAGCTTTGAGAGGATGAAAACTGCAGTATGCTTTACAAGATAAATGTATATATATATATGTGTGTGTGTGTGTATGTGTGTGTGTGTGTGTGTGCATACACTTTATAAATGCAAATAGGAGAGTCGTAAAAGGTCCTTATGAAGAAATTAATTATTTAGTCTATAGGTGTGTGGCAAAATAGCATGGGTTTATTAGCGATTCTAACCATTTAATCTGAGAATGAGAAACTCCAAGTCAAGCATGTTAATCCTTACTTTAAAAAAAAGCCAAAAAACTAAGAGTGTCATAATCCTAAACGACAAGTTACATAAAAAGCAGATACGCACCCACCCTACTGGCTATCATTAATTTCCCATGTAGAATGGCACCTCAGACATAATGAAGAAGCTCTGTAATATGTTAACCCAATAACATAAAAAATAGCTTCCTGCAATCTCTCCAACAAAGAACAGTGATGTTTATAGTGATTATTATTAAGATGTATGAGCAAAAAACCTTGGAGAGTGTGTGTCTACACTTGAAATAGTAGACAACAAATATAAGCACAAATTGATACTTTGGATGAAAGAGAGATATATCTGGCAAGGTTATGGCAGTGCATATGACAAAGGGTGAAGGATCCCAGTATTCAGCCAACCACATCAGTGGAGCTGTAAGAATAATGGTCATACAACCCGATTACTGGACTAAGTGAGCCTATCAGCCTTTATTAAATCATCCAGCACTTCCCTTATTTCCTCATTTATAGATAAAAAGCAAAACAAAGCTGACTCATGGACTTCCATCTCTGCGGAGCTGCTTTCCAGCAGGTCAGTCCCAGCCTATGCTGGTGTCTGGGACTACACACCCAGATGCAGAACCCTGCATTTCCCTTTATTGAATTTCAGAAGGTACCTCTCTGTCCCTCTCTCCGACCTGTCAAGGTCTTTCTGAAGGGTAAGCATAGCACCCTGGGGTATCAGCCACTCCTTCCAGTTCTGATGCATCAGCGAACTTGGATGAAGGAGTAGAGTACCTCCTGAGCAAGTCACTGATTAGTAAGTTAAACAATACTAAGCCAATATTGAACCTCTGGGGACACTACTCATGACAGGCTTCCAACTAGATCTCGTATCACTGATAATGACTCTCTGGGATCTGCTATTCGGTCAGTTACCAAATCCATTCCCTGCCCACTCATCCAGCCCACATTTCCTGAGTTTGTCTATAAGGATGTTGTGAGAGACGGTGTCGAGGTGTACAATACCCACTGCCCTCCACTCATCTGTCAAAGTAGCTGTTCCATAATAAAAGTCAATCAGGTTGGCCAATCCTTCCAGTGACTCCACCTGTCTATCACTTTTATATCTTTCTTGTTAGCTAACTCACAAGAGGTGCAAGCAATCATAGCTTTCTTCTGTATAAATTCCAGCATTCATCTAGGGTGTGAAAGACAAACTCACCTCCCTTCCCTTCAAAAGCAACCTGCATTTCTCAACTCCATGCAACTGCCCTTACCAGTAAGTCATGAAGTGGTCTGTGTGCTTGCCACACATTTTTTGGAAACTGTCCCAACAGGGAGGCCACATTCAAGAATCTGAGTTACTTAAAAGACAAACCAAAAGAATAAACATCATCCTAGAATGTTCAAATGTGAGCACTACCTGAATAGCAGATAACAACCTTATCTAAAATAGAATTCTGAGGATTTTATTTCCAGAGAAATGAAAAGAATTTACAGTTGCTCAACTCAAAGGGCAGAAGGTGAAGACCAGCAAGGGAAAAGAATGATAATATTTAGCGATGTCAAAAGCAAGAGATATTGTCCATCTTTATAGAAGATAGAATAACAAGGAAGAAGTTTAAATTGCAGGAAAAAAAGCTTTCCAATGCCTAATCCTTGGATCTACCAGTAAACAGGGAGACTCCTCAGTCTTCTTATTTTTGGAAGGTTAAAAAAAGTATCATAAATAATCTGGAAAGAGTTAATTTTGCATTGGCTGAGAGAGGTGATCTGAACATGTCTACACAAGTTTTTCTGTACAAGTTCAAAACATTCAGGAGTCAGAAATGAGGCATGTTGTTGTCAGAAGCGAGGCATGTTGCTGTCAGAAATAGTTTTATCCAAGCACAAGTATACTTTCTTAATTTGTGAAAATAATTATTTTGATAGGAATTATCTATGTCAGTTAGAAGTGTGAACGCCAGCCTGCTAATAAGACACTTAAAAGTAGTATAACACTAATTGATCACTTCAATTAAATTTTGAATATATGCTTGATGCATTAATTTTAAAGCTTTTACCTTCATCCATAAAACTGTAAAAGAATACAAGCTATTTATTGAAAATAAAGTTTTCCTTTTTTAATTTGATGCAAAAATTAGAAGCATGTAAGACTGCATTTCATACTGACAGAACAAAACCCACGTGTCACAAGTACTAGACTTCTCCAAATGCTGTGATTCAGCTCTTTATACAAAGTAATTTGCAACCTGGTAGACCTTAGAACTTAATTATTCTGACCTAACAGACTGACTTTACCTAAGACTTTTATTGATCTAATATGCAGTTGAAGGTCTGTTTCAACTTTTGACCTGTGCATTTCTTGTATTAAATTACTTGTTTTCACCTACTTTACAGATTACTTCATGGAAATGTGACTCCAGACAGCCAAGATATTGTCTTTTAAATAAATAAATTATATGCAGCCCCCTTTGCTACATTTAGATTCCCAGACTTGCAGTTACACTTCTTTTATTTGATAGTAATATTCAGGATTGGATAAAATTCTTCTATACAGTTGTTCTTTAATCACTTAAACTGCAATGTTTTGTAAGCAGAAAGTGTCCTTTGATAAAGGGAATGAAATTCCATAAAATGCTGTCTTTCTGCAAACAGTGATTGGATTTACTGATATTGTGTGGTGGAGCTGTAACCAGTGTTTAGCAATACCTGCACATCATCAAACCAATCCATTTTTCTGGGAAAGACACAAAGCACTCTAGATATTGGAAACTGCATTTCATCTGCAAGCTGTAAACAGACACATTGATTGTCAGAAACAAATCTGGGCAGAATCATGGCTCAGCGGCATTCAACACAAAGAAGACATCTTCTCACATAAGTGTTTTCTATCCTTTATCCCTTCCAGTCAGAGAAGCTCAATCTGCATCTCTAGTACACAAAATCTCAGACAATTTTTCTTCACTCTTCCATGCTAAAGTACAGATCATGCGGACAACTGGCACTGAGCTAACATGGATTCTGTATTTCAGTAAGATATTGATAATGTTGGTGTCTGTCACTTTTTACTCTGGTAATATAAAGGTTTCTGTGTGCAGTCAGGTCTTCTGATCATTAGGAAAACAGCAGAGCTCTTGTTGCCTCTAGGGGGTATTATTCATCAGGAGCAAACTCCACATTTCCTTGTAACAAGGGCTCTCAAAAGAGAACCTGGGGCAGCCCTCTGTAGAGTCACTTGGTGTATCTAACTTTAGAGTTATCTAACTCTTTAGAGGTTCCAGAAGTGCACCTAAAGGTATTTTTGAGACAGTCTATTTAAAAATGCCATCCTGTACCATAGCATAAATACCTTGAAAAAATATTTTTGTTGCAGAGGTTTGGCAATACAGCCTTAGTAATAACATTTGGGGAGATTATATTTACCATAAACATACTTTTCCCATTGAAACAGTAATTTTAGAAAGTCATATAATTGTAGTGAAGATTATGAAAAAAATACAAGATGGACCAAAATGCTACAAATAGACTGGGATACATCAAACAGTGTTGCACTGAGAAATAGTTATAATACCTCTGTGCATATTTGCTCCATTAAGGGGTTGCAGTCCTTTAAATGATTTTTTTAACCATACTTCTCTGCTGCTGTATATGAAATAAAAGACTGCAATGAGGAAAAATCTCATAAAGTGCTGCAGATAAGACTAGCAAAAACTTTTGTATTTTTCAGTTGACTTCATGACTGACTTGGTGCGTGGTGTTTAGTTAATGCCGCCATAAGTTTCTTAGAAAGTTCAATAAAAAGACATGTTTTTCCTTCTACAGTTTTTCTGGAGATGCATCACTGCACTAATGTACTGAACAAACTGAACTACATTGAACAAACTGCTTTCCAGACTTTTACTAAGAGCACAGCTCTTAAGCCCAAGTATTATGGTGTTTATGTCAACACAACTCTTAATGCATTCTGTTGCTAGGATAAGTTTGTTTACAGTTTGTGGATGAAGTAATTTTCATACCCTTTTTGTGAGGATCCCCTGTTTTTTCATTGACTGAATAGTTACATCTAACCTTTCCTGCCCTCCATGCGTGGGCAGCACTTCCTCTCTTTGGATCATATCTAATGTTTCAACAGCAGCATCAGTTCTTACAAGAACTCAGGGAATTCTGCTAGCATCCTGGTTTTACTGTAAGCAAGAATAATTGTATCTCATCTCTTCTGAAAACCAGGCATTGAAATGGGAGCAACCCAATACACTTTAATGAGATTCCTTTCTACAAGAGTTTAACCTCCTGTCTTATGACCACTTTTCCTTACACTTAATTGAAAGGTATAATATGGTTCAGCAGTTATTAAAATGAATAGGATAGCTTTTGTTCTTTTTAGTATCATTTTTATTGGAAATTTTCCTCTCTTACCAAGCCAGAGGATGGTTGTTCAGTTTCAGACTGGTGCAGAAATAAGGAAAACACAGCTATTTCTAAACTACCACAGGGCAACGAATCAGAAAGAATACTGAAGAGTGAAAAAGTCTTTACTTATTCAGAACACTCAGTTTGTCTGGTAAAGTTTCTTTTGATTGTATAACTTAACATTTCAAGATGAGAACTGCTTCACTTTTCATGGCACTGTGGAGGACAATTACTGTTCTCAAAACTCTGCTAAAGTGACATCCAGGAAAGCATCCCCACTATCCTATTCTGAAGAGCATGTGCTGACAAATAAGGTAAGAAAGGAAAAAACATAGGGTAATTCCTAATTTCATACTAACAGTTTTTTTTTGCTTCAAGTCATTTATTCATTAAGATATGAACCAGAACTCAATTGAAAACTGCCAGACTCAGATAAGAACAAAAAATTTCTACATATTAAATTATTATGTAATAATTTTACATGAAATAGAATATTATTAGAAAGGGAAAAATATTTCAGAATGTATATGGGTCTGGATATGAAAACATTTAGTATTGGAGACACCAGTTCACAAAAATCTAGTTTGTGCAGGTATCAGAATCTAAGCTTCTTGTTTTTCCCTCATCAATGTTAGGCATTAAGAATTTTTTACAGGCAAGAGAAATTGAGAGCAGTAAGAATGATCTGCCATAGCAAAAAATTGAAGTCTGGGAGGTTCAAGCTGAAATGTAAAAACATCTTGTTCCTTCAGAAACACTGGAGCAAATTCCCCAAGGACACTGCAGTCTCCATCCTTGACGTTTTAAGACTCTGCTGGACAAAAAGCTCAAATTCAAGCAGTGCATTCAACCACAGTACTGACTGTTCACCATCACTGGGCAGCTGTGTAGAGTGGCAAAGCTTTCAACAACACATCACTGCAGAATACAGACTGTAGTCCAAATCATCTGCTGAGGTGAAAGCTCAGCCAGGAGGAAGAAGAGAGTTCTGAAATTTTATGGAAAGATGGACAGATTGAGATTAAACTCAAGAGAGGCCATCTTCCTGAAATCAAGCTCTGGTTTTTCATATACTTATAGGCAGTTTAAGTAACAATGAAGAACTATAATTACTGGATAAAATCATGACCCTGTGGTATTAAGGGTTCTATCACTCATTTGAACAGGTCCAGGTTTTTAGACATCATGCTCTGTTTCAGAGTACTTGTTCTTAAAGAAACCCAAAAACTCCCACGAAACCCCACAAGCAATACTCATCCACCTGCAGTCACAAAAGAACCCCCCAAAAACAAACAAACAAACAACTCTAACAACCAAAACAACCCTGAGACACAGGTGAATTTAATAATTATCGGATAGAATAAATCTAAATGCATGGCCATGTGGCAGAGGTAAGAATGGACTACAGCTTTGCTGTCTTGCTTCGAAACACTGGAAAGTATTCATAACTCTTGATCCGAAAGAAGCTTCTGCATTTCTCATGAAAAACTAAACAGATTATAAATACTTTCACTTTGGTATTCATAGACTGATATCAAAATATTGAAACTTTCCCTGAGTTTCCTGTTTCCCATGAATTCCATCTCAAATCTTTCTTAGTGACCTTTGAGAAGGGGAATTTTTTTGCTCTCCTGGATTCTGTGAAAATTAATGTAGCCAAAACAAGAACTAAGACCAGTATTTAGAGACCGTTCTTCCTTTTCTCTTTTTTCTTTTCTCTTCTCTTCTCTTCTCTCTCTCTTATTTGGGATTATCTTCCTTCTTTTGTTCACATCCTGATGCTCTTTTTTGCCTTGTTTAGAAGTCTAGGTTTTACCATCATTGTATAAAGCTTTGCAGATATCTGCAAACTGTTATGACCTAGTTTACTTGCTTTAAGTTGTCATCCCTCTAGCTTTTATTGTGATAAGTTTTTGGGTCGAGTGCATATTTTAGTATATATAATCTTAAACACATTCATTTCAGTCATTTTAGGCTGAGGGAACTAAATTAAGCTGCAGAAGACTAATTTTAAGATTTTATATTCTGTATAATTAGTGCATTAAAACTAATTTTAAAGAGTGGAGAAATAATTTTCTAGCGTACTCTAGCAGTATTCCAAGTAGCAGTAAGAAAAAAAATATAAAAATTCCCACAACATACAAACAATGCAAAGACTGAAAAATGTGTAACGGATGATGGTGTGTTTTGTTGGGGTTTCTTTCAGGTTTGTTTGGAGGTTGTAATGGTTTAGCTTTTTTGCCTTTTTTTTAAATACACAGAGTGGACTTTCTTTAAGAGGTGACATGTAAACAAGCAGTCAAAAAATAACCCCAGACACCACAGAGCAAGTGAACCGGGTTCAGCTGTGCTCACTGGGCTGCAATGAGGGAACTGGCAGTGAACTAAGGGAATGAGTCATTCCCCTCCACTGGGCACTGGTGAGGAGTGGCTGAGGGAATGGAGCTTGTTGAGGCTAGAAAAGAGGTGGCTAAGGAGAAACTGGATGCACTCTATGAGGAAAGATATAGAGGAAACTGAACACAGCTCAGACAAGTAGAGCAAAAGGCCAAGGTGACAGCAGTGAGTAACAAGACCAATTACATTGGATATAAAGAAAATTATCTAAGTAATGAAAGTAGTTAAGCACCAAAGTAGGGGTCCAGAGCAGTTTGGATTTTTTCATATCTGAAGACTTGCAAGACAAGTGAAAAATCCTCATCTACCTTTAAAATTAGCTTTTCTTTAAAAAGGAGCCTTAGCTGATAGCTCCAGAAGTCACTTCCACCCTAGCTGTTCCTACGTTTCCAAGACTTCAGAACCGCTTCATAACCATACCACATGGAATGCCTAGGGTTTTATTGAAGGGATATGTTCCACACAGTGCCCTCCCCACCCCCATCACATTGCTAATATAACTGTAGAAGATTAAAAAAAGTCCAATTTACCACTTGATTTATTAGCAAACAATATCTGTTTGTTAGCTACAAAGTGCAACTAAATACAGTTCTGTACTACTGAAAATTGCTCCTAGGTACATACCCTACATGAAGTAGGCTGCATCCATAATTTCCATCATATTTTCAAAAGCTGTCTTCTTGTTTTTTGCAAAACTGTTTTTTACTAAGCTATCCTTAGTGAAAGAAAAAGAAACCCAGAGAAAGAAAACCAAAATAAAGCTTTGATTTCTTTCATATTCTAAGAAACCAGGCTGAGAGCTAGAAGTAGCAGGTCTGGAACTTCCTCTATCTCCCCCTTCCCCTCTCTCTCCCCTTCTTTATTATTTATTGACCTCAGAATTCAATGAGTCACAAAAGTTCACAGAGGAATTATTATCTATTTCTCTTTTAAAAGCTACAGCTTCAGGTGCTCTATGGTGGACTCCATGGTAACATAACATCTTGCAACTTCAGAGCTTGCAAGATCAAGAAAATAGATGAAACAAGCAAGATGAAGAACATAAGTGGATGATTAGAGAGGAAATATTTTTTATTTAGTGACAAGGACTGTTATAAGATTTATTTCTCATGTATTTGGCCTTCATATTCTAATTATAACTAACTTAGCGAGTTGTGTTGCAAATGAACATCTGGACTTTATCCGTTTGGCCATATTGTTACTTGCTCTGCTTTTTATTCCAAATTTATTTTCACATAACTCTGTACAGCGCTTCACATTCCCAGGGGAGTTGTTCCTACCAGATAGTATTTACATGTCCACCTCCTGCCTTGATTTTCAGTAGTTTTTCCACAACTGTTTTCAAGTGTCAGAAACAAAGTGGAAACATATAATCAGACACAGTTGGGTTCACGTGACAGGATTCTGAAGTAGGGGAGAAATATGAAGTCACTACACAGTTTTCAAATACAAAAACCCACTTTGAATACATTCTTCATCACAGGACGCTGTGTTCTTTCTGCTCTTGCTCAAGAAGATCTTGCAGTCTAATCAGGATATAACCTCTGTGATCCCACAGAGATCATCAAACATATGACATTTCCTTTGAGATTTAACACCTTGCCATCTATCCAGAAAGACCTTATATTTTCAAATCTTTAAAAAAGTCAACACAGGTTAGAAGAATGGTGATTAATTATGTTATTCTTAGAGTTCAGCTTCCTTGCCAGCAAGATTTAAGGCAAATAGATTTTAAGATAGCTATTCTGAGCTCTTACAGCTACAGCAAAAATGAAACCCTGGAGTAGGAGAGGAGCTTCTTCAGAAGAGAAATGCCAAAAGCCTGTTCAGCAATAATTTTTTGAGAAGATTTAGCTGTTGGTATTGTTTTTTTTTTTTTTTTTAGTTTTAAACCTTATAACACATCCTGCCAAATATCTACCATACATCACTTTCATTAGCAATTCAAGGATATAAATTAATAGTTATATTGGATATGCCAAACATGCATATTGAAGTGCCATTTAGTAGTGCCCAGATCTTCAGGTCTTAGCAAAACAGAATATTCCAACACAAAATATTTTTATACTTCATCTTTATGTTAGTACATCCTTCATTGAAACATCTTCCTTCTCAAGTGTTAACCATGCAAGACAGGGTTGTTTTACTCAAAATTGTTAAATTTCAGTTGGGTAGCACTTTTTTCCCATTTTTAAATGCATATCTACCAGTACATTATGAGGCAGTAAGTAAGTAAGTAAGAATATTAAACACTTTAATCTAAAGTTATTAAACACCTTGGAAAATAACTTAAGAAAATTGGAGGAAAAAAGTCATTGATACAAGCACTAACAAAAAGAATCAAGCCTACTGGGACAGGCTACAGATATGCTGAGGTATTGAAATGCCCTCTTAAAGTGTTACAACATGATTTAAGAACTAAACAAAGATGACTTTAGCCTTATGCCCCGCACTACTGTGGCTCCTTATCTGTATTTCCATAGAAGAGCTTAAATCCTCCTGTGTGTGATGGAAAGCAAAAATGACACCCAACACTCTGCAATCACTGCTCGCTGTGTCAGGACACAGAGACCATTTCTAAGACACCTACTGATACCTGACAAATAACAATAAATTGAACAAATATTAGACAGTACCTGACACTCCAGCTGCCAGAAACAGATTCTGTCTGGCACAAGTCTTTTATGAGTAGTATTACTATTAATCACTCAGTGGTAATTTTTACAACTTCCCTTTTTAAAACATTTACCTACAGCTATTGCAAAAAAAATCACCATTGCAAAAGGTATGACAGCTAAGCATCTCTCATATGATAACATTGAAAATACTGATACTGTTCTCCTTTAGATATTCAGTAGGCAGATTTGTTGTTTGAAAAACCTAACCATCTTTTGGCAGTCAACCACCACCATTTACATTTAACCAAAATCAGCATTTCTGCAAATGATAAATAACAAGTAAGCAAGCAATTGATACTGTTCTGGCAAATTCTTTAGAAAAATATATATTTCATAAATTCTGAATCAAATTCTCCTCAGTTTCTGCCTCACCTCTGCAACTTCTTGATTTTAGCCAAAAATGTAGAGTACCAAGTAGAAAGCAAAGCAGTAATATGATCCTTCCTTTCCAGTATCACAACTGCTAGGCAAGAAACTCCTCTTTCATATGAAAGTCAATTGATTATTTCATTGCATTAGCAATGCAATCCATTGCATTAGCAGTGCTTTCAAGGGAAGACACAAGCTGCTAGTCATTCAGATGCAATCACCATCCACCTCCCTTCCATTATGAGTTGCTTTACCTGCAGTAACTCCTAACTGAAAACAAGTTAAAATAGGAATAGTTATAACTAAAATTAAAAATATAGGGTTCATTTACCATCTTCATGAGAAACAACAGAAATATTTCTTACCAAGAACAGAGTTTCATAGCCTTTAGAAAGAGATCATAAAAGACAGAAGCATGAATAACTTATAAATTTATTTTTTCCATCTAACAATGCAATAGTTGTTTCTTGTTTCTCAGTTGACATCCCTTCATACTTTTGTGCCCTGCAGAACAATAGAGGCAGTTGTAGAAATGAAATGAGTCACAAACAACATGTGACTTGGGGCATGCAAAGCAGAGCTGACGATATCACTCTGTCTCAGCTGCCAAAGGGTGTAACAGAATCATGTTTGTTTACTGCTTGAATCCATAACTTTGCTGTTAATCTGAACACATTTTTTCTTTTTGAAAGTAAGACATTATTTAACATGCAGCACAGCTCATAATCACATTATTAATAACTTGCATTTTGGTTAGCCCTAATGTTTTCATGATACAAGACTCTAATCATGTATTGAATCATCTCATAATATGGAGGTGACAAATATCTCTGCTGGATCAGCAGGTAAAAGGAAGCTGGCTGTTATGGCAACACACTTTCATGATTGAAGATTTATTAATTTTAAACTAAAGCTGCATTTCTCTCCTAAAACTTTGATCGTCATGTACTTAGGTGGGCAAGATGGAAACACAATTTTTATTGCATTTTCCCCATAGTCTTTCAGTAGGACAAACTGGAAATAAAATTTATAATTAAACTGAAGTATTTTTTTGTCATCTGTTGTTGTTAACTGGCTAATTATAATCTCCCAAATCTTTACAGGCCTACTGCCTTTAAGTGTCAGAGCACATGCCTATTATACATCATCCATTACACAGTGACAGCCTGAGGCATTCCCATTCATGTTAGGTACTGGATTAGAAAATAAAAACAACAACAAAAGACCCAAATACACTTAAAACTACCACCATGAGAATTTTTTTGTCTAACCAGTAAGCTATAAATCGAGTGCTCTAGATCAAGAAAAATAAAGAGAGCATTTTGAGCAGAAATTAAATATCCAAAGTGAAATTAGTCCTTTCATGCCTATATGAAACTTCCATTACTCTCAGTGCCAAGATTAGTTTTTTGTGCTTTATAGTTTGAGACCAACAGTGCTCTCAGATGACTATTTCTCCCAGTATTATCTGATTATTAAAATCCTAAATTCTAAAATCCTTCTGAGACTGGCTCTAAAAAGTTAGAGGTGAGTTCTGTTAAATCATCTAGCAAATGTAGATATTGTTTCTTCCACAAAGAATTCTAGAACTACATTTCTCAAAGCACGGACGGTGCTACACCAAAGTTTTTCCAGAAAAGCTCTGTCATACAAGGTTCATCTGAATTTTAAGTGATGTTTGAACACATATTCCCTCAGCTGTAGTTAAAAAGAGATAATATTGAAAAGGTATTCTTGTGAAGTTGTACCAGAACATGGTACAGAAATGTCTGGAAATCATCTGTCATCACTGTCATCTTAACATGCTGACAAGATGAGAAATGACCATTCTTCGTGCCCTCTTGTCCTCAAGTTAAACTTCAGGCTTCATAATCTTTTGTTGGCCCAAATAAGCCAGTTTGTGTAGTTATCATGAGTCTCAAGGCTTGGATTTAACCACTGAATGGAACAATTCTCTGTGATTCAGATCTGAGTGCACAACTAAATGCCTTTCAGTTCAAGTTGCACAAACAGGGGTAGTGACAAGGTAACCTTCTAAGCTCCAGTAACTACTACATGCATGCTCTTTGCCACCTCCTGCTGTTAAATACAGCAGCAGGATACTGAGCTAATGTGTCACATTTCACAGGCTAGGTGATTTTAAGAATATCCAGTGTGAATTACCACACCTCAGTAGTATTACAGTCCTGGTAGTCACTTAGTAAGCTGTGTTAGTGCACTTCTGTAAGATTGTATGACCATATCCAAGCTGCCATAAAGAACAGAGTTCTTTATGACAGTGATTATTTAAATTTATAATTTTTATAATATCTACCAGGCATGTTTTTACAAATAAGAAATGTCTGCATGCGTAACTACAAACCTTCCTCTTAGGAAATTTCTCACGTAAATAAATGCCTACAACAATGCAGCTGGTATTAGATACATAAATATATATAGTCTAAAAGATCAATAAAAAGGCTTGTTTCTAATGACTTGTGATTCAGCATCACTTTCAGTGTTACTAATACATAATTCAACTGTATTAGGAGGAAACAAATACTTCCAAGATGGCCCTGCATATTAGTATTCATGGAATTTCCAGCTGAGACTCCTTGAGAAGGGCCACAAAACTAATTTACTTGAAAAACAGCAGTTTGATCACTAACTTACAAAACTTCATAGGCAAAATAACATAACCACATTTGGCAAGTCCCACCAACTTATATCACACATTACTCTGATCTGATGGTATATTCAACTAAGACCTGGGAAAATGAAAAACATCAGAAGAGTCAATATTTCTTGACTGATAAGGTTATAGTAATTCATGAAAAACAGAGCTAACCAGAAAAAAAATTGTATCAGTTCCAAAGAAAATAGTTATAAAGCTCTACATTATGATTCCTTAATAAAGGCTCAAGGCTTGTATTGAATTACTGCATATGAGACTGCAGTGTGAAAGCTAAAAATAAAAATAAAATAAATAAAAATAAAAAATAAAAAATAAAAATAAAAAAAAAATATCACCTGGGAGCTATTAGTCCCATCCTGTGCAATTGTGCCCCATCCTCCGCCATCCCACCTCCCCCTCCTGTTCCCTGCACAGCTCTCCTCTCTAGAGAAGACTGGGTCAGTGAAGTAGGCCAAATCCAAGTGCATATTTGTTTATAGGGACTGTTATTTAAGAAATAGATGCTCAAATTCCTTCAGAAGTAGAAATGCTTGAGATCTGTCTTCATGTTTGTTTTAATGCTTAAGCATTTGCTCTAGTAGTACTCTGATGGAAAGTCACTTAAACTAGTCTGTAAAACCCAAGAGATGGTAGAACATGCGCAAGTCTCACCTTCTCTGGCTGGCAGCAGTCAACCAGTCATGAGCAAAAACAAAAGAAAAATTTTGACTCTCAAGAAGAGAGACCTATACTTTTGCTTTGGCTTGGACTGAGGAAAGAATAGCTCCATACCACAGGATGAATCAGTAACAACTCCTGACTCTTCCCATGGGGGCAGGGCAAAGAGCAGAAAGGAAACCCTTTCCTACCCTCCCAAGCCCATCTCCTCTCCCCACGGTCCTTACATCTGGCAGACCACTTCAAAGCGGCTTGCGCGTTGTTGCTGGCTCGGAGGAGTTTCAGGAGCCGAGTGGACGGCAGTGCTGAGCCTTGAGCAAACAGCAGAACACAGAGTGCCATCGAGTGGCAAGATTCCAGCAATACACTCCTGAAAGTCACTGCCCGTGCCTTGTTCAGCAGCCCATTTTTTAAGGTCTGCAAATCTTTTAATTCTTAGCACTAACCTTTTAGTATTTAAAGCAAGATGCACAGAGTGGAAGCAGAGAAATTTATGTCTTATTTTGGCTTGAACTTTCAACATTTCATTTGAAAGTATTCTTACATGAAAGAGGAAAAAAAGAAGACAAAAAAGGAAAAAAATATAACCACAATCCACACTAAAACAGAATTAGCCAATAACTTTAAGTCAACCAGCACTAGCCAGGTTTTGAAGTAATTATAAAGCATTCTACTCGGAACACATGGTAATACTTCTGATGTTGAAGAAAAGTCTTGAGCAGAGTTAAAACAGTACATGTGAGCCCCCCTACGAAATCCTCCTTTTTCCCTAGACAGTTAAAAATAAATTGAAGTCAAGGAGATATCAATTATTCGAATTAAGCGCCTCTCCCTTTCCATCCTGGAAGAGTCACCCTTGAGTGACACGTATCACTCACACATATAAGTTTCTGAATTGTGTTTAGCTGTAAGCTGGTCTTAAAAGACATGTGCATACTGATCTATTTTTCAAAGACTGTACTGATCTTTCAACATCTTTGTCTATAAAATGAGACACAGGTTTAGTACTTTTAGTTTGTTTGGTTGTTTTCTCCCTAAGAAAATTTAACTGCTGCTAGTCTTCTGTCAGATATACAGCCTGTGTGGCAAGAACCATTTTTATGATTTGGAATCTCTTAGGTCATCATAATACTCAGATAATACCCAGGTGGGTAGTTAGTAACAGAAAAAAAAATGGTTTATATTTTCTAGGGCTGCAGCATCATACTGTGCCCAAAGACTCATAATGCAGACGGGACTTTGACAACACAGGAGATGTAAGACTATTATTCATTAAGTTCCCAGGTCCTGGGCATGATGTTTTCTGGGTAGTTCACAGCATGTGCACAGCTGGATTTTGAGGGCTGAGAAAACCATATTTGCTAGTGAGGAGTATATTCTCTCCCCTGTATTACCACACATTGTAACTGCAAACCCTAAAATTTAATTTGAAGGATATGTACACAGACCATGTTAAGGTAAGAGCAAAAAATGGGCTTCAAAAAAAATACCAAAAAGGAGTACTTCACTTATGCCCATCTGAACAGCAAATGGAATAGAGGAAAAAAGTGAAAGTTGAAATAGGTTAATGAAAATGCAGCACTAGAAAACATATGGCATGTCTTTGGCTTCACAGTAGAAAGTTATTTCATTAATTGCATTATGGGATGCTATACATTTGTCAGAATAATCCAAGAAAAAAAAAAGTCCTTTATAGACTTTAAAAAATGAAACAAACAAAATATTAATGTGTTCCAACCAGTGATATTCTGTGTATATACATATATATATAAAAGTATATATATATGAAATATAGAGTTATTTCTTTTTTTTTACAGTGTTATTTTCTCCTAAGAATCAGAAAATCACTTATTGCATAGTCACCCATTTGTCACATCATTACAAATTTCTATGGAAGTGCTAGTTAGTACTTCTTTCCCTTAGCTTGCTGTTGAGCTAGAAGGACTCCAACAAGCAGAAGTTTAAATTAATTTCCAAATTTTTCTGTCCAATTAATCAGAATATAGACAGCAAAAATAATCTGACTTCATCCTGCTTCTCCAAAGTTTCTGTAGCTCAAGAAACTTTCAGAAGAAAAACTCAACCAATTTGTGAAAAACAGTCTATATACATTTCTTTCTTGTTAGTCATGCTAGGGAGCTGCTTAACCAGATGCCACATGCAGAAAGGAAAATACTCTTGTTACAAATTAGTACAGTCCCTAAGAATAAAATGTGTTTTAACAACTTGATGCTAAAATGAACTTGGTAAAGGGATATTTACTGTTTCTCAACTCAAGAGTTAGTTATCTTTTACAAAATAATACACTTAGCACACAACCCCTTGGGTTTCAAATTAATGTCTGCTTGAAAATGGACACTGGATGCTTATGTAAGTAATTGCATTTTCAAAACAGTGGTTAAACTTTGTGTTGCACAGTATTTCTGATAAAATATTAAAGAAGCTAGCAATTCTAACAAGTTACAATGTAAAATGAGCCAGACATGCTCCAATGCAAGAAGTTTGAACAGCCTTTTGTATATTTACAAAATATTAGGAAATTAGATCTTCAAAAAACAAGATGAAAAAAATACTGAAGACCTTTTTTGATTTTTTTTATAGAAGCCTTTTAAAATAACAAGGATATAGCTTCAGGGATAATAGTTCACAAAACTAAACCATTTTGGTTTTTTATATTTCTTCTCAGCGGTTTTGGGGTTTAAAGGCATGTCCTAGGGTGGGCAAAACCAGGACAAGGTACAATTTATTCATTTCCCAAATACATACTGTAAAAAAATTGAGTATTTTGTTATTAAGAACTCAGCATCACAATGTTTGCACACAGGATAGGACAATGACTTCACACTGACATTTTTGGTCCATTAGTTTTTTCAAGTCAGATACCAAATGTTGGTTGCTCCATATGGCCAGCTGTTTCCTATCTGTGTTCCAGTCTGAAGCCTTGAATATGCATGACCAGACTTGTGTGTACTACACATACAGTGCTCTGTTTTGTCCCCAACTCCATCCTTCTTGGAACTTTTCTCCCAGCAGCCTACACAGTGGGAAGCCAGCTGGAAGCAGACAGAATTACATTTGACCTTCCAGCCCCTTACAGATTTCCCATGACTTTTCTGATATTCTCGAGCTGACTTTTTTGCTTTACACAAGCCAGCATCACTTTCAGACAACTTTCAAAAATATAGCACCAGAACATGTATCATGGGCAGTCATCAATAAGAAGCTGATAGAAACACCAGTATCTCACCCTCAGGAAGGGACAACCTTTTACAGTCAGGCAACAGATGAAATACTTAAAAGGTACTGATACCTTTATTTATAACTGCATTTGTTATTTCCCTTATTCCTTATAACATGCAGAAGTAGGATAGAGAGGTAGAAAAGGACTTCAGATATACTTCAGAACTGGCAAAACTTAAAGCTCAAGCAAAATTCAGCCCCAAACTACTGGCAGTGAGATTCTATTTTGAGAAACACAATTAATTTTTAGTAAAGTGATGTGCAAAAAGAAGTCTATTTCACATATGGAATGCCTTAAGCAATATTAAAAAAAAAATTATTCCTTTACATGAAGAGCAATATGCTGTGCTCAAAACCTAGAAAGAGTGATCTTGCAAGTAAAATAAAATAAAAACAAACTAAAAAAATCTTCAGTAAGTAGTTAGGATTTTTTGTCTTATTAATCTTTTTACTAGGTTAAAAAATACTAACAGATTATGGAATTAAATAATTCTATAACATGAGCCTATTTCTAGTCTTTCAAACACTTGTCACGCATGTTTTGGTGAACTGCTTCCTTCTTTTTGGGATTAGAGCTTTCCAACAAGAGTTGATTCTGTCTGCTCAGATTACTCATATCCGAATATCATGGCAGTAATTTATGTTATCAGCTGCTGCTTTTCACTTCAGGAGCAGCCCTTCTCTTCTGGCTTCATCTCCTTCACAGCTGCCAAAAACTGGGTGCTGCTTTAGCCAAGTACTTACTGCTTACTGTTGAGTGGCAGTTTGAGAGTTAAAGCGATGGAAATTTAAATTTCTATTTCTCCTCCCAATCTCACCATGTAAGATATTTACAATTACTCAAATTCTTTTCTGGTTGATAATTTCACTAGTTTTCAGGAATAAAAGTGTTCATTCCACAATTTTTGGCAGGCAGTGGAATCAGGTGGTTGCTGCCTTACCCATAAGGACAGGAGTCCAGCTGCAGTTTGACCTTGTCTTAGCATTGCCCAGAAATACAGAAACTAATGGGTGCCATGAAAGGAAGCATCTACAGAGCAGAAATTCTAGTCTTATTGCTTAAAGTATAGAAAATATACTGAAACAAGCAAACTTCTCTAAAGACACAAGATCACAGCTTGGGTTCATTATTTCAACACCTGCACATTTAGAGTGTGAGTGTCTCAGCAGAGCTCAATATAATTCTCATAATATTAAGGAAATCAACACATGAATTATAATTTTAACACCTAGTGCATCTAGATTTGCAGAAAGAAACTCCCCATAAGGTGCATCTTCACTAAAGCTGTGCACCAGAAAGCCAAGCACTTCCCACAGGAGGTAGTTTTCCTCATTTGAAGCCAATTGAGACGTAGCTGACTGAGGGACTGTGGTTTTTTTCACACATAGAAACTCTAGAGTTTCACACTAGCTATTCAGACTTGGAGTCATAGCTTGATAACCCCATTTCACTCTCCTCAGAGTCCTCAAAAAGAATTTTATATAATTTTCCCAGTATTTAATACAGGAAAAATCCATGTTTGTGTTCAAGCTCAGAGGTCTTCTTTGAGGCAAAATTCATCTCCCACAGGCCTTAGAGTTTCTCTGAACTATATCCAGGCAGTACCATTGCCCAGAAATTCCCCTCTATAAAACCTTATTGTTAGCACAAAAACTGTTGCCATTCCTATAACCTACTGTAAGATTACTCCTAATTAACAACAAGAGATATAAATATAAAACACTCTCAACTTTCTCAGCATTCCTATCCTCTGAGGGGACCCAGAGCTCTGCTTACTCCCAAATCATTGTATTAGTGACTACTCATGGCTGGGACCCATCCTAATTGGACCTGGCAGCTCTCCACGTCCAAGGATGTCCTTAATTATTTGTTTTGTGGTCTGGCTCACACTTGCAAGGTCAGGAATGCATCCTCCTTTCCCAAAGCTTTATGACAAATTCTCTTGTGTTGCTTTCAACCTGCATAGAGGAAAATTTTGGGCTAAGAATATATTTGCAACATTTTCACAGTATAATTACAGAATCTTAAACCAGAAAGTTTTAAGGACAAAATATTTTTCAGAATATAAGGTGGGGGGGATCCCCAGTGTTGTAATATTAACTGTGTTAAAAAACAAACAGACAAAAAACTGCTTCGTAATCCATAGATTTTTGTTCCAAAAATTCAAGCATGAATTAAAATCCTAAACATGCAAATAATAAAAAAACTTGATGAAAGAATATATAAATAATATATATGGAAAACATTTCAAATTATGAAAACTTTACCAAGAATAAAGTCATATTTTAAAGGTACTTTAAAATTACTAATTGCAGGTTATTTACATGAAACATGTTGCTGTGTTGATATTTGTTGTCTTTGCTCTGGTTAAAGGGTAACAACTTCTTTACAACCTGTTTTATACTGCAGAATTTTGTATAAAGATATAAACATAAATATATAGTTATTTTGTTTTGCCCTATTCTAAAGAATTGTACTATTTTCTTTCATTCTGTTTTGCTTGTGTCTTTTGCTATTTTCTAGTTCTCAGCCCATTAGATCAAATATCTATTCTCATTTTCAAAAAAAGACAAACATCTGTTCAGGGTTGGTTTTCTCATTGGCAATTTAATAAATGGTGCATCTGCATCTTTCCTGATATGAGAGAGAATGGTTATTCTATTTTGCTCATTTTTGTATATTTTATCTATTAATTGCTGAATTTCAGTATTACATTCTTAATACAATTAATACAATAGTTATATGAAGTTTTGGTACCAAGCTAAGCAAAATAGTTATTTATATTTTTGTTAGCCTTGGCTAATAATTTCATTAATTGGTATTTGCCTCAGTATCAGCTTTAGCATGATGGTTTATATACAACCCAAGGATTCCAGAAGAGCCAATAAAATAAAAGCCCTAGGCACCTGCCTGTAGGTACAGTGAAATAATGGAAAACATTTAATCTGTTCTGTCATTCATCAACATCCATTAGCCCACATGAAATGTCACAAATAAAACTGCTACTTTTTGCATTGACTCTTGTTTTTATCCTAACTGCAGCATTCTTCCTCCTGTTGTGTATAGCAAAACCAGATAAAACTCCTGCTGCACCCCATCTCAGTTATATAAGTCTACAAACTCTCAATTCTCTTCAAGGATACATTCAGAGCTCTAACCCTTCTCTTCACATAGGTCAATGCACCTCATCTACACCATCACTATTTTTCTGAGCTCCACCATCAACTGTGTTAGCTGTCCAGCTTAATGTGAAAGTGAATTTCTGCACTAGGGAGACCTTAGTTGTTCTTGCCAAGCACATTTGTTAACTTCTGACATACTGTTTCAGCAAATGTAGCCTGCAATCACAGGGGTCATTAGGTCTATATTTAAACTTTGATGACATAAAATAATGAAAACTTCAATGTATTAATCTTTTCATTTTACTGGGAAAGACTATAGGACAAAAAGAAAATATAACTGAGTTATTAATAGAATTATTATTAAAGTCTAGACTGTACATTCAGGATTTTTAATTTCTACATTGTTTTAAGGAAAAATGGGGTAATCTGCTCAGCCTGGAACTATGTCATTTGGATCAGGTGATAGGATTCACCTTGGGACTGGCTGTTCTTCAGGAGCCTGTGGAAATAATGCCAGTGAGTTGTCCGCAGCAGCAGTTCTGCCTCTTGTGGAAAACTTCCTTTTCTCTTTCTCCTCAGAGAATCCTAAGAGTTCTCTGGATATTTACAACAGATTTATAAATATTAACAAGTCCTGTATCAATAGAAAGAAAAAGAAGACTGCAAATACATTAATATCTACAGCAATGCATACTAAAATCACTCAAGCATTCTCTTTCTTACAAAAAAAAAATTAAGAAAATATCCTGCAATTCACTTTGCTGAAATTCTTATATATGGAAAGGAAAAAAAAAAGTAAAAAAATGTTGGAAAGTCTTCTTATCTCTTCTTGTTTAGCCTGGAGAAAAAAATGCTCATGGGTGACCTTATCACTCTCTACAAGACATGAAATAGGTTGGTAGCTAGGGGGGGATTGGCCTTTTCTCCCAGGTAACAAGTGACAGGACAAGAAGAAATGGCCTCAAGCTATACCAGAGGAGTTTCAGTTTGGATATCAGGAAGAATTTCTTCACTGAAAACGTGGTCAGGCAATGGAATGGGCTGCCCAGGGAAATGGTGGCGTTACCATGCCTGGAAGTATTCAAGAAATGCCTGGATGTGTAATTTAGTGCTGAGGTTTAACGAGCACAGTGGTGTTTGGTCAAAAGTTGGTTGATGTTGGAGGTCCTTTGCAACCTTAATGACTTTAAGATTCTATGATTTTAGATTTAGTTTTTGAAAAAAACCGCTGAAGAATCTGGGAATTCTCTTCTAGATGAACTTGAATGCTATTGTTTCTCTCAGAAATGAATGCAACTTCACACAACCATAAAAGATAAAAATGACCACATCACAAATGTGATTGGCATCTAAGTTATGATCCCTAATATATTGGCTCTATATCACTGCATTTCTGATTATGTCAAGAAATGTGGTGCACTTATCTGACTAATGTCATGGATATTACCTGTCACACTTGACTAAAAGGGAATATCAAGGAGTTTGGTGGTATTCAGGAGTTGGAGGAAGCATAAAACTAGGGAGTAAAACACTAATTTTGGTTTATCTCATTCCCATTGTCTTTTTGTTCTCGATAATTCTCTCTTCTTCCTGTGAGGAAAAAGAAGAGATGTAAGGTATGCAGTAAACCCTGCTGAAATGGAGCTGTTTGTGAGAGAGAATCTGTATCACTGAGCTGTTGATTAAAAATCACTCAGGAAAGACCTCTTTCAGATGGGCACAAACCTGTTTCTGCTCAAGATAGTCCTTTGTGTTCCCTGTCCATCCAGAAGAGTCTTTCCAAGAGCTCTCCCTGTTCAATACTTCACTTTTGTACCACATTCACTGGCAAAACATAAACCTTTTTGCTGAGAGTATTTTCTCTATGTGATATTTCCACTTGGGGTCACCTGGTAATTATCTATAATCTGATCATTTTTCTTGTTTCCTGGGAATAGTGTATTTTAACTCTGCTTACCTTCAGCATTTAGGCTGTCATCTTTAGGAAAAGCCTTTCAAGCTTGGAGAGAACAAAGGCTTGTCTACCCTGCCCAACAAATGGCACAGCCATTTTTACATTGATTCTTTTGAAGCTGTTTATCTGTCTTTGCTGCTCATCTGTCTTGACTGCCTTTCTCTGGATGTTTGTTTTTCATTAGCTGCTGCCTTTGACTCACACTCTGACAGCAATTCTTGTTTGTAGTGAACAGATAAACTGATGGGGAACATGACATTTATAAAAATGGGATCTATAACTACTGAATTCTTCAAACTCTCCTACAAAATTGTTTCTGTAATTCTGTAATCTCAAGGCTTCTCTTTTCATCTCTTTTACATGGCAATGTGTACAAGGATGTACTTAATTTTTGTGGCTCTATCAATTTATGTTTCTTCTGCAGCCTTTATTTCTCAAATTCTTCATAATTTTGCTCTGCACAGAGTTGGAAATGTCTCTTTGTTTCCTGAAAGTGCCTGAGGTTTCTGCAGTACTATTTGTTATGCTACTGGCTTCACTTGTTCTTTCAGGCTGTAATATTTAAGACTGATGAGGCATTCATTCTCATTCAAGAAGCTTTTAAAAAGTACACTGAGTTGTATAGATAAATTAATTACTACAATTAAATGCTTGTATATGTTTAGGAATGATTGTTGACTTTCCCCCCTAAGCACATCGTCTTTAATCAAAGACTGCAGAGGTGAAAATAATCAATTACCTTCTGCCTACTTCTACTAAAAATATCCTCATTTCCCAGACGGGTTTGCTGACTGACTACAAGAGAATTTGCTGTGCACACAAAAGGTAAGCAGAGAAGAGCCACAAAATCACACTGCAAGAGGAGATCTATGATAATTTCAGATAATATTTCCTAAAATTTAAAAGAAAAGAAATAATGTAAGAATTTCATTGAATTAAAGCTTGTTTACAATCCTAGATTGCTATTTTAATTTTTAGCAAGCACTGTTGTGTCCTGGATGTGACTACCATCATCTCAGAAGGCATGTGTCTTTGTAGCAGGCTTTTAAATATAACTAGAGTATGATGTTATTTTAATACTAGCCTGAAAGGTAGACTAGTTTAGGAGTTACTCTTGTGATACTGCTGCTAGGCTGTCAGAAACTAGTGTGAGAATTTCTGCTCTAGACTGCAATGTTGATATGCCTTTAGTATAGAAAATACTATCTGCAAAAATATTGAAAATAAAGAGTGTTTCTAACATAAATTTAACACATAAATCACCTACAGAGTGAAGAACATAAATAATTAATGGCAGTTCTAATGATACTGTTGGTGCTATTTTACATATGAGTAACAATCTGGTTTTAAAAAGTCAGAAAATCTTATAGATTAAGCATTCCTTAAATAAGGAATATATAAGCACAGATATATTTAACAAAAAAGAAAACAAAAATAAATCAGGATGCAAGAAAGGACACTTGCTTAAACAGTACTGCAATTGTAAAATCAATGTTAAGATGAAATATGATGATAAATTATCTCTTTTTGGACTAAAGCTGCATCTATACCCTCTGAGTGCAAAACAAAGCTATAACAACTACTAAGCTGACAATTCTTATTGCTACATTTTTTATTTTTTTCTTTTTCTCTCTCCTTATTTTTTTCAATTTTTTTTTATTATGCTTGGCAGCATAATAAAACAGTGTTATGTGACATTGCACTAGGGAGATGTAGTTAAGTATGCCATCTCTGTATAGCAGATAAAAATGTATCTCAGGACACATGACAAAGGCTGCAATGGAAGGCTGCTGGAGGGAGCTGATGCAGTGCTTTAGCACCCTTGGAAGGGTAGTCGTGGTAACATACTGCAAAGACTGATGACTGAAGTCAAGAATATTCACCTTGCTCCCAGGACTACTGTTTCTGAAGTGAACTTTGGGATAGAAGATGGATGGAGGAAGAGGATAAAAGTGAAAAGAAGGACAGGAAGAACTGAAACTACAAAGCAGAAAAAGTATACTTATATTTCCCTTGGCAAGATGGGGAAGATATGGGCTCTCACTAACCTGGCATATCTGCATTGTGCAGTGTAGGAATTGGTGTTTTGTTTTTGGTTTTGTTTTCTTTTCCTGCAGGACACCTTTGTTTCACAGCCCATGCCCTGACAAGAGAGCTCTCCTGCTTTCTGTCCAGACCATAGCAGTGCAGTGCCAATAAGGAGATTTCTGCCTGGTCACTGCCTGCAGTGTCAGCTGCAAGACATGCCAGTGACTCTCACAACATACCTCCTCAGTTATACATGATAATACACTCTGTTGGTTCATGGGGTAGGACACAGAATGATGTGTTCATCTGTCACAAAGTATGTACTAACAGCTTGAGACTTGTTAGATTTGAACTGAACAGTAGGAGGGGCAATTACTATGTTCAATTCTAGGTTTTGCTGCAACAGGAGCTGACTAATGCTCACTTTCCTTAATTCTGAACTGAACTGTTGTCATTTAACAATAATGTAAGGAATTTTGATTTTTTTTAACTTTTTTTTTTTTTTTAATGCCACTAAGACTAATTAGACTAACCTATTTCAACAGTTGTTGCATTTGTTTCCATAATCAGAAAACATTATATAGTCATGGACTGTACTGGAGATATGAGGCTTAAGCACAAAATCAATTAGCTAAAATCATTGCCTAAATTTCACTGGCACAAGTACAGAATATCTCTTCATGGTTCTAAGAAGCTGTGTCACAGTTCCTGGTAATTCAAGACATCAGAATCTTATGGAACCTTGATATATGTAAGCCAAAATAATGTTTGAGAACATCAAATCTCATCTGTCTTTTAAGTCAATCACAATCAGAAAACTTCTGCTTCTAAAAACAGAGAAATATCTTCTCACTCTATATGTAAATCTAGTAAAGGAAGTATATAATAGTTGCACACTAATCATTAGTTATATTTTAACTATCAGCATTATTTTAGAACAACTGTGTATACTAAATCTCATGCAAAACAATTCTAAACTGAAGAGTTCCTCTAGGTAACCAAACATATCTTTTGGACATATTGCCATGCCCAGGCAGATTTTGAGTATTGGGTTTGCATGGCAAGGTTTTGGTAGCAGGGAGGCTACAGGGTTGATTTCAGGGAAAAGCTTCCCCACGTCTGACAGAGCCAATGCCAGTGGGCTCCAAGGCAGACCCACCGCTGGCCAAGGCTGAGACCAACAGTGACAGCAGTAGTGCCTTTGGGTTAATGTATTTAAGAAGCCAAGGAAAAAATGGCCAGGAAAACCAATGTCTGTGCAGAAGAGTGGGAGGGGATACTTCAGGTGCCAGAGCAGAAATAGTTCTGGGAAGGATTCACATTAGAGATGTTCATGGATGACTGAGGGATTCCATTCTGGAGCAGTAGGAGAGTAGAAGGAGTCCTAGCCCTGAGGAAGAAGAAGCTGTGCAGACAACCTTTGATGAACTGACCACAGCCCCCATTCTCAATTCAGCTGCGTTGATGAGGGTGGATAGAGGGGCAGGAGTAGAGAAAATAAGGAGTGAAGCTGATTCTGGGAAGAAGAGAGGAAAGGAGAAAGGCATTTTAAGATTTAGTTTTTATTTTCTTATTAAACTACTCTGATTTGGCAGGTAAAAAACCAAATTTTCTATCTAGGGCCTGTTTTGCCTGTGATGGTATTTGCTGAATGATCTCCCTGTCCCTATCTTCATCCATAAGCTTCTCATCAGCTTTTTTCTCCTCCTGTCCAGCTGAGGACTGGAGTGGTTTAATGAGTACCTGACATGCAGCCACAGTCAACCCACTGCACCATAAAAAAGTAGAAGTAGATGAGGCTGCTATAGAGATAGATCTTCTCCTACAGTGTCTCCAGGCTGCTGCTGGTGTGAAGCTGTACACTTGGAATTCTAGTTTAGATAATCTTGGCCCTTGGAAACCAGATTTTTACTTCTCTTTAAGAGTATAAAGAACTTTCATACTTTGTGATCTGGATGAGTTTTGATTAATCAACAGAAAGTTCTCAAGTTCTGCCTTTCTTTTCACTGAGCAGATAGTTAATTCCTTCATCTGAGATTTATTTTAGTTTTGAGGGCTATCTTCACATAGTAAGAGCTTTCCCTATGCCCTGGGGTTAATCCAAGGCTACAGTTCAAGATTTTCACCTTCCTCTTGAGGATGTTGCTATGTCATCCTGTGAAGGGTTACTCAAACAGGCTGAGTAAAACATTTAACTGCAACTAACTTTAATACACAAAGTGAACCTTTCCTGGCAGAGATAGTGGCAGTGAAGACTGGAAGCAGCCAATGCTGGGACAGATCTGGCTGCCTGGTATAACTGGGTTTAGCATTACCTAGCTTTGGAAATAGTTTAAGATTTGTGCTCCTCTCACTGTACAGCAGAGTGGAAAAGGGATCCCATAGTATTTGGCCATTTTTGATCTCACGTTACCATTGCATACGGCACAGATATTTGGCAATTGGTTTTAAGCAGTAAAAAATAATTTCTTAGTGATTATGGCCATGACTCTGCAAGGGGCCAAGCATGTGACTAAGCACCAGTTTCCCTGGTGCTCTGGATATCAATGTCCAAAAAGCTGTAGGTCTTTATAATAAATGGCTTAGCCTGTCTTCATTAGCTGCTGACAGACTCTCTTGGGTGAAGTTCTTGCAGTGTCATTATACCGCAGAGCTTTTGTAAATGTTACATTGTATTGAATAATAGATGATTTTATGTATAGTTTATTCACGCTGGTAAAAGGAAAGGAGACCTGGGCTGTTTTGCAATGCCTTAGGGGAAAGTTATTCTGTCAATTCAACTTTTTTTTCTTCTGATGTAGGGAATAATATCCCCATGAACGACAGGCAGCCAAGAGGATGCCTTTTCCTTTCATTTAAATGTATTTCACCAGGCAGGGACATGTACTTTCTGTTTTCAAATAAATTATGCCTAAATTCTTACGTTTAGGCACTCACAGTTATCCATTTTAATAAAGTTTCAGCACAAACCCAACCTCCTCTAGCTCCTCCAAACTGCCTTAACCAAACAAAACAAGGCCAGACTCCCAGCAGGTGGCAGCCAACTCTAAAATATGTAGAAATTATCCCACTTCAGTGTACAGATAAAAAGACCTATTGCACAGATGATGCAGAAATAAGAAAGCAGTGAGTTAAAAGGCAATTTCACATGATTACTGTCATTCCTTTATGTTCTGAATCTTATAATGTTTATGATTGCTTCATACAAGAAATGCCAGCTTCCCTTGGTTTTGGGTGACGAAATTCTTTAACCTATGGCAGTTTAATATTTTTGTATTATCAGAAGAGCTGTAATATCTGATAACTGTTATCTCCCCTGAGAAATGCTTATAAGTTCAAAATAATATTTCCCAACTTGTGATTGATCATGTAGATCAGACACAAACATACATACTGCCTACTTTTCTAAAACCCTAAAATAATTTTAAAATACTAAAATAATTTAAAAACGTAATCTTAAAAATATCTCTGAAAGCAATATGTATATAAGTACTTTTGAAAAAATTGTTCTAAGACATATGAAAATATTCTTATACAGATTCAGAATGAGCACTAATAGCAGTTCCAGTCTAAGGGAAGATGTTTTTCACAGTAGAACCTGTAATACAATGACTAATATCTGTTTGGCTGTTACTATAAAAAAGAATCAGTGGAATTATCCTATACTGATGACATATACTGATGATTCAGTAAATTATTCAGTATTTTTTAATAAAATGGTTATTCAGTTCTGTAGTGAGACAACCAATGCCAAAATATATATCTGGTGAATCCATTACTAGCCAAAATTATTCTTTTAGTGGCCAAGACAAAACCACTCTGTCATCTAAAGGCTGAAATTTGCCCTCACACATGATACTGATAGCCCAGTTAAGCATACCACTTAAAGAGCTGCTGTCAAGGGATAGAGGAGATATTCCACGCAATTGTGCAGGAGCTTATATTCCAGCTCACTCTGGAAACAATGCTCCCTGGTCTGGTCAAAAAGTGGCTTTCAGTCTTCACTACTTCTTGTGCTTGTCCATGCTTCATCTTCAGCCTGCTAGGCAGGGCGCTGGCACTCAGGAACAGACTGAGTCAAAAGATAACTTATAGTAACAGCCAGTTATGCAAGGGTGTGACTTGGGTGTATTTGATGAGTATAGAGCCCATATGCTTGAGCAGGCTCTGATTGCAAAATTCTCATTGATCTCTTAGGAGACTGTTTGCCCTCCAGAGAGATGGTGTTGGTTTATCAGGGTGTGAATGCCACTATTTAGCTGGCAGAGTGCATTGTATTTAGCGCCTGTTGTCACTCCCCGCAGCTGTAAATTCCATGGAGCTTCCCCAGTGCATATCCATACTCAAATCTTTACTCCCATTTTACTTCTTCAAGAACATTATTATTTAAATCAGAATTGAATAATTTTTCTTTCTTAACAACAGTTTCAAGAGTGGAACATGCTAGTTGCCAGAGTTGCAAGCAGAATTAAATCTAATTGCTAGATTTAATATAATGAATCTAATTTAACCCAGAATTAAACATGACTCAAGGAAACTGCTGGAAGACAGTTGCGGTTCTCCAGTCTAGTGTGAATGACTTCCAGCTCTGGGCATTACAGCCTATGGATCTTTTAAAGACAGGCAGCTCAGGTTGGGCATGTAGAATCAGAATTTTGTATGTAGAAGGAAAAGTTGGTTTAACTGTTTATCTTTTATAATTAAATAATTTTACTTAGACTCCAAGACTTCTGGTTACTGCAGTTTTGCTGAATCTTTGTGCTTACATTATAAGCAACATACAAGCCTGACTTATTCAGAAGATGCTTTCATAGATGGGGGAGGTTTACCTGATCTCACATAGGAAAGTGTGCCACAACAACTGCAATCTTCTTCACTCAGCTTTGCATACTACTCCCTGATTTTGCATACTCTTACTTGAAATGTCACAAGGTCTTAAGGCAGCACAGTAAGAGCAACACATAAGGGCGAAGGAAAAGGAATGTGAACTCTGTCCTGTCCTCATAAGACACCAGGCTTTTTTGCATGAATACTTTAATATAGCTCAAATGACTTAAAAAATCTAAAACACATACAAAAAAAGAATGAGGCTTGTGTTAGCAGGTAAAGATGATTTAAATATGCAAATTTTAATATTACTATTTTACTTATTTGCCAAGAATCGTTTAATATTTAATTTCTAAATATTTTACTATCTTTTTAAATTTGATAATATATGACAACTTTAGAGTATAAGAGAAAAGTTCCTGACCAGACTACTGTACCTGTGTAGTCATAAAAATGGAAGAATCTAGCTACATATTTGAAACAAGCGTATTTTAAAAATTTCCTCCTGATCTTCAAGTAATTTGGAATCCTACTATTTATCAGCATTACATCTCACCTTTAAAATTGAGAAGTATCAAAATATTTTTATACTCTTCAACTAATTGAAATAATTCAAAGTCCCATGAGCTCTATTAATGAGCTTGCTTTTCAGTACCTGTGAAGCTTCACAGTGTGCAATTTTCTGTATTACAGTTGAATCAGGTTTTATTTTTTCCCTCTGAGCAGCAAATTAGATATTTTTCTATGATTTAGGGCACTGAAACTCTCCAAGACCTCATTTGGAAAAAAAAAAAAAGAAATCCTATAAAAGGGATTGTAATTAATTTCAAAATCTGGGAAGTATTTTGACATAAAGCATCACATGACAATCAGATGCTGATTTTTCAAATGGGTTTGGAGGTGTTTTGGGGTTTTTTGTTTGGGTTTTTGTCTATAAGGAAAGAAACAAATCCTTACTATTGTAGACACTATTTTTTAGTCACTATGTACTTTTAAAAATTATGATCGCTGTAAATAAACGAACTAATTTTTCAAATTGCTGGGAGGTCACAACCCTCAGGAAGCCAATTGAGCCCTATGTGTTTGGCAAGTACCAGATTCACAGCAATGGGTATGGTTACATTTGTATATTAATCATATGAGAGATGACAAAGAGTGTAAGGGAAACGTGTCCATCTGAGATAGATGGATCTAACAGTACTAGTATGACAACAACAGCATCCATCTAAAGTGCAAGAACTTCCAAAAAATTTAGTAAGTAAAGTCCAAGCAGTTGTTGAAAGTAGGGTTGTAAAGTAAATATTTAATTACCCACTTAAAAAAAAATTCAGAAGCATAGTAGGTTTTTTCACTTACAAAAGTCGTACAAGCTGCATGTATCTAAGATAAATGGCGAATGAGGAACGCTGGATACTTTGCCTGTATCTTTTGATTATTTCAATATTGAATCATTCATATATTCAAGCTTTTCTTAAAGTTAAAAGTCAACTACATCTCTTGTGAGTAGACTCCTGAAGAGAGTAGAAGATATTTTTTTCCCAATACAATTACTACATAGAAATAGGATTCGTCTAGATAAACCTAAATTAGGAACTACTTTGCCCTAGTGCAAAAATATGGGAGGGAAAACTTTACACTTTTGAAGAAACTAAATGAACTTTATTTTGTTTTCTTTTCACACACTTACACCTGCACAATTATGTGTGATATATCTACCTCTTTTAGTACATGGATGCACGTGGGCAAACACCACAATATTGAACTGATTTAACAATATCAGTCTCTGGAGCTAAACCTCTTTGGCTGGTTTAACTTCTCATCTCTCCAAGAGCTAGCAAAGTCTTTATAAAATGCTGCATTCACTTCAGAGTTATTTCTATATTTTTAAATGATTTCTTAATAAAGAAATCATCCTGAATCCATTATGTCTACTGTATTTGATCACAGAGAAACTACTTCCCACTTGAGATCAGGAAACCCTCATCTCTGGAATTTTTTGTCATTTTTTAAAAAGACCCAAAATATCTTCTTCAGTTCCCATTGTATTATGTGACAATCACTATTTTCCCATTATCTTTTACTAAGGACAGATTAAATCACCCAGGACAGTCCAGTACAGACAACAGTGAACTAGTGCTGATAAAGCTCATGTGTATCCAAAATCCTCTCTGTTTCTTGTGCAATGAATAAAACACTGCCCTAGATTTTAAAATCACAACAACTGTGTGAGCACAGAACCATTGGTTAACACTCTCACCTGGCCTTAAGCAAGATGTTGGGAATCTATTAGTGAGGTGCTTGGTGTAAACTGTGGGGGACTTGATTTCATTTTGCAGTGTAGCCAGAGGTTTGTATTTGACAAAGGCCCTTGTTTCTCAGTGACAAGTTATAAATATTATTTATGACTGCTAATTAATTTTGAATGTGCATTTCATGCTGGCATATTTGAAAATTCATAATTTTTGTTACAATCTTTTGAAGTGTATTTCATTCTTTTTCAGATGGAAAAGGAGTTCAACTGCAGAACTATTGGAAATAGTTATTGTTATACCATAATAGAAGGGCTTACTTCTCTGTATAATTTATATAAATATTTTTATTATGTTAACTTAAGTGTTGTCAAGGTAACATATAAACTTGGTCTATAGCAAATCCTTGCACTCTTTTCTTTAGAAAATTATGTTGCTCTTGCTAGCTTTATTCCTAGATTTCCTGTTTGGAGGACTCACTTTGTTATACAAAACAGTTGTGATGAAATCAGAAAGTCTGCTCATTTAAAAGTCCATGGTATCTAACTGCATTTGTACTGTGACTAAAGTTACCACAATATTTTTTTTTTAAACTCATCTGGAACATTTTTGCAAATTCTATCTTAATTCTTCCCATGTCTCACATCCGTGCTCATGACAAAAATGAGAAAGAATAAAACAGAAACATGCAGACAGCTTAATAATGTGCTGGAAAATCCTCCCCAAACTACCTGGATGCATTCCCAGATACAAATCTTGGAGTCTTAGTTTTTCAGTGAAATAACGTTTTCTCTAATACAGTATATTATGGAGGACACCAGAGAATCTATTTAAATGAGAAGTTGTTATCACTAGAAACAAGTAGGGCTGAAAAGAGTAAATTAAAACTGAATAGGAAACTGATGGGAAACTCTGTGAGCTTCAAAATATTCAAATACATATTTGAACTTCCTGTGTTTTAAACTGTTCTTTTTTGCATTCACAAATTCTGGTCTGAAGTACAATTGGGAAAAATTGCAAGCAAAAGGTGCTGTCATTTTATTCCCACCTTAACAGTTACAAAATGTGATAGAGATATTATTTTTTTTTTCCATTCAGGGTCTTTTTAGTAGTTCTCTCACCTAGCAAAATGCTTAAATTTATATTTTACATTAAAAATGATAAAAAAGCCAGGAGGGATCTCAAGAATATCCAGTCCATACTCATTCATTGGTGCATGATCAACTTTACTTACACCATCCCCACTGGATATTTATCTACCATCCTTCTTAAAAGTACCACTGAAGAGAATCTCACATGAGAGGAAGATGACTATTGCATTTGAAAACCTTTCCTTAAAAATCTAAATAATAATGTAACATATGCTTTCCTTTAAAATAAGTTTTTCTCCCTTGATTGGTAATCACCACTTAGGAGCAAGAAAAAACAATTCTTATAATTTTTTAGAATATTAGAAGTCATTGGAGTAATGTTTCGTACTGAAAGTCATGACACCCTACGTCCTTTCGCAGGGCACTCCTTACTTTTAAAACCTGGTAATTTGAGAGAATTGCTCTTCCTGATACTGCCTTTTGTCTTTGCCATTTACACCATTTATTCACTTAGTCAAGATAATTTCGATTTCTTATTCTGTTCTCTGAAGAGCTCACAAATACTCCTAGTTTAATATCAGCATTAAATTTTACAGGAGTACTCTCCATTCTGTCACCCAGGTTGTTAACACTAATCTTACGAACATGTCATGTGGAACAGTGTCAAAAATCTTACTGATGTCAAGGTGTAACAATTTCAGTGTTTCTTTTATCCACGAGGTCAGTTGCCTTGTCAAAGAAAGAAATTAGAGTGCTTTGACATGATTTGTTCTTGACAGATCCGCACCATCTTTTTAACGTCTCACTATGTGTTAGATACTTACCAATGAGTTAGTTTATGATCTCATGTCTTTCAAAAATGAAAGTGGGCTGGCTGGAACAGATTTGCTCAGACCATCCTTCTCTCACCCTTACTGGTCTGTAGAGACAGCTGCTATATTTACCTGCCCCTTCCCTTTCTTCTTGTCCTAAGAGTAAAACATCTTAAGCACAGCTGAAAGTTTTCACTTGTCTCCTTGGGATTATCAAATGAATACATCAGGCCTTCTAAATTTAAGACTCTAATTTTGTAAATATTCTCCAACCTCCTGTTTCCTTTTTTTTTGATTCACACCTGTGTTTTGAAACATCCTGCTTTGAAAAATTCATTAGTCCTTGCACCAAATAGTTATTTCTTTATTTTATTATCAGTTCAAAGAAGATTAAGAAATGTGGTGGAGAAGAAAAAAACACAGAAAAGAACAAAAATTAATTAATTAATTAATAAAAATATATTTTGGGCAACAGTACTTCAGTCTTCAAATTTAGTTCATAAAATATGTGCATGTGACTTGTGACTTAGAGTAAGTGAAGTGCTCTCATGGTACTATACCTAATAAAAACCATGTTTCCATCAGGAAACGACATAATACTGCTGTGATTTAGTTCTTCACTGGAGTAGGGGGATTATTTACCTTTTCTGAGTGACCTTTATCTATCTGCCAATTTACAGCTGTGTGGTTGTAATAATCCTCACCAGAGTTTTCCTCTGTGAAAGTTGTTATCCATACTGGCATAGAGATTTAATAGCACCTTCAGAGAACAGTTACTTAAAAACTCTCCTGTTCACTTTGTCAGAGTGGTGTATGACTTTGACATGCAATGTCTTCTGAGGCAGGCCACAATTACTCATTTGTTAAATCATAGATGGACAATTTATACTTCTCTTCCTTCTATTTCTATGTTTGGTGTTGACAACCAAGACGTGTGGGTCCCACGGGCTCCTGCTCACTCAGTTCATTGTGGGGTTTTTCCCTGATTCTTCACATTTTTCATATGCTCTCCTTGGTGGTTGCCTCTCTTACAAAGATTAGCTGTGCAACATCATTAATGGCTTTGCAATTTTCTGAAAAAGCACCTCCAGAAAAAGCTCCAGTGCAGCAGTATGAAACAAAAGATTTTCTTTTGCCATAACAGTCTCTATAGTCTATGATTAAATATCATAGATCTGTTCTGCAATATCTAAAAAGATTCAGGGAATCAGAATGATTTTTATAATGAATTAAGTACTGCCCTAATTCAAGTTAAGAAACAATAAAGTGATAACATCTTACAACTCTGCTTTTGCAAACACTACAGCCTGGATTTTGTCCTGAGGAGTCCAAGCTCAGTTACTGAAACACAAATGCCTTGATTTTGAAGATTTGCAGATTTAAAATAAAGAAAACAAAAACAGAGATCAAAATTTACTGGAAAATGAAAAGGAGGTTACACCAAAGTTTTGAGAATGGAAAACAAAGTGTAATAGAAAGGAAAATATTAAAACACTTTGTGCTGGTTTTGGCTGGGGTATACTCAATTTTCTTCATGATGGCTAGTATGAGGCTGTGCTTTGGATTTGTGCTGAACACAGTGATGGTAATGTAGAGCTATTTTTGTCATTGCTGTGCAGGGCTTACACAGAGCCAAGGCTTTTTCTGCCTCACGTAATGCCACACTGGTAAGGAGGCTGGGGAAGCATGGGACAGCCAGGACAGGTGACCCAAACTGACCAAATGAAAGGGATATTCCAGGCCATATGGCATCAAGCTGAGTTCATAAAGTGGGGGGAAGAAGGAGGAAAGGGGTGAATGTTTGGAACAATGGACTTTGTGTTCCCAAGTCACGGTTAAGTGTGATGGGGCCCTGCTTTGATGGAGATGGCTGAACACCTGCCTGCCCATGGGAAGCAGGGAATGTCTTGTTTTGCTTTGTGAGTGTGTATGACTTTTGCTTTCCCTATTAACCTGTCTTTATGTCAACCCATGAGTTTTCTGGCTTTTACCCTTCCAATTCTCTCCCTAAATTTGCTGGCAAGGAACTGAGTGAGACTTGGGACTTGGTTGATGGCTGGGGTTAAACCACAACACACACAAAAATTTAGGATGTTGCAAAAAATATAATTTAAAAGAAACAAAGTAATAAAGAAGCAGTTTGAAAGAAAAGAGATACTTGTGTATTCCATCACGATGAGCTTAATGAATCACCTGGCTGTGCTATGAAAAAGATTAAGTTTGCATTTATAATAGGAGAGAACACTGCAGCAAAATTTGAGAGACTGGACTGAAATAAAGAACTTTGAAAATGAGAACACTGCAAAAAAGGTGTGAGGAAAAAGAAAGAAAAAAAAAAAGAGGAAAACTGTTGTGAATTTTTG
The DNA here is from genome assembly GCF_901933205.1 of Camarhynchus parvulus. Classification (NCBI taxonomy): domain Eukaryota; kingdom Metazoa; phylum Chordata; class Aves; order Passeriformes; family Thraupidae; genus Camarhynchus; species Camarhynchus parvulus. The sequence goes on from NC_044574.1 coordinate 28,572,117, forward strand.
CCCATGTGAGACAGTAAACGTCAAGTGGTGAACATGAGAAATAGAGAGTGAAGTCAAAAGTAAAGGGAGAAATGTTGAGAATTAATAGCTGAATTTTGATATTCTGGAAATAAAAGTAGTTGGAAAATTATTTGACTTGACATTGATGTTCAATAGCAGATTAGGTCTATAAATTAAGTATTAGTGTATATTTCATACTGTACAATCAATATATTAAATTTTGTAATATAAATATATTCTACTGGGAAAATATAAATTTGCCTAGAATATATGAATTGCTAAGTATAAATATATACAGATAATAAATATGTCAACAAATATATGTGTAAGTATGGTGAATTAGGATTTACTCTAATTTAAATGTCTGTTTCCACATATCTTTTGCATTTTCAGAAAAAAGAACCTTAGGAACATTATAATCTTATTCCAATTTCTATATCTATAATGCTTACAGTACATCTACTATCAGTGCTAAATTTTTTATTTAAAGATCATGAGAAGTTTCCTGACTGTAGAGCAATTCAACACCTTTTAACGGTTCACTTACAGAAACCTAGCAGTGTGCAGCTCTGGATATTCCTGTCTGTGAGGAATTTCCATGTTCATGACATCATTTATAGAGAACCCACACTCTCCACATACACCAGCACACCCAGGCCCTTAGGTTCTATTTCCCAGTCAAGAGCAGTAACCATGGATACCTCCAGATGCTGCAACAGCAGATTGGTTCATTACAAAAACCAGCTGCAAATAGAAATTTGTGTCTGGGGTTAAGGGGAGAAAGATACTTTGACATGTGTTCTTCTGCATGTACCAAGATGCTGAAACACTCTAATTTGTGGGATGACAGTGAAGGCCCATCCAAGCAGTTACTCCTGTAAATACCTTTCAGGTCCTCAAGCTGGGACCAGGATTCCTGAACTTTCCTGGATCCCATGCTTGCTCTTCCCACACAGAGACTTCACTGAAAGTGCAGCTGAACTGGGGTGCATCTGGAAGACTGAAGGGATGGGAAAAAAAGGAAAGAAAAGGAGGTAAAAAGGTGTATGAGAGAGAGCAGATAACTCTTAAGATGTCTGATATGGATAGGAAAATCTACTAGAAGGCATGTAAGGAGCTATGTTGAATAGGAAAAGGACATTCATTAATGTATATAAAAGTACTTACCACAGAAAAAAATCCCATGCAATTTAATTTACACATACTAAACCAAAAACTGATTCTCAATTAGCACGTGAAACTGCGATTTTTTTTTTCTTAGTCTTCAAGAGTTCTTTCAGTATTATCCACATTGAATGAATATGAATGAGTGACTGAAGGGCAAATCTCACCTTTGCTGAACCTGTCTCCTCTACAAATCATAAAGATAATTTAGAAGTTTGCCTCTACCTTGAAAATCACATTATTGCAAAACTTTTCAAATGGATTTCCTTGTGAATAGTACATTTTTAAGTCCCCCTGTAACATCTTCAGTTTCAGTGAGAAATGATTTGTATTTCTGAAATAGAAAAAAGGCTTTTCCAGTATTAGTCTTCAGACATCCATTTTCAGATTTAAGTTGGGATAGTGTGTGAGGAAATCTTAATATGGCCCAGACAGTATATGTTCTCACTTAAATACTTGCTTTTCCTTTCAGATCAGTAGAAACAATAAGTAACTCATTATATGTGCTGTGCAACTTAGCAAGGCAGGCACAGGGACAAGAGAAGAGACATGATGAAGTTAAAGAAACAAGTAACGGCAGAAAAACACATGACAATAAGGGCATAACCATTTCTAGATGTAGCTCAAAACCATGTCACCAGCAGTAGCTAGCTCTAAGTAGATAAAAATGAATAAATCTAGAATAAAAATGGCATGCTTACCTTTTATGCTATAGCTGCTTAATTTCTTATAAGTCATCAGGGAAGAGATCGTCTCAAAAGTCTGTTTTAAAGATAATTTTTACTTTTTAGCCTGTCATGGGTAATAACACCTTAAGTTTTGAAGGTCTCCCCTAAAACACTTATATTTGTGTCTTTCATACTATCTTTAAATTTAAATGACCAAAAAGACTTTGAAATTAGATGTTACAAGCTGCTTAGAGTAACTATGCTATTTAAACCCTCATTTCTTTTACTGTATGAATTCCATATAATCCTGATGATTTCTAGTTGGTTTTTATGTCAATAGGTAACATAATTTGTTCTACAGCCACTGATTTTCAATAAATCTTTCAACAACATCCTCATAAAAAACCAACCAAAACAAACAAACCAACCCCCAAACAAACAAACTAAAACCCAAGAGGTTTCAGCATTGAAATTTTCCTAGCTTTTGCTATTCTAAGTAAAATGCCATTTTAGAGGGTAAGAGAAACTCAAACAGTTACATGGGATGTTAGAAGACAATTTAGTTCCATTTGAGAAGGTCACTTCATAGTTATCACATGAAAATGCAGATCAAGTGAAGCTGTGCTCATCTCAATGTAAAGTAAAATTCCTCAGCTTAAACCAAGGTTCAGTGGTCCCTGGCCCCTGAGGGCGATGTAACTGAAACACTTCCAAGAATGTACTTTTTTTATTCTGAAATGAAAAAGTATTTCTTGAGAATTTCAATCAGGAAGTAAATTTCAGCTCTTTAGTCAGATATTTTACTATCACATTTTCTACTTCCTTTTCCATCTTATTTCCTCTTCATATGCATGTTTTACAACAACATGCATTTGCCTGCATCTTACTCTATGTGTCTACTTCAGCGAATAAACTGGTCATAATACTGAAACCTGTTGCATTCTGGTTGCCCTCTCTCTCCGTCTCAAAATAATTTCCAAAAGTGCCATTTTTCTTTGGTTGAAATCACTTGGATTGCACCTTACTGCTGACCCTGTGGATTCATCTTTGATGCTGATGTATTTCAAGCACTCTGAGAACATAGGTATTGTAAGTTTCCTCCCTTCAGCTCTATTTTCAATTCTTTTAAAGAACAAAACCTAGCATGTTTCTAAGGACATGTCATTTCTTTCGAAGTCATGCAGAGTGTCTTGGAGCTCTGCTCTGTCCGTGCTGTCTTCTTTTTGATTAAGTGTCTTATTCTTCCCTTCCCACTTTTCCACTTGGAAAGACAATAGCTCCCTTTTTGATGAGGACAGGATATGGTCATCCCTTTCTTCATGATTTGTGTCTCTTGAAAATCTTTGAGCCTAAATGTTTCTGTTTAGGGAAATCTCCCATTTTCTGCTGGACTGTGCTCACAGTCATCTCCTGCCTTTGAATGCTGACAGCTGTTGGCATCTCTGGGGCCTCCTGCTCACACCCGCCTCTGATGGAGACTCCACCCCTGCAACCACCTCTGCTCTCATGGCAAGAGGTCGTTTGCCACACCTGGGAGAACTGTTAGGTGGTAATTCACACAGGTGCAAGAAAAGATTGTGGGACATGCTGGGATTGAGGCTTGTATTAATGACCTGAAAATTAAGTTTAAATATCAGCACTTGGAGTATAATAAAGCTTAATACATTAACTTTTACTTTTTTCTCTATCAGAATTATTTTTCTTGTATCAAAACCATTTTGTAATCTATTTTTAATTGTTATCAATTTTTTATTTTTATTCATATTTAAACTGGCTTAAATCCTAGAACATAATTAGCTTTTCTGTGGAAGACAAGGAATCTATGCAAACCTGCTGGGAGAAAATTCACAGTCCATAATCAATAGATGTGCTTTAATATACTGCTCTTTTGTCTTTGTTTAATGCTACATTTATTTACATGGCTCTTGATTTAACTGTACATTGACTGTTTTTTTTATTTGCAAGGAGAAGATTCTGCTTTGTATTTTTACCTTTCTATGTGCAATCACTCATGTGAAAGGACTAGACCGAATAGAGAGTGATCAATATTTAAAGAGTTGTTTTACCTGCCAAGGTTCTCTGATAGCACCAACTCAAAGTTTGAGTCGTGACTCCTTCTTTCTATCCTGTTTAATCATGTTTAATCACTTGCTATTACTGAAAACCTTTCAAACTGATTTTTAGTTTTGCTATATTCTGTTTCATATAGATATACTTTTTTGTCATAACATTGCCAGAGATTTCAGAAGATTTTTAGCATGCATAAATATTGTGGTCCCCTTATTATCATTTTATACATGAGATTTTTTTTTCACATGACTAAGTGAATCACAATAATTTTTACTTTAAAATATATTTATTTTCTTCATATATTGGTTTGACCAAATATTTACTGTAGCATAGTTTTCAGAATTATTTTTTCCCGTCCACACTTTTTTTCAATTCTCTCTGCATAAAAGAATTTCAAAGACATTCTTTGAATCTTTTTATATGCCATAAAATCTATTTTCATATTGATCATTCAATCCCCATAGCAAATTTTTTGCTGACTGTACCTGAGGTTAGACAGTCTGTAACTCCTCGTAATCTGTAATTTTTATAATGCTGTATTTCTCAAGGGTTATACTTAATATCAGATATTGTTTTATCTTGGACTATGTTTAGCATGCTGTACGTTTACTGAAGAATTTATTCTTCAATGAAAACAGATTGTCTTATACATATAGTATAGCAGAATAGAAATAAAAGAATAAGAGGAAGACACCACACAATGAGATTGCACTGACCTTTATCCACGTGCATTCCAAAAAATTCCATCTCTCAGCACAAATGAGACCTGTCTCATAGTGCAGGACAGCAGAAAGGATGCAAAGCCTCCATGGAAACATCTGTAAAACTTCTTGGAAGGCACTGCCAGATGTAGTGCAGGATGTGTCACAGACATTCTGTGGGAATACAAAAACCTGCTTTGATGCGATTAGTCACGCAACCTTGCAAGTGTGCGCGCCTTGATACACAGCAATACCTAAGTGTATTTTTAATATTCTGTTCTGAATATTGCAGTGCAGCAATTACAATCTTTGTAATAATTCTACAGACTAAAGTACATCTGCCATACAGAAAATCCACTGTAAAGAATAAATCATTAAATGGATTTAATTGCTCTATGTGCAAACATAGACTGCTTACAAATTTTTGGGTTGCAGATGGATTATGGATACTTATACTCAAGTCTTTTAATTTTCTATGGCTGTTAAAGTGTAGTTATCTTGGTCATTAGGTGCTGTCTTTATTCAAGACATCTGGTTTAATTGTCAACTGATATGTCAGCTATTTGAATAATTAACATAACTTGAAAGAAAATGGAACACTCTTAGATGTCTTATTTGTTATCAGTGGTTATTTGGCACTCCACCTGAGTCTGGCTGTGAGATTAAGTACCATTAGTAATAAACCATTGCCTGATACAGTTCTTCAGAAAGACAGATTATCAATGTTTATTCTTGTTTCCTCTTATTAGTCTTTACAGATATAAGAGACCTCTCAATTTTATTTTAAGATTTAAGGTTTGATTTAACTTCATATGAATTAAATTTTAATTTGAATTAATTAAATTTGCATAAAATTTTTGGATATCTGCTTTAATTCTGGACTGACTAACAAGAGCTTACACATGCAGGCAGTGTGAAGCAATGACTTCTCATCTCTTCAGAAGACTGGACTCATCATTCCCAAAATCTCACAGAGTCACCCAGCATGTCCTTGCCTTTAAATATGTAGACACCACCATTGTGTAATATAATTTTAAATCACTGTATTTTTTCTTGTAGTCGCAGCTTGTCATATCTGCTGCTAAACCTCTGTTACATTTCCTTTGGGACTCCAGCTCTGCAAGTACAATACTCACAGAAGTGGTAAAAGCTGCCCATATGACTAGGGAATATTCTGCAGATCTGCAGATTTTTTTTTTGATAGAACTTCTATTTTATCCCTGTATGAACTTCTGTTTTAAATATATGTCAGCATTTTTACTATGATAAGACCAAAACTGTGTGCTGTATCTGTGTGGAAACTCAGAATAGGACTGTTCTCCCCTAAGACATCTTGCCCAGGAGTGCTTTCTACCCAGATCATCTTTTATGTCCTATCACAAGCCCAGACCTCCTTATCTGAAGCTTATTTCTTGATAAAATTACTGCTATAAAATGGAAATCAGAATGTTGCTTTCTGTTCTGTGTCTTGTTTTAGAACAAATCAGGAAAAATATCTAAAGCTTTCATTATATATATATTTGAAATGAGAAATGGAATTAGGAAGTCCTTTTTGTATACAATATGCAGTCTAGTTTGGTATTCTGAAAATAAAATTGTGATAACTTTAACGTGTTCTTCTGATTTATATTCAAATGACTCAAATTCATGCTCTTAAGCCTTAGAGTAGTATGTCATTTAAATCTACCATGAGATATACCACTGACCTAATACTGCCAAAAGTTAATATTGTATTTTACACTGTAATCTGAATACTAATAGGTAAAATGATCTCAATTAAAAATATATTCTTGATATATTTTTGATTGTAAGAAAGACAGTTTTTCCATCCTCACTTGAATATTTTATTACATTTTTCTTTTTTCATTTATTCCTTTCCCTTTAAAGGCAAGATCTTGGTAATACAGACATTAAAGATGCAACCAATATGGAAAAAAATAAGCATATTTCAAGATCAGCATTTACCCCTATCCTGAGTTCTTTGAAAGCTTAATCACCTTTGGGGTTTTTAAAAATTATTTATACTTCTTATGTGCCACATTTTACTACACTTTTCATTTCATCTGTATATACATCTTGCATTGGGTGCACAGGTTATTCACTTCTATGGAATATTCCTTTCTATTGCAAAACTACACCAGTACACATCACAACTAATTAGTCATGTTGGGGTTGTTCATCCTGAGAATAGAAGGCTCCAGAGAGCCCTTAAAGCACCTCAGAGTACATAAAGGGGGAAGACAAGATGGCCAGAGAGGGACTTTTTGCAAGGACATGTAGTGACAGGATAAGAGAGAATTGCTTTAAATATAGATTAGGATTAGATTAGGTAGATTAGGGTTAGATATTGGGAATAAATTCTTCCCTGTTAGGGTGATGAGAAAGCGTTAAAGACAAGGTTGGACGCAGCCCTGGGAAATCTGATCTAGTGGATGGCATCCCTGCCAGTAGCAAGGGGGTTGGAATGACATCTTTGGAGTCCATTTCCACCCAAACCATTCCATGATTCTATGAATCTGAACAATAGAAAACCCATAGTAAAGCTGTTTTCTCTTCTTGGGGATGTGTAAAAAAATCAGAACAACTTAGATTTGAAAACGTAATCTTCCCTAAATAAAACTGATTGAATTTTTGAGTCCTACCTAAAATCAGTCTGTAAAATTTATGTGTTCCTGGCTGATGGCAGATCAAAACTTGCACTTAAATATTGCTTGACTGGGGGCCACAGACCTAATTTTGGGGTCTGAATACACTCAAACATTTTAAGCCCCCAGGTTTTCCACCACTGTATTTAGCAGACAGACCTGCTCTTGCTCCACCTTTCTCTCCCTCTGGCTAGGTGCCCACCAGCTCCAAGTCACACCCACTGTGGTCTCAGCAGAGATTATGGTACTTATCTGAGGCAGGGTGCCCTTGCATCAGAGCTGACATTCTGCTACTTACTGTAAAGTCCAAGCAGTAAGTGTGGGTCAGTCTTCAAAGACCTTGCAGATATAATGCAAGCTGCAAGGGGATCTAAGCCTCTGCAAAGGGCTTTACTCAGTCTGGAAGAGAAAGAGAAATTTGAAAGAGAAAAATTCTAAGCATAACAGTGCTCAGTTGAGACTGAGTACTTACTGTCTGCCTTTGCTTATGCATGGATGCCTGTACATATTTTGCAATGGAACACGAATACCGAGTTTTGAAAGCAGATCATCCTGTCCCTCTGGAATATGAAACACTTAAATATTGTACTTGTTTTATTGTCAAGCTGTCAGGCCTGCAACCTATATTGCTGCACTTCAGTAGTCAAAATGCATCCCTGAGGGGACTATCCAACTGTACTTAAATGTTATAAATAATGGTGTTTAGTAGATTTAATCAAGAATCTTTTCAAAAGCAACACTAGGACATCTGTTAAAAAGCTTTATGGGAATATTCAATGCTTTAAAGACTATTTTTGCTATCTTATGCTTTTATTATGCTCATGCAACCCCACTGCGTTTATTTTCAATTGTTATAATTATTAAATCAAGGAAGACAGACATGAAACCTGGCTCACAGTACTCACACAGAAGAGACCTTAACCTTCACTCAATGTGTTGACTGGCATATTCTTTTGTCAGTTATTACTGAATAACTAAAATAAATAATAGTGGATACATAGTGTTTCCTTCCCAGAAGGCTAGAAAATGCACTTTGCAAGGCAGCACATTTGTTGGAATATAAAAGCTGAGTGAATGTAACGGTTGTCTGTTAAAATGGTTTGCTCACTCTTTTACTTTCATATACATAAGTTGTTTAATTTTTACATGTGTTTACATGTGTTACCCAGCTCTGATTTCCAAAGTTATTCCAGTAGGGCTAATCAGGTCCTATTTTACATCCAAAATAAATGTGGTTCTCTCTGAGGCCATAGTAGTGTGGAACTCCTGGGAGAGAATATCTAGTGGGTGACCTTGTCCCACCTATCTGCAGTTTTAAGGAGGGTTTTCACTACCAGAGACATGTTATGCTTAGTCTGCATTTATGTTTACTCTCTGTAAATACTTCACTCTAAAGTATTGGCTAATTAGTCAAAATAAAGAGGAACATAAGGCAGTGAAGGCAAACATTTCTAAATTAGAAAACAACAGTATTATTAAACCCATTTCCACTGCAGTTCTGATTTTTTATGCGTCTCTTGCACTAGAATAAAATGACCATGTAAATGAAACCATGTTGAAATAATACTAACTCACAATTTTTTAACAACCCATCATTGTCGCAGATATCTTTTTATGAAAAATCCTTTCCTTAGGATTTTTCCTCCTGAGAAGCTGAGAGGCCTCAGGAACAAAATGCAAACAATGGTTATCTGCTGCTGTGGAATGCAACAGATGGATCTTTGATTGGCCCATCTTAGATGTTTATAATTAATGGCCAATCACAGAGTCCGAGAGAGCTGCCTTTGTTATTTATTCTTTCTGATTCTATTCTTAGCTTAGCTAGCCTTCTGATGAAACCTTTTCTTCTATTCTTTTAGTATATTTTTAATGTAATATCTATCATAAAATAATAAATTAAGCCTTCTGAAACATGGAGTCAGATCCTAGTCTCTTCCCTCAGCCTGAGACACCTGTGAACACTGTCACACATCATAGTCTATCAAATTCTCATGCAACAACATCCCAGGGTTTTCTTTTTGTTGGTGTTTGTTTGTTTGGGTTTTTAAAAATTGGTTTTTAAGGTTTTATTGGATGGGGAAATTGAGTTGCATCAAGAAAGTTCAGTATTTTTCCAATCAAAATTTCAGGAAAAAAAATCATTATTTTACATAGGTTTACATACTGGTCTGTACAGCAATTTAATTAAAAGTAAGCACATCTGCCCATGACAGTAATAGTCCATTTAGTGATAAATCTTATAATGGAGCATTTTAGTCAGTGAATTAAATCATGACCTAACTGATGAGATGGGGCATCATTTCAATTTAAACAATTTGTTGAACCATAGAACTATTCTTTTCTCATACTTTCTCCCATCTCACATCCTTTTAATAATTATTAGTTATTTAGTATAGGTTGAAATTACAGAGAAAAATTGTTACTTACAGCATATTTTCTGCTTTGGTAACATTTCCTTTACTGACACTATCAGATTATTGCATTATTTGGTTTTGAATGCTTTCTCTGTCATCTCTTATCTGTCTCTCATTCACTCTGACCTTGGATGCAGTCAAGTGGCAAAAAAAAATAAAGTGAAAAAGCTAGTGGAAGCAAAGAGACAAGGAAGAAAATAAATAAGCAAAACTCCCCACATTTCCTTTAAAAAGAATGCTTCCCTGTAACTTACTGCATTCATAAATGATCATTCCATAATTATTTACATTTCAGCACTGATCATTTAAATAATCTATAATCAAGGTCTGTTTAAATATGTTGCAAAACAATTTAAGGCTGCTAGACATCAAATGTTTATCTGTCCCTTAAAAAGAAATTCTATGTTGCATGCAGGAAAAACAAATTATGTTGGGGGTTTTTTTCTACTTTAAGCTTCTCCTTGTTTTATTGAAGAAAGCACCACTTTAGAAGATTGGAAAAAAAAAGGAAAAGTAGAAGATTCAACTTAATGATAGATATGTTGACTTCGCACATTGTATGTTATTTTTTATCCATAAAAATGTAATTATGCTTATTTCCAAGACAGTTCCAACACCATGCTGGGTAAAGGAGTCAGGAAAAAGACAGAAAAAGCAGGAAGAAGACTCCTCAGAGAATGAGATATAAAGTAAAGATAATTGGGCATCTGCTCTCTAGAAAAGAGGTCTCTTAGGTGAGCAGTCTTGCCACCTGGCATAAAGGAATGTTGGCCAGAATGTCAGCCTGGGGCAGAAGTGAAGTGAAATGGCAACTTATTCACTGGGAAAACACTGAACCTACCAGGTTCAGGAATTCTTCTTTCCAAGACAGCACCTGAAGAGGGTGGCATGAAGGCTTTTCCCACCCCGGATACAGAAGCTATTGGTCATACCCCAAGATAGGAGGTAGTAGCAAAAGCATATTGTTGATCTATCTGTTGGGCAATTGTCAACACCAGCCATCAGTAAATTAAGAGTGTTTTGGTTATTTGTGGGATTTATAATGGTTTTCTGAAAAGCACATGGGTTCTTTCAATTCAGTGTTAGTACATAATGCTTTCGATATTGTACATATTTGAAACATATAAGATGTACAGTTGTTTTCTGAAATAAGAAAAACAATGCAAGTACTGTAAATTACTGTAATCAAGCTGTTTTCCATTTCTCTATGGTCTTGCAGATACCACAATGCTTCAGTAATCTCAAAAAGAAACATTACTTATCTACCTCACTGCAAAGAAATTCTGGCACCTGTGGCAGGTTATCCAGTACACAACCAATTAAGCAAGAGGTATACAGCCAGGTGCTCAGGAGTAGAAAATTCTCATATATGGCACTTATTGTTACATTGAGTGCTGTATGCAAGAATTTAATTCAGCATTGTTTGCTTTGAAAATGAAAACACAGCTTCATTTTCACTATCCTGGTGTTTGGTATTTTTTCATGTTATTACCACTCAAATCTCAAGGCAATCTACATGTGAAGCATTATATTAATGACATGCAATTACTGTGCTATAAGTAACAAAATAAATTGGCTCTCTCACTGCTGAAAGAATAACACAGAACAACACTCTGCAATTCCTACTAAAAAAAGAGAAAGAGAAATGGCCATCACCACATTCTATTATTTCCAGTCAGAATAGGTGCTACATTTTAGAGTCTGCAGTTCCTTAGTGCTTATACATACACCATGGCGTCATCTTTAGTAGAACTCAGTGTTTGAAGGTAAGTGATAAAATATTACTATTGCTACAATAACACAACTCTAAGAAAATAATCTTTATTAACAAAAGCTTAAGAGCTGTGGACTTTAATTTGCTTTCCTTGAGAAAAACTCCAAACCCTACAGTAGATTCAATATGTCTGAATGCTCTTGCAGCAATTGATACACAAAGGTTAGCTCAGCAGGGCTACTAGCGCATAAGCATGTCAAGACAGGGTGGAAAAAACCATGTATAATTGTGTAATACCTGACAGCCATCTGCAAAAAACATGATTTCACACTAGAGCTATATGAAGTAAGATTAGTCATACAGTGGTGGAAATGAAATAGAGGCAGGGCCTAGACCAGTATCTTGTTAAAGGCCTGTCACTAGTGGTATCCCCCGAGGTTCAATACTGGGCCCAGCATTGTTTAGCTTATTTCTCAGTGACTTGGATGAAGGGGCAGATTCCTCCTCAGCAAGTCTGGTGATGACACCAAGCTGGGAGGAGCAGCCAATACCCCAGAGTGCTGGGCAGCCCTTCAGAAGGGCCTTGACAGGCTGGAGAGATGGGCAGAGAACTGTCTGAAATGTAACAAAGGCAAGTGCAGGGTCTTGCACCTGGGGAAGAATAATCCCATATATTAATCCTCAGACAAGTAATACACAATGAAAAGTTACAGTTCTTCCACTTTCAGCCAGCAGACCTAACCTGTACTACTCATGTTCCATTTTTATTGCTATTCCAAGTTTTATACTACCCTGGACTTGAAAGCAGACCAACTCAAGAGCCACACTTGAAAAACATGATCTCAATTAGCACAAAACCCTCTCAGCCAATTCTTTCTAATTGTGCTGCTAGTGTATTATTAGTTTGGTGTAAAAGCCTCACATTGAACAAAACACTGTGTGACTTCTGTTGCTACTAGCTTTAGAATATATTTTTCTCTTGCAAAAGGATAAAACACCACTAGAGTCAATTTTTCTCCCAGTGTCAGTAAACTCCAGTTAACAGTTATATACTCTGAAATAAGTACTTTATTAAGCATCTGCCTCAAGCTGTTGTACAAATTGCTTCATTACCACAATGGAAGCAATCATAAAGAGATTTACTCTGTTAGATTTTTTTATTTGTGTGTGTATATTCTGTAGTAATTGTACACCTGATGTTTGGAAAAGAGTTGTTTGGCAATACATTGAATAAAATATTGCAAACAGTGTCATATATTTGTTCATGTAAGAAAGGGAAACATTTCACTATAAATGATTAAGCCTGTGCTTCCATATGCTTTTATTTAAAGTCTGAGGTCTTCTTGACATGAATTGCTGTGCTTCACCTTGGGATAGTAAATCTACATTGTATGTTTTTGTTTTTCCTCACACCAACACAGCGTTTACACTTAGGGAACTAAAACACTAGAACAAAACTACCTTCAGTATAGGATCACAAGGTACACTTACATCATGTCAACTTTTTTTTTGAAATTGCCTCCAGTAGAGACATAACCTTCTTTCCAACTGAGAACAGTGTTCAAGAAGGCAACAATATGGGAGAACAAGACTTTCTAAGGCCATTTGTACATCTGGTAGAAGGAAGGAGAGATGCAGCTTTTTGTAGAGGCTGCATCTGAACTTTCGCACAGTTAATGGAAAGCTTTTGTCTCCTGTAACTCAGGAGTACAAGTGGAAGCTGTTATATAGACAGAGACTTTAGCTAATCACTCAGCAATCCCAGTTCCATTTTCCTTTTTCCCTTTGATATTAATACATGAATTTTAATTCCCATGGACTGGCATTATCACACAATTCAGTTTCTTACTATCAAAGATGCTTGATTTCAAATAGCACAACACTCTAGTGACACCTCTAATCAGCCCCAAGAATAAGGATGTGCTACCTACCTTCCAGACAGAGTCCTTTACACCTTTAAAATTAAGACTTTCAGTCTTTCACCTACTCCACATATGATATCTACTAGTAAAGGAAACTAACTCTGTAAAATTTTCAGTAATAAATAATTTGAATAAAAAAATCAGTATGAATAAAAAAGTCTATCATAGATTCAGAGAAAGTAAGAAGGTAATAATTAGAGAAGGTAAAATGGATAGAAATGAGCCTTATTTATTTTTTTAGAGCTGGTTCATTTTTAATCACACACTTTTCCTTTCCCCTTCCAATGTGTTTGTACACCATACTATTTAGCTTGATGTATGTGTGTATATATATACATATATATATAAATAAATAAAAATTACAATCAATTTTCCATCTAGTTTGTTGCTTTGGAGTAGTTTTTTTCAGCTTTCTTTTAGATGTCGTGTTTTGTTGCATTTTTTGGGATTTTTTTTTTGCCAATAACAATGGACCAAACCTTACAGGAAGTTCAGCATTAGCTGACAAAGAAATTCTAGCAATGCCTTTTGATAACCTTCAGCAATAAAGCATTCCTATCCTCTTCTTTCCTTCCATACATTTTTTAGCTTCTTTGAAATTTTGCTCCAATTTTCTACTTTTAGGGTATCGGTTACGCATTAGAGTCTATTAGGATATTTTTTTGTACCATGTTCCTTCAAGAAACATCTTTGCACCAAAGCTTTACACATTGATTTCCATGAAATTCTTTTTTTCAGACTGAGAATTTCAAGCTCGTACAAAGTTTCTTTTCAGCAGTGTGACTAAGATGAATAATTTATTTAAATACAGTCGAAGTTGGAGCTTCAAAAGAATTATCTGTAGTCCTTCAGCTGCTAACCTGGGAACACAAATCTCCATTGGGAAATGGAGGCATAAATTACACGCTCTTGTCCAAACTAGGTAGAGGAAAACTTCATTTGAGGTTTACTATATTTCACATGAATACCATAACTTATTGATAATATTTACAGTCAATGGAGATTTTTTTTCCTGTTTTCCACAGAATCAATGCAAAATTCTTGGTCTTTCATGTGATGTGAAAGGATAAAAATACTTAAGTCTCCTTAGCTTTCTTTAAAAGCTCTATAAACTCTAATGGGCACAGTAGTTCCATTTTTCTTTTAGGAATTATTTTGTCTGCTCACACAGCAGCAATGGTGTATGTTTCTACCCGACAGCTACAGTTTGGTCCATAAATGTGTATATTTTCTAGCTACCTGTAACTTTTCACAAGAATTTCCATGCCTATGAGAAAAGAAATTTATGCACCCAAATAGTAATTTACTTTTGAGGATAGGTGGTCTATTTTAATATCTCTATAAAAAAAAAAAGGACAAAACAGTATAAATTTGGTACAGAAGAGCCAAGGCTTGGTAACAATGCCAACTAACATGACTTTCAGAATTGGAATATTCATGCCTCACAACAAGGATTATGAGAAATATTTCTACCTCCCAATAGAGAAATCAACAATAAAATGGTAGCCAGAACCCACAGAAATGACAATCATCAGACCTTTTTGGTTTTGCAGGTAAGCACAGGACACTAATTTTTTTTTTTTTTTAGTTTATATTTTAGCAGAAGTCTACCCAAAATTCACGAGCTAGATCATTTTTCACAGCCCTAACTGGATCACAGTAACCTTTTATTCTTTTTTAATTTTTTTTAAAATATCTTATCTTTAATTCTTTGAAATCTCCATACAGAAGAATGCATCAGGAGTTGAACACACTGTAGGTTTACATAATTTTTTAATGTGCACAAAATGTCTGCTCAAGTAGTTTTCTCCCCAGTGAATTTGCTGTGGCTGGAAATTTCAGAGGGACTTGACAAATTTTGCAGCAATTTATAAAACTACTCTCAGGAAAATACAACTATACTTCATAGCAATCAGATTGGAATTGCTTTAGCTTAATTAAATTTAATTAAAATATTTTATTCCTGTTTTTTCAAGGTAAATTCAACAGCAAAATCTCTGTAAAAGAATTTGACATATTCTGGGAAAGATAAGATTCAAGGTCTGCTACGCCACTCTTCTCTGGGGCTGATAACCGCAGACATAACATAGCTCCATCAGACATGGCATATACTTACAGATCATTTGTTGTAGTTATAGTGCAAGAGTTCTATTGCCATCGTGTTGCAAGGGTTCCATATTGCTAGAGTTTCATACCTCCTTGATGTTTCTTGTAGGCAGCTCCTCTAGGCACTGACTCTTCCTTGTCCTCACAGTATCCAACTGATTCCAGTTCCCACCAATCCACTCTTTTATAACACTCTTCTTATTGGCTACAGGTGTGGCCTGTTAACATCAGGCCTGCTCCTAATCTTTAGTAATTGGTTCAGCTGCAACTCTTTAGGGGATAAGCTTACCTCCTATACCACCTTGATTTACCCATACCGTATCCCCCTACAATCACTGAATAGTCACACAGAAAATTCTTACTGACTTGGTTTCAATTTCATAAACTCCTAATCAGTGAAGTTTTCCCCATTTCAATATTTAATCTTGATACAGGGTATTGGTTTTCAAAAAGTTTCCACAGTATTCATCAGACCAGTCTTCTCAACATAAAAGGCTATCATGTTGATCATGCATGACTTCCCCTTCACAAATTCCCTCATCTGAGGTGGTTCTGTTGATATGCACAGACACAGAGGAATAGATTCATCCTCAAGAGAGAAATAAATAACTTCTCCTTTTGCTTTGCTCCCTGTCTGTAAGCATGGCAATGAATGACAGTGAATAAATAGCATGTCAGAAGTTGGCCAAAAGCTTGGCTGCTAGTGGACCTGAAATTCTGGTAAGGCTGCCATGTGGACAACACACAGATTCAAGTGTTATTCATGGCTCTTTTGAAAATGTTAGTAAACTGATGCAGATATGAGTAGAACTGAGTCAAATCCTTATGTGGAATACCAATGTTCTTGTTGAGACTGCTTTGAAGATATTTATCTGGGGGAAATCACAGTTCTATAACTTCTATAAGTTATACTATATATTTTTAGTACTTTCTAATTATAATGTAGTTTAAATTGCAATACAACAATTTGCTGGCAAACGCATTATTTACTCACATTGCCCCAATAAATTTTTCCTGTTACCATCCCATTTATCTTTACCAAGAGGTCACTGTTCAAGTATTTTTCCTGACAGCAGTACTTTAGCAAATACAATAAACCCATGGTAATAATCTGGAATTAATATTAATGATGCCAATCAGTTAAATTTCTGAATTTCTGCAATGAATTAAATTTGAAAGTGTCTTCTGTGCAGAAAAAGAGGACACAGGCAAGAGTTCTTTCAATTTGTCATCACAAGGCTCATAGAAGGTCTCTGGAAGATGGGATTTTGATAGTATTCAATTCAAATATTCTGACAGACAAGAATTTTTAATATATCATATTATTCACAAATTTTATATTGGTCAACAATACAATTTTTAGTGGTCCTGTTCTGGATGAAGCTATTTTTGAATACAACTGTATGTCACTCATAGAATCAAGGTTGGGATGCAAGATAGTTAAAGGGAGCTGATCATAAATTAGAGGGAAAAATAATGTTATTCTACAGAGATCTGGTTATGAGCGTGTTTATGAACACAAGCCCTAAAAGCATATATGGTTCTATTAGACAGAAAATTAACTGGCAGAAAATTAGAAATCAACAGGGCTTTTCAGAGTGCAGATGAAATTTCAAAATGTGTGCAGCACATCTCTGGCATATCAGAACGATATGTACAGTACAGATATTGCTCAGAATAAATCCACATCACTACAAAATAACCTGTTCCTTTCTTGCCCTACTATCTTAACAGGTTTTTATCTGCTGTTTCATAGATTTAAACATAGTTTCTATAACATGAGAGCATATTTATTTTCTTCTTTTGCATCTTTTTTTCTAAAGCATATTGACACAAAACACCTGTACAGAGCATAGAGACCAAGTTCAGAAGTGCTAACATACTTTTGATCTATTTTGAGACTTGCATTCTTCCCCTTTATTATTATTTCATGTAGATTTTTAGAATTTACATTCCAGTCTTTTCTTAGGCAGTCTAAAACCCAAGAAATTTGGTTAGTCTCACCTTCTTCTAAACATTCTCCGGCTGGTTCATTTCTGCATTGGTAGAGCAATGTCCAGGACACAGTATGCTAGCAGAAGCCTCAGAAATGGTAAGAGAACAAAAAAGATTATTACATACAGCTTGCAACAGGTCTGATCTACATTATCCCTGTATGCCTGTTATTTTGAGAAATTTTTCCTGTTTTTATGGGGGGCTGGTTTTTTTACAACTTCATTCAATCTTCTATTACCTTACCCTTCATAGGGGGTTTGGTGACAAACTTCAAGTTCATAACATCTAATCCAATCCCATGGCTTAAACCAAGGTATGGGAACAAATTTTACCAAGTCCTACAAAAAATTACACTTTATTGCAGGAAAAAACAGACCCAAACCAAAAAAGCTAATTATCTAATGGTTTATTCAATTTTAAAAGGGGGAAAAAACCCAGGTTAACACTTGGGGGTACACATAAAGGTGAATTCTATTCCTGAGTTGTGGAAATGTCTGTTCTAACACTTCAATTTCATGGTACTAAAACCAGATTTGTTTTTTTGCAATATCTACTCATTCAGAAATAAATCCAAGTATATATAGATATTAAGTAATCACTTATTATATTATATACAAAGTAAATAAAAAAACCACACAGATATTGCAAAGTCTAGCTGATATGTAAAGTTCTGTGAAATTCCTTATTCTTGTGGACTTGGTGTATCACGTCATATTGTCTTCAATAATTTTGGTAATATAGATGACAGCAGTTACTTTACAGGATTGGTAAGATCTAAATTCAAAGTGTTAATGACACTGTTGGTCCATAAGAAAAAGAAAAATATGTCTCTTTTGATAGTAGGTCTTTCAACCTACATTTTGAATATTTTCTATTTGAATTAAATATAACTTTTCTCTTTTATGAAGGGTACAAGATAATTTTTTTCACACTATTTTTTATTTGCAATTTATAAGAAGCAATCCAACAGCAAAGAAATAATGAAAATTAAATTATGAATGTTTGTTTTGATAAAGAAAGATGCCTTAGGTAATAAAATAATAAATAAAAATAGGCAGAACAACATTCTACTCATATGGAAACTACTGCATTGTACAATGATGACCTTGTTGGTATGCCAAAAATCAGTTAATACCATCAAAATGACAACTTTATTTTTTTTAAACCCCATCGCATTTTGGGATTAAATTCAAATGTGGCAAAATATGTCTTGAACGCCTGCTTCCAGCAGGAAAAAATGCTTTGCTGGTCACTGACCTTGTCATTGCCTCAGTCTTGCCCTCTGTGATACTATTATCTAACTATTGTCTGTTAAAAGGCTTGACAGACAGATTTATCAGCTGTCAAAACCCCAAAATCCAAAACACAAAACTCCCCCCGCCCAAAGCCAGTCCCCAAACCCTACCAAAACCAAACTAAAGCCATGTTCTTACTGACAAAGAAAGAGACGTTGTTATCAAAATGGCAGCAATTAAGGATTTTGGTCAGATATTGTCTGAATTATAGGATTTAATGCTGCATCATGGTCTAAACTAGCCATGCCAACAAAAAAGAAATGAAACATTATAAAACAATAAATGGCAAGGCCTAAATACATCACATGATTTGAAAGGATGTTGTAAATTTCAAGTGCTTATGTTTTATTGTGATGGGACCCACTTACACACCAGAAATGTTTTTTTAATGTCTTTATTAAGGTCATAGAGTATGTACCTTGTTATTTCTTTCACAAAGATTTAAATACAGACATAGTATTTAAATTGAAAATAATTATTCAATTTTCAGAAGAAACAAATTTTTCAATATTTGCTGCAATATTTACCAAACACTGAAGTACTATTGAAAAAATCTGAAAATAATATTTCTCATATTTTAGATCTGTTTCTCAGAGTCCCATAGAGCAACATTCTTCAGTTTGAAAGGTCACAACTACAAATAAATCAAAACTGTCACCAGCTAGAGCATCATGCTGATAAAAGAAATAAAACAATTTATGGAGCTATCCTTCTCACAACAAGCCTTTGTCAGACTGCCATCTATCTAACTTTAAACAGTTCTTTGTAGAATACCATTTTACTTCTCTTCTACAGTGACTTCTCCTGTAAGTGTCCATTGTGAACTTTCCATTTATAGAAACAAAAGATCAGGTTTGAGGCATCTTTGATGGAGTCTTTCATGTTGCTTACCTATGTATTTTACTGCCATTTCAACACTAAACAGTCAGGCAGAAAAACTAATGCATTAATGCTTTAGTAATTTATGCAGGTTTACATAAATGTTAGATGCTATGAAATATTTATAACTGCATTTTTTTTCTAGCGATCCCCAGAGAGAGTCTGTCAGAAAAAAAATCTGTTTATGAACAATGCCAATAAATCAAGAATTCTTACTATTTTTCCACCTTATGCATTAGCATAGCACAGATGTTCTTGGTTTCACAGCTTCTAACACTTGCCTTCCTCCCATCTGTCTTTACTTCAAAATATGAATTTAGGTTCGTATATAAAATTAAATTTTGTCACTAAAATTTTCCATTTGAATTGAAAATGTCCCTTTCATTTCCACAAATAAAAAGCAATGGTCATGTGTAACATTTTGATTTTCATTATAATTATATATCAGTTCCTCTAATGTGGCTTTTCCTGATGTTCATTACAAAAAAAAAAAATTATTTTTAATAGTGCTTCCCTTCATGAAGGCAGAATTTATTCTAAAATTTTTCACTGCATGTGATGTAGAGCTTTATGATAAAAATCACGCCGGCTTTTGTGGTATGCTCTCAAAGGAGTTATTCAAAATAGCTCACAAAATGAACTCCCAGGATTTAGATTCAAGTGGAACTCCCCTCTGAAAGCAACATGAAACTTTCTCTACTTTCAGCACTTCCTCAGTCCCTCACTGTTAAGCTGAGAAGTAACAAAGTCAAGTTTTAGCATAGGTCATCTACTTTCATTTTCTAAGTTCAGTCCTGCTGCAAGTAGATACAACCTCGTTAAAGTTCATGCATTTCTACTTGTATTGATAATAACCACAGTGGTGTTTGCTGTGCTGAGATCTAATTCTTTCCTTAGAGTACAACTTTATTACATTATTAAGACTTTCAGACAGGATAATTGAAAATCCACTGGAAACCCCTTCATATTGTGGGAGTTTTGGTGTTTGGTTTATTTTGCTTTGTGTTTTGTTGTTTGTTTGTTGTTTTTTGTTTTGTTTTAGTTTGGTTTGGGTTCGGTTCTTGTTGTTTAAATCTTATGGCAATAAGCATATATGTTATGAAGCTGTTTCTAAAATTTTAGATTAATTGTACTTCAAAATGTATGCAATCAATTAACAGTCTTCATAAGTGTAACTTCTAGAGAACATAAGCACATAGGAGAAAACCACTTCAGAATCCAGCACTACCGGATTTAATTGTTTAAAAGCAAAGTCTTTTTCTACAGTCTTAGATGACTATGTAGAAAGGGAAACAATGCTATGTTCAAAAATTCATTTTTTAGCAAATTAAGAAAATCTCCACCCAATCAAAATAAAAAAAACAAAAACAACCAAACAACACCAACTCTGCCTAATATATAATTCAAATTTACCTCAGGCTCAACCTCTCTTTTATAAAGCTGTAATTGAGCACTGAAGTGCATTTCGGCTTATTCCTGAAGGATGTAGAAAGGGGATACACGAGGGAAGGTTATTATCCATCTGAAGTTCCAACTATGGAAGCTGGAGCTGTTTATGAGTTGGAATACAACTTAGGCTGGGTGATACATCTGGGATATCCCCCAGAATTGGGGGTAAACATTTCAAGCAGAGTATCAGTTGCCATAAGCATCTTACAGGGATCAAACTGGTCACTGGACCCAGGAAAACAGCAAGGGTACAGAAACACTATAGGAGAAAGGATACCAAGTGTTTACTAGCCTACTTATTTTGTTATCTATTCAAATATTGTGTGATTCTTAATAAGGCTTGGCTGGATAAAGAGATAAGGGCAATATTTTTTAAAATCTATTTAATTTTATTACATTTAGATTATTATATAGAATACTTTTGTCAAAATAAGGCATGATATGACATATGAGACTGAACTTCAAATTCACCAAGACACAGGCGATACAGTGATACAGTGAAAGAGCTGTTTCGCTTGAATAGAGGAGCTGTTTCTAGGAAAATCAATTATTAGGCAGGTTTTGTCTGCTACCAGAGGTCAGTACCTGATGGAACATGGACTTCTTAAAGACACAAAGTTGTGACAGGAGAATTGTTAAGAGTCATTTACTAAGTTGTTAATAAGGGACAATATGAAAAAAAAAAAAGGCAATTTAAACTGAAACCCTGCAGGTTTCAGGAAATGGTTTCTCTACAAATGCTAGTGTATTTTGGCAGGAGTGGAGTTTACCTCATGAGTACAGCCTGAGATGAGGTATATTCAGAAGTTCTGATGAAATGAATGCTCCAAATGTCCACAGCAAGTCAGATGAATATAGAGCAAGAATATAGATCTTTTGGATCTGACCATGGGGAAAAGTAGGTAAGCACCGTTGCCTTTGTCTCTGAAATCTGAAAATTTGTCACTGGGCTGTCTCATTCTGCTGTTGCAGAAATTGAAGGCAATACATATTTTTAACCTGACTTGACCTAAGCACAGCTTCACAGTGCCTAGCAGTAAGATTTCCCCAATCCAAAGCTAAGGCAGATCTGTGAACCTTGTTCAAGTCCCCAGGATTTCCAGTAATTTCTGCGGAAGCTATGCATTCCTGGTTTGTGAGCTTACATCACAAGGATTTGCAGAGAAAAAAATTTCTTTTAGTGACTTGGGATAATTAGGAATATTGAGACACAAACAGGAATGTCAGAAGTTTGCCTCAACTTTTACAGTCTTGAGGGACTTTGACATGCAAGAAAAACCAAAACCAAGCAAACAAAAAACCCCTCAAAACAAGAGATCTTGTAAAATTTTGGGGTTTTTTTCTCCTCATCTAATATTATATTATTGATGTATGACAGCAAGAGACAGTTACCACTGTAGCACAGCAAGAAACTATAGCTAGGAATTAAAGAAGAGCAAATTCTAACTGAACTATACCGGCAGCACTAGAGCAACCACCATGTCTGTGTGTTTTACTGGCTTCACAAACACTAATTTCATTTGTTGAATCCTTTACTTTTAAATTTTGGTGTGAAAGCACTTATCAAACATACTTGACTGGAATTCTTTTCTTTGGGAAAATTTCAGCTTATGAACTGACTAAGTTAAAGAGAGTCTGCTTTTGAAAATAAATAGCTTGCAGTGTTTTTCTTTAGATAGGTAAACTGTCACATCACCAATTATTGAGTAGGCTTTATGTTCTGGGCAACCCTGCTGAGTCATGCCAAACTTGTCTAGCTGCCCTGCTAAGACAAATGGAGACTTATAATGACCTGCCATCTTTGTCTTTATTGAGAATGAATTCTGGGAAGTAAGGAAAAATTAATCAGTATTGGTTTGCATGTAATGCGTCTTGGTGTCGGAACAGACATTTCCCAGCTTCCAGGTGAGTGCAGTATGTGAACAAGCAATCTGCAGTAGCTTTTAATGTCAAACAATCAAGAGAGACATCATTTCAGAGTAGGATTTAAAATTCCTTAAAATAATTTCCACTTTGCATTAAGGAGCCCAGTGTATAGGCACTTCTTTTGAACATCTTCCATTGGAAATATTGGCAATAATAGTAAAGAATTAAGTTATAGTCTCCAGCACAATTTTGATGAATATGCTATAGAGTATAGGACTTTACAGGGCTATAACTCATCTTAGAGTATTCATTCAGATACAGTTAATGATGATTAGCTGCATTAAAAATGGTGACCAGGCTGTTAACAAGAGGGCTAGATTTTCATTAAAAGAGACAGTAAAACAAGGATGTAATAATTCAAGAAGTACTGACTGAAACACCTTTTCAAGTATTCTTCTCATTTTAAAATTGATCACATTTCCAAGTAAAAATAATACAATAAGATCTGGTATACATGTGTATATTTTCCTACAGAACATATAACTTTAAGGGAGAATTTTGTACCCTAACCTGGTCAGCAAGATATTGGTATGTTCTGCAAGAGCTATAAAAACGTCCTATAAATCATAACCAAGTCCTACAATATAACTTGAATTGTATTACTCTCAAAATTACTGGTACTCACAGTGTAGATTTTAATGCATATTTTAGAAACAGCAATTACTTTAATGGTTTTAAAGATATGGTCTTGTTAAATTTTTTATTTGATGAAACAACTATGGAGCTTTTAAGATCATACTACAGAGCTTATGTATCTTTATCAGGAGTGAAAATCATTATGATATTGTAGATGAAGATTTAATGTAGTCATCTGAATTAAATAAGTAAAACATTTTATGAGCAATTCATGGAATGTCTGTTTAGCTGAGATGTTTAATGATGTTTTAGAAACTGAGCTAATTTTGACACGGGGATACTTGAAGCTTAAGAAAACATTAACAGGTGTTGAAATTTCTGAAGAAGTAAGTGCACCTTCAGGGATCTCAGAACTGCTTTTGCTTTTTCCAGCGATGAATTTGTCCCAGACAGCTTCAGTGCATCTAAAGTTTGGGAAACCACAAACCATGTTTATTTTCTGCCTGCATTGATAAATTGCTGTTTACACCTCCTACCTCCTTCATCCTGACTCATGGTTTTGCATACCTACCTCAGTTGGTTGGTGACACATTTTGAGCAAGAAAATTTCCCAAAGCCTCACTGCATAATAACAGATCAGCTTTCCAACTCAACTGCAGCTTATGTTCCATGAGCAATTCAACCTTGGGCTGTGCTTCAATATCGAATCTTACCAGAATATAGCAGAGTGGCAAGGCTTTTTTCCTGTCAGTATTTGCAAGTCAAATATACAAAGTTTTTTTCTTCAAAAATATGAGACTACCTTTTTATTTTTTTACCTTTCATTGATCAGGCTGATGTTACCCCAAATTCTTCAGCTTCTGCAGTTTTTAAATAAACTGTGATTTATTAAAAAAGAGTTTCTGATAAATATACTTTTGTAATGTTTATTCATACTCATTGAAAACCATATTTTAAACTATATGAAATCTTTCTTTCATTACAACCCTCAGTATTAAAATAGATTTTCTGCAGTTTTCTCTTTTTTTAATCTTGTAAGAAGCTTTAAGTCAGATTGACACCTTATTCTAGTTTCTGACCTGCAGGAAGAAAGCCTTTCTTGTAGTTCTGAGAAGTCTGACATTTAATTCTTTCATTGCCTGGTTTCCATTGACAAGATGCTAAATGCACACAACCATGCCCTGGTCAAATAAATGTAGTGCGTCTGCAAGGACACTAAGTCATAGAGCAGAAGGTTAAGATACTATTCTGAATTTTAGTCATGAAAGGACAGGAAGGAATTATTAGCTATTCAAAATGCATAAAGTGCATATCACCAGCATCCACAATGGTATTCCTGAGTACAAATGACATTATTATCTGCTCTTGGAAGCTTGACTAAAAAACATGATTTAATAAAACAATCCTTCATGTAATTACTAGAGTACACTGGTGGGTGAACACATGCTAATTTCATTTACATCTATGTTTCATGCAATTCTCAAATTGCATGTCTGGAGAAAACACACTCAACAAATTTCAGAAAAAATGTTAGAGCAGTCATGTAAATGAAAACTATGTATTTTTGTTGGCTTATAACTTCTGAATAATATTATCATCCACATTTTAATTTATTTCTACAGCAGAGTAGAATGCAATCAAATAACCTATTGCAGTTAATTGATTTTCTTGTCAACCTTTTCCATTGACATAAATGGAAATATATGGCACAAATGCTCTGGAACATACGGCTCTTCTAGCTGTCTTCTACATGCATGTTTGGGTATGGGCTATAAATACAACCCCAAGCAAAACTGATAACATGAGGTGTTCAGAGACTGCAGCTACTTATATGAGTTGCAAAAGCCAGTTGAAATTGGCTGGGGTCTTGCCTGCAGCCTCAGGGTTAGCATACATCATAACCATGTGATTTCAACTGAACCTTGTTCTCAGCTCCGTAGCAAATGAAAAGTAGACTTCTCATCGTGAAACTGGGGCTAGGGGCTGCTTTGTGTTCTTCAGTTAGAATTGTTCAATGGTTTTGATAGTTATTTTAAGAAAACTGAAGTTCTTCCACAGGAAACAACATTCATGACTGTGTGATCTAAATTTACCTACTGCCAGCTTCATCCCAATAAACTCATATTACTCAGCATTCTGCTGAGAGGCGCTTGAACAATTTAATAGAAATCTTCCATGGATTTCTCTCACTTAAAAACCAAAAGTGATTGACTGTTATTTCATTCCTGTGCACTCATGGGCACAGAGGTCATGGCAATATAATAGTAGCAATTTTAGGTCTTATAAATCTAATTGATTTCAATATCAATGTGCACATAATCCACATTCTAGGACCAAATATTTCCAACACAAGACTTTTACACTGAGATAATGTAATATTCTCTCTCCCATTCCTTCATAGTTAAACCTCAAGAGAAAGGACCTAGATTTATCTTATCTCATAGTCATTACCTGGGAAATTTTACAGCTTAGTAAGAAAGACAGGGAGGAAGTACAAAGTTGATTTTACTTTTACAATGGGGAAAAAGAAAGATTCTACACAATATGATGCTGTAATCAGTCAGAAGTATCAAAGTCATAAAGGAACACTTTTGCAGATACTTTATCAAGCAATGTTTACATAATAAAATTTATACATTGTAGTTCTTACTTGAGACAAAAAACCTATTTTACTGTAACTAAAATACAAACTTGTAACTCTGTCAACCCTATAAAATAACCTTAATGAAGCTTAACACTGGGAATATGACAGTCATATGAAGCAGAGATACAGAACACTATTTAAATTGACACAAACGCGTGTTGTCATTATAGCGCATGAGTTCCATTATCATTATATTGCAAGGGTTCCATATTGCTAGAGTTCCATACCTCCTTGATGTTTCTTGTAGGCAGCTCCTCTAGGCACTGACCGCTCCTTTCCTCACAGTAGCCAACTGACTCTAATTTCCCTCAACCAGCCAATCCACTCTTTTATAACACTCTTCTCATTGGCTACAGCTGTGGCCTGTTAAAATCAGGCCTGCTCCTAATCCTTAATGATTGGCTCAGCTGCAACTCTTTAGGTGTAAGATTACTTACTATACTACCTTTATTTACTCATGTTCTATCCCCCTACAAATGTGGGACTTAACCAAAAATGTCTTTTCTCCTGTGATTTTCCCAGTTTCCAAAAGAAAAATGTAGAAGGGTGGTGCCCACAGACAACTGTGATAGTGCTCAGTAAGCTGAGATTCTACATTACTCTTTCCAGGCTGTAACTGGTTGGTTTGATAATGATTTTCATATATTGCTGAAAGTGCATGCTATGTTTAAAAAGGATGTTTCTGGGAAATAGAAAAGAAAGTTTCCTGTTTGCTGGCTTGACTGAGATAAAGCAGGAAAAGGAGAGTTTAGGCCTTGGATTGGAGAAAGCCTCTTTTTCAAATGCTGGTCAGAGGAGGAAGAATGAATGTAAAGGTGAGGGTGACTGAGCTTGCCTGTGGCAAGAACAGATGCCTAACCCAGCAATAGCCCTGAGGAAATTTTCCTGAGCACTCAGAAGAAGTGAAACAAATCCAGGAATGCACTGAAACCTTCAGGGCACACTGGGCAAGATAAAAACTTGTTTACAAACTGTCTAGAATACCACTGTCTTTTAGTAGACCTGGTCTTTATTTTTTGCTTTCAGTGCTACTTGGCTTTTGTTTGTTTTCTTGCAAAGCCTAGTGTGATAAACTGGCAAGGCTTTGGTGTGCTCACTTTTAAAGATGATGGTGCAGTCTCTTAAAACTCTGACCAACATGAGCGTTTGTTTCATAGGCAACAAAGATTAGAAACAAACCAGTGTCTAAAACTGAGTTAGATGCTCCTGGTGACCTCTAGAAAGAATGTTAATTAAAATGTTCATCTGAACAGTACCAGTATCTTCAGTCTGGGTTTTTTAGGTGTGCCCTAAATGACTTTGGTGTAAGTTTCTCCTGTTTGACCAATATCAAGAAACCATTAGCTTTGTAATCAGCTAAACTTCATAAAGAAAAGAGTAGTCTTGAATTTCTATTCAGTTACTGTAGCTTGAGATTAATTCTTAACTTTCAAAAAATGTAACATTTTAGGAAAGTCAGCAGCTATTGAGATTGCCATGGTTGTTCTGCCTGCCCTGGCTTTATAATGCTACCTGAAGGGCTGAACAGAGATCACTATGCTTTCCTGACATTAAATAAATAAGTCTGCCCATCACAACTATCTTGTCTCAATCTGATTAAAGTATACTCTGTGAGGATCAAAGGCCTTCCAACAACTGTTAAAAAAAAAAAAAAAAAAGATTTTTATTGCTTAGACTAAATAAGATATTTAGAGTAACTGGTTTCAAAATAATTGTAACTGTATTTTCATTAATTTAAGCATAATTTTTGAAAACTGCTTGCGTACACCAAAAGAAAGGATCATACTTATTTTGCTGGGGTCTGTTGAATATGTCGTGTGCATAACTTTCCATGATATGTAAAACCAGCACAAAATTTTGATTCACTGGAGAAGGGATTTGGAAGAAATATCAGTCACCTGGCAAGGGGGAATTCAAAAAAACTTAAAAATCCAAAAGCAACAAAAAGCAAAAAAAAAGATTGAAAATATAAATGCCCCTGCATAGATGCTTAGAGACCATCTCCATACAGAGCAAAGCATTCAGTATTCAGCAGTATTTTTTTGTTACCTTATCTACCCATTTTAATTAGAGATCAGTGAGTTAATTTCATTCAGCTCTGCTTGCCTTCACCAGCATTCCAGCCACAGGGCAGTCCTAGAAATGTCTAGTTTGAGTCACTCATCAAAAAAAATCTATATATCTATATAATTTATCCCATTGACTATGCAGCCTTGCACTGGCGAAGTTACTGTACAAAGTGCAGTTTCATAGTATAAAAATATTGCTTCTGGAAGAAAAACATTATTGTTACTGATAAAATTAGTGCCTACTTCACATTTCTGCAATTGTGTGTAGTCTAAAATTTCCTTTTTGTTTGGAGGCTTGAAGACTTGTCTTTTTTTTCTGTGTCATGTCTGTGCACCTGCAAACAACTCTTGCAGGATCTTAGAGCTTTTGTCCAGCCTTCATATCTGTAGTCATTTTTAACCTGGCACCTTGAGCCGTCAAATGTCTCTTGAGATCCAGTGGGTTCCCACAGGACCATTCACTGGAGAGTAAAAAGCTGAAGCTGGATGTGACCTCTAGGCCCCGTCTTCATTTTCCAGCTTGTTATCAGACTGTTCAAGTGCAGTCTGATAACAGACAGAAACTATTGCTATAGACCTATTTTGTGCTTTTCTCCCCCTGTGGTACCACTTCTATCTTGGTTACCTCTTATTACCATACCTCTTGTTTTTTGTATTTTTTGGGTTGTTATTGTTTTTTTTCTTTTGGTTTGGTTTTTTGTTTTGTTTTGTGGTGTTTTTGTTTTTTCTTTTCTTTCTTGTAGAAAAATTAATTCTGCTCTAACAATACATGGGACATGAAAATTTTGCCTGTGAATACACATTTTATAAAAATGAAATTGCCAGATCATACTTGAGAGAGAGAGAAAAAGAGAGAGAGCAAGATTTCCTGAACAGGAAAACTTTGAGCTATTTGTAGTTTTCTATTGGTTGTACGTCCAAATATTTTTCTATTCCTAGATAAGAATTGTAATATTTTAAAGAAATACACATTAGTAGAGAAAAGCCTCGGATTTTTTTTGTTGTCTGGGTCTAAATAAAAATGCAAATTAAGTCAAAATGCATTTTAGTTTGAGGGAGAAGGTAATATAGCTATGTATTGAAGTTATTCTCTTGTGGCACATATGCAGTTGAGTAGCAGAGATTTTTTCCCCTCTCTCTGTTAAATTGAAAAGTTCTAAGAATTAGCAGTTAAAAATCCCAGCCCCTTACCTGCATTGTGTAGGTAACTTTGCCCTGAGGAAATCTGTGAGATGGTTATAGCTCATGTACTGCATGTTGTACCATACCTTAATTTTCTTTTTCTCTGAGGAAAAACTCAACTCTGAAGCAAGCAGTGAGACTGGTTCAAGAGTCATTGTGCTTTCAAATGCAAGAGTTGTCAGAAATTCCATTGACTTCCTTGTCTCTAAACTGGAGAGACACGAATGTGATGGGACCACCCCTAGATAAAGAATTGGTTGGGTGGTCACACTCAAGCAGTGTTGGCCAATGGCTCAATGTCCAAGTGGAGTTCAGTGACATGTGCTGCTCCTCAGGGGTTGGTATTGGGACCAGCAGTGTTAAAGATCTGTGTTGGCGACATGGAAAGTGGGACTGAGTTCTCTCTCAGCACATTCACTGATGACACCAAACTGAGTGGTGGAAGGAAAGGATTATCAAAAATGAGAGCGACTCCCGTGGAAGGGAGAAATGATGAGGAGGACTCCATGGATATCAGAAGGCTAATTAATTACTTTATTATACTATATTATTCTATACTATATTACACTACATCTAAACTGAATCTGCACAAGCACTCAACTCAACTGAACAAAATCTTGTGACTGTCTCCTGACTGACAGTCTGCACACGCACTTGGCCTTGATAGGTCAAGGAGACAAAACACCATCACTTTGGGTAAACAATCTCCATATTGCATTCTACTTTGGCACAAACACAGGCACAGCAAATGAGATAAGAATTGTTTTTTCTTTCTCTGAGGTTCCTCACTGCGATTCCCGAAATATCCTTGGGAAGTTGTGCCTTGCTTTTCTCTGTGTGAAGAGAAATGCAGCCACAAAGAATGGCATCCAGAGCAACTTCATAAAGTTCAACAGGGCTAGCTGTCTGTCAAAATACAATGGGAAAACAATTCAGTAACCTATCATCAAGAGATTTTCTTCCCAACTTTCAAGATGGTAAACTATATTTAATTTTTTTACTGGTAAATGAAGTTAAATCAGTAGATTAAATTTGGTTCTGGGCCTTGGCCATGTTCCATGTCTGCTCGTACCTGTCTAAATTGGCAAGAAAAATCAGCTACAATTCTTCCTCTAGCAGTCTCCTCATGAGATGTTCAACACCATAGAAAAGGTTAACTTATTTGGCGATAAAGGAAGGGGAATTTGAGAATAGAAATCAAATATTTAATTAATTCCCCAAGCAACATCCCATGAAGATCAGGCCTCCATAAAGCCCAGATCATTATTTACAGCAACTCCACTGCTGCAAAATCCTCAAGGGAGAGTGTAAACTATCCATTCTCCTTCAGGTTGTCTGGCTTCTCTAATTTTGCTATACACTAGCTAAAAAGTCTTAACACAGTCCTTTTGCCCACCTGTATGTCTCCAGAGATCGCAGCTTTTCATTTGTTTGTTTGGTTTTTTTTTTTTTTTTTAATAATCCAAGAGATCCTATGAAGACTGCATTGGTACTTTAAATATGTCGTTTCCTTAAAACTTAGTAAGAGGCTTATCCAGCATCACTGTTTTTTCCAACCTTGAAAGCTTCCAGGATTCTTTCCATTTTTATAATACTCCAAGAAATTCCAAGAAGTCTTGTCTACAATGTTTGATTTTGTTTCGGACTGCATATCAGATTACAAGTGGAAAGAGGCTGGAAACAGTGACAGCATCAGCTTTAAGCACATTAAACACACTCATTAGAAGCCTATGTTAGTGAAGAAAATCCAGCAACTAAATCGGGTTTTCATAATCACTTTCTTTCTGAGTAGTTTAAATGACTTTTCCTGACCTCTGTTCTCTACCATGATCTAAAAGAATAGGAAAAGTCAAGGAAAAAAATGAAGGACTGAAGCAATAAAATCAGTTTACTGGGAGGAAAGCTAAAAAGTAATTTACTTCTTTCTTTCAGGGATTTTATGGACAATATAAAAGAGATTAATTGGAATTTCAGCTTATAACTACAAGAGTGCACATTTCAAGCCAAAGCCAAACTAGTATAAATGAATAAATATTTTTAAAGGTGTGGTACTATGTAAAGAAAAATACCTAGGCCTATAGTCACTTTATATCTTTAGATATCTTTAAATAAAGAATAAATATGATTAAAGAATTGAAATTATTAACAGAAGGCACAAAGAAAATCATGATGGTGACTTTTAACCTCTAGTTCTATTCATAGATTCAAGATTTCACTCTGAGAACATTGAAAACATTTGTTTTGGCTGAATTTATTTTCATCTGCATTAAAACTGACAAGGAAAATGAAGAGGAATAGAGTGAGATGAAAAAACTGAAAAAAGAAGTTACAATTTATTCACTTTCAAACCAACCAACCTAATTTCTGACAGATTTAATAGTCTTAAAGCAAGTTTGTTTGGTTTTTTCCTTTGCACATTTCAGCAAGGCTGCCTTATGTAGTGGCACAAATCTCAGAGGAGATCCTTCACCTGTCTTTCCTGTCAAATTCCATTGCAGAGTCAACAGGAGCCAACGAAGTGTGCTATCTCATGCTAGACTTTTAGTTACTGATAAATCTAGTCAGTGGAGTACCTCTGGTAATTCAAAATGTTTTAAACAATTAAATATTTCAAAACTATAAAAAGGAGTTAAAAATGTGAATCTAATGTGATCATGTTCAGTCATGAATTTTGCTTTAGGCAGTAAGCAAAATAATTCAATAGTAGATGTAAAAAATTACTCAGTGGAAAGGAGGTGAGAATTTATGAGTAAGTTTAGCAAACTTTCATCAGAAAAATACCCATGCCACTCTTGATCCCATGACTCCTGGAAACAGTGGAGAAATTCCTCTTATGGTTCAGTTGTGATTCTGTGAAGTTGTTTGTGCTACCATATATATTCTGGGTTTAGTAATTTGATTGGAAATGGAGATAAAACTCAGGCTTTCCATACTCAAAGAATACTAATGATAGTTTAAAAGTACACTATATTTATTTTTTTAATTATTACTCTTGACATTTTGCTGTATAATGTTGCAAATCTATTTAACAACAAATTGTGGTTTTGTCACTGGTACTAGTAGGCTGATTTAAAAAATTTGATAGCTATATAACAATTCTGTGTGGAACCATTTTTGTAATGATGACAATTTTTAAACTGATAGTTGAGTACTAAGCAGGCTAATCAGACATCTTATTGGAAATGAACAGTAGCAGAATATTAGGATAAAATAATATGCTAGGCAGGGAATTTGAAGGAGTGTAGCCTTAAAATAGGCTAATCTCTAACACATTGCAGCATGTTTAATTCACTTACCCATTCTTACTTCAGAGGGTTCAGTGGGTGTCAAAAGTCACAGGTTCAGCCACTTCTTTTTTACTAGGACTGAAATATTAGATTCCAGAGACTTCATATATGTACCCTAAGTTATCTATTAATCTCTCCATTTTGTCTTGGATTTTGAAGTGAAGAGATAGCCTGCAATCAATAAACATTAGACACACTATTGCATGAGAATGTAGACAGCACATCTAGGTGAGTAACAACATCCTATATTAAATCTTCCATTTAGAATTTACATACATATTTGTTCATATCTTGTGTTTTAAGACCTCAGCTTTTTGAAGAAAGTTGTTTCATATGTTCTCTTTGCAAAGTTCCTCATTCGTTGAGAAGCATGCCAGAAAAAGGTAAGCAAAAAATGAATGATACATTATCATTTAAAAATAAATGGCAAACATTTTTAACTGGAAAATCTAAAAGATCAACATATTCTTCGAGTCCTTCCAACTTATTTGCCAACAGCAGTGAGAAAAAAGAAATAGAAAGTAAAATTCTGGGTCAGGAAAACGCAATTACCTCTTATTATCTGGGAATCCAGTTGGGAAGAACTCATCTGCCTGTGGTTGTTCATTAGACGTTTTAAACTAGCAGAATGATCACTTTAAAAATAATTTTAGTAAGGAGCTCCAGCTCTTGGTAGTTTAACTGTACAGCAATTAGTGAATAGCTGTTTTTCAGCTGACTTTCTCAGTCTTTTGTTGCTGTGTGCTACAGCATAACTGAAACTGCAGCCCCCCATGAGTACAATTTGCAATATACAACATGGATTTAGATTAAACAATGGAGAACACAAGTGAGCTATAATACATAAAACACAGGTATTTGTATGTAATGGTGCATTTGAAGAGTATGTTTGATTAGTTTATTAACAACCACTAAAAAAACTTGTAGAGCTTTTCCCAAAATACCTGATAACAGCAAGAAATACACAGTGGTAGTATTATAGCCATAGTAACTGGTAGGATTTGATGTAGAATCTATAATGGTTTTCAGACTGGGAGCTCTGCAGTGTAATAGCTCTAGTTCAGTGAGAAAATATGTGCTAATATGTCATAATTCATAAAGATAAAAAATGAACCTTGTTAGAATAAATACAGACAAGAAAAAGTTACATTTCACATGAAAGGTTTTCTATGTATTAGAGCAGAGAAGTCAGATGTATGATGCTGCCCTAGTTAATAGCAGATTTTTACTAACCAGAACAAAAATTAAGGATTATGCTATTATGAGGTGCTAGGTGGGGGAAGAATGCAAAATAACTTTCTAATTATGATAAAGATATTCCAGGATAGAAAGATGATGTTAAAGTGAAAAGAAACTCTTAGCATCTTAGCTAACATGAAAAGAAATAGAGTAATAACTATCATTGAAGGCTTGGAGTTAAAAAGGACCTTTAAAGACCATCTATTCCAATCCCAAATAAAGACACTGCATTTCTAGAACATGTATAGAGATGAATAGAAGAGATGTTTCATAGCAGAAGCTCTGAGTTACATTCATAGGAAAACCAGTGTATTTTTATGCCAACAGAAAGGGTTGATTATATACACACAAAGGTGGTAAAATATTTAGAATATTTTCCCTGTTTCAAACTAAACACAGGGCATGATCAGAAGGTTCATAATCATTTGATGTTATTTTGTAAAGCAAGCATTTAAAAAAAATTCATATCATCTGGAAGCATCGAAGTTATGCTATTTATCATGCAACATTTAAAAAAAAGCTTCTGCATGACATGCCTCTGAATTGCTCCAAGGCAAGAATAAAAACGATGTGGGAAGTTGGAAGTGTTTTATGCGAGGCTTTCTCTGTACAGCTGTGTAAGGATGGGCACTGTGTGTGAAAGGGTTCTGCTTTCAGTAACATCTGTTGGTTTATCTCATCTGACTCCTCCAGCCCCCTGGTAATAATGCCACTCTTGCACTAGATTTATGAGATACTTTTGTATTAAACCTGTGCCAGTGCAGATTAAAGCAAACAGCTGCCACGGGCACGCTGCACATGTAGGTCCAAGGGAAGGGCAGCTGCAGGGACAGCAAGCAGGAGGTGCTGAGAGACAAGCAGTGTGAAGTGGTGTGCCACTGGAAGGGGCAAACACAAAGCTGTCATCTTGCACCAGCTCTGTTCAGAGTTGTGGGGAATCTTGGACAGGAAAAGGTCCATACCCCTTTCAGGGTAGGAAGGTTAACTGGCACCACTAGAGGCTTTTAAGAGAATAGACACATTTAATGGCAAGGCAGATTAGAAGAGATTTATTTGATAAGACTTGAAATAGCAAGTACATTCATTGCATGGTCAAAAGCAAAGGATGTACTTGACTCCCTCAGACACTGATAGCACTGCATAATTCAGGTTATATTCCCTACTAGTAAAAGACAAGTGGGTATTGGTGATTTATATTAAGTTCATCTGAGCAGGAAACCTATAAAACCCCGGGCTTTTGAAATGTTGGTGTTCATTTTGGGGTGGGGTGGGGGAAGGGAAATTCAGAAGGTCATACATTTGAATAACCTAAACTGACAATATTTTTAGGTTCAGCAGAGTGGAAAACTGGGTATTAACATTTCATATTTTATTAGAAGCTTTGTTCATGAAAGCTACATACCCTGTATTTAAAAGAAAATAATTTTGTACATATTTATTTTAGCCTAGATTATGCTGACATGTCTTATTTAAGCATATTTGAAATGTGAAAAACAATTCAGAGAAATATGCCAAAACTTAGATTTTCTGGAAAGCTGCCTATTATGATACAGTGGTGTTATTCTCGTATTTGAATAAAAACTATCAAATCAATTTAAGCATCAAATACCAGACCTATTAGGAGGCAATTCAACTGATACTGAAATATTTTATGAATTTCAGAGGGAGAAATAAGCAAATTGAATTCCACTTCTTTGTAAAAAATAATGGAACAAAGAAACAAGCATGTTTTCCAGGTAGTTAGGGTGTTTCTGCTCTACTGGAACTGGCAAATATAATGACATCCAAAATTAGGAAAGGAAACTTTTTTAGCAAGGGCTACCTGTGGTGAGTTGACTATCAAAGAGAGCTGTAGAACTGCATTAAATATGTGTTAGACCTGCCATGTCTGGCAGGTTGGTAGGATATCAGAGGCAAAACAGGGTAAAGAGAAAGAAAATAGCTTAAGATTAAGGAGATATACCAGCTTTCAGAGCTGAACATATTGTGGAATTTTGGAAGCAAATGATAATTTTGTTATGTGCTTTGGGAAAATAACCTGAATGGGCAAACGATGGTTGTCACAGCAACCACTGCTATGCAAAGGATCCCACAGAAAACATTTATTGAAAATGTCTAATGAATCTGGACTTGATTACAAGGGTTGATGCAGGCTTACTTCTCCAGGGGAAGAATTAAATTTGAGGGTTTTTATTGAGGAAAAAGTATATTTTATTCCCCTTTAACATTTTGCCATCTTAATTTTTGTCAGGCTTAGCTATGTTCATCACAACAGTGAATTTCACAGTCTTCTACATAACAAAATTTGCATGGCAAGAAGAAGTATCCATCTGGTGATGGATAAATGGCTAAGGAGATGATCCTTAAAAAAACCCATAAAATTAAAAGTTTAAGATGGACAGAAACCTCCTGTAATTAAAATGAACTGGATTTTAATAACTGTGAGTGAAAGGTTCCTTGCTGCAGATTACCATCCCCTGAAGACTACAGAAGCTCTGTCAAAAGTCAGAGAAGTCACAGGAGCAGGTTGTGTGCCCTGGGAAATTCCTATTTCCTTATGAGCAGACTTTGAATTATGCTATTTTTATATTTTAAGAAAGTCTAGCACATACTTGCGGTATGATGATGATTGCCTTCTCTAATAAGGCAACATACAGTAGCAAGTTCTTCCTCAGGTCTAGAAAAATTGATCTGCACTACATGTAGTAACTAACTGGAAGGATCCTAGTACCAGAAATAACAGCATGTGAAGAATAATCCTGCAGTATTCAGTTTTAAATGATAAAACAAAGATTATGAGGAAAAATGGTAGCATTATGAACAACCATGAGAGTATAATATACAGGTTGTTGATTGTGGATTGGAATTAAACTCCTGGAAAAGAAAGTTACTGTCAAATGAGCTGGGATGCATGGCTGTGTTTGAGGGTGGAAGGCACTGCTAGTGAGATCATGCTTGCCAGATCATTCAAAAAACAGGAATCAGAGAAATAGAGGGAAAAGAGGGAATTTGTTCATGAAAGCTACATACAGTGTATTTAAAAGCAAATAGTTTTGTACATATTTATTTTAGCCTAGATTATGCTGACATGTCTTACTTAAGTAAGAAGAACACTTAGTATTCTTCCTAAGGGGATGTCATTAGTTCCACCACTGGCTGTAACAGCACCAAGGCACACTTTTGTATGTCCTGCACTAATATTAAGGTAAACATTCCTATTCAGGCTGCTCATATCCTCAGTCAGAATTAGGGGCTTTGACAAGCATGGTTAGTTTAGCTACGCTCAGGCACACTCCAACTCATATGTCTGTGCTGTAATCCAAGAGATTATGCCATGTCTCTGTTGTGCTTAGGTTTCACTACTTGCTCTAACAGATTCAATTTTTAAACCAATTCATCCTGCTTATATAACAACTATAAGGATGTCTAAAAGACTCATATGGTAAATATCTGATTATAATGATCTGCTCCAGAAATAGCACTCACTCTCCAATGATTTCAGATATTTGAGAGTGAATGTTTGAGTAAGGATGGATGTTAATTTTCCTGACTTTACTGCTGAGGTGTAGATAAAAGGAGTAAAATCAGGAACTTCTCTGCTGGCAAGGAATTGAAATTCTTGGCAGCTGTTGGCTGAAGCACAGTGGAGATGTGTCATCCCTGAGAGTTAATTGTCTTGGTGATGTGGCTAGTAGCACTCTCCCAGCTTTGCTTGCCTTCTGGCAGCAATGCTCCCTCCTGACAGTGGGGTAGGGGAGCAAGCTCACAAGAACCTCCCCATAAAATGCACTGAAGTTTAAACTGAAGGGAAGCTTGCCCAAGGTGCTGGTTATATAGTGGTAGGCTAAATGTATATCAACATAGACCCTTCCTCACAGCTATTTTTCTACCATGGAACCAATAAAGTTACATCCTCCCATCTCAGTTTTCCCAGTGTCTTTTCCTGCCAGCTCTACTTAATCTGTAATGGTTTCTTTTAAAATCTAGCAGAAAGATATCTCTAGCTGTTCTAGATAGCATTGGCACTGACATCAAAACAGCATGGCTTTCCACTTGTAGTTTATATGAATAACACCTGAGTATTAAATTTTAGGGCAGAAACAATTAGCTATTTTATGCAAGTCAGATGCACTTATACTCCTCATGAAACATGCCAGCCTAACTCCTTAATTAGGTAAGAAGTGTTCAGACTTTGCTCAGGATATAATCAAATGTTAAAAGTCAACCACAAACAAAGCTTATCAGCTAGAAAAGTCATTTGAAATGAATGGCAAAGGAAGTTCTGAAAAGCAGTGTGCAGCTAGAAAGCTCAAACATATTTTCAAGAACAGAATCTGCTACAATAATAATTAAAATCAAATCCTCAAGATAGGGTCCTGTAAATGATATTGTGAGTGTGTGGTCCTTTTATTGAAATAGAAAAGGAGTGGAGAACCAAACAAAGATAAGCAAACAGAAATTATTAGAATGCTATTACTAATGACAATAACAGAAGCAATTTTTTCCCTTGCAAGTTTCCAAAAGGGGGGGAATTATAGATGAAAAATATGGACCTTCTCAATACTTCAAATAGTTCAATCTTTCTTTATCTGCTATAGTATAGTATAATAAATCAGAATTTTCAAAATTCTTGTGAGATTTCTAGCTTAACTGGAATGTCTGCATTTTAGTAGCATAATCAATTAAGTTACTAGAACTGTCTGAGAGAAAAATTCAACTAAGTTTAGATAACTACTGTCAGATTTGCTATTTTAAGTACCTTTAAGTACATTTAAAACCTTTAGCCTACGAACAATGTCTTTTTCTATATAAATAACATCTTCAGGTAAAATGTTCTCAAATTTATAAGTCACCGCAGTTAAATGTACTTTTTGTATAATAATTTTAATCATAAAAATGCTGGTTTGATGGTTCATTGTCACATAGGAAGCAGCAAATCAAAGTGCTCACTGAGTATTTTATGTACATCATTTGAAGAAAGAAAAGCCTTTTGTAAAAACACCCCTAGGGAAAATTTACATTTTATGGATTCAAATAAGGATCCACATAACAAAACAAGATGCGGTAAAAAATGAGATGGATGTCACATGGATGTCTCAGCAAGGTACACTGAAGTGAAATAAAAAGTTGTTTATCCATTGTCACAGGCAATATCATATGATGTCCTGCATCCTACAAAAGAATCATCTCCCTCTTCCCTACTCTCCACAAGCACTGATTTTGCTCTGGTCACATTCAAGCTATCTCAGTCTCTCCAAGGAGGTGAGGGGTAGTGCAGGAGGCCAGGGCTCTGTGTGGATTGGTTTTTTTCTGCTTTTCCATCATCCTTCTTGCTGTATTTTATTTACTGCTCTATGATTCTTTGTGTTCTTGCCCTGCCTGAGGTCACTTGCAGTGTCCCACGGTGTCTCTGCCTTGGTTTGTCACCTTCAGGGCTTCATTTCAGAGCAGGCTGTGCCACCTGCAGCCTTGCTACCCAGGCCCTGCCAGGTGTGCCTGATAACCTCAGCCAAAATAATCTCCTGGAAAGAGCTGATGACAAATATTTTCAGAGTGCTGTCTCTCAGTCCTTTCCCTCATGAATAAGTACTGATCATTGTAAAAAGTTATTGCACATTACTGCAGACTAACAGTAACCCACCCACCCCCACAATGAAACAGAAACCAAACAGCAAGGCTGTGTCATGAAGGAGAAAAAGCTGACTCTTTTTCATAAATAAATAATAAATAAATAAATAAATAAAGAGACTGGATCAACACACCCACAAATAGTTTAAATAATTAATATACTTTATGCCCCTTCCCTCCCAGTTCCTAAAAATATTCCTTTGATTTAAAGGAAGTTGTAACTGAAATTATTTGAGTTGAACTGAACCAAAGCAGCAACCTACATTTTGACAAGGCTGAAAAAAACCAAAAAATTCAGATATTTGAATTTTGCATTCCCGTGTTTATGACAACCTACCAAACAAAACAAGTAAACCTATGTATATGTATAATTTAACCTGAGAACAAGGCTGCAATTTTAGACTGCAGAAAATGCTATTCAGTCTCTTCTGGCCTTGAACATTGGACTTACAGGTTTATGACAAAAATCAAGAAGTTTCTTCTTTTGGAAGGTACTCTTTCTAGCATAAAACAATGTGATATCTTAATAGGAGTTTTTAATATCTCTTCAAATTTCTGAATTTTCTCAATACCTCTTAATTAAAGACATGATGCTGTCAGTCTCCAGGAGGCTTTAAACAAGTATGTATCTCAAAATCTTGAATCAAGCTGAAACACAAAGATTTCTCACACAAGCCTCAGGGACCTCTGTGCTGCACATCTTAGTTCTTGGTAGGATTTGTAAAAACCTCTCCCCTGTTGTCCACAGAAGTTCCCTCTAATATAGGAAGCAGTGGAAGCTGTTCCCACAAGGAGCACAGTGGAACAAGGATTAGCTAAGATAAAGGGAATGAAAAAAATCTTTATCCTATAAAGTACATGGCATATTTGGTGATTCATACCACTCATTAATCTGATCAATCTTGTATAGTGCAGATCCAAGAAAGCCAGGTGTATAATTGGGTTCTCAAAGCAGATTTCACTAAGCCTAATATCAATACTTACGGAGAGAAATTCACCTTCTGTTCGTAGCCATATCAGGTGAATGGTAGACTGGCCAATTTTCTAGTCCTGAAGAGCTAGTCCAGCATAACTGATGAATTGACTGAATCTGTCACTGTTAGAGATCACATATGGATTGACTTTAAAAGAAAATGTTAGATAATGCAAAAGTTACCTTTCTACATAATGATGAAGAGTTCACTGGATAAATAGATAATCCATGTCCTATAAAAACAGAACAATAAAAAGCTGTATTTTTCATTGTATACTGAAGTGCTTGGAATTTAAGTTCCATTTTCTGAAAGACACATCAGGCAAAACTGAAATAAAACTCAGTGATTGGGGTTTGTCTTAATATGTAGTCAACTATTTCACAGTTTGATCATCAATTATTCATAATATATATTAAATTGAAAATCTCCATGGTGACCTCTGTGAAGTCTCAATAATTCTGCTTGAGAAAAACAGAAAAGAATTTTTTCTACACATTTTTTGTATCATGCAGAATAATTTACTCCCTTAGATAGTAAAAATCTTTTCTACATGTTGATAAAACAAATGGTTGCATACAAAGATCAAGTGGACTTCAAGAAGCAGCAGAGAGCGGTGCTATGCCAAAGTAGGTTAATGGTGTAATGGCAGTTGGGGTGGAGAGCAAAGGGAGAGAAGAATGATTTAGAGGTCAATTCTTGGCAAGTTTTACATTGGTTTATTTAACAGCATGAAGGTCTAATTATTTGGATACAGATACTTCAGGAAAGTTCCTGTCCCTCTCCTTATAAAACTGTCAGTAGGTAAGGACCAGTTGGACTGATGGTGGAGAGAGAAGAGAGAACTCTATGAAAATTTGTTGGTTTTATGCATGTTTTGTTCCAGTGAACTTCTCCAGCTATGTTTAAATTACAAACTATTCATAAATAACACAACAGTGGGTACAGCACAACTTCTCTAGTTGCAATGTTCAAAATCTTATATCATTTGACCTGCTGTTGTGAATAACATACTCTTTCAATAGACCAAAGAAATAAAATTTCAAGAGCTTTGCCTTTTTTTTTTTGAGAGTTCAACATTATGTAGAGAAAGAAAGGTGAAGATGTTGGGTATCGCCAGCTGATATTATTTTCCTTGTGTTCCACTGAAAAGGAAATAATTTTCCCCTATGTTGTGAAACAAAAGAAAAGAACCAGACATTTTTTTTTCCAAGATATACTGTCAAAGGCTAAGCCCTTTGGGTACTACACAAAACTGATTTTCAGTCTGCTCTACTGACTGTAGTGCAGTTTCTTTCCTACTTACATAGTGGTAAAAACTACACCTTGTAGGAACATTCTGTAGCTCACTGGAAGGTCAGAGCATCTGTTTTATGTGAATTGCAATATTTCAGCATTAACAGCAGGCAAACTCAGACCAACAATAGGAAGGGTCCAACATGAAAACAAAATTGATTACAACCTGGCCCGCAGAGTAAATTTATCCACCCCACCATGTGTCTTTTAAAAGAAATCTGTCAAATATAAACAACTGCATGCATCTATACCAATTTATCTTCTACTTTGTTTGCTTAACTTCTTTTTAAGCAGCTCCAGCAACTAGGTTGACAGTATACCCACTTCGTCTATTTCTAGACTTACCAACCTTCCTAGGTGGATTGTCTAAGTTGCTAACCTGTCCTTACTGAACTTTTCCACAAAGGGAAGAGAAAATTATCTATCTATCTATCTATCTATCTATCTATCTATCTATCTATCTATCTATCTATCTATCTATCTATCTATCTATCTATCCATCCATCCATCCATCCATCCATCCATCCATCCATCCATCCACCCACCCATCCATCTTTAGATGATTTTCATCGGGGCTATTATTTGCCCCCCCATTCTTAAACAAAAACTTGTAGACTGAATAACCTTATTTCTTTAAGCCTTTTGCATACTAGAAATTTAATTGCCATAATCTATGTGAATTGCACTCCCCATTGCTGAATTGCATTAATTTTTTTCATAACTCAAAATTCTATTTACTTCTACTTCTGTCCTATGCTTTTAACCCTCTCCTGCTTGATACATCTTGTATATTCTCTTTATTTCAACAAATACTGAAAAATAATAATACCAGAGGTCCTTTTATCTTTTTTTTCTGTGCCATTAATCCATTGGAATCCCAGAACATTGTTGATCCTTGACTTATCACACCAAACTTGCAGAAGAAATATTACACAGCACAGTAATATGAGACAAGACTTTCAAGAAGAAATTCGGAACAGTCTGAGAAATCTGAGAAAGCAGAATTTTCTGCCCAGCAAAGGAGTTAGATCATCTTATTTTTGGCAGGAACTGATGGCATTTGTTGTATTACATTAATAACACCTTCACTTTTTCAAAAGAGAGGAAGGAAAAGACAGCTTCTTTGTTTCAGAGTTGTTGCAGTAAAATATTATTAAGTTTGACTTCAGATTACACCAGAGGCTATGAAATATCTTGGAATATGTTAGCAGGGGGATGGAAAAGATGATATGAGATAAACTTCACCCTTGCATACTATTTAACATTTTAAAAAATGCAGTACTTATTACAAACCATGATTTATTCTGTGGAGAGGCCATAGATTGTGTGGTAAACACAGGACTCTGATGTGTTCTCCTTTTGACACCATCCTGAGACTCTCCATTGCCTGTTAAAATTTTTCTTTATTTTAAAATAATATTAGAACTTCTGAAACCTGTCCCAACAGATATATCAGATTCATAATTTAAAACCCAAACCAAACCCAAACCAAACAAAAACAAAGAGGTGTTTGTCTAGAGATTTCCCTCAGTGAGATCTACTTTACCCACACAAGCTGTTCTGTCAGACAATTTTTTGGTATAAAAAGACTTCGACTGTGACCTGCTACTTTGTTATGAAATATACTACAATTATTTTAATGAAAAACACTCTCTTCCAAAATATTCTTAGCATGAAGGAGTCTTTCCTGAGGTAGGTAGCACCTAAATGTGGGAGACATTCATCCAATTTGGGTGCTTTTAAACCAGTGTCAGAAACCATCAGTAGAATGTGTGAAGAGTTTCAGAGCCGCTGAGGTCTGTCAACCATAGCACAGACTTGCCAGGGAGGAGGAATTAAAGTCTGGAAAGAAAACTGAAGCAGCAAGTTGAGTGTTAGAAGAATTAGAAAATTGAAAACTCCACAAAAAGTCTGTGCTGTTTTTTTTTTTTTTTTTTAAGAGGATGGTATAATGAGCTTCTCCAGTCAAGGCAGATCTTCAATGTAACACTCTGTACTTTTACCTTTTTCAGTGTTTCTTCTCTGTTACATGAACCTTCTATAGTCTTAATAATAGAACACTCCAGAAATTAAAAATAAAAAAAAATCACCTCTGTTGTATTCCAGAGCTTTGACATTAACTTTGCTGAAGTTTGAAATTGAAGAAAGGGGAGAAAAAATAAAGGGGAAAGTAAAGAACACCTTTTCTTACTACATAATTTTCT
Source organism: Camarhynchus parvulus (assembly GCF_901933205.1). Taxonomy (NCBI): domain Eukaryota; kingdom Metazoa; phylum Chordata; class Aves; order Passeriformes; family Thraupidae; genus Camarhynchus; species Camarhynchus parvulus. The sequence goes on from NC_044574.1 coordinate 28,616,161, forward strand.
TTCAAAATTTCTCTGTCAGCTTCTTCTTGTATACTAATATTCAATCTGTCTTCACACAGAGGGCACTAAGCAATGCCCCACGTTTAATGTCCTATAAAGTATGGTGCTCTGGCAGAGGTTCTCTCATTTAATTTGTTTTGTTTATTACTATATAGGCATGCAACACATACTTCAAAACTGATTGCATAGAAGATTCTACAAAAATATATATGTCTTTAGAAAGACATAAAGTGCAATTAACATCTTGTGACTATTCAGCTGTCCTCAAGTCCTTACCTTCCAGCAGATTAAAATCTAGGTTAGTAGTTTGTAGTAGGTATAAAAAGCTTGTAATGGGTACAACAGTTACTAAGAAAATATCTTTTTCCCACTCCTTTCTTTTTTTGCTATGTTATGTCATCTTCCTTCAGATTTTGGGGCTAGAGAACATTTTACTTGAATTGCTTAACCAGCTTACAGTATATCTATTCCACCCGAGTGGCCACATTCCATATATATGCATGTGTATGTATATGTGTGTGTGTGTGTGTGTGTGTGTGTGTGTGTGTGTGTGTGTGTGTGTGTACATATATCATATATGTATATGCAATTGTACATATAGATAACGTCAGTGAGTTCTGGCAGAAATTAGTCCTAGGAAAACAAACTTGCTGAGGACAAAACAAAATCAAATGAACATTTGGTAAGGACAAGTAAATCAATTTTGAGAGAGAATAACAAGTGTTCACTGATACATTTGGGACTGGTTTTGGAAACCAACAAATTGAAGGTGTGTTGTTTTGTTTTGTACACATAGAGATTCTCATAGCATTGTAGGAAAAAAATTAGGTCTGCCAAATTCCATTGAATTTTTGAGCAAATATTTTGAGAGTTTTGAGAAAAGTAATTAATGGAGACTCCAGCTTCAGCGAACATGGTAAGTACAACTACATCGGTATATGTCAAGATTTTAGGAACTACAGTTATCTCTTTTTTTTCATAACATATATAATACAAATATTTAAGACACTCAAAAGTTCTGTCTGCTATGATGGTTGCAAATCTAAAATATTTCTACTAACAGTGTGTACTTTAAAATGTAAAGGAGCATTCTTTCTTTAACATATTTGTTCTCATCCAGTCTTGAGAATGACTAAGATTTTAATTTTATTTAGACTGTATTGAATTCCCTAATGATATTAGAAAATATTAATCATAATAATTTTCCGAAGTATCATCTCTGAAACACAGTAATATTCAAAAGAGAGGCTGGGCTAATGATTAAGCTTTGAGATCAAGAAATCTGTTATCTTAGCTTTGTACATCCATCTAGAGGGATGAAGAAATCTGTATAGACCTCAGTGTCCTTTAGAGTGTCACAATATCCAGCTCTTCTTTTCACAAGAAAGAAACTGGTACTCATTTACTTTCTAAAAAATAAGGTCAACAAACAAGGTTTTTCCTAACATCACTGTACCTTACAACTGCCTGAATTAAATCCTCGCTTTCAGCCCAGTAAATTCTTCACTTTCAGAGCCGTTTCAGGAAGATGGTGCAATCTTGTAACACTGATGGCTATATTTATGCTTTTATCAGTATTGAATAGAACAATAACTATAATTCAAATCATTGCACTTTGCTTGTGTGGAAATCAATCCCACCACCACTATGTCTACCAGCATAAATAATATAAAACCAGTAAGACCAGTTTTCCATTATTCATAAAGGCTAGTTTTTGTTTGCATTCCTAAACAGTTTAGCTATTTAGTTTGTTGGCAGAGGGATGAGTTAGCTATGAGCATCTTTAATAATTGTTTCTGTAACTTGACAAAACTGATTATTATCAGGGGAAATTAGACTTTCGAGAGCAATAAAAGAAAGGAGAGATTAGCTATGTCAAAGGTCTTCTATATAGGAAGAATAAGTGAAAGGACTTATCAATTGGTTTCTAATTGAGACGGATGGTAATAAAAATAGAATACCATTTAATTAAAGATATATGCATCCTTTAAATATACCTCCTGTTGGGTTTTCTTTGTCCCTATCAATTTTTGAGGCTTTCATTGTATACAATTGTCCCCTAAGGAATGTAGGAATACCATTTCAGTGAAATAATATTTATTTTTTAATCCATTATGGTTCTGAAGTGAGCAGAACACCACCATGAAGGAGTGACATTTTTAATTCAGTTTCAAAAATATTAGATAAATCCAAAGTTATCAGGCTTCTTGCTCAGACTTCATGAAAAATACATTCATGAAAGTAAAATTACCATTGTTTCTTAGCAACACCTTCATGACCAGCAAAGTATTGGGAACTCTGCTTTGCAAACTTTCCTCTTCACAACTAAGAATGTAATTTGTCCATCAGTAATGAGGTAAGTTTTCCAGAATCCTAAGATATATACACATGACAGCTGAATAAACTCAATAAAAATCTACTAAGGAAGAATACCTTAGAGAACAGAAACTTGTACATGATCAATTGACTGGGATGCCCCTGTCTGCATGAGAATGTGTTTCAAGCCAGAATTAATTGAACCTTGGAGTTGGTTGTTATGCTGAAGTGTTTTTCTTTGGTTGTTTTGGGTTTTTTCTTGTGGATTGGAGGTGAGGGGAGGGGTTTTTATTTTGTTTTTGTTTGTCTGTTTTTATGTTTTGCTTTTTTTTACTGTGGGCAGGATGGAATTTATGCATATTTTAGAAATTCCTACTACTACTCTTTATGGGAGAACAGATCAACAAAGCTATTCAAAATCACAGATTCCAGATACAATGTGGTATCCAGATCCCAATGGCAAGCTGCATGTCTTAATAATGTGGCAGCATGTAATTTGCTGGAATTGCTCATTAGAAGGAAAGGAGAGTTCTTAAAACATGAAAATGACAGCTCTAGACATTTATGCACAGGAGTGTAATACTAGTTTATACTCTTAATACCTCTTAACTGCTTTAGGTCAAGAGCCTGTAATTAAGTTATTCTATTCCTACTGAGAGAATAATGCAACGAAAGACTGAGCATATTTTTAAACAAATTAAAAAGGTCAAGAAATTAATGACTGAAAAAGACATGCAACTTTAAACAATTTTGCAGCTTGGCAAAACAGCATATACTAGATTATAGAGGAAATAAAAGCATTATGTGCAGTGAAAGAAGACTCAGTGGAGTTTTAATTGAGAGATTATATGTAAGTGGAGATATATAAAGCAGTCAAGGTTTACTTAGAAAAGCACTCAAAACTATTTGCTGAAACTGATCAAAACTGACAACAGTATAAAAAATGAAGATTATATAGCAAAGTGATATGAAACTGTAGGAACAAAGAAACACAACTGGTATTTCGTGATGTCAAATAATGCTTGTAATAGTTGCCAAATTTCAGTGAATTAGACTAATTACACAGGAAACATGAGTGGTTTTTGGTTGGTTGAAAAGAAAAATTTTGATTCTTTGGTTAGGGAAATTAAGAAGTCTAAATTTCTTCCAAAATATTAAAGCTTTTTAATATGGGCTGTTTTACAATAATATAGGTAGAATTTCTATTGCTTCTCTATATTTATTACAAAATGAGTCCAAGCTTTAGACTAATATATACTCCTTTATGAGATTATTACCAAATTTATTATTTAAAATCATATGGAATAGTAAATGGATGACAGAGCTGGAGGAAAGACAGGAAATAGGACAGAAAATTTTCTGTCTTACAGCACCAAAATACACAATGGGAAAAATAAAGGGGGGGAAATGTTTACCATTTTTCTAATCTAGAACTTTGAAACACTATTGTCCTTTAAAATGCATTTATACATGAGTTGTGTGAAAAAATTGTAAAGATATTGTAATAGCTATTATGATAAATAATCAGCTCTTACATTTATTCCACATATATGTGGTATGTATATACACACAGCCACGTATACCTTATCTTTTCATCATTATTGTTTTGAGCACTTATATTTTTCCTCTGGAAACAAGTTATATAAATCAGATCCTGTTAATTTTTTTTTTAAAGCACAAGAGTATTACACTAGTTTCATAACAGAAACTTATAGCCCCAGGATTCAAGTGCAAAACAAACTGAGAATTCTTCTAACAGCCAGAGATCTGCTTCCTTGCAGAATTTCTCAAAGGAACTCAGCAAGAAGTTGTTGAAGACACACAGTTAGTACTATACTGTTCTGAACTTTGCTTTTAACTGTCTGCAAGCAGTACAACTTGAGTTAGCTTGGGCTAAATACAGGAAATATGACCCTGCAAGCCCAAGTTTGCTGCTGACATTTTACAGATCAATTTTGTCTTTGAAGTTGGTTTTGCTCTGATTAAAGTGGTATTTCCAGAGATCCTTTCCAATCTAAATGATAACCAAGCAGACCTATGAAGCTCTGGTTTAAACTAAATCCCCTGTGCCATACTCCCCAGCCATGTGGTTCACTCATGGAATTGCTGAACAGTTTGCAAGATGCATTCTTTGAATCTGCCATGCTCTGTATCCCACAATGTCATAGAGAACAAGTTGTGATACTGTGTGAATGGACACATACTGGCCTGACAACCAGGCCAAACACCAAACCACAGCTGAAATGCAAAGAGTAGCTTTATTTAGTTAGTGTGCTAACAATTCTGGGGGACAGAGAGGCACAGTCTGGAAATTTATGATCTCTCTCTCCCTCAGCAGGAGGTTCAAGTGTGTCTGAGAGAGTGTGTTATCCCTACACAGGAATTCTACTTTTCAGAACAGCAGAGGATAAATAACACTAAGCATAATAAGTGGAGTTACCCACACTGATAATCTTAGCATTCCCAGCTGCAAGGCCACTTTGAGCAGAACTATTCCCTCCTTGTAAATCTTCCAGCTTTGACCCTTTCCTCCCAACAGATATTATTACAAGCTTTACTATTCTTAAGACTATTTGAAAGAATCATTACGATTTCCTGCATGGCAGGGGAAGTGTCTGGGAGTATCTGTGAATCTCCCAAATACTCACCCAATCTAATGCAGCTGCTTTGATGGGATCTCTCTTAGGAAACTTACTGCATACAGAGGCAATAGCTCATGAATGTTCCGGCATCCCTACTGTGTTTCTCAGTCTTCTGATATCACAACTCTTGCACTTCACCTCCTTCCTTATTATTCCTTAACCACTGTTCTGGGATCAAAGTCTGTTAGAGAGAGATTTATGCATTTAAGCATATCTCATTTCCTGTACTTGTCAAGGAACCTGTGGTCAATACAGGCAATGCTGATATAGACAGTGCAACCAATGGAGTCCAGAATTCACTATTGGTCAATTTTTCTCAGCAGCAAGTAAGGATGTCCTTTAGGGAAATCCTAGCCACAGCATTCCAACCTCCATGGACGGTAGATTGCTACTGACAGTAGTGGGAACAGCGCGGATCCTGATTTGCAGACATGATAGTTCAAGTCCTGTAATTAGGGGCTGAAACCCACACCTAGTGACTTAATATGTGAGCAGCTTATTCTGCACTTGGCAAAGCAAGGGAGCACAGCAATGTGTGGACAGAGAGTGAGAGGTGCTCAGCATGTCTTTGCTCCTGAGCTGAGAAGCCATGCTAGTAACACCACTCCAACTCTACCAAAGTGAGTACAGGAGGAGGGAAGGGAATGGGAGGAGATGTGAGCAGCAGGGGAAGAAAGGCAGGACCCTGGGAGAGCAGGAGAGGAACATAAAGCCCAACATAAGGCCCACAGTGACACTGCTGACATGCAGTATCTTCAATATCAGCCTGCACTTACAACAACTGCATTATCACAGTATCATTTCCTGCATTTTTAAGTGGAAACACATGAGGCTTTATGCTTGTCTAATATACTTTTATCAGATTTGATGCTTTTGGCATCTCAGGTAGCTTTCTTAATATGATATAAAACAATGCTCAGTTATCTCGGCACTCTTAACACTGACAAAATACAAAAAAGCTGTCCTGTATTACTGACGCCTAGAAACTTCACCAGGGTGTTTCTAATCTCAACTGGAAAATAGTCCAGATGGCAAATACATATGCAGTGCTAAAACCGTATTATTAAACTATTACTTAAAAATATAATTATGTTTAAAATCTAATTTTAACAACAAAATATTTCCAGCTTTATTCCATATAAAAATACCAAGCCTTTATTTAATAAAAGATAATTTAATAGGCGCTTGACATCACATTTGTTTATTTATTCATGTATTTAATGTGGTACATCTCCTTCTTTTATCCACTTAAATAAAAATAACTAACTGAATACATGATTTCTCATTGAGGTATTTACTGGGAGTAGGTAACTTTTCATAGTAATTTAAAGATTTTGCCGATACCCCTTAAAGGGCTACTTATAATGAAAATCTTGCAATTACTGCAGCATTTGTATTTCTAAGACTATGTAACTTCATATTTGAGTACACAGCAAATTAATTTTAAAATGGGTATATGCAGTCTGGCTGCAAGGATAAGACAGGCAGTGAAAAATAGGCTAAATATAAAAATCCATTCATTTAGGAGAAAAAAATCCAAACAGTGTAATTTAGAGTGTTCCAAGCAACCTAGTGGACCTGACTGAAAGAAAAATAAAAAATTAGGAAAGGGAAAAAATAAATCCATTTAATGCTGCTACAGGCTGAACATACTGAGTAGTTTTGGCTTGCTCTTTAGAACTCTTAAATCTTCTATTTTGTTCTCTGAGAAAGTGTTGATAAGACCTCAAGAGCATAGGAGCAATGATGGCATACAAGGATTTTTAGTTCAGACATTTTCTTCTGAGCTATTTGTAGGGCACAGTTTTGCCAAGTTTCCTTTCAAATCTGGGATTTACATTCAATTGCTTCAGTAGTAACAGAGAAGTTCTATGTAAATAAAGCATCAATTAACCTGCTATGTTGTTGCTGATTCAAAATAAAGTAAATTAAGGAAACTCTCAGATATGTGCCTGCCCTTCCTTCCCCTTCCTATCACATACTCACATAAAGTAGAATATTATCTCACACTAGACTAGGAAAAGATCCTGCCAGAAATACAGTAACAACTGTGTGCTGTCTGGGAGACAGACTGAGTAAATTGGCCTTCTGTGACATTATGCTCATACATAATGGTAAATTAATGTTGGCACTGCTCTTGGCAGTCTGCATTCACACCCAGAAATGTGGAATTCATTTAATTGGATGAATTTCAAGTAATACTGAAAACTTCTGCCAATAACCAAATTGAATCTTCCCAGAATTAGAAAGATACAGACCTTTCCTGCAGAGAAGTGTTGAAAGGTTTGACAGACAATTGCTGACCCAAGCTAAAATGAGTATATGTTTCAGATTGAAAGGCAGAGTTACTCAATAGCTCAGTTATATAAAATCTCTGTATATCTCTGTTTTAGGATATGTGCCTAATTAAAGAAGTGTTTGCCTTATGATTGCATGACTAACACCCTAGAAAATTTTCTCTCCCAAAAGAATGTTAAATTTAACCATGGCAGTGGCTTTCTGTTAAGAGTTACCTACTTTGCAGCTTTTTAGTTTATGTCAGTCATATTTGAGAATAATCTTAGCAGTTACAAAATGAGATACTCTGGAGTGCTAGATTGCTTATATGCTCTGGATTTTATACTATTTTCCACTATACTGGATGAAGACAACTTTTATTAAATGAGTAATAGATTACAGTATTTCTTAATATCTAATATGCTAACCATATTAATCTTATTAGGTTCAGATGAATTTGTCTCATGTACCTTTAATAATGACACTAGAAGTAGTGATATAACCTTCTTTGTCTTATTCTTCTTCTCAGCTGACAACACATTAGTCCAATATTCTTACTGATTAACCTTGACACTTTATTTCTCTTCTTAGATTCCTCTTTAATATGTCTGATTCTGTTTGTCTGTTTTCCTAGCTGAGTGGCAAGTGAGATAAAATAAGATGAAATTCCAGCAGCCAAAACAACTTAGCAAATATGCTGCTTCAAACACCTCACCTGGCAGATTCAGTTTTCTCTTCTCTATATGCAGGAAAGCAATGCATTATTTATAGTAAGTTCCATACCACAATTATTCTTACATAAATAAAACATAAAAAAGCAGTGAAAAAAGACCATGTTCATCAGGTGCTTATACCTATATTACCACAAAATTAAACTGATTTCTTTTATATATTTTTTTCCTTGATAAGAACAAATCAAGCTTCTGTAGATTAGGTCCAGCCATAGTAAATGGTCATGGTGCATATGGCTGACCTATTAGTAAAGTTAAGAAGAGGTTGCTATAATGCTTCAAGGTCATGTCACATAACAATTGTTTAAAATAAAGTGTTACCAAGAATGATTAACTACTGCACTCTAATTACAAACAAGGAAAATTTTAAATGACAGTTCCTGTCCCTAAGCATTTTCACAACAATTTAAATACATGTTGTCTGAAAGAAACTGAATATTGACTTACACATTAAAAAAAAAAAGGTATTTACCTATTTGGCACAGTGACAGACCACATGCAATCTCTGAAATCAGCAATACTGAGTTGGGAATAAACCTGAGTAGGTTGGCATGCTCTGTGCACTTCATAGGCATCATCAAACATAGGCAGTATAGAATCAAGATATCTACTCTACATCAATGGCAACAGACATTGTTGTTTCCCATTTGCACACATTTTTGTTGTGGCTATTTATTTCCCATTGGAGTCCCATTTCCTGCCAGCTATTTTCACCCTAACTCCTTCCCCTAATGTAGCTCTAATTTTTTGTATCTAGTTCCTGTGAAATGAGTGAGCAGAAGGGCCAGATCAGCTTGCCCTATTTTTTCTCTCCTATAAAAACTAATCCATACAGAACAGTGTTTCTTTTCTTATTGCAGAAATATCTGTCCTATAGGCTTCTCAGATTCAGTACAATTTTAGAGTTCAGGCCATGTAGGCTGGGAAATTCAGGTCACTTCATGATCTTCATGGTAAGGACAGATACATGAGTTCTTGTAAAGGTTGCTCTCTCTTTGCTTACTTAGCTAATATTTACCTTCCAAAGTTTAGCAGTTGAAGTGGAAATCCAATATCCATCATCAAGTAAAAAAAGCTCTGGTGTATATTAGCTATGTATACATGTTTGGGTATTTTAGAGCTGCATAGATATAACCAAAGTTTAGGAAGTATCAGCAAGTGTTAAAAAAGGCATTTGAGATAAGCACTAAATGTAGGAAAGCCCATATTGTCCAGTGCACTGCCATAGAGGAAGAAAATTTATTGCTTTGCAAAAGCAGAGAAGAGTTGTTAAGGATAGCTTGAGAAGAAGTTAAAGATAGCTAGTCAATGAAAAAGGACAGCATAATTTCTCCTTCAAATGGCAATTATTAACAAAAAGCATGGACTTGCCACTTGTATAGCGGGAAAAACTGTAGTTGTACTGAACTGTTTCAGCATATCACATAGAGTAGTGTTAAAAATGTCTACCAGTGTTCACGTTGAGAACAACACAAGCATTTAGTTTTGTAAAATAATGAAAAATTTGTAAAATCAAAGCCAAATCAACAGCCTTTTGTGCAATTCATACTGATTGTTGTAGAGCTGAACCAAAGCTCCTCAGAAAGTGAGTGCGCTGTGGTCAGTGGAAGGAGCCACAAGATGCTCCCTGTTTTTACTTGTTGAACAAAATAAGAAAGATGCTGACAGAATTTTCATTAACCAGGAAAATAAAAGGAAGCCTATGGGCTAGGGAAAGCTTGAAGAAAATATTTTCAGGGAACTAATTTATTCTGTAATCACAGTAATGTCTGTGGATCATAGCCAATATTACTATATATGAGGTGATTTAGCAGCAAATGACAAGCATCACTGACTCTAGCTAAGGAGCTGTTTTTCAGAACCATATTACTTGAATGTCTGTAGGTGTATGGAAAACACCCCTGACCAACTGCAGGTCTACCTTAAAAGAGTTTTGACTTTCTATTATATTCTCATGAGTTGCTGCAGTGTCAGAAAAGAACTGATGCTTGCATAGGAATGGAAATGGCAGAGACTAGAAAGTGTTAATGCACTTCAGATATTTTTTTCTTTAAGTTTCTACAGTCATAATGCAGCACTCATGATTTCTGCCTTGAGAATTTTACTAAGAAGGAAAGATTATAACGAATATTCCTTTGCCCATGAATTCTATACTTTCCCTGCTGTTCAGTATTTTTTTCCTTCAGTATAATTCTGCAGGAGAGTGTGAAGTGACTAGTGATGCCGTCTGTTCCTGTCTCTCTCTTTACTGTCACACAGGAAAGAGGTTTGGCTTTCTTCCTTCGTTTGGCAAAAAGAACTCAATAAAATTTACTTGCTTTGTTTTTGTTTTGTGGGGTTTTTTTTAGATTAAAAGGTTGCAGTTCTGCCAGAATAAAATAAATGTAGCCAAGAATTTTTATCAATATATATTTCTATGTACCACATTCACTCAAAGATTATAGCCTTCAGAATAAGGTTACTCGACAAATTCGTTTGGCAAACTTTTTTGAAGCCAGACAATTTAGTAACATTCAGTAACCAGGAAGAGGCATTTATTATTTAGTATTTTATTTCAGTGGTCCTTAGCCTACCAGATGCTACATGCTCCCTTCCTTTCAATGAGCTGTGGCAGACATGCAGAAATATAAAAACTAAAGGACAGGATGCAGTATCACATTCAAATAAAATTTACCATCTGACAACAGTCTACTGTAAAAGTACCCCTGCTCTAATTGATGCCAAGGCCAGACAAATATACGTACACAGAAACAAAAAGCTGTCGCATACTGGGAGCGCTTGTGTTTCTCTATAAATGCCTCAAAAAATACAATTAGAAGATTTATTGCTGCCTAAAATTGTGAGCCTTAATCCAGACCTAGTTACTTCTGCAAAACCAACTGGAAATGGAGAGAGCACAGGGTAGGAAAACTGGGAGCCTGATCCTCTTGGCAGACAATATTCACTTGTTTCAAAGGCCAAAGACTTCTGCTTATTTGTTTCTTGTTTCCATTGCCAACCAATCTGAGCACTGGTTTATCAGGCAGCACTACCCACCCATGGTTTGACATCTGAAAAGCTGAGGAGGAAAAGCTGGAGAAAGGCCAAGAGACCAGGCAGTGGCAGAGCACAGCTGACTCTACACAGGTAGATTAATGCGTCCACAATGGCAGGGCTAGACAATCCCTATTAAAGACACTGCTTCAGGTTGAAGGTGGTAGCAAGGAAACCTCAACCAACATTTTACTGGTATTGCCTACTCTGTCCTTATCCAGGATTTTATGCCAAAATAATCTGCCTATATTCCTTTTAGATACTGAAAAGGATTAAAAAAAATATACTACAGAAGTGTGGATTAGCTGTTAGCAATTGTAATAGAATATGAAATATGAAGTAGAGATCAATTTACTGTTAAGTAGTTTTTTAACTGTTTGTTTTTGTAAGCATGGATAAATACACAACATTTCCCTTACCAATATTAAAACAGAAAAAAAAATAAGTTTTGTACAGAAGTTTAAATTCTTTCAAGTCCTTCTTGACTTTCCTTCAGGAGTTTAGAAACTAATTGCATTCATCAGTTACACATGCAGTGGTGAAAGGCCAAAAAGTGAAGATAATAACATATATTGTTTTCACTCTTGTTTTATCAGTGAACATTCAAAGAATATAAGAGAAATGTTGAAAATGCTCTGATTAAACACAGATTGTGCTGCTCCAGTTTATAGTCTCTGGAAATTCACTGAACTGAAGGGCATTTTAGGACACACAGGATTCCTTCTCAGACACCTTTTTTTCCCCTTAGCCCTTGAGGAAAAAATTTATAAATACAATGCCATTTCAAAAAATTAGCCAAAATTATAATTTAAGAAAATAGAATGTGGTTTAATTTAAATAAATTATAATTTTGATTGGATTTCATCACACTCTATTAAAAATAGCCATTAAGGTTAAGATCAACAGCTCTTCTTGACAAAGATTTTCCACAATGTTTATTGTCGAAAAGATGAACTTTCACACTGCCTCTTTTTTCAGAGAAGACCTGTATCACCAACATTTTACTTTTCAAAGAAACAGAGAGCCTGGAGGTAGCTCAAGAAAAAAAAAAACAAAAGAAAAGGTACTTGAAAGTAGCCGCCACATTTGTGCTTTACTTTAAAAAATAGTGAAACTAAGTATAATCCCCATTTAAAACAAATAATATAATAATTTTTTTTTTCCGTATTTGCAGTAATAAAAGATGGCAACAACCATATAAAAGCACCCCAGCTCTTGTAAGCAACCAGTAACAGAATATTCCTGTTAGAAAAGTTGTTGTTTCGCTTTCTGTTTTTTTTGTTGTTGTTGTTGTTGGTTTTGGTTTTTTAAAAATTTTTTCTTTTTTAAAATTATCTCCATAGTATAGATAATTTTTATGGTTATCTAACAAATGCCCAAGATAGGTGCAAGTGACTCCATGACAAAATTTGTTTCAATCAGATACAAAGGGCATGCGCATTTAATGAAAATGTGAATACTATTATATTATTAATGAAACTATTTTAATATTTAGCAGGAAAATTCAAGATGTATGAAATTTTTATTCACTCTAAGAAACAAATTAAGACTGTGATGGATTCACCTTGTCTGAATACCAGGTGCCACTAAAGCCATTCTGTCACTCCTCTCAGCTGGTTTGGGGAAAGAAAAGACAACAAAAGGCTCATGAGTTGAGACAAAGGCAAGAAAAGATCACTTAGCAGTCACTGTCACAGACAAAACAGAATCAAGTTGGAGAAAAAAATTGAATTTATCACTAATCAAAATCAGAGTAAGATAATGAGAAATAAAACCAAATCTTAGAACACCTTACCCCCATTCCTTCCCTCTTCTCAGGCTAAGTTTCACTCCCACATTCTCTGCCTCCTCCTGCCCAGAAGTGCAGGGGGATGGGGAATGGGAGCTTTGGTCAGCTCTTCACAGATTGTCCCTGATGCTCCTTCTCCTGGTGCTCAGGTGCACAGCTCCCTCATCATGGTCTGTACAATGGGCTGCAGGGGAACCTCTGCTCCAGCACCTGGGGCACCTCCTCCTGTCCTGCTTCCCTGACCTTGCTGTCTGCAGGGCTTTTTCTCTCCTATTCTCACTCATGTTCTCTGCTGCTGTTGCACAGGCTTCTTTTCCCATCTTAAGTACATCATCCCAGAGGTGCCACCACCATCGCTGCTGGGCTCAGCCTTGGCCACTGTGGGACTCTCTGGGAGCCCTCTGGCATTGGCTCTGTCAAACATGAGGGAAGCTTCTGATGGCTTCTCACAGAAACCACTCCTTAGCCCCTCTGCTACCAAAACGTTGCCACATAAATTCAATATAAAGATTTACTCATTTCAAGCACAGTCTTTTGGCCCTGTAGGAGTAGGCAAACAAATATCCAAGAACAGCTGAAGCTATTTCTGTGTCACCTTTAATCTTTAAACAGTTGATGAAACAATGAATTAATTGGAACTGCTGAACCAACCCTAACCTTTTTTATATCCCAAAGTTTTAACACCTTTAGTTTGCAAAAGAACAGTGCAAATAAAAAAGATATGTCTCTTGTTCTAAATATTTTTTTCATTAATCCAGAGGGACCAGAAGTATTATGGTAGGCTTCTAAAGGGCTAATGTACCTGAGAAGATGAACTGTCAAATATTACTGTTTTAGGTTCACTGCACTGAGCTAAGCTGTCTAATTTGAAAAATCCTACTAAAGCAAGTCTTGCACAGAAAAATCTACTTCCCTGTGGATAGCTAGCTTTCCCTGAATGTTTTAAAATTTTGCGGTGTTTTGTTCTTTTCCTCTTCCCTTTTAGTTTCTCTAGGCTGCATACAGAATTCTGTTAACAGCACAATTTTTTATTGTTTGCCAGGAATAAATAGCTGCTCAACTATGCTGGGATTGGCTCTCAAGATTGTCTCTGAGGACATTTCTATCCAGAAGATCTATGGACTGGATACAGCCATGAAGAAGAGAGCATGTTTACATTTGTATTAACACAACAGTCAAAGACTGATCTGAATATACCCATAAAGAAAGGTTGCAGGGATTTTTGTTGGTCACTGATCTCTAGTAATTCTGCAAGATATGCAGTGAAACTGGGCCCCATATATCGTGAATGTACATAATTCCATGTTACATTATTTCCTTAGGAACTTTGGGGTCAATATTCTTTTGCATACCTGTGAGGCCAAGATCCAGGTTCTATTTCCCAAATCCTGGGGACTCCAGGCAGTGAGCCAAAAGCATTTACTCTCTTTTGTTGTAGCTTAACTGCAATCTCAGGTCCTCAGCTGTGGATGAAGAGAATGAGACAACTCAAGGGGGGTGTGGGTGGGGTGTATGAATGTTGCTTTTCTTTTCCTTCATTCTCAGCATCTCAACACCCAATCTCCTGACGGAGTGTTTGAAGTGCCACATCTTATATCTTGTTTGTCGCAACACTTAGTATTATGCTTCTTAGACTAGCAGCAGGAAGGTAAGCTCTTCACAGGAGCTGCTCAGATGGCTTCATGCCTCTGAGTTTCCCCCATTTCTGCCTCAAAAAAAACCCACTCTTCCAAGTGCTGATTAGATAGTGTAGTGCCATTTTCCTCCAGGAAACAAATAACCACTGCTGGTAATAGCTCTCTAGACAAATACTCACAAATTGGATGACTAACAGTAAAGGATGCTGAACCGTTCTAACTGGATAAGGGAAAATTCACACATGAGATCTTATTGAGGAGCATTTCCAAAGAATCCCTTGTGTCTCTGAGAAATCTTTCAATAATACTATTAATAGAACTTAAAAAAAATGCCTGCTTTAATAATTTTTTATCACTAACTACGAAACCAATGACATTCTAATTTTTTAACACCTAATACAGGATCATTGATCTTAAGGGAAACAAAAGAAATTACTCAGTCTAAGCCCTGGTCATGAAATTGTTTGAAACATCACCAGTTATAGAGACTCCATAACTTGCATAGACTACACATCAAAAAAGCTTCCATAATATCCTCATAAGTGCTGTATTGTAGCTCTCTGCTCATTTTCTCACACTCTTGTTGATTCATTCCAAGTACTATTTAATCTTTACATGTAACACCCAAATACAAAATACTGAATGCTGATGTTTTGTCCGTGCTGAGCATACGTATAAAAAATAAAAACGGCCCAACCAACAAATCAGGGGCAAGAAAATACTGCAAAAATTCTGAGCAATTTAGTTTAAAATATTTAATAAATCATTTAGTTTGAATCACCTGTGGCCTGAATAATCACCATTTACAGACACTCAGTTCAGTTAATTGATTCTGAGGGTAAATTAAGTGACAACCTCATGGATAGGTTTAATATGTAATTAAAGTATTTGACAATCATGCAATATTGTCAAATTCTGTATTATGGAGTAATAGCATTTGATAGTTCAATGTTTTTGTTTCTCCTTTATGACACATACAGTTTAAAGACTAGGCATTTATGCAAAATAAAAAAATCTACATGTTCTAATAAAAGTAAATCAAAATGTCAGTGATTCAAAAGTAATTTACAAGATAACAGCACAGAGTTAATGTGGGAAGAGAATTACTTGGTCAGTAAGGCATTTTTTGACACTTAGACAAAATGTAAAGTTAACTATGTTTAAAGTCAGGTGTTTAGATGCATTTCCTTTATTCAGGCAGAAAAGTTACCTGGCAAATGTTGAAAGCAGAAAATTAGGTCATTTGAAGTAATATCACTAATTTTAAATTAGCTATATTTTTGCTCTACCTTTTAAATTTATTTTTTTAAATAATAGAAATTGAAGAAGTATTAGATCTCCCTAATAATGGGGCATAAGCAAGTCCAGACCTTATGATTTAGGAATTCTGCAGGTGTGGCCCCAAATCCCTCATAACAGTTTCCTATTTTGAGAAAAGAGATTCCAGTCTCACTCAGGATACTTAGCTAACCCTGCAAATAGAAATAAGTGAAAAATAGGTCATATTGTGGTGTATTATTCATTTAAGAAGGAATGGTCATAACTACAGGCAGTCATTGAGCAGCTTCCCCTCCTATTAAATGAACTGAAAAATCAAGAAAAGGAAGGTACAAGGCAACAGTTTAAAAGACAGTTTTTTAAAAAGTCTGCTATTACGGAAGTACTCAAGTACTTCTTCATAAGTGCTGCACAAATCTGCTTTTTAGGGTTTGTGAGCCTCCATATTCCTGCTGCCAACTTGGAACAGAGGTGGCTAAAAAATATTGATGAGACTTGCCATCAGCCTTTCAGTTTTCATTTGCATCCAGAACATATTAAAACTGTGATCCTCTAGCATGCAGCAGCATGTTTTCTACTCAGAACCTGATATTCTCTACTTTGAAATTTTGTGTACAGTTAGAATAGGAAAAAAAAGCCATTAAATCCTTATCATTAGAAACAAAACAACTTCATCCACAATTCATTGGTCATAGCCCAAGAATATTTGGTAGCCATGTGTTGATAGTTTTCTCCTCTAAAATTAAATTGCTCAAAATATTGTAGATTAAAACATCAGTTTAGAAATAATGAAGAAACTATCAAATAGCAGACAAAACCCCCAAGGCTTTCACCTCTACTTAGTCAATATAGATATCTGTGTATACTAGAGAGCTTTTAATTTTAAAACATCATATGCTATATGACTTATAGCAGCTGAAAATCTGATTATTTGTGCACATTTACATTGCATGTCTCTATATTATCTATGTTCAGATATTTAGGAAATTTAGAGTTACATCAACTTCTTAATTTAATTACTTATTTTCCTGAATATGACATTAGAGACAAAGTAATGAAATGGATGAAATTAGAAGTTAATAAAAAGTGCATTTTCTTCAAATACTTTAAGAATTATTTTTAATATCAACAAGTAAGCACAATTTTATAACCACTTTTTTTTTTTGCTCCTCATAAACAATATAGAGAAATAACAAATAATATCACTCAAAAATGAATCAGAATAGGTTGAAATGAGTAAAATATATCTCTGTATAATTTTTGCTGATAGAAAAAAAATTTCTCCTTTTAACCAGATCAGCCTAGTTGGCTTCCATAATCTTGCCATGAGCAGAATAACATACCTGTTTTCCACTGGTACTGTGGTCCTTTCTTTCATCTGCAACTGACATTGAAGGGCAAAGCTAAAACACACAGCCTTCAGTATCACTTCCAAAGTTATTTGTACCACTCTTGAAATATAAATGTTATAGAACTTAATAAGATACCCCAGCAAATCAATTATCATTTTATCAGATTAACAGATTGCAGAAGTAACTTGAATCTGTACTCATGATATACAAGAGAATAAGCCCAGAAAAATATCCTTGAAACCAGAGAGTAACATGCCCAGAGATCTCATGCACTAAGCAGACACTGCGTTTGGTATTTAAACTCAAATCTTCAGCCAGGTCTTTGACACCAGCTGTGCGGCCACCAGCTGTGCTGCCTGGCTTCCTGGGTAGCCCTGGGGAAGTTGCCACCAATGGAGCCAGCAAAGACAGTCCATCATCCACCCCTGGCAATCAGGACAGGGATCCCAGCAGCTGGGAAACTGCCCCAACCTTCGCACAGCTGAGGGAGCCAGCTAGTAGAGAGCCTGAGGCAGTGGGGAACAGCAGGGAGAGCTCAGAAGAGCTCCGAAGGAAGCATTCTGACCTGCGGCTCCTCAGATTCGCTTTACAGAACTCATCATGTGGGCTGCACAGGGAGCAGAGATTCCATGCCAGTGATCCCATCAGATGGTTACCAGTACTTCTAGCAGCTGAGAAAGCCTGGCATCCCAGAGGCACTCGTTCAGTCTGATGATACTACCAGTGTCTGCTTTGGAAGGGAGATGGGTAGCAGCTCACATCATTGATCATGAAAAGAAAATTAATCCTTTTGCAAATTGACAAGGTCAGAAAGTAGGCCCTTGACTTAAAAATATTATTGGAATTTTTCAAAACTAAAAATATCCATGAAGTTTGGACAGACCAAGGCAAGGGGTATTAGACTGGAAGATCACAAGATTAAAACCTTAGATAAGCCACAAAGCTCTGAGAAAATGCAATGTCGGCAAACTGCCCTGAAGGAGATTTAACAAGCTAGTCTGCATCCACATCCATATGCTTGTACCTAAACACTGCTCCCTAAAATTTCAATGCTATGTGAGGTACTGTGACCAGTTTAGTGAAGGCCCAGCTATCTATTTGCTCTGGTCAGCACAGAGTGGTAGCTTTCCATACATGGGGCATCTCTGACAGCAGAATTGGGGTGCCATATTCATTTTTGTCTATCCCAATCTCTTTGAGGATTTTTTCTTATGTCCTAAGCTTACTTTTGAAACACAGGACTCTGGAGAAAAAAGACTTCAGTGCCCCTCAGCATGCTCACACAAAATACTTGGCATTTTGAAGGCCCACTTTAACAGCAAGACAAATAACTGGGGACAGCAAACAGCAGGATGAGAGTGTGTGAAGATCAACAGTCCTGTAAATGATTTCCAAGAAACTCGTCACAGTGAACCAGTAGCTTAATGCCTCTCTATGAGCATAGATCTGCAATGTCAATCTGTGACATGTAGCCATTGCTTCAGAATCTTAAACTCTTTCCTGGAGTTGCATGACAAACTCCCTCCAGCTACTCAGCAGGTATTCCCTGAGATGTAAGCTGGCCCGACAGCAGAGAATTGGTTGGTTGAGCAGTGTGAAGTGAATGCTCGTGCTCTCAGCAGGGAAAATGTTTTTGTGGATACTACTACATGCAATGGATTGTACAATGAAAACTCTGCTGAAATGGATGTTCTTTCCTTGATAAGATGGATGGGATGTTTTCGAATATCCTGTATAAAGCTAGTGCAGGCATCACACCACTAATAGAAATTTTAAAAGTCAATATTCTGCAGCAAGCCAATTCAAAACTTCCACAAAGGGGTGCTACTGCTCTGGGGATCTGCTCTGCAGTTTTGCCATAGTTGTCTTAGATGCAAATATAAGTAGCCCACATTAGTTCCTATTTAGAAGTGAACTGAGTATCCCTAGGCAGAACAATCGTTCTTTCTGTGGTGGGTGCTTCAGTCAACAATTTTTTGTTCATTATTTCAGATACTCAAAACACACAGTTTTTCTGACTTCCAACAAAATGCTAAGCCATTTATTCTGTTCTAGGATCTCAAATCATATGCCCAAGTTTTACATCAATTTATTTTGGGCAGAGACTTTGTACAAGAGTGTGTACGACAGGAGAAGGGGGAATGGCTTCAAACTGAATGATGGTAGGTTTAATTTTAAATTCTTTATTGTGACGGATATGAGGCACTGGCACAGATTGCCCAGAGAAATTGTTGATGCAACATCCCTGGAAGTGTTCAAAACCAAACTGGATGGGGGTGTGAAAAACCTAGTTCAGTGAAAGGTGTCCCTGTGCATGGGATAGGGGTTGGAACAAACTGATTTTTAACACTCCTTCCAAGTCAGGCTATTCTATGATTCTACATAAGTCCAACATTTTTCTTTATAATACTAAAAGATGCTTCTCTAAGTGCATAAACACATCACCAATGTCTTTCAGATATTTAGTCAGATACCCTTCTGCAGACAATTGTCTCTGTGAGAGCCCACCAATTGTCCTCTTTTTGTGGATGTAACAGAAATTAGTTCAAAACCAGTATTTTAGAAATTCTTTTTTATGCCATCCATTTAATTGTGGCATTCCCTTGTGTACTGATATTTTGACTGGGTAGGTCTTTACAGCCTTGGCCTTTTTATGGTTCACTACAAACAGGATCTTTACTCTCAGTTATCACCAGTCCTTGTTTTTAAAAAAAACATCCTCTGTTACCTTCAAGATAGTGATGGGAACCTAATTAACCATGGCTTGGAGTTAAACCTACTGAGAGATCTGGGGTTAGAGTTTGTTCTATTTTATTTCTGGTAGCCTGCAGCAACCTTTTCTTTCTACTTCACACAGGTACTGGTCTTGCCAACATCAGATCTTTCCTGATCTTTGAAAGTATGTGGTGCACTTCTTCAGAGACTTCTCCATTCTTCACATATAGGAGACTATTTCGAGGAAAGCTAGAACTTTTTCCCTGAATAATACCACAGCTTGAGATCTTACTTTACCTTGATAGAGCTCACTTGTAGAAGTGAAAACAGAATTTTAAACCAAATTGATTTCCAATTCTAGTGATCCCTGAGATCCCACATGTAGAAACATGACCAAAGTATTCACAAGCATTGCAGGGATGGTTGCATGTGGTGTTGATATTAAAGGCAGATATATTATCACATTCAAAAAGCCCCTTCAACACGATATTCAAAAACCTGAAGTGCCAAAGTGTAGAATATGAAATACTCTAAGTACTGCTTGCTGTGCATTTTTGTTTTGTGACAAAACAGAAATGAACGCCAAGAGTCTCAAAGACTTCCATCTAGAAAAATGACTACAACAGATTCCAAAGACTGTATTGCATCCCTGTGCCTTCCCTTAAAAAATATCCAAACTATTATAATGACCTACTTGGCATATTCTGCAAGTTCACCTGGCAGTTTTCTAACTTCATCATTCCCAGAAGAGCCGAATGCAGCCTTCTTCATATTTCAATCAATTTGGCCTCATCACAACTCCTTTTCTGAACTTTCTAATTTATTTTGGTTTCCTTCAAAAGTCTAATCAGTGTATAAACACAAATTTGCTAGAGCCAGAAGTTTTCCATCTTTGCTGGTCCTTAACAAGTATATCTACCACTTGTTTTGTCCAGTAGGCATTTTCTCTGTCTTTGTCCATGCACTATGAAAGGCAAATGTGGGGTAATATAGAATGATTATTTTATTCCAAATGGGCCTGTTCACAGAAAATGGAATACACCAGACATTTTGAATACACCAGACAAGCTCCCTGGTAGTTTTTAAGAGACATTTTACTGGTTTTCCCCTCAATGTAACAGGGGGTTGTCAGTTTAGCTAAAAAGCCTCCATAAATTGAAGTTTGCTGGCTGCTACAGAAAAGCCTTTAATTTCCTTTATGTCTGCCCTTACAACTTGGCATATCTCAAGCAAAGAGGAAAATATTACCCTAAGAACTAATAATTTAAGTTAAATCTTACACCCCTTTATTATTTATACAATATTAAAGGCAGGCCTAAGGTTTTAAATAGAAATTAAAATATAATCTTCTCTTTGAAAGCATACATTCAAACAGGACATTAATTTTTATAAATATAATAGGCCCAGTAAAAAGGCTGGGTACAAAGACTGGAGGTAAGCGTATAAAATTGACTGTGAGTAAAAAATAACTTAGTAATGATGGTTCTACACAAGTATGCCTGTTGCCTGACCTGGTTATCTCAAAAGGAAATCATGCTGGTGACAGCATCTCCCTCTGAGAAAAGGTTTGTCTGCATGCTGTGACAGAACTGAGCCTTTCTGAACTGAGTTATAAATACTTTGTGTTATTTACAGCCTGAATACATTGAGATACCTTCACTGTCTGTGAAGCAGGTGGGATGTAAAAATAAATAATTTAAGAAATAGCAAAGGACAAATTCAGAATTGTTGTCTGAGAGGATTATGGCTCAGCCTCTATTATACATTTCTGTAAACCAGAAACCAGAGCAATTGCAATTCTACAAAACAGGTTTGAAAAACTACTTGTTCAAGAGAAAGTTGTGCAAGAAGCATGAGTGTGGAATGTGGTTTGCAGAGGCAACAATACATACACTAAGAGAGACAAAAATACACTAAGAGAGGCAAAAAGTATTTTTCCATAGAGTATGGAAGATTTATCTTCTTTGCCATAGTATAGTCTTGATTCTTTCCTTCTACTGTCATGTAAATAAAGTTAAGGTATTTGCAGAATAAAATAAAAATATGCACAAGGGAGAGAAGTGGAATAATTTGACTTCAACACTTATTCTGTGCAAATGATTCTAAACTTCTCCTTTATGGGGACATGCCTAAAAGCTGAAGAACAAATTTGTCTCTGAACATATGAGACCACAGCTCTGCCATCTGAAGCTTTCTCTCAGACCTCAGGAGTCAATTGCAGTGCTACCCAAGTAATTCAGTAATGTAGAGCCAGGCAACCACTACATATCTTTTATTCATATAATGCAAAGTAAAACCTTTAAGGCCAAAAAAAAGGGAGAAAGGAGTACTGAATCTGAACAGGATATGGAGATGAGCTTTTATAATTGTAACAGTGAATATACTTAGCCGTAAAGTTCAGAGAGGTGCCAAATACAGCCAAAAAGCTGTAGTGCTGTTTTATCAAGAATCTAGGTACACACACAGCTCCTGAGGCGAGACCTAAAGACACCTTAGAACTTGGAGAAAGGTCTTAACCATCCTGTGTGAAAACCCAGAATCTTCCGTCACCTTTCTGTTTGTGAGAAAACATCAAGTTTCCAAAATGAAATGATAGAAGGTCCTTTAGAGAAGAAAGACAAGTATAAATACAGGATTGGTGGGGAAAAAAGAAAAGTCTCAATGAACTTACATTGGAGAAAAAAGGAAAAGAAGGTGAAACAATTACTGAGCACAATACGGCATCATATTTATTGAAAATTAAAACAGATTGAATGATGATTATTAATAGCAGTCAAGATTTAAATAAAAATTATTACACTTAAATTCAGAATGTAAATAGGGCATACTGAATGGAAACATTCATTAAGAAATTGTGGAATTTGCTAGGTATGGTGATGGCAATGAAAACTGAAATCAGAGTGGTTTTTTCCCCAAAAGACCACAGCCTACTGGAATAAGAAATAACTTGAGAAAAATCTACTCAGGTAGACAGTGGCTTCAGCAGAGAATGGCTATTTCTTCTGCCTATGTATTTGGCAATTGTTAAATTGAAACTTCAATTAAAAAATCTAAAGGTCATTTTTATCTCTTTATAACACTTGGTACTAAGCATCTTGTGCTAAGCTTCAGAGAACATAAAAATAAAAAATACTTCCTAAAAGACTCTGAAATACCCATTCATTGCATGAAGAATGAGAATTATAAAAAATATATATATGTTTACACATATTTCCATTCTCCTTGTTAATATCCTTACTAAGCATTTAACTTTTTTCTTGAAAATTATATTTCAGAATTAAGTAGTGTGTGACAAAAACAGTGACTACTGAAGAGTCTGACTGAAGTTAAGCAGCATACAATCCTTGCACAGCATGTCAGAGCTGCATCTGAAATTCCCTTGGGAGAAGTAATAACAGAAGTTGGTTACCAATCTCTGATGACTGTGATTACTGCCTTTGGGAATGCTCAAACATTACAACAGCAGGGACATGATATGAGATGGAGGGGGAAAATCCCAAGACCTTCAGAGGCAAAGAGCTCTAAAAAGGATTTTGAGAAATTAGGTAGTGTTAGTGAAGAAATGAGAAAAGTACTTGAGGAAGACACTCAAGAAAATAAAATATTTTAGATAGGTTTTTTTCCCTTTTGATACAAAAGATTAAGCAGCAATCTTGATACTGGAATGAAAACTTAGACAGCTCTGGTTTTTTTCCTACAATATACATATGGAATGTATTCACAGTTAGGAAGGTAATGCTAAATAATGCCAGGAAAAGACAAATAGTAAAGTGAACACTCATGATTAAGAAGTTCCGTTTCCCAAATTTGAGTTATCATTAGCAAATAGATGGATAGGTAAATCTTTTAACTCTACAAACATAGGAAATGCCTGAGGCAAAACTGGAGTTTTCACTAAAAACTGGAGGAATCAACAACAGTTTGTCATCAAAACTTTCACAGAAGATAATATAAACAGTATAAAAGAACACTGGCCCATTAAAAAAAAAACAGTGTTTCAGTGCTACTCCTTGTTAAGCAATGTCCAGGATAGATTTGTATCACCAAAATGTGCATATTCATGAAGAACTTGAACCCCACACATTTGGATGCAGAGCTAACTTGTGTTTGCTCTGAGTATTTACAGTGTATTTACACTGACTATGGGAGAAAAGTCAAATACAGTCACAGCGGGCAGGATCAATGTTCAGACTCTCTATTATCCTCCGTGTTAGACACACCACTGTAATGCCTTCCTGGCAGAGCAAATGATGTACAAGGCAGGCAAACTTTGACCATGACTGGCATTGCATCCAGCATATTTTTACAGTAGTTGAGTCTGACCTTAAAAAACAACTCTTCTTTTCAATAGACTACCCTGTTCAGAGTTATCAGTTCAGGCTGAAAAGGCTGTTAAAACATAATAAGAGTTTCTAGCTATGGGAATTGAAGATACCCAGTCATGTCAGATATCACACACTCTTTTGTCTAAGGCCCTGAGTGACAGGTTGATTTGATTGATATGTCTTGAAGTCCCATTACAGCTAAGAATGTCAAACTGCAGCCAGCTCAGTACACAGCAGTTAACTCTATTCAGTTGTTAAGTTAAAACTGAAGGGTTTATTCTATGACATAATAATTAGAACATTGAATCTGAATTTTTCACGTGCTTGTCATTGTTAAGATAAAACACAATGAGAGCAAAGAAAACTGTCTAAGAACAATGCAGCTCCAACTGAAGAATTTCTGTGTGCTGAGGAAGCTTTTATTAAGCATAAAGAACAATCTGTAAAATTTTACTTCAGGTAGAAAGATAAGAAAAAGTTTAAGACAAGAAATTGACAGCTCACCTTTTTGACTATTTAGAATCTGATATATCATGGGCAGATTTTTGAGGTGTGTAATATTTATATGTGTGTATATATATATACACATTTAAATATATGCACACACAAACATCTATACTCCACATCTTGGTGCAATGCCTATGAATTTTAATATAAGCATGTGTGTTAAGCTCATTTTTTATTATTTCAGTATTTCGGTGCTTATTACAATGTAGGAAATTTTTGAAAAGCCAACATAATTAAAGTCATCCTTAAAGAGAAAATTTTGGTTTGCCTTGTTCCACCTAAACCAGGGAATTCCCTGTAAATTACCAGCTAGTACTTCCCGGATGACAGACTCATCTTCTGCATGTAAATTTATCTTCCATTCAGAATTTAGGCAAAATTCATACAGAATGGGCTTTGTCAATGATTCTCTCAAGGCCTTCTTTCTAGCCTTGTTAAAAATTGACCATCTTTGTAAGAAAATGACATTTGCATAATTTTGAAAGTTTTTCATGCCTCCAGAAGAATGGCTTACTGTAATCAAAAGTACTAAACATTCTTGGTTTGCATCACTAACAGCAACAGATGCAAAAGGTGTCTTTTTTAATGTTATCTTGCTATAACTTATCAAATGTATTTTTGTATAAGGTAGCTTTCCCTAACTAATTCTAATAAAACACCATGTTGTAATGCAGCATCATGTGCTCCAGATGCCAGCACAATTTTGAGGGCTTAGAGTTACATCTGTTCTACAGAGGACTTCCTGCCTTTTATGATGAACCAGAAGTAGAGATCTATTACTTAATCAGACTTCAACTTTACTAACTTAGGTCGTCTGAGAATTCATACAGTACAGGCCATAATCCTAGAACTAATCACTCTTTCATTTGAAATGCTCCCTATCAGTCCTCAGTATCTTGCTTCTAAAACCTACCACTATTTTTACCTCCTTAGTAGCTGACATTACAAATTCCATAATAATATTTTTTATTTATTTTAAGACATTGTCTCAATCTGTCTCTGGGGATCAGAAAACCAGACTCTACATGGCACAAGATCTATCCAGTATACCTATCAGTAGAAGCTGCAAACAATTACCTTATCCTTATCTACCATGGCTTTCAAAATCAATTATCCTCAAATTACTCGGGTATCAAATATGATAATTCAGTTATTTCTTAATTCAGACTGTTTTGACCTCATCAGCTAAAAATGATGTGACATTTTCTTTTCCAAAACTTTTACTGCAATAATTTTACAGAAAAAAAATGCCCTAGATTTATTTTCTTTTTTTCATCCACTCGTTAACTTAATAGAAATAAATAAATCCAAAGAGTTTACATGTGGTGAAGAATAATAATTTCTGAAAGCTCCTTCCTGAAAACTGTAAGAGAGGTATTGAATAATTTGAGTGGCTCATCTAACTTCCCAGTCCACTATCAGAATTTTCTTTTATAGCAGCTTCTATGAATGGAATGCCTTCCTTTTAAAGTTAGTAAAGGTTAATATTGTAGACCCTCTCTTGTATATTTGTTTTAAAGATGGAGTTCTGCCATAAAAAGAAGAAGAAATCAAGAAAACCTAGTCTGAGTTTATGAAATGTTTACATTAGTTCCAAGTGAAGCTACTGATTTGAAAAAAAAAATAGAGGGGGGGGAATAGGAGGGGGGAAAAAGTCAGACTAATGTTGGGTCAGTCATTATATATTTTCTAATCATTCTTACAGGAAATGATTGGTGATTAAGTTTTCATAAAAAAATCAAGAATCTGGATGAAGACATATGAGAAAAATATGAGTTTACTCTCTTACAAATCTGAAAGCTGGTAATAATTTCAATTTTTTCTCCCTGCTTTTCCCAAGCTTCCTTCAAACTCATACTCTAGAAAACATTGAATTCTACCTATCAGTCTGTTTTTTAAAAATCAGTCAATGCTTTGTGTATCTTCAAGGTGCCTTTTTTTCCTTGGGTATAAGATAACATTTCAAAGTGTATTACAAATTATAAAGTGTATAACAAAGTTAGTATTGATGCTAAAGATTTTTTTTTCTCTTTCCCCCCCTTTTTCCTTTCTCCATCCCTCTCTCTGAATAATGTAATGCAAAAGACTTGGGAAATGAGAGCCTGTCAACCACAGTCATTCTGCAAGATTACTGTAGGAATGAGACCTTTGTATAAAAACCCACACAGGTAGCAGCAGAGCAGATTCCTAGAACTATTACCTAATTATTTGCTAGTCCAATACTAGTGCAATTACCCATCAAAATTAGAAGTCTCCATTATAAAGACTTCTTGCCAAGGCTGTTGTTTCCACCCACTGTAGTATATTTTTGACATAAGGACACTAGTTCATTAAGGTCAATGATTCATTTTGTATGGTCCAGTAAACAGCTAACTTAATGAAAATTTTTGGCTGATATTTCCTTATAGCTGGCATAACAAACAGCTGACTAAAGTATTCCAGTGTTCAGTGAACAATGATAACAGTGTCTATTAAGGGTGTGCAGCTATGCCAAATACAATCATATATAATCAGCTGCACCAGAAATCCCTGTCGACACATTGCAGAATATCATCAGTCAGATGATGCATCTGCTACAAGTGGCAGCTGTTGTGCTCTGGAGTGTAGACAATTAGACATGAATATACTCCTTGGGCTATCTGCAGCACTCAAGCATGGTATTAACTGACACCTGTTAAGCTGTAATCCCTACAGTTTAGACATCTAACCATGATAATTATTGAAAATACAATTTAGGATATCTAAAGACAAGAGATTTCATAAATAACAGTGAGCATAGCAGCAGCACTTCATGTATTTTTGGACTTTTGGAAAAGCTCTTTAAATAGTTCACAAACAGTCAGGCTTATTAAAATTATAAGCCTCTTAGCAAAGTCATAAATGCCAAGTACCAAATTTATTGACATGTAGTTTAGTATATGCTGCAATCTAATTTTTTATATGTAATTACTAAAGTAGTAATAAGTAATACTGCAGAAGAATTAACTATGTGAACAGGAGAATCAGAGAGAAAAAAATCCCTGTATGTAAGGTAACAAAGAAACTGAGCATAAATTGTTGCCTTTTGCATAAATATTTACACAGGCAGTGAGCTGAGATTTTTATTGGATTTTGATTTTTTTTTACCAGATCTGAATTTTTCTTCATATCACTAGATTAGGTGATAATTTTGATTATCCTTCTGACTTTCTCTGGATGGTAAATTTTTCTTGTAGTGAGGAAATAATCCAGAGGTTTATTAAATTGTTACATATATCTACAAGAAATATGGACTGCTGCAGATGTCCTTAAAAAGCAAAGAGTGAAAGAGTAAGAAGAGATTTTGTATAAAATCTAATCAAATAGAACATTAAAAATATGGCTCTCATGTAATGACTTATTTTAATAACTGTAAGAGCTGTTAATTTGCTAACTGCAAATCTAGTATCACTTTTTAAAAATTATTTTTAAAGCACAGTGGGAACCATCAGGTTAACATCTCTAGAAAAACAATATTTTTTCCTTTAAAACTTGTTGTATTGCTGAAGATTTGTTTCTTAGCTTCATCTAGTTCTCTTGATTTTTTTAAATATAATCCTGCATAGTCCTTAAACTGGATCTAAGGCATAAAAAAGAATCTGGTCTTTAATCTCTGCACCTTATTTTATTCTCTGATTTTGGGTAAAGCCCATAGAATATGAGGTACAAGTCATTTACTGAAGCACATACTGATAACTTAGCTGTTAACCCTGTGAGCAGCCTGATAAAACTTACTGAAGACTGGAGCCTACCAGCAGTTAAAGCTTTACATTCTTGTCTGTAAGACTGGAAGCTTAGCAACAGGCTAAGAGAGGGCAAAGCACTAATTATATTCTCCAATAATGGAGAAAAATCTAACATTTTAAAATAGCTTGGTTAGTTTTTTCCATGCAGAAACACTAAACAACATATTGTGATGATCATTCAGCTGTCTGGAGAGCTCTGAGCCTGAGAAGGCACCAGCCACAGTGCAGTCACTAGTACACAATTCCTTTCCCTCCAACAATACTTACCATGCTGCTTCACACAGCAGACTGAGGGCACGAAGTGTTAGAGCATGAAGAACATGACAACTACCTCAGAAGACAGCAGTGCACACAGCACAAGTAAGCAGGAATTAGGATTTGATCAGGAACTAGAGCCAAATCTACTCGGGAAGACTGAAGCCTTGCAGGACGATGAAGACTCCAGCTGCAACAACTCCAAGCGCTGATTGCCAAGCAAACACCCAGCAGGACCACCTGGAGTCTTACTTAGATACTTTTTTAAAATCCCAATTTCCCTCAGCAAAAAAACTCATTTTGTCTTGCTCTATGCTCCGAGAATGATGAGATGAATATGTGGGATGAATTTTATTGCAATAAACATTTTGAGAATATGACAATAAGCAAATTACCAGGAAGAAAAGTATTACTAGGAAGGGAGGAACTATGACCAAAAGTTATTCAAAAGCTATTTCACTGAACAATAAAATAGTCAAAAAACCTAAAAATGCTGCCTCAGTGGTATGTTTTTAATACATATTTGGGAAATGAGAACTAAAGGTCCAAGCAATGGCCTAAGAACAGATTTTTCTTGCTTTCTAGCATAGCTTAATTCATGTGCATAGGGAAGGTTGATTACAGGTCTCTGTAATTTCACTGTTTTTCAAATTCAGGAGTGTGTCACAAGATGTGAATAACACCAGAGGAACACATGTACCTTCTGCAGCAACACTTTCAGAATTGTAGATTTAAAATCCTCAGTCATCCTGATAAGACTGCACTTTAATAGAAATGGAACCTTCAGTCTAGTGGCACTGAAAATTAAAAGGGTTATAGAGGAGTATTGATGCTAGGGGATAGATGAAAGTCAACAGGCACACAAGAGCACCTGGTTCAGAATGAGGAATCCCCTGAGAGGATGTGGCTGATATTCATGTGTCTCTAAAAGGCCAGCAGGGAATAAATATAAAAATAGGGCGGACAAACCAGAATGCTAGCCAGGCTGTCTGACTGGCATGTGCAACGCCAACAAATGCAGAATCACAGAATCACACAGAAATAATCAGGCCAGAAATAAAGACCTTTGAGTTCTTGAAGTCCAACCTATGACCCAACACCACCATGACAGCTAGACCATGGCATAAAGTGCCACACCCAGTTGTTCCTTAAATATCCCCAAGCATGGTGACCCCACCACTTCCTTTGGCAGCCCAATGCAGTATCTAATCACTCTTTCTGTGGAGAAAATAATCCTTTCTTTGGAATCAAAGTAAAGCAAAGGTAAAATTTATTTTCTGTGCCAGAACTACAAACCTAATGTAGAGGATGCCTATGGTACTGAGGATATTCTCACACTCAGTGTATTCTGTGTAGCAGACAGAGCAGAGGAGCTAAAACACTAGAGAATATATTCAGAACAAACCAAGAAAATCAGGTGTTAGTTAGTGACCAGGACTGAGTGGGATTTAACTGAGCATTCTGAAGTATTGTAAGAAGAAACCGCAGAGAAGATGGGGTCTCTTGAAGGCTAAAGGAGATTAACTTTTATGGGAGTGGATAAAGTGGTTGCAGAGCTATTATTCATCCAGTTAGGGGAAGTTCAGACTGGACATTAGGAAACATTTCTTTATGAAAAGGGTGGTCAAACACTGGAATAGACTTCCTAGAAAGGTGGTTGATACCTGAAGCCTGTCATTGTTTAAGAATATGCTTCAAATTTTTGGTCAGCAGTGAAGTGGTCAAGAAGTTGGACCAGATGAGCTCTGTATGCCCATTCCAATTGAAACAGTCTATTTTGTTATATTCTAAATCCCACAATAAAATAACTAAAGGCAGTCAGTGAAATTACTTGAAGAAGTGTTTGACGGGGTATTTTTTCCAGAGTTCACAGAATGTAACAGGAAAATGTGGGAATGTAACAGGAAAACTATGCAGAGTGATATCTAAGGTGTTTTATTCAGAGGGATATTAGGATAATTTAATTTGTAATAATGACAGATTTTTAAACTTGTCTTGTAAAGTGAAGCATTACTTCCATGTGTTATTCTTTTAATCTTGAGAAGGTAAGGCTGTAAACCCAGAGATCTTTCCCAGTACTATTTGCTACAGATTCTTACATAAGGAGTCCTAAGGAGTTATAAAGTTAATGGATAAGGAAATGAGACAGCACAAGCAGAATAATCACAATTGAAGAAAATACATAACTAAACATTTTCCCCAATAATTGTTCTCCACAGAGTAAAGCTGACAGGGCAGTCAATTCTTATACAGCTAACAGCAAGATCTCCCAATACAAAATCTGCTATTACAGAGCTGTTATTTTCATGTGGGCAAAACTAAAAACTGTAATTTTCTTCCTTTTCTCTCTTCCACTATACAATGATTATTGCAGGTGTGAAGAAAGTTTAATTCTCCTTCTGTTCAAGCTCCTCTGCCTCCCATCATAATAAATAGGACAGTCATGAAGTTCAGAAGATTTTTACAATTTACAAACTGATTTCTTGTTGGTTTTTTAAATCCCTCTCAAAGACTCCAGAGTTGCAGAACAACTGGCAACATACAGTGACCATCTGCATCACCTTCATTTATTGACAATTTAAATTTATTTTCTATGTCCTGTGGAATTCATGACTGATAATGTGTGTTCACACCATCCAATGCATCTGGGAAGACATTGTCAGTAAGAGAACATCAGAATGAGCAAACTGTACCGTGGCAGATGAAGTGTGGAACCAAGTTGCTTTCACCCTTCACGTGCAGGGTAGAGGTTTTATCCATGTTTCAAGGCTGCAAATTTAGATAATTTCTAGAGGTGTATATGTGAAATATACCCAGTGCCACTGATTCACTGTGCTGATTGATGGCATTTATCCTCAAAGACACAATACGGCATGTTCTTATGAAGTCAGCAGGGCTTTTTAGGACTTGCACAAAACATTTCAACATAATAGATGCTGATATAATTCAAATCAGGAATAAAAATAGTTATGATGCAGAAGGCCAGTAGTGCACAGAAGTCATACACAGATCTGAAAAGGAAAATAGTGATTAATGTATCTTCTCAAGAGCAGCTTTACTCAACTAAAATAAGCAAAATTGAAGCACTGTGGAATAGTCAGAATAGTCTTTCACCCTCATTACTCTACAGTAAATAATTTTTAGACTGGAAAGGTATTGCCTTACTTTGCTTGATTTATGAAGACTGACACAGCAAAATATTTTATCATGCTTCTAACTTTAGATTTCAGAAGTTCCATTAAATTTACTGGAATGATTCACATACTTAAAGCTAAATACATATTCAGAGCTTTGGATGAGCTTGACCTAGATGTTAAGTGTAGTGACAAAACTGCATTCAAAATAAATAAATCCAAAGGATAAGTTGATATTAATTAAATAATAGAACTAAATATATATGAATTCTGCACAAAAAAACCATAGAAAAATATATCCCACTTAGACAAAAGATATGTGAGACAATGCAAAATGCCATAAAACATGAAAAGGATTAGTATATAGGTTAACATAATTTCCCAATTAATTATACTAGCAGAAAAGGTCAATAAATTGAAGGTGCACATTTCACAGAAGTTTCTACTAAAGAATTTTATTTACATTTATTTAAAAATTAGTATAATTTAATTTGTGATACTTCACAACACAATTATACATTGTTTACTTCTAAAAGGGAATAATACACCATTTAGAATTGTTTATTTGGAATGTTAATACTTTGTCACACAATAGTCTAACTGAACTGATGTTTCTTAGGCAAACTGTACAGTGTCAAAGTTAATTAAATGTTTGCTTGTTAGGTTTCCTAAAAATAGATAGGAAAATCACCTAAAACAACAGAAATTCTACTGTTCTGTAAAATGTGAGATAATATGATTTAAATGTATTTTTCCCTTTCAGTTCTCAGGAACATATGGCCATTAATAAAGTTTTGTGGTTTAGGTATATAATTTAAGTCTCTTAAAAGTACATTATGTACTATAGTTAAAAAAAAAGGTAAAACCCCACATTATATTAATGCCATGCAAGATTTTGGAAACTGGAGGTAAATAAACAAAAAATTTCAGAAGCAGCTCCAGGAATCTGGTTAAGCATGTGGTGACTCACTCACAAATGCATGCTAAACATGCCTGAGAAGAGATGTTTATTATCACAGCACCATAAAAAGGATTGGTTTGTTGTCCTAGACTTTCCCAAAGTAATAACTGAAGTACCAGGAGTTTAAGATCAGAATTTTAGTAGGTCTACTGGAGTCCAGTAGTTTATGCTAGGAAATTTGAAGATGAGGTGGCAATAGCCATCATAGAGAATAAATACCTTCATGGAAAATTTGCACTGCATGTGAATTAATTCATATGTAGAGATATAAAATATTTCTTTAGATGGTAATTTAAGAGGACTCATCTGGGCTTGAAAACTGTGTAATGTGATGTGAGTAGAGATAAATATGCTTAAAAAAACTGAACACATATGTGTGCTTTCATCAGTCCCATTCTTTGGCTGATGGATCAACCTTTCATGAAACAAGAAAACTACTGTTTCCAGAATGCTTGTAAGTAGCACTGCTTTCTTAATTATTCTTTCATTCTATATATATATATATATATATATATATATATATATATATATATATATATATGTCTGTGTGTGTGTGTGTGTCTGTGTGTGTGTGTGCACACATCTCTTGACTGCTGTGAGATTACAGCACAAGTCTCTTTGTTCTCAGATGCTGTTTGGAAAACAAAATAGAACAAAAGGAAAGAGAAATAAGGAAATAAGAAAATACCTTACAGTCCAGGTTCCCTCCTTTAAAAAACCCTTAAATCAAAGAAACAAACAAAACCTCACCAACCTATAGGCTATTCTGCATTTTCTAATTCTTGTTCCAGCTATTTTCCATTTACACTGCTGTATCCTAATCTAAGCCTCAGTGACCTCTTCCAGAACTGTATTTTTGTACATAAAACTTTCTGTCTTCTATACAGTTTCCATAGCTTATAGCTTCCACATCTGTGCCTATCTTCACAGAGAGGCCAGAGAAGCAACAGAAATTTTCTGATGTTTTTCTTACTGTCTTGTTCCTATGAATAGTACATTTCTGGTCTTGAAAAGGACTTCTGAGTCAATGCTGTCCTGGAGCTTTCTCCTGCTTTCTGCACTTTGGCACGATATATTTGACAAGGTCAGAGAGGTAAAGAGAAATTTTAACATTTATTTAGGATTTTCTTCCCCTTTAAACAGTAAACCTGTACTAATACCACTCTTTGTCTCTTTTCCCATGCCTTTATTCTCCTTCCATGCTCTTTCTTTGTATGCTCCCCTTCTCCTCCTGCATTTTGCTCTACCATAGCAGTAATTATTATCTCGAGCAATAACCCACCCCATGCTGCAATTAATATTGTCAACCTTGGTAGCTGCCATCAGATGTTTCTCTTCCCTTTATACGTAAAAACAGGGATTAAGGTAGGTGTAAAGATAGATCATGCAACAAAAATCAAGCCAAAACCCAATGGAAAGAATTAATTTTCCTATTTCCTCTCCTGTGCAAAAGGGAAGGGAAGCAGCATGGTCTGCAGAGACTCTATAAAAGTGAGCGGGAAGGCCAGGAATATCAAATCTATTGCTTCCAGAAACAGGGCAACTCCTCCACTGCAAGGAAAACACTGAGCCAAAATATGAAAAGGCAGTGGCAGTAGATTTTTTTACCATTTTTTCATGATTCATTTTGGACGTCTTGTAATTTTTTAATTTGGTTTTGACAAATGACTGAAGACTGAACAATTATTTAGAGTTTTCTTGTGGGGGAGTCAAAGTGATACTTGCAGTTAGAAGCTGGAACAATTTGCAGAGGAAAAATTACACTAATGTTAATGATACATTTTAGAAATGCACTATAAAAAGTCATGGACTATGACAATTTTGTTTTTTGTGGTACAAATCTTTAATGAAAATTTAAAACTTAACCCAGAGACACAGAGTTTGTCATTATTTCCTATTGACTTTACTGGGTTTGAATCCACCCTACTGTACTGGCCCATTTTCACCTCTTTCTCCCATAAACAGAGATACATATTCAGACAGAGAGTTCATTGTCACCTTCTCTTTGAGAAGCACAAAATTTATACTTAGGTTACAATGCTTTTCTCCTTCCTGATGCTGGTTTTTAAAAGAGCAAAGAAAATAAAGGACAAAGAAAATTTCAAGGATATAAAGATACAAAAATGATTCCCAGACCTGTTGGAGTGAGTTCCAAAGGAGGGCCACAAAAATTATTACAGGGATGGAACATCTCTTCTATGAGGAAAGGCTGAGAGAATTGAGGCTGTACAGCCTGGAGACGAGAAGGCTCCAGGGAGACCTTAGAGCAGTACTTAAAGGTGGCCTACAAGAAAACTGGGGACAGACCTTTTACAAGGGCATGTAGTGCCAGCACAAGGGTTACTGGCTTTAAATTTAATGAGGTTAGGTTTAGATTGGTGAGGCACTGGCACAGATTTCTCAGAGAAGTTGTGGATGTCCCTGGAAATGTTCAAGGTCAGGTTGGATATGGGGCTTTGAGAAAGCTGGTTCAGTGGAAGGTGGCCCTGCCCAGGGCAGGGGAGTTGAATCTAGACACTCTTTAAGGTTCCCTTCAACCCAAACCATTCTAGGAATTTATGATACATCTCTACCTGACTTTCTTTCCATTTCTCTGAGGCTTTGAGAGAAGTCTTCTGACTTTTTTTACTGTTGTGACACAATTTAGATTTCCTGCCTGTGCATCACTGTCCTACACATCCCTGTGCAGATCAAGAAAACCACTCCCTGTCTGTCTTTCTCTGGAAGGTTATTGCAACACCGTGTCTCAGCTATCCTGGGGAGCATGGAGCTGGAAAGCATCCTGACTATTTTCTTCACCGTATTTAAATACTTTAGATGACCCTTTCCCCCAGCATAAGTAAATGCCCCCATATCTTGTTGGGTTCCATGGTAACATGGGGAATATTTTACAGATGTTTCTTTTAATATTGTGTAGTTATTCTATTTCTGTTATCATCAAGGGTTTCTTACCTTCCAGAGATCAAACAAAACAACAGGAAGGCTTGCCACTGTATAAGAAATCAGAGCATTAATTTACCAAGGATGAATGAGAATGTCAGTCAGAACTAAAAGGAACAATATTCTGTTGTTAATAGGGGTTTTAAATAGCTATCTTTATACTATTTAACATTTTAGCTCTGTTTTTTCCTTTCAGATTTGTAAAAATAAATAAGCTCATTGGTAGAGAGAGACAAATAATGAGTGCAGTAATTCCTTTTCTATTTAAAAAGAGATGTAACAGGATTGGATAATTTGCATTTTTATTTTATGGTATTTTAAATACATTAATTGAATGACAAAACATCTGAGAAATCAAAAGTTGTTAAGGAGCCTATAGTCTAAAATCTTTCACTCTAGAAGTTTCATCCTAGTAAGACAGACTAAAAATGATATTTACCCATGTGTGTTTTCCTTCTTATATAACTTCTGCTGTCACAAAGCAAATAACCTTCCCCTTGACACAGTTTAAGTCACACAGGAAGCATCCTGATAAAGAGACAGCAAAATTCTTTTTCTTGCCAATATTTTTGTTATTTGTGAAGAAAGTAGGATGCTTAAGGGGACAAGTGAAGCTCAGCTGAAAAGTAAAGAGTGGGTGGGAGTTAAGAAGGAGGATTTGACTTACTAACTGTTGCAGTGTTTGGGACAAGAAAACTGAGTAAACATCTCCTAGAAAGAAAACAATTTATGTTCTGAAATATATACTTAGAAATAAGTTGTTTTGCTAGAATGCAGATCTCTCAGTGATAAAAAAT
Organism: Camarhynchus parvulus; assembly: GCF_901933205.1. Taxonomy (NCBI): domain Eukaryota; kingdom Metazoa; phylum Chordata; class Aves; order Passeriformes; family Thraupidae; genus Camarhynchus; species Camarhynchus parvulus. The sequence continues at coordinate 28,652,614 of NC_044574.1, forward strand.
GACTGTATGCAAGCTCTCAAAATATCATAAAGCGCAGAAAACAATATATCTTGCCTTCAGTAATGCATCTCTTATGTTTAAGTCCTACTTTGCATTGTGCTCTGGGTAATGCTGAAAGCTGAACTCCCTTGTGGGTCTCTCAAACAAGGAGGCACACATGGGACGAAAAGCAACTTTTACTTCTCAGATCAAGTCGTGTGTTAAATGACGCTGGTTTAGCCCCCAGGCCAAATTTTTTAATATAAATTGCTGTCACTGCTTAAACATGTCAGAATTGAAGACACTTCTAGAGCTGGACACTCCTTTAAAAGGTGAAATCCCCTTAAAGTTTTCCCAAAACTCAGCAAAACCTTCAAATTTCAATTTTTAATTTTTTTTTTTTAGCTAAGTAGGCTAGATTTTATTGTGGTTAATGTACTCTGACCGGGCTGGATATACAGCATAAGATTTTACCTCAGCACTTCTGAAACTATTTCTGTCCTGGCTTGTCTAAGAAATGTATTGCTGAAAGATCAAATAATACTTTCAAATTCAAAGAACATAATCTGAAGCTCAGCTCAATGTTTCAGAGGAGACATAGCTATATTTTACATAGAGAGCTAGTGCTAGTGTGGGCTGTGTTGAATCAGCACGATGCATATGTTGGATTTTTTTTTCACTTATTTTCTATTTCTCTTTTACTGGCAGTAGTTTCCCCAGGTTGGACTACTCCAACCCTGAGTAAAATGGCTCAGAATATTTTTTCTTGCTGTATCAGCTATCATATTTTAGTCACTTGAGACTTATCAGTCTGTATTACTGATAGTTCTATAAAACTGTTGCTCTTGTACAGAAATTGCTGATTTTTTAGACATTGTGAAGGCTAGTTGCTGTCTGGATATTGATGAAATCATAACAATGCATCAAGGAGCCCAGTGTAAACAGACCCACTAAATGCTCACTTTGATTTTTGTCCAAGCCCTGTGCAAGGCTGTGCTGTTACCAGCACTGACACTGCCCAAAGTAAGCACAGGGAACATTTGTCTGCATTGATGACACCACCACAAAACCTTTTACATGACTCTGTAATTCTCAAGTGGCTTGTAAACAAGTGCAGTTTAAACATGAATATGCATCTTAAGCTTATTCTGGCAAAATACAAAGGAACTGGAGAAGTGTAATATGCTTTTATGGTAGATGATATAGCAGCACCATAACTTAAACTTTACTAATGCTGCTGTAGAAATAAAGCCTACACTTCCTTAAAATTGGTTTTTCTTAACATAAGTACTGCATTTAAATGCAGTGTCTGTTGTTTTCAAAAAAATGTCTGAAATAAAACTGTACCATCGTCTGTGCATGAGGACAAAACAATTGAAAAACAAATTAAAGCTATTACCATGCTGCTAATGTAGATGGAGGTAAGGAAACACAAACTTACAAAAAAAAAATCTATCAAAAAACCCCAGAAAATCTAAGTCTCTCATCAGCCATTCTATATGTTCTTCTCATCCTTAGCAGGATTCCTGTTTGATTATTCTTGAAGTTAGTTCTGATATGTTTCCTATTTAATGTATCAGATTTATTTATAGTTAAATGGTAGCACCAGATGGAAATGCTAGGACCAAATGAAAGTAGAACAGGAGACATTTTAAACTGAGTGTTAATTACATGCTGAAAAAGTTCTAGCTTTCCAACAAAAAACAATTTCCAACTTCCAAAACCTTGCTATTATTTTCATTAAAAAAATCAAAGGTAAATAAAATAAAAATCTTAAAATTTTCAGAGTACTGCTTTTGAATAATGTTATCCACAATTTTAAGACAGACAGTCCATTAAATAGAAAAAATATTTGATTTACATAAAGCAAGAGAGTACAAAAGCACAGCTTTTGTAATTTTGGTAATATTGCAGTTCTACAAACATATTGCATAGTATGTGTAAGAAAATAGTTCCCATCTTTTTATATATACTTCTATACACAAGAAAACCATTAACATGAAGGTTACAAAACAAAAATAGTTAGCAGACCTTTACTGAGTAGTGTTTGGAACAATACAACACAACACAAATTTTGATCCAACTTTCATGTGCATTACAGTGAATTTGCTGATAACAAGTCCATAGTCCAAAGTTTGTGGGTTTTTAACTTGTTTTTTATTTAGCACTTATTTATAATCTAAAAACAAAGGAAAACAAACGAATAAAACAAAACCCCCCTAAATGATACATTATGTTAGCAACCAAATATTTCAAACATCCTTCATTAAATCCTTCTAGACATTTATGGCTCTGTCTTCCAGACTTAATAACCCTCTGCATCTGAAATGCTTGAAAGTGAATTATTTTATCCAGTCAAGACAATTTTGCAAGCAAACCAGTATAACTTCATTTCAAAGAAGCAACGTCTTGGTATGTTTTCTTAGGAACACCAAAAGACCCCACCATATGCATGAATAGTAATGTAATTGCAAAACACTGACAAAAAATTTAAACCCTGGAAAAAAAGTGAAAAACTACAGCTCAAAATGCTGCACAAATCTAAACTATGTTACATTTCATGTTGTAATTACAACTTTTCATCTCTTTATTCCAACAGAATTAGTAGAAACAGCAGTGTCATAATGTTGGATATAATAGAAGTGTCTGTCTTTGGTCTTAACACTTAACCAATGAATGAACTGCAATACAAACCATACAGCTGACAGTGCTCAGAGAGGTTGGCTGATGCTTTTACTTTTCTCTCTGTTTTTACTTTTTTTTTAACAAGAAAGAGACAGCATCCTATAATACGACACAATTTTTTTTTAACAGGAGATAAATCCATGGTATATATTAAATACATGTAGTCAATAAGTTCTTTGCAGATATTTTGTTGCTGTCATAAGGATGGCATCTTAATTTTTTACTATGGTTAATGCATTGAAATCACGTTTGGAATACTCCTTGAAATCATGTGGGCTAGAAACACTTTTTAAAATACAAACTTTTTTCTTCCCTTCTTACAGTTTTCAATGGCTTTAAAGAAAGACATCAATACTGTGAAATTCACCAGAATATTAAGACTTTATGAGAACTTGTTATTCTATCTCATAGGTTGCTGAAGCTCTTAAATATGCTCTAGTTCATATTGACAGGACTCCAATAAAGAACATCCTGACAGTGTAGAGCCACGTGGACTTACTGGGTTGGTTTTTTTGGAGTCCTGTATACTACCCACATATCTCTTCTGAGTTCTCTTCACACAAAGTGGCAAATTATTTCAGTCTTGCTGTTAAAATTAATCTAGTAACAAAAGGGTTTTCTTGCTACCTGCCCATTCCCAACCAAATTGGTGTAAAATTTATTAGGGTTGGGTCCTTCCATCCAGTGAACAAATAGCAGATAAATAATCTCCGAAGGTGAAGAACAAACAAATAGGAAATTTTCAGTGGAAAATTCATGACAAAGTATCTGCAAGTCATCCTGAAGGTTTATTTGAGGAGGAAAAAGCTCCTTAGCTTACCTGTATACAATTTGTAGGAAGCCCCACTTTCATTCAACAAATAGATTAGTCACTATATTTGTTCATCTTTTAAGCAACAGGTGAATGTAGGTGTGCACAGATAATGAATACACATAGATGTGTCCCCAAACATATCTTTTTACTTTTCCTCCTGAAATTCATGACTGTCCCTCCACCATTCTATTACTTGTGTGCATAAGAAAAAGACATCCATATCCCTACAGTTATAAGAGTGTATTTTATGGCTACACTTTTTAATGTTTTATTGTCACCTTCTTTGTCATCTGTAACTCTTTTTGCCCCTCTTACTATGGGAAAAATCCTCATGTTCTAATATATTTCTTTGCAATATTTTCTAGTATAATTTCCTTCAAAGAAAAATCTCAAATAGACAACAACTCAGCTGTTAACAGCCTTCTTTTGAAGACATAAAATAATCAACTCAAAATCTTCATTTAACTGTTAAAACCAGCAAATATACAGACCTCTTGCTATGGGGTAAAATTCACACCTCTGAAGAGAGCCAATGGTAAGGCAAGCACCAGTCAAGCCGTTGACACGTCTTGTGCTGGTCTTCTGCATAGGAGTGAATTTCCCCTGAAGTGAAAACCAAGTCAATCTTATTAGGTGGTAATAAGATGCCAAGGCAATCGCCATACTAGTTTGCTCATTTTCATTTTTTTCCTCTAAAAATATATTTTTTTAAAAAGTGTGTAGAAATACCCACCTTGTACCATCTCCCCTGGCTTTAAATTTACTTTGCAAAAGCTCTCATTTCATTGGTGACCTTAGATTCAGAAGCCTCTAAAAATACAAGCAAGGTGATGTAATTTAAATAGTAGAATTAAAAAGCACACTTACCTCACACAATCAAGCCATCTTCTGCAATAGGAAACATTTTTATATTGTTTTACTTTCCTGGGTTCTGCAAGTTTCAAGATACTCTTGTTAATCAATGCTGTGACAAATTTACCAGCAGCATACCAAAGCATTTTTTATAAGATTTCAATTAACAATCAAGCCAAATAAGTATGAACATTGATACAAGAAAGAAATCCCACATGAAACTTGGCAAAAAAGAAAGTCAGTAGTGAGATCTGAGTGCATAATTTAAACAAAGACCTGGTAAAGGCAATGTAATATTGATGTACTTTTTAATACTGAATGTTGTTTAATATGTGGTTTTATATATACTACTATTACTTTGAAACCTCAGCAACAGATGGTAAACAAAAGAGAATAATAAATGTGAATGTCATACAAGTTGTTAGTGCACTGCTTCTCAGCACCACACGTTACATTACTACCAATGTTTGTTCTGTGTTCAAGTGGCAGCAGATAGACACAGTCAGAAAATGGGCAAGATGTACCTTTGAAGATTTCTCCCTTGGTTTTGTATTTGCCAATTATAAGAACTTTGTGAAGAGCAATACACTGATAAACATATAATCAGAATTTCCTTCTTTATCCTGTTCTTCTTTTCCAGAAACTGTTTGTTCTACTTAAAGCAATCGCTTCACATGCAATGGCCACGAAAATATTATATAGGGTCATTCAGATCTGACGAACAAGAGCATTTCTTTTTAACTTTTAAAGGAATATTGCTGAGCATCTCCAAAATTTACCTAGTGTACAAAACCCTAGACTTAGTAGACAAATAGTAACAACACATTTTTAAAGAAACCAAACTCAGGGAGGAATTCTGTCTCTTTTTGTATTAAAAACCATTTACTGAATTTTTTTAGTAAAGCAAGCATCACACAATGCTTTAAAATTTTAAAATTCAGGGATAAAAGTTTACTTCCAAAAAGATGAATGGAAAATTGTGCTTTCAGACAGTAAAGTTATTTATCATACAGGGGGAACCAATTCATCTCACCATCAGATTCTGGGTAAATTAATGTACTCTGTCTCTCTAGATATATATTTATGTGCAGTTCATATCCAGGTCCTGCAAAAATCTAAAACTATGTGCTTCACTTCAAGTAGCAAAGGCACCTGTGTTATTGTCCCTTTTGGAAAATAAGGTGATCTTATGTTCTTGGTTTCCTGATGAAGAATACATTGTTTTGTGGATCTCTCTCTCCCATCTCTGTGCTGACTGGCAGCACAAACCACAGGAGAAGGCAGTGCTGAACTCCTGCTTACAGTGGAAGAAGTTGTTCTGCAGGCTGCTTGGAGCGTCGGGCTTGTCACAAGGGAAACAGAACTGAACTGTGAAGCAGAGGGATAGTAACCAAAGGCTATTCTGGTGTGAGGATAAAACTGAGTCCTTCTAGCTCCACAAGCAGATGTTGCTACTGGATTGACATGTGGAGCCTGCTCCTGCTGGGGACAGGTAGAGTTTACCATTGGGGCAGGCGCAGAGCTCATAGATAGTCTGGCGAGGAGCTGAAGAGCTGGGTGAGGAGGAGGAGGAGGAGGAGAAGGAGGAGGAGGATGAAAAGGACCCCACTGGTAGATTTCCCAGGCGGATTGTATCTGCGTTTAAAAATATCTAAAAAGAGGGAGAAAAAAAAGAATACATAAATTTCTATCAGCAGTGAGACATATTTTAAAGAAGTGCTTGGAGGCGCTGTGATTTTCTAGAATATATTTTAAATTTTAGAAATATTTTATTAGAAGTATTATAAATATATATTAGAAATTACTCTTTTTAGAAGCAAAAAAGCTGTCAACACTTATTGGTTTTCATCTCTGTATAGTCATTTCTGCATTAATAGTCATTATGACAATATATGCAATTACTTCATCGACATGTTTATTCAGGTACAAATATTATTATACAAAAACATTTAGACAAGATTCTTGAGTAGGTTGAATTTTCACTTGTACATTTTATGATTAACATTTATTCATTCATGGCAGAAACATATACTTGCTCTGGCAGAATTTGTATTTTAATAAGTGTGAAGTGATATTAAAGCACATTCCCCAGCGTGTTCCTGTAAGCAGTTGAAAATGTGCTGAACTGTGCTAAATTGTAGGGGCTTAACAGTAGCTACTTTCAGAGAATAATTAAATGAGGTTACAAAGACATATGCACAAAATAAAGAGCGTTTTTGACCTAAATTAAGAGGAGGAAAGATTTCAGGTTAAAGTCTTATTAAGAAGGCCATCAAGATATTCCCATTTGTTTTTGAACATGGAGTATGATTAAAAAACTTCATGTTTTTTTCAATCTGCCATTGGAAATAACATGAGTCAGTATGAAACTGTAGATACCAGTAACATTAATGAATCTCTGTTAAGTTCTCCAGTACTTATACTTACATTTGCAGAAAACTGCATGTCTTCTACTGATTCAAACATGAGTGTCCAGCTGCTGAGAATTTATTTTTTATTTATGGAAAGAGTAAATAAGAGCTAAAGTAAAACCAGTCATTATCTCAGGAACAGACTAAGAACTTCTAGAAGACAGGTAACAAATCAAAATGACATTAAGCTCTGGAGGTGACACTTGGAGCTTAGGAAAATGTGAGTTCCTTAAACACTTGCTAATGTTTTTAATATGTTATCTAAAATCAATGAAGCCAACTTGACGTCGTTGTACCACAATGTTCACAGTACATGTAAAGAACCTAAAGAAATATGGAAAACATTGCTTTTTTTATTCGATAGGAGACAAGCATTATTTTATGATAAAATAAGCAATATATGGCAGCAAAGCAGGGCAGAAGCACTACTGAGCTCCTGCCATAAAGAAGTCAGGAATAGCAGGCTGGGAAAAAAATAAAGTGTCTGGATTAAATTCCATACAGAGACTGATGCACATTCATGTTTCCATCCACAGCAGAAGCATTGTTAATGACTGGAATTATTGAAGGTAATATAGTCTGAAAGTAGCCCCAAACACTACAACTCCCCATCATTTTAAGTTCTCCAGCTCCCACAGTAATCATACTGTCGTGGAAGGAAATACTCACCAAAAGGGACAGAAAGGAAGAATCTCAGAGGCAAAGGTGACATCTGCATGTCACAATGCCTGCTTTAATTCACATTGTGACTGACAGAGGAAGTGATCCCAAAACTAAAATGTAACAAACTATTACCTTTGTTCTGTAACTTACATAACAAAGGGATGATGTATTTAGACTCACAATGTTGCTTGGAAAGTCCAGTATTTGTAACCTGAGACAATTAGTAGTCACAACCCCTGAAGAAATAGTTTTTATGTAAGAAATGTGGATGGTGTTGGCAACACTTTAATAATGTTTTGCTAGAATTACAACTGAAAAAAAAAGATTACACATGTTAAAACATTCATCTCAGCTAAGAGTAAATGTGAAAGTAACTATAGCAAATATAATATGAAAACAAAATAACAGATGGGGGAAAAGAATTTAATAACAAACTAGCAACTAGGAACTGGTAAAATGTGGGAAGGAAACAAAGGACACAATAATGAATGGAGTGACAAGTAATTAAAAATACTCTTTCACTTCTCATATCAAGCAAAAACAAATGGTAACAGGTCCATTATTAAAGTAGTAACAGTAGAGTTATCAATAGCATTGCATAAAAATCCAGTAGCATTTAACAATGCGAGGTCTGTGTAAGTATATCTTTTGTACTGAATAATGCTCAGCATAGTTCTGTACCTGGAGAAAGATCAAAAATTGATGTCAGAACATGACTGTGATAAAATACTTTCAATTTCAACGGTAATTCCATAGGATATTAAGCTGGAGCCAGTAATGTCACATACTTTTAACCAGTAGTTCTTGATAACTTTTAACAAATAGAGCTAAAAAAATCTGAGTGGCCTTTTGGACTTTTAATATTGACTTTCAGTAAGCCTTGTGCCATGGTTTAACCCCAGCCAGCTGCCATATGCCACACAGCCATTCACTCATTCACTCCCCCACCAGAAAGATCAGGAAGAGGTTGGAAGGGTAGAAGCTGGAAAACTCATGGGTTGAGATAAAGACAGTTTAACAGTGAAAGCTATGCACACAAGCAAAGCAAAATAAGGAATGAATTCACTGTTTCCCATGGGCAGGCAGGTGTTCAGCCATCTCCAGGAGAGAAGGGCCCCATCATTGTATAATGGTGACATTGGAACACAAACATCAGCCCTCCAAAGGCCCTTCCCCTTATTCCTTCTTCCCCCAGGAGCTTTATATAGAAAGCCTGATGTCATAGAGTATGGAACGCCTCGGTCAGTTGAGGTCACCTGCCCTGACTGTGTCACCTCCTAGCTTCCCATGCACCCCCAGTCTTCTCCCCAGCATGGCAGGATAAAAAGCAGAAAAATCCTTGGGTCTGTGTAAGCCCCGCTCAGCAATAACAAAAACACCTCTACATTATGAACCTTGTGTTCAGCAGAAATCCAAAACACAGCCCCATACCAGTCACTGTGAAGAAAATAAACACTGTCCCAGCCAAAACCACCACACCTTGATATACTTGGAATACCAAAGAAGAAAAGAAAAAGACTATTTCTATGGAAGCTGGAGACATTAGAATATCATATATGCAATATAAAAAGCACTTTAATATAGAAGACATGCATGTAAGGCAGTCCACCAAAATACAGGATGAGCTCTTTATACTTTTGGCAGATGGTGTGACTGGCCATTTTAAAAGCTTAGCTGCAGTCATGATGGGGAAGGTTCATGAGAAATCTGTAATACAAAATTAAATGGGTTCTAAAAGACATGTTTTGATTCAAACAAAAATTAACTCAAAAATTCAGAGAGCCTATGTGTCAGAGACCTGGCTGGAGTTAAATCTCTTGAAATTTATTCTATTATTTACTGCAAGCTCAATAATTTTTCTGTTTGTTTACATCAGGACAGCTACACTTCTACAATCTACCATTGCAGGTGTTCTGTAGTGTACTGCTCCAAGACTTTAATCTAGAGCACTTTGCTCTGGTGTGCATTACAATACACTGTAGTTCAGTTATTTTGCTCATTAAATGAAATGATCTTTAATAAGCATAGCTGTGCAGGCTTTTCCACTGGTACTTACAAACTTCACACCGTGATGTACAACAGTCCAGGTTTATCTGGTATCATAATTCAGTGTGGTAGCTATCCAGGCCTGTCCCAGCATGCATCCCTGAGCATCTGGTGAGCAGTGTCGGTACTAGGATATGGTGTCTGAGAAAAATTGAACGGGCTTCTTGAGAGGGTGATATTTGCTGCAGTGAGTCCAATTTAATCCCATCCCTATAGCTACATCCTGGTGCAGCCTGTGTTGAAGAGGATTAATAAAGACGGTTTAAAGCCAGTATTAAAATCTACCTTGTACATACGCTGTCAGGGTTACAAATGAAAGACAAAATTTAGAGATGCAACATTCCTATCTATTAGCTAAGCAGAAATCCAAATATACTACCAGAGTAACCCAACACATTAGGGATTTCAGCGTACATATTTGAGGATATATGTTTTCTGTCCTCTGATCTGCTAAAAACTGAAATTCATAGCTGAAAAGTCCTCCAACACCAGCAAAACTTAAACTACTTACTGTTTTATGCCTGATGTTATCAGGTGTTTAAAGAGAAGGGAAGAAGTGGCAAGAGAAAAAATTAAACAGTATGATGTTTCTAGGGAACACTGCTGCTAGATGACAGTAGTTAATGTGTGCATGGTCTTTCTCTAATCTGTTTTGCTGTGAGAGGTATGAGATAAGCCATTTAATACCTCACATGCATCAAGGCAATGTAGGCCACTCATGGTCTTTCTGAGAGTCTCACTCCTCAGCAGATAAATGGGCACAAATAAAACCAAAGCCTTCATTCATTCTTGAAACATTGTAGGAGACTGACTGGCAGATTGCGAGATGGAAAAGGCAGCTGCTACTCAGAGAAATGTTATTTCATGGAGAGCAGAATGCTGAGCAGCATCATGCTCTCTGAATACTTAAGGTTTAGAAATCCCAGATCATTGCTTTGTCATGCGCATCTTAGTACAGAAAAAAATATATAAGTACTATATTGTTTAAAAGTAGATCTGATTTCTGACTAATTAAATAATCAAACTGAATCAGCCAAGTGTATGTGATAAGAATGGAAAAATGGTACACTTTTTATATACAGTTTTTGCTAACGAAGATCTGCCATTCATCTGCTCATCAGACTGTATTGCTAATCTGAACAGTGAGAGGGAAAGGGAGAGGAGGGCAAGCCAGAAAACATAGATTATCTACAAAACAAAGAATTAATTGAAGGAGCAAACCTTCAGTGGGAAATATGTAGGCATGAGGTAAAAAAATCAAATACTTGTACAAGCCTTAAATACAGAGATATGAACCTGTCATGTATAAAATTCTCCGATGGGTCTTAGTCAAGACAGAAAATGACAGTTTAAGTTGATACAGCCAAATTAAAAACTTCGGATTTATAGACAATGAAGAATTTTCTGTATCCATGATCTCTTCAATTAAACAGGCAACTGTATAGGGCTGCAAAGGCATATATCAGGTCTAATGTAGATAAGAAATGGAAGGAAACTGGGGGAAGTGTGAAAGAAAAGAAGGAAATCTGATAGGTGGGTATTAATCAACCAGTATGAGAAGACACTGTAGTGATGTCTCACTAAATGAACTTTTTGGATTCCCTTAAATATTCAATTATTCTGAATTACAGTAATGCAAGGTTTGGTCTTAGTCTTTTTGCTATTCTGCATACGCCATCAGAAGCATCCTACAAAGAAGATTATACAGATTAGGTCACTAGATTCAACTATATAATTTTCATATGTTGATGTGTTTCAATATTCAAGGTTAAGATGAACTATAGCATAAATTGAAGTACTTTAGTTTGCATGGACCATTTATTCTAACACTTATCTGTGGCTTTCATTAAATCTAAATGATAGTTCTGAGAAAAGGAACAAAAAGTCAAAATGAAAAATTAAAATATTAACTTGATAGCATATATATACTGGAAAATTTAAGCACATGGTGGCACAATATCTGGGACCATACTGGTCATAATGATTAATAGTTTTGAGGAACAGTTAAACATGAAATTAATGCAATGGCTGAAATAAAACTGAATATACTAAACATTCAGAGAAGACCAAAATATCTAGCACAAACTATGTATTGAAAATGTATTCTCTACAGTGCTAGGATCAGCTGACCAGAAGACAAATGAGACCTTCAGGCCTAAGAGTGGCCTGGTGTGGTGAGTGTTCTCTTTCTAAAGATTATACCTGGTACACCTGAGCACAGCCACCCTGGCAGCATTGCCTCCATTCCCATCTCCATGTTATGGCTACAGCTACTGACAACTGAAAAGGATTTGAAAAATAACATATTCATACATTAAAAATAACACTGTACACCAGTGAAGTGTACAGTTCATTCCTGAATGGAAGAATTTATGTTTTGTCTCATCAGTACCAAAGAGATGTTTATGAGGGTAAGGTTTCATTTTAAGTACAAATTTTTGTAAATTTAATACACAAAAGTATATATTGGTACTTCTGAGTTATAACCCAAACACAATATAAGGGTGCCTACTGAAGAAAAACACTCTCTGGTGTATTTGTTCTTTCTGTTACAGAAATAATTTTCAGTCTTTGCAAATTCTTTCAATCTTTGATATATGTGACTTCTTTGTGGTTTATGTACATAATCCAGAAAAGAAAACATACTTGAAATATTTGTTCTTAATTTACAGAGTACAAAAACTTAATTACCATTTAAATAATCATTAGAAGGTACATTATATTAAAGATATATAATAAATTATTCAAGGTCTTTTTACCTTTCTAATAAGATTTCTTATGGTGTGAATCTTGAAAATTTAGCCATGAAAAAACATTTTAAATATGGGTGTTGTCAGTTAAATTGCTTTGCTTTTGTATTTTTGATTGTAAACTATTTTTAATATTGTTTTTTTCTATAAATAAATTACACATGAATAACTGGTTTGAAAATGAAAGTGTTTTTTTTAAATAATATACATTTGATTTTAAGTATCTGTCAAAACACCCTAATAGATTTTTTAAACCTATAATTAAAAAAAATACAGAAAAAATTCCCTTCATTTTCACTAATCTCTTTCTTCACAGACAACAGTAAGAAGGCAACTGCTTAATGCCATGAAAAAGGCTTTGAAAACAAAATGCATCACATGTATTAGATAATTTTTGGTGAATAAAGAGTGACTCTGAGCTCTAGAGCCTGCCATTGCTAATTGTCTAATGAACTCAATTCATGCACACAAACATTTAATTTTTTTTGCATACATTTCATCTCAGATAAACACAACTTGGTTGAATTGAACTCATCTATGAAACGTTTTTTCTTTGATCAACCATTCATCCATAGTAATGGCAAGCAGCATGTACAGCAAGGTAATTCAATTTCAGTGTATCTACTTAATTTAAAAAGTCCCATTTCTTTTTTACTTTCTGTTTCAGAACACAAAAAACATCCACAAAAATGCCACCAAATACTTTAAAATGGTATAGTTACTTGAGCTTACAAGTGAAGATTACTACAGTTTTATTAAATATTAATAAATCTTAATTATCAATCACTGTGTTAAATGCATCTCCTGGATTTAGAACTGGCTAGGATTATAGATTAAATGTTAGTACTATATGCATTCGTTAGGCTCTACAAAATAATATTGTCTGTGTGATTCATTAAATGTGCTGTGCTAAAACAGTAAATATAAACTTGGCCTCTTGTCTGCCACACTGATTTTGAGTAAACTTTGTCTGTTAAAGAATATTGCTCATTTTAATGTGACAGCTATATAAGCCTTACCATACTGAGGGATCAGCCTCATTATGCCAGAAACAACAAAATATACTCTACAAATGATACTATGATAGAGTATAATTTGACAGGGAAATACAAGGGCATAAAGGTAAAGAGGTAAGGTAAATAGGAAAAAGGTCATAGACAAGGTGATTAATAAGAATACATTTGTAAAAATGAGAAGCCTTTGTGTATCTTTCTCCTTTTATTGACTTAATCTTTGACAGTCAACAGGATGCAATGAAAGTGCAAAGCATAACTTGCATAGAAGCTCCTTGGAAAGACATATAGCAGCTGCTCAAGATTCCCACAAGCTGAGCCTATTCAGCAGCATTCTGCTTCAGAGACTGCTGCAGCCAATACCCCAGGGTGCTGGGCAGCCCTGCAGAAGGGCCTCCGCAGGCTGGAGTGATGGGCAGAGAGAAACGTTCTGGAATTCAGCAAAGGCAAGTGCAGGGTCCTGCACCTGGGGAGGAGTGACCCCATGCACCAGCACAGGCTGGGATTGACCTGCTGGAAAGCAGCTGCAGAGGGAAGGACCTGGGGGTTCTGGTGGACAACAAACTGTCCACGAGCCAGCAGTGTGCCCATGGGGATGAGAAGGCCAGTGGTGTCCTGGGGGGCATTAGGAAGAACATTGCCAGCAGGCTGAGGGAGGTGACCCTGCCCCTCTACTCAGCCCTGGTGAGGCCACATCAGGAGTGCTGTGCCCAGCTCTGGGCTCCTCAGGGCAAGAGAGACATGGAGCTCCAGGAGCAGGTCCAGTGGAGGGCAACAAAGATGAGTGAAGGATTGGAGCATCTCTCTTGTGAGGAAAGGCTGAGGGATCTGGGCCTGTTCAACTTCAAGAATAGACATCTGGGAGGGGACCTCATCAATATCTATGAGTATCTGCACAAAGGGTCTCAGAGAATGGATCCAGGATCTTCTTTGTGGTGCCAAGCAACAGGTTAAGAGGCAATGGGCAGAAACTCTTTCACAGAAAGTTCCTCCTAAATGAAAAGGAACTTTACTATGTGGGTGGCTGAACACCATAGCAGATTGCCCAGAAAAGTTGTGGAGTCTCCCTCACTGGAGATACTCAGGAACCATCTGGACACAATCCTGTGTGCTCTAGAATGATCCTGCTTGAGCAGGAAAGTGGGACCAGATGACCCATTGCAGTCCTCTTCCAACCTGACCCATTCTGTGATTCTGGATGGTCAAAACTATTACAATTAATTGTTAGGCCAATGAGTGGACACCATCAAATAGACCTTTCACCTTGCTATCTTGATACACTTATGTGTTTCAGGTTCAACGAACATTTTTATGTCTAATAAAATAAAGTATCCACAGAATTCAAAATTGACTTGTACTTTTGCATTGCACTCTTATTTGAAAAAGCAGTAGTGAACTAGCAGTCATTGTCCTGAATTTCCAGACAAGAAATTATCTTTTTCTTCTATGTGAACCAGTGGATTCAGCTGTAGCCTGGAGCTTCACATTTCACGTTCCTTGTAAATGATTGCTGCTTTAAACCATTGGTTATGGTTTATTTATAGAATAATACATAGTTCACAATTAAATGCCAAGTTATAATTGAATCAAAGGATTCTGCTGATGCCTGGGCTCACAAGGGTGCAGCTCAAGAGCTTTAGAAAGGGCAGCAGAATCTGAACTAAATTACAGCCACCAGTATTCAGTCTGGGATCACACACTATGATGCGTAATAGGGCTAAAAGGATTATTATAATACTGCAGTAAATAAAAAGAAAATGTATCAAACAGCAGAATTCAGGATGCTTGCAGAGGCATTCAGTTTGTGATGTGGGAGGCTAAAGATTATACTGCATAGAAATAAAGCTAGAGGAAAAGTATTTCATAAACACATTTATGTTCTTAAAAATATTCTGAAGTTATTCTTAAATAAAAGGAAAATCTATTTTTCATAGTCAGTAATTGCATAATGCTCTGTAACTGGCTGATTCCAGGTGCCACATTATCTGTCATAATAGGGCAATAACTTTGCTAGAGAAAGGAAATACTAATTCAAATATCTTTGATGAGCTTTTGAAAAAGCTTTCAAACATTAAAACTTTAATTTCACTAACTAGAAAAAAAAATGGTACAAAAGCCTTTGCATGTCTTTCTAGTACAAATTGTCTTATTATGAAAATGGTTCACAGATCCAATTCACAAAGGCAACACTAATTTATTTGTGGAGGAAACCTGACTTATAAGGCATTCAATTCTTAAGCTAAAATGATTATTTTTAATGCAGATATTTTGTCATTTTAGAATGTGTTTTCTTAAAAATGAATAATGATAAAACCTTTAAGCATTTTTTATACTGTCTGCTAATGTGGTTTATCTGTTGGACTGTGAGCAGGAAAAGCAATCAATATTTTGTTGCGTAGATATTTAATCCATCAGATGTTTACCCTGGTTTCTCACACCAGGCTGTAATTAGTCCAGCAATCCCCTAACATGGCCGTACTAACTTTGCACAACAGCTAATGCTCTGGTGCCTGTTATAAGCCTTCCAAAGTGTTTCTGCATTTTCCTCTAACCCTCTCCAGTGGAAGAGATTAAACAGTGGATTGTAGAGGCATTGGTCAGACAGCAGAATAGAATTTTTCTGTGGATTTTGGCTACAGTTAATTTCAGATCTTACTGAAATTGCAAGCATTCAAGACTTTGAACTTTGTCAGATGTATATTTGTTGAACACTTCATTGGGAAAGGGTGGAGAAAGGTTGGTAATTTGTTTTCTGATAATGTTCAATCTAACATCTGTGTACAAAATCGTAGATGTGCAAAGTCTTATCACACAGAGAAAATAGTGATTTTTAATAAGAAGGTCAGAAAAGTCAGCTTTTCACTGGCATTTTTTTTTACTACAAATCATTTAATACCGAATTGAATTGCAGTTCTGAATAATACATAACATAAGCATTATATATTTTTCTTGGATTCCCATTGTCAAAGTACAACTTAGGTCATAGGACATTGTTTCCAAAACTACTTTTCCAACAAGATATAGTAAATACTTAAGAAAAATGAGAAATCATGCAATTAAATTGCAATGTTAATCTAGAGAAAAAAACCTGACAGATCCACAGACAAAATATTTGTATGAAGAGGTCCATGATGCAAAACAAAGAGAATACAGAAACAAGCATTGCCTAAATAATAATGGGAGAGTATAGAAAGGTAACAGTCTTGCTGTTGGCTTCTCTTTTCTTATACTTTAATTTTAATTCAAGTTTTACTTTTCCCCTCTGGCAATATCACAAAGGGAAAGAACAAAGAAATATATTCTATTTGTAAACTTTATGCTAATAAATTTAGGAAACACAATAGATTTGGCCAGATAGGGATTTATAAAAGGGAAAACAAGACTGGTTACAGGAAGCTCTAGACTCAAAAATACCCACAGAAAGGACAATGATGAGGTAGGATAATATTTACTATTAAAAAAGGATTGGATTTTTTACTTCTATCTCAGCAATGTTAGGAAACAGTAAGAGAGGTGGTAAGTAAATATAAGAGACTGGGGAAGAGCTGATTTTGGAGAAACTCAACAATAAGGTGGGGCATGTGGTATATAAATATTTGAGACTCTGAATTAGGAAAACATAGATATTGGACAGATACTTGCATGAATAAAAAAATGTTATCAAAATAGGCTTTTGATGCAATATATTGGCCAAAATGTTCCTGTCTGCACTGTAATGCAGAGTGTGCATTCCAGGGGACTATCTGCCACAGATGTGAATGTTGGTTTTGTTTCGTTTTGCTTATGTTGGATAGTATGTAAAACATCTAAAAACATTTGGTAGAGAATACAAAACACAAACACAAAAGGCAAAAAAAATTCTAAAGAGCTGCATTCACAGTGAGATATTTACATTATGGATTTCCAAAAATGCTGCACTGTAGCAAGCTCCTCTGAGAACAATTCAGAAATCTATCAATTTTTCCAAAGTGTCTAATAGAAATCTGAGAGCTCTTGATAACCTTCAACAAGATCTTTGCTTTTTATTTTAAATGTTATACCATTTTATGGTCTAAAGATGAAAGGACTCCCATACCAGCAATCCTTCATGCATTTCTGAAATGTAGAGATTGCCATCCCAACAAGTGACCCAATTTTGAATCATTTGCATGTGTTCACACAGGTTTACACATGAAGAATCTTTACCAAACTCTTTTTATGTCAATTTCTTATCATTGATCTCTGAAACAAGATGCTAATGAAACAGGAGAGAACATATGATGGAAGTACTCTGTCTCTCTTACAGAGGTAGTAAAAGATTAAGGAGTTAAACCACAGGTAGAGCAAATTTGTTAAACCTCCTAATAATGGTTTAATGATGGATTAATCTAAATTAATCCAAACTTCTCTGTTTTATTTTGACAGATTAATCCAAGTTATTTTTTACCAGTATCATGAAACCAACTCTGTTCCATGGAAGGTTTTTCTTTGACTCTTAATTTACAATTCTGATCTCTATTAACTAAGTTCATTTTCAGTGTGAATGAAACTTATGGATTGAAATATTTGTAAGAAAGGAAATAAGTATTAATAGTTGAAGAAGCTAAGCCAAAATTACTTTAACAAAGGCAAATGCAGAACACTTTTTATGTTGTTTACCTTGCTGCTGAATAAACCCTCCTCACATTGTTTGTGTTATGCTAGGCAGAGCTGTAGAACATTGCTGGCTGAACTCACCTCCCCTTCTGTGGACTGTAAGTGCAGTTCTTTCCTACAGGTAGCCTTTAAGTCTCCTGCAGCTGCGTTGACTTGCACTCCCCTGGGTGCTTCCATCACCAAAGATCTAGTAGGAGATTCAAGTCTAAAAGACAAAAACAATCACTGAGAAAAAAATGCACTGTATTTAACCACCAAAAACTCCCCAGCCTCAAAACCCACGATGCAGGTAGATATTAACATATTTTGAAAGGTAACAAAGGAAAACCAGATTATATGTGTGATTCTACGACTGCCTTTTATGACACAGAGAAAGAAAAATGTTAAGCATTTAAGAATATACTGATATAAAATTATCTGCTTAGTGATGCTTTCTGGCACTAGCACTTAATGCATCCAACTGTACTAATACTGAAATACAGGTACTTGAGAATCTGCACATCTCTGTTAATGCTTCTGTAATGACAGTTTAATACAAAAAACTTCTTAGTGACTGATGACAAATGTTTAACGAAATAAAGAGAAAAAAAACCCTTTGAATGTTTTAAATGATGTGAAACTAGTTAAAAGTACTTTGCCTTGACAGACTCATTCATGTTTTGGGTATGCTTAGTAGCTTCATGTATGAAGAAAGAAAAAGAAAATCTGTTATGTTGCTATTATTTGGGGGGTATTGTATGGCTTTTCTGTTCTCCAAAATACTCAATATGTTCATATAACCCTGTTATAAGAGGGTTAAGACACACATCACTGCTTCTTTTCTCAAAGCAATTCTTGTTCTACTGTCAGTCTTTCTGCTTCTCACTCCTCTATGCTCAAGACCCTCCATCAGGCTTAATGCAGAGCTATGATATTTTCCTAGCTGTGCTTTCTCACAGTATTGCAGAGATTTCTCTTGAAAGGGAAGTACTAATGCAAAGATTTTGTAGAAAACATGCTGACATGCTGAACAGGGAAAATGACAGGATGAAAACTGTACTGAACTAGGAAACAATAATTCAGATACTGATTGTGTTCAGCTGTAGACTTATTGCATAGCACATAAGAGGGAGACAAAATTTTTAGTCTGTTTATAACTTAGTAATATAATGGCAGGACACAGTTCCACTTTACCTGAACAAAGGCTTTTTGTAAGATGAAATATATTAATGATAAAAATATCTAGACTGAGTAGCTTGAAGAAAACGCTGTATTTCCCTCTTCAGCAGAGTAGTCATAGCTGTCCAAGAATATAATGGGGTATTAGATGCATAATGAATTTGGTGCAGAAAAGCCAGATCAAGTTTGTCAAGCAATGGAACAAGAGAATTTCAAAGTATTTCAACTATTGCATTTTTTAAGTACAGAGAACAGCACTGGATTGCCATTTTAAAACCAAAGTGCCACATTTACATGCAAAGAAAGTCACTGAGATGGTGTCTGCGAAACATTTCTGTTTGTTGCATGTTGCTCAAACACTCAATAGGGAAAGGAAAAAAAAGAAATTATAAAAAAAAACAAAAAGAAAAGAAAAAAGGAAAGGAAAGGAAAGGAAAGGAAAGGAAAGGAAAGGAAAGGAAAGGAAAGGAAAGGAAAGGAAAGGAAAGGAAAGGAAAGGAAAGGAAAGGAAAGGAAAGGAAAGGAAAGGAAAGGAAAGGAAAGGAAAGGAAAGGAAAGGAAAGGAAAGGAAAGGAAAGGAAAGGAAAGGAAAGGAAAGGAAAGGAAAGGAAAGGAAAGGAAAGAATTTATTCAGCAAACAAAATGGAGCTATTAAAAGCAGCTATCCACATAGAGAAAAACATGATTTTAGATACTGATATGAAAAAAAAATACATACAATAGAAAAATATCCATGTCTGCTACTGCTAGGGTGTTTTCTTTCTCTTTTTTTTGCTGCTTTGTAGGAAGAAGTTGATAGAAGGTTCTGCAGTTCTTTGTACTGGAGAAGAATCTAAATATCATGAATTATTTTATGACATACACAAGTGCTTTTCAGGCGCTGATTTGTGAACTTCTGATGGCTACAGGACAGCAGAAAAAGAACTTCAAACATATTTTTTAAATGATGTAAATTATAAAGTTTAGAAATTAGTTTTCTGAAAGTATTCCATTGTCTTAACGAGGTTTTACCTTGAACTTAAAAGGAAACTGAATGGTATAAATGTTAAACGATTTTATTCTTCCATTACATATTTTTCAGCAGCTTATCATTGTGATTTATAATCTACTTTACAGGAATATTAACATTTATTTCTCCATGGTTTCAGATGCCATTTCATAATCATAAAGACAAAAGCATTCTAAGCTACATTTATTGCATTGAATTAATGTGTCTTAGCCAAGCCAAAAATATTTCTGGTTTCATAACACCCAAATCCCTCAGACCTAACTAAAACTTTTCAGCAGGTGGATAATTAAAATCTGTTTAGGAACATCCATCAAGAAACTATGTCTCTCTTTGAAGAATAAACTTTTGACAGTGTATAGCTTAGAGTTGTTTAGTCTAGTTTAATCACAGTTTTTCATGAAGTACATTAGCATAAATAACTTCATGTTTTTCTAAAAAGAATATATTTGGGCAATGAATTTGTCAACTTGAAAAGTTGATAATTTCAGCCTTCTCCACACCACAGAAAATTTTTAGACAATGGAGATTCTTAGCAGTCTTTGGAAATCAAATAATGTGGTCGAAATGTCAAGGAGTTACTAACGATCATCAAGGCAGATTTTAAACCAACACCCATCTATTAGTAAAACTGAATGCCTAAATCTGTTTTACAGTTCTTATTTACTGTTCTTATAGTTATTCTCTGTCTGATCTGCATCTGAAAAGAGGCTGCAGCATACTGCTGCAAATGCAAAAATCTATACACGTAGACTATTTCCTCAATGTTTTGAGATAAATTAGGTTTGATATGCAGCTTCTTTATAATAATTTTTCTTTGCCATATTTCTGATACCTTTAAATCTCTACTATAAACTCATTGTAACACTCCACATTGTAATGCTCATCCCTCCAAGAAAAAGTCTAGTATTATAATAGCATATGGAGAATTTGCTTCCTTTCATTTTTACTGATGGCCTGTCACAGTGGCATTTACATCTATGAGTGAATCCTATTCATAAAATTAATTTTTCTTTCCCAAACAACAAACTGCTCTGATGGAGAAGGTAACTACTGCTATTATTAGACAGAAACTACAGAACTGTAGGAAAGACAAAAAGGCTTTTTAAAAGAGTTTTTAAATCATATAATTGGTCAATTTGCTATATGTGATGAAGCAAGATGATCTTTTCATAGTAGATAAGGGCTTTTTCTTCTTAATTATCAGTGGTTAATTTGTGAAAAATGATAAATTTCATAAGATCAAAGCCATAAGAATTTGAGCTGAAATAATGAAAGAACTATTGCTAGAAAAGGGAAACTTTTAAAATATCTTGAATATGTTCCTTTGAAGGTATTAAAATATTTCTCATCGGAAATGCAGAAACATTTTTTCTTCATTTTGTATTTTGTTTACAAGCTGACCTAGATTGTATTAGACAAAAATAATTTAAAATATGAACCAAAAGAAAAGGTTTCCTTCTGGGTTTTAAGCAATATTTTAGATTTACCTCCTGCATATCCCTCATACTCACATGGGATATAATTTATCCACATTATTTTTTTTTCTGTTGGCTCGTGGAAAGTATTTCTTAAAATAGAAGGAAATAGAAGATTCCCCTGTGCAGAAGCAAATAATTTATTTGCTTTCTGTCTATTTAAGCCCTATATCCAACCCATGCTACATAGTAAAACAACTGATATAAACCTCTACCAATACCTTATTGCTTATACTGTTTACAAGGTTATACATGCACATTTTACCATATATATATGTATATATATAAAAGTAATTAAAATATTTTGATACATTTACATGTATTAAAATATGCACTTCTTCAAGATGCACATGAATCATTGCCATAATATTTATATTTCTTGAAGCTTGTTGTATTCTGATGCTTTTAATAAATTGCATATATTTTCAGGATGATTTACTATTATTATTATTATTATTGAAAAGCATGGCTAGATTTGAAGGCCTCAGTATTCTTAATATTGTTTAGTGATCATCATGTTTTCTTTTTAAGAAGCAAAATTCGCATATGTTCATGGGAAACTTACTTTTATGCATGCTAAAACCTAATCTTGGGCATGATTTGTCTCTAGGTTTTTGACAACACACACAACTCTTAAATAACAGAGAGTTAGATAAGTGCTTTTTTAAATTAGTTTTGGCCTGAACCAATAAATATTAACCTTTTTTTTCTCCCAGTTTCCAATTGTGCAACTCACGGATGATAAAATTAAACAAAGAGGAAACTTTCATGACTTAAATCGAAATAGTAGACTGGCATTCAGTACTGCATTTCATGTTATATCCATGCTCTGCATGTCACTGACTTTGGCATGTGTCAGCATGCCCTTATTATAGCTTCTAAAATTCTCACTAACCTACAAATTCACTGGGCTCAAAGATGAGTTCTAATTGCCCTGTACATGCCACAGATTTAAATCCAATAGGTCTACATTGTCATAGCAACACCTGAAACCACTGAATATTTTAATGTTATTTGGCATAGATGACAAATCAGAAAAAACAATTTCCAACATAGGGAAATAAAGTATCTCTTCTGACAATATAAAAAAATATATATTTCTTACTGAGGAGGAATAAAAAGAAACAAAAGGTCATTGAGGCGTTTTTCAGAAGTGTTGTTAAAGGAATAGAAAGAGTTCTAGAAGAAGCATCAAGGAAAAGTGTGAAAGGCTGGAAAAAGCAAATATTTAATGCGAGAGCTTGATTAAATAAGCAGGTGATATGAGGAAGGTTTAAGAGAACTTAATGCATGATTTTTTCCTAGCATGGGTGACAGCATAGCCAGAATAGCTAAAGACAAGAAAGCTATCCAAATCAGAAGTAATATTAAAAAGAAAACAAATAGAAAACATAAGTGGCATCTCAGATAGTAAAAAATCCTGCAGTCATAAGTCAACTAAAACGCAAACCTTTCAAATTAGTAGAAATGTAAGGTTTAGAACATGAGACATGAGCTTTTATTTCCCAGAGAAATACCAAAATATGCTTGAAAGTCTAAACTTCCAGGCTGTGAGAAAAAGTTCTGCATATGAGACAATCCAAAACAGTTGCTTAAGGAAAGGTATGAGAAAAGGATTTTTCATGGTCCTGACAACTTAGAGCTAACCCATTCTACCCTAAATGTTTCCCTTTGCATTACCTTCCTTATTTTTATTCTGGCTTGAATCCCTTTCCATACATGCACTGCCTTTCTGCTAAACATTTCTACATGAAGTTTGTCTCTACAGAAATAGCTCCATTACCTGAGTTGTCTTTCAGAATATATTTCCTTAAAATAGAAATCCATCTTGTCAGAAAGAGATTGAAGCCACATGCCCACAGAAAATGTTCAAATGCTTGTCAAGAGTTAGATCTGAAGATAAAGTGCCTGGGGGAGTCTGAAGAGTCTCAGTTTTGAAAACCATTAGTTTCCTGTGATTAGGAAGTAACAGTCCAGACCACTTGTAATTGTCTAATTATATTTTCTATATTGTTTCTCTAAGGGGTCTTAAGCTGATATAAACAGATCTATTTTAGCTGAGGCAAACTGTGACATGGCTTGATCCACATTTTAAGAAAACAGCATCTCATGGAAAATTATTCTGCTGAAAATCCTGACAGGTCTACTTCCAACTCAGTAGATTAAGCATAGCAGATGCCTTGGAACAGATTTTCCAATGGCCATATTTGGATTGTACTCAAAAAACCCAAGAAGAAAATTAAAAAAAATCAGTCAATCATTAAAAAAATCAGAAAAGGTTTGGTGAGTTTACTTTCAGTCACTTTTTTAGGACAACTACCATGTCCCAACTAGAGAGATATTTTTACTTTCTGCAATACAAAATTGAGTAGTAGATTGTGAAGAAGTCAAATAGCTTTTTAAATTTTTAGCAGTGAATTCAAACAAATGAAAAATGTGAATTGCAGGATAAGGCATGTAAAAATCATTCATTCTTCTCTATGATTTAAAGTTATCTTTGGAGTTCTCTATATAATTATAGATATAAGCAATAGGAGCTCTTTGGTAGACTGCAGAACTAAGAGTTTCATAAACTCAGGTATTCCTTATAACTTCTGAGTCTCCTCATTCTTATATCGTCTGTATGAGCTCCAGATCCTTTGTCTGGCTAAGACGAGAACCCAAACCACACTTCTGCACTCACAACCACAACACTGCTGCAAACTCCATGCACTGCATATGCTAGAGCCTTCACCTGAACTGAAGCAAGACATTGCAGAAGCTGAGGGTATTCTGGAGCCATGTGTATACAAATGGGTAAAGTGACAGCAGGAATTACGCATACTGTGAGCTGATCTTAGATGGGCACCAGCTTTCAGAAGACACAGAGAAAACTAAAGATCTTTCACCTTTTATGAAACTGCCTAACTGCTTCACAAACTCTCAGGGACATAAGAGGAGAGAATAGACAGACACACAGCAAATTTAAGAAGCCTTGTTTTCTTGTGAAAGTGGTTAAACAGCGTCACTGAAAATGGAGATACTCCTAGAAAGGGAAAAGGAACAGCTGGAGTGAGGAAAAAATCTCTGCGGACAAATTTAGTATGAGGAAAGAATGGGAAACTAAAGATTGCTCAAATGGAAAATATATATATATATTATATATAAGTAGCCCTTCTGACATGTTTCATCAGAAAAGCTACAGCAAAATGCAGGTATGGTGGTGTGGTGAAACAAGACTGTATTTAGAGTGCAAAGCATGTCAGAAATGAGTTCTGGTATCTCTAATATCTCCTGAGCATGGAGCACTTTTGCTCCACTTCCATTTAAAAAGACAGCATAATATTTCTACCCACAGTTTCTGTGAGAATGAAAAGCTTGAACAAATTGTGGGCTGTTGTGCCTAGTCCTAGGCTGGACCTATGTGAAATTTGAATTAATTAAGCAGCAGCTTGGGTCTGGAAGCAGTGTAAAAGCAACCACAGTTGAAACAAGCCTTGCAGGAGCCAAGAGCACAGAGGAGGGCACCTACAGAAACCTTCACCATCTCCCTCTGGCACTCTTGAGCACTCACTAGCTGTGCCTGCTGTTAGACCTGATGCAGCTTTATGTAAACAAATATCCTCGTCTGCCTTCACAATAATTGCAGTGTAAAGTTGCCATGTCTTTCATTAACCCAGCGCTGGGCAAATGCTTTCTACTGCTACAAGCTTTATATGGCTTTGTAAATGAGATTGATAGGGTAATATATTTACTCTCATAACCCTGTGCAGGCTGAGACAGCTGTGCTTGGAGCCCATCTGTGGGTTCCTGAAGGCATGACATGGCATAATCATAAAGCAAATATAATCATAAGCCCAACAGGAAAGGACCTGGAGGTGCTGGTGACAGCAGCTGAACATGAGCCAGCTGTCCTCATGTGGCCAGGAAAGCCAATGGCACCCTGGCCTGTATCAGCAATAGTGTCACCAGCACGACAAGATCAGTGATTTTCCCCCTGTGCTCAGCACTGGTGAGACCACAGCTTGAATTCTGCGTCCAGTTCTGGGCCCCTCGCTACAAGAAGGACATTGAGGTGCTGGAGTGAGTCCAGGAAAGGGCAATGGAGCTGGGGAAGGGTCTACATTGTAAGACATGGGAGTGGCTGAGGGAGCTGGGGTACTTTAGCCTGGACAAAAGGAGGCTCCAGTATCCTAAATTAAGCATATGAAACTCAATGGATTTTTCTACCTCTTGTGATAGTAATATTTTTATCCTTTGTATCTTGGTTCCTGCTAGAGCCCTTTCCCTTTCCAATGTCAAATATAATCATCATCACTGTACACTAAAGCAAATTATTCTTTCAATTTAAGAGTCTTACCCAGATCCATTTGTTTCTACTCTGTCCTGTCTGCATAGCAATTAGAACCTTTCATTACTTGGCTTTCTTCTCTGTTTACTTCAATATTTAAAAACTTTTATATATACACACATATATACTCGAACACACACACATATATAAATGTATATAATGCATATTTAAAAAGAGAAGAGCACGTGTTTTTAAAAGAGAAGCTTAAATGTTGGAAATTTTTCAAATTTTACTATATCTATACCTATTTTTGTATGAACATGTATGTTAAAAAAATCATATTTTCCACAGCTACT
This sequence comes from Camarhynchus parvulus, assembly GCF_901933205.1. Lineage (NCBI taxonomy): Eukaryota > Metazoa > Chordata > Aves > Passeriformes > Thraupidae > Camarhynchus > Camarhynchus parvulus. Next base: position 28,678,730 of record NC_044574.1, read on the forward strand.
GATACGACTAAGCAAACAATATCCATGTCAATATCCATGCCCAAACAATGAAATAACTAACACAAATTATGAAAAAAATAATTATTTCTATTTTGTTAAAAAAGGGTACTGAAAGTAACTAGAATCTGACATCATTAGAACAGCATAGGAAGGGAGATAAGTTTTTTTACTCTGCTGCATCTACTTTTTGATGAGGTTTTGTTTATTATTTGATTTTTGGCTCAAAATAGATGACAGAGTAATGGAGATTTTGTCACTCTCAACATGCTCGGATGACTAAAAAGTTAAGGTCAAAATTTGATGTGTTTTCTGGCTCCAGGCTTTTACAAAATATAATATTCTGACCTATTAATAAAGCATCCCTTAAATGTCACAAAAGGTGTCTCTTACAAACCATCAGACAACTCTGAATAAACCAGACCTCCTGTGCAAGACAGGAATATTTTTAATTCTTAGCAGAGGTAAAGTAGAATCCAACTATCTTGCACGGTTCCTTGCCACTTGATCAATTTTCATCTCATTATTCCCAGCATTAGCTTGCAGGATTAACTGATTGTGCTGTGCAAGGCATGACATAGGAGACAAAAAAACTTTTAAATTTGAACTTGTAGTTATCTCCAGAGGACAACAAAAAATATTTCATCCCCTTATTAAGGATGTTATTGAGGGCAAAGTTATCTGCATTTAACTACTGTCTGTCTATTTTGTGCATGGATATTGCCTATTAGTGCACCATATTTTAATGCACTATTGGCCTAAAACCAGTATTTGGGGAATATATTGGCAGTTTAGTTTTCCTAACTGTGTTCCTGTGAGAAACAGTAGCGAGAGAAACAGGAAGATTAAATTATTAAGATATAATTCATTTTCCAGATTCTAATGCATGATTCTTTTATGCTACTTATCCCAACTAATGAAAGTCATCTTTAATTAGTTTTTGGGATTTGACAAAAAAGCTTTCACAAAGGATTGTATAACAGCACTGCCTGAAAGCAAAACCTTTCTAGCAATTATTTGAATATGCAAGAAAGGAGAAAGATGTGACCCAAATGGTTGGAAACATAGGAATTAATTGTATTAGTACTCAACTCAAGTTTATTTTTATACAACACAATTTTAATAGTAAATATAAAGTGATTTTCTCTGTATGAAGACCTCAAAATCTGGCTATAGAGCTAAGAGTGTCCGAGGCAAGGTTCAGATATGTGGAGATAATGTGAATCTGACTTTATATTTTTGTCTTCCTGCCCATGATGGATTAAACTAAAATCCCAGGAAGCACTATGATCCTTGTGGGTATCAAATTCTTAGACCAAATTTTCTATTTATGCTTCATTCAGAATAATCAAGGTGGTCATTATTCCACTTTTTAAAATCCAGTCAATGCCAATCATTTTACATATACAAGGCTATGAGTAGGTTTCCAGGATATTTTATTTGGGAGAAAAGAAAAAAAGTCCAAGGTTTATTAATTGACCACAAATACATATTCCAATATGAAAAATATGGGGTGATTTATCCTTTAATTAATGATCTAATGTATATTCCATTATCTTTCAGCCCTGTATTCAATAATTCTCATAGTCTACTATATTTGCACCAATGCATTGCAATTTGCTGTCAAATTGATTCAATTGTGGCCATTGAAAAAACGAACAATATTTATTCAGCAAACTTTTTACACTCCCATTCTACACTTACCATTAAGTTTAACCATCCAAAGATACAGAGATGCAGCACTTGGAAAAATACTCTAGGTGATTTTAGGACTGCCATTATTGGACACCTTAGGTAAGTTCATTCTAAAACATTAAAAAGTAATAGGACCCAGACCAGCCCTCTGAAATGTCCTAAAAGTAATTGTCATCATTTTAAAATTACTAAATTGACTTGAGCGTTTTAAAAAAGAATATGACAGAATCCAACTAATACAGAGGAGAACATGTGTACAAAGACTTGCAGAACATAATATGGACTGAATATATTAAGAATAAATTACTTACAAGTAAGTTAAAGTTACCTGACCCAACGCCAAGGGTGTCTGATTCTTCAATTTTTTGAATGAGAGGTATGGGTTAAAATAATTATTAATTTGAGGGCAGAAAGCTGAATGCCAAATGCTTACTAATTTAAGTCCATCTTGGAAAAATGAACTGAAGTAACAGTGGAGTTAAAATCATTAAGCAACAATAGGAATAATGTCAATGAATAAAGACAAAAGACTGGAGGGGTGAATGACCCATGTGTGAATTTCAGAAGCAATGTGATGTGATTTTAACCTTACTTAAAAATAATCCTGAAGACAGAGGACTATCTGTTTTACCATACATTTTCACTCATTATTTAATAATTAGAAAGAAGTAGAAGAAGGAAAATTACTGGTCCCCTGAAAAAAAAAAAAAGCTTATTATGTTCCTTTGATTTCTGCTGAACTTCCTCTGATTAGAGATCATATCACCTTGGTGATTGCCACTAATAAAGGGCTTTACAATTATTTTCCACAAAGGACTGACAGGAGTCATGGAAGGGGACAGAGATTTTTAAGATAGAAATCCAGTGAATGATATCCTCTGGAGGAACCCAAAGCTATACATTACTTTAAAATGTTTAGTGTAAATGGTCAAACACAATCATTTACTTCACACACTCCATGTAAAATGGTCAAACCTCTCCACAAGGGCAGCTTCCTGCAAATGATTTCTGCAACACTGATGCTGGTCAGTGCCTTTGCAAATGTAAGGCTGAGAATTTAACCATTCTTTTCTGCAGCAATCAATCAGAAACACTTCTGGGCAGGTAAAGAGATAGTTATATAATGTTCAAAAATCACAGTAGAATTGAGTCAAAGCCTATACTGTTTCTCACCAGTTCTGCTGGGAGTAACAAGAGGAAGGACCTTTGATTTTCCGTGATTCTCATGATGAATCACATCCACATAAATCAAGAGATTAGTACTTAGCAATGCACATACATGCACTTCAAAAAAAAAACCACTTTCACTTGAAACCTTCCAAGTTTTCTTGTCTACAAATTCCCTAGTAAATTTTAAACTTAATATTTTACTATCTACTGATTTCTCCTCTTTGACTATATACAGAAAAATTTTACATTTAGAAATGTAGCCTCACTTGATAATGAATTTTTGAAAAATGTGTGTGTTAGTATTAAAAAGTCCAACAACCCAGAAACATTGCTAAATGGAAAAAAATGGACAGTTTACTTAACTTGACCTATATATTCTGTAACAGCTTATAAAAAATCAAACTGGCCTGATGCTATTGAACAATACTACACACATTGTACCTTACAAACACCTGAATATTCCAGTCTCTAGGGAAAATATATTTCTCAAGAATGCCAGTATGGGAGGCAGGTCACATATAAAAAGCACTATATTTTACATTTCATGCAATAGGAGTCTGTGGGGGTCTTTTGAGTAGTTAACAAACTGGAGTCTATAGGGGTTTTTGTATCTATGAGTCATTAAATAGGCAGTACACATATTACTATACAGATATTGTTCTTTTAATCCAGACTTAATTTTTTTGGAGAATATTTGAGTTTAAAGCAACTTTTTGAACAACACCTACTTGAGGTCTTGGGAAGGTTCTGCTCTGATATGGGGTGTCTCCACAGAGTGCCCAAACACTGCCCCTTCCGTGCCTAAAATACATAAATAAAATACAGTAAAATTACTTTGGAAAATAAAAACACATTGAAATATATGACCACAAATTGACACTATTAGGAAAAAATATCTGATCAAATCCTTTATTAATAATTTTAAATGTTTCTTCATATTTACATTTTCATTTCTATATCAAAATCTGGACCAACATCCTGTGAAGCTCTGGATTTCTGCTTTTTCACATACAAATGTGGAACACTTACAGATCCAAATTTTTCAGAAATGGTTTGGCCGAATGTTTGTCTCCATATTTTGGAGAACAATTATTTTACAGAGAATGGAAATAATATATTTGTGTGGCAAAAACACAGTAAAGAAATATCTGCTGCATTTTACATTCTGGTTATTTTGATTACTTAAATTGAGATACCAAGCTTTTAGAAGTTTTGAGATAACTCTCTCTTGCCTGAAGTTGCTGGCTTGATCTAGATATCTGACAGTTTCAGAGTTTCTTTCTATCAGATCTTGCTCAGTGAAAAATTTTATTCTCATGGAATGTTCTTTGTGTTGTTTTAGAAGCGGACACTAAGGTATCTCCTACTGGGCATTTAAAATCCAGACAAAGAAAACAGGTAACAGTTTTTCAAATCTGGATTGCTTCTCTATTGAATTTTGATTTATATTACTAGGTCCAAGTTGAATGTGGTAATTCCACAGATTTCATTAGACAAGCAAGATTTTTCATTGAGAAAATTCCTCTTCAATTAAAAAAATACAACTCTAGTAAACATTCATTGAAGTTATTTCAGAAAAAGACAATTCTTTAATAAATTTTAAATGCATTTCTTGAGAGAAAATGATGGGGAGAAACAAAAGACGAAAAAAATAATAAAGATCTTTGTTCTTTGTTAAAGTAATAGAAATTTATATGTAGGGAACAGCACTATAAAATCAGCATTTCTCTTACCTCCCCCCTCTAATGACTGAACACATACAGGTTATTTATACCCTCAGTTTACATTTAATAGAAATAGCCTCCATATGTTTTTAGGCATTTGAAATTTGCCTCCTTTTTTCCACTCACTGACAATCATCATGCCTATCCTTGTTTACTGGTTTCTCCAATGCCATTGTTTTTGTCACTCACTCACATACATTTTGCTTTCCTTCTCTGAAGATGGTTTACTTGGCATTGTGTAAGGCAAATAGCCTAGAACTAGGGAGCAAAAGTCTTTCCAACAGAAAACCTCCAGCAAAGGTGAAAGATCTCACTAAAAATGTGTAAAACAGATAATGCATTTATCTCCTATCAAAATAAGATCAAGGACACTGTCTGGGACAACTATGTCTCATTACTAAATATTCTTGAATTAATTACTATATTTCAACAGCAGAAGGTTTCTTTTGCTCTAAGACTTGAATTCTGAGTAGACCTAAAAATATACCTACAATATCTCATGGTAGGGCTGCAAGAAGTGCTCAGCAGGACATAGCCACCACTCTAATTGCTACAGTATTTTAAATACAATAAAGTATTTTCAATTTTAAAATATTAAAATATTTAGCAATTTTTTTCAGAAACTATGGATGTCAAAGAATATGGCTTTTAGATACGTTTACAGTTAACCAATGATATTTAGTTTCAAACCATTACTAGGATTTAAAAGCAGAATGAGGTTATAAATGTCAAATTGGTAACATTATTTTTTAATGTTAAAGGGAAAATAGCCTGAGAAAGAGGCAAAAAAACCCCAAGCTAAGCAAACTTCAACCTGGTACTAATTTTCTAAACTCCACCTTCATTAAAAGAAAACAAAAGCAACCAATCAACCAAAAAAACCCACCAACTCACCCCACTCCCCAAAACTTTAATTGTAAAGTAGTCTATTAGTATGGACTATTGAAGAGGGGAAGAGAAGAGTAATGAATTAAAATCCTAGTTGTTTATCTCCAGGAATCTATAACCTTTACAAATATTCTGGGAAAGAACACTGAAAACAACTTTATTACAAACACTGCTTTGAAGATCTCAACAAAAAAAAAAAGAACTGAACAAAATCCATTTTCTGTAACCAAGCTTTGCTGAGTGTTATGGAAAACCACAGGAGGAAAAAACCCAGCATTTCTTTTTTCCTAGTATTATTCCTAAATGTTCTGTACAGAATCTGTTTTTTAAATCTGGCAATGACTTCAATTTCTCTTTCCTGTAAAAGACCAGTATACCATGTCTGTACAGCCAGGCCTTCTGCCACTCAAAATAAAGCTCATCCTCATTTATGATGAACCTCTCTGGGAGCTGAATATCCAAAATCAGTGTGTTTCCAGATCCCATTCATCATTTTTATCAGTAAAATGAAATGCTTTCAATGCCAAGGGCCCTCTATATTTTTGAAGGTGGCAACGGAATATAGAGATGTAAATAAGTGAGCAGAATGCAGAGTTGCCATGGTCTTATGAGAAGACCATGCCTGTAATATTTGAAAGAACATTATCAATGCAAAGATGCACAAAATTCACTCTAGTATGAGTCTGACATTAAATGAATCAGAAGTGACAAAGGTATTATCAGGCAAAGACTGATAATCAAAGTTAAATGACAGCTAGTTATAACCCAGGTTTAGTATCTCCTCACTTTCAGCATCATTATTTTAAAAGATGAGAAGGCATGTCGTCCCTAAGAACATAGAAATTTGAAAGAAAGACCAAATTTTTCAAGCAGACTGGAAATCCAGGCAGGTAGAATTAAAGATAAACTGATATAATTAAATAAAATATAGTTAAAATTAAAACCAACCAAAATATGCTGCTTTTGCTATTTGAAAATGCAATATTAATGTTTGTTTTCTTCTCATACAACTTCAAAAGCAGAAGTATAACAGTTCCTGTAGTAAATGTTTTATTCTTAAAAAAATTACTTTTAACATTTCAAGAATATCTCCAATTCCCTTTATTACATAGTGGAATAAAAGCAGACACTTTCAATTACTTTGGTTTTAGTAAGAAAGGTGAAAAAGATCAGCCAACCAGAATTTATTGATATGTTTCCTGCAGTTAAACAGCAGGGTAAAGAAAAAAGAAGACTATCAGCATTACTAAAAATACAGCAGAAAAACTATATTATCCTTTTTAACAATTTACTAGATGCAAATCTGTAGTAATTTGATGGGAAGCTGGACCATGAAGTTCAGTATTCTGAAGAAATGCTACTGTACATGTATCTTCTAATGATATAATTAAATAAATAGCACTATAAAACCAAATTCAAAGTCCATAACATTATTTTCTAAATGAAAGAAATATACTTTAGGTATTTGATAAGCTACAATGCTAAAATAGTTATTTTTTACAGAAATAAGTGGACATTCTAAAAACTGTATTCCCAGACCTACAGAATCATAGCTAAGACCTACTTTGAGATGAGTGAAATTCTAGTGAGAGATGAATGAATACAAAAAAGGTACAAAAAGTAAAGGCTCGAACCTTAAAACCCCTTCAAGTACAGCTCAAAAGGAAGCAGTTAGGGAACTGAATTCAATGGAACATGAGTTAGAATGAATAACTATAAAAAGTGATCCTTTTAGAGGAAATAAAATCACAAGGCCATGAAGTAGGTGCAAAGGATCTAAAATCAAAACTGTAACTGAACAAAATTACCCACACCTCCAGCTTCCAGTTGAAGAGAATGAGTTAAATAAAGACTTCACTAAGAAAGAATCATCTGTGCAGCCAAATTACTGATCAAAGAATACCAGTTGTTATAGAGGTTGCTGGAGAAAAGTCAGTAAACAGCACAAGCCAGGTAAGAGGCCAAAAGTTCCATTCTGTATTTATAGAGAAACCTTTTTATGCACAGCTTTTTAAACAGATTTATAAATGCCAGACCTTTAAGAAACTTTACACAGAACAAATCAAAATTACCCTTTTGCTACAAGCAAAAACAGTCACACATTCCTGCTGAAATTGAATATTCAGAATTCAGAAAGACCAGTATAGACTACTAATTTCTGCTCAGCTTACTGGTTTCTGAAATTCAGCCTCTGGGAAATAACAAGTGTCATTGAAAAAATGGAAGTGCAACATTGACATTCGGTTCTGGATTATGTTTGCTTATGCATGTGCATGCTGAGGAAGTTTTTGTCATTTATTCAACCAGCAAATAACCCTGTCATACTTTCTGAGTATTTAACTTTCATAACAAAATGGTGCCTTTCAGTGGCTTTGTAATTAACTAGGATGAAAAGACCAAGCTGGGGGTTTTTTCTGTTTTGGGTTGATTTTATGGGGAAGCTTGTTGGAATGTGGGTTTTTTGTTTTTTGGTTGTTTGGGTTTTTGTTTTGTTTTGTTTCATATTGTGAAAAGAATGCTGGCTGAGGAGTTGATAAGGCAAGAACTAAAAACTAATGAAGTATTTTACTGTGGAAAATGACCCACATATTACCATTTTCCCACTCCTTCACATCATTCATGCAAACAAATTACCTGACAATGGAATTGTGAATCATTTTGATGTGTACAAACTACATGCCATTGCAGCATCACAGACACAGCTCAGTTTTACCACCTTGATTTTTCACTAGGTTTTTCAAAAACATCAAGTAACAATTACTGAGACTATGCAAGTACTAGATTGAGATGCCAACTTGTCCACTGAGTTTCAGACTTTAAAGAAGGATTTGTAAAATATTTATTATTTTTGAAGCTTTCAATTTTATTTATTGCACATTAATTAGTTAAGTTAAAGCATTGACAGATTTCCAAAAGAGGGATAGATAATTAAGATTTTTTTTTCCATTGAAGAGACCTTAAAAACACAGACTATGTGCTTTAAATTTGGAACTTTTATGTTCTAAAAATTAAATTGCAATAAAAAAAATTCTTAATTCTTTTACCATGTGTACATAGATAAAATTTCAAAGGTTTTTAATTAACCTTGAAAGATGTTCAACAATAAGACCTTGGAAGAGCTAATCATTGCCAGACTGGAAAAAAAAAACAGAACTAAGCAACTAGGCAAACCAATGATCATTAAAAGGTGACATAAACTGTTTGTTCCTTCTTTTGTAAAAGCCCAGTTATTATAGTTTATTTTGGGATGAGCATGAATGCAGCTTATGGCCTCCATGTTGGTTGTGCATTTCTTAAAGACTTCCTATTTTTTTAGTTACTTGAAGTGTAATTTAGCTAGGTACTTGTATTGAAAAGTAAGATTCAACTGGAATTTTGCTATGGAGATATACATGACGAAAATGAAAGCGAGTTATTTTCTGAAAACATGACTGACATGATTGCTGGCATTTCAATCTTGCAGGGTCCTTCAGCAGCAAAACTGACTAATGTTAAATGATGAAGGTTTCAGATATGACACTGATGTGCCCATATATGGGGTATATTATAGGTGGGAGGTTGTAGTACAACCTCACTAGATGCAGTTGTTTACTTATAAACTAAATCTTCAGAGGTAAGCTGTTATTAAAAAGTAAATTCTAAATGGAGTGATTTAGATTTATAACTCAAAGCACTTGAATATGACTAATTTGTGATGCATATTTTCTGTATGGGAGTCTTACTAAAGCAAAGATTCTTACTAAGCCTTTCATTTAAATTAGAAGAACAACTTCCCCAATAAATTAAAATTCAGCATCTTCAGTGAGCTAAATTTTGATCAAAGCAAATTGCAACTCCAGGAAATACTTGTAAAATTGCAACATTCAGTATTTATCTTCTTAAAGAGCATCTTCACTTATTAAGTAAAAACATTTGAAACATATTCCTAATGGTGGGCAGTTGGGACACCTCTTGTCTTGCACTGAAAATTAAACTGGATTGTGACTATCTGGTCAGTTTCTTATCCATAGAATTGTTTGAAGGTTCAAATCCAAAATCTATGTTTGGCCACCGCTTGATTTACTTTTTTGAAAAAGTAAATCTATTTGAATAAAATCTGGACTGAGAATAGCAGTAACATTATTCAATTAATAATTGGAAATTACTGTTCTAAGTGCTTCCTCTGAGATGAAAAATCCAATAAATGTAAATGAAACTGCTGAAAAGTCACATTAAATCTGAATAGTTCCTCAAAACATGAATGAAATTGAAATATATATATAGGGGGATTAGAGAAAAGAGGTTTTAAAAACATAATAATTTTAGCAATATCTTTTACTTTTTCCCCTATTAGGTATGGCAGACGGAGATACACATGACAATAAAAATGATGAAATACAATAATTTTCTGCTTGAATTAATTCAGTCTCCTTGAAACTTTACAACAGCTAGATATAGGAATAGACTTAAAGATTATATTGAGATTTCACAGTAAATAATTTCTAATACCACCCCCCTCAAAATTCATCATCTTCTCATATAAATAATAATTTGGACTTGCACTTTTCTTAAAATTGTCTAAATTGTTTTGGGTTCATTGTAGTTCATCAGACACAAAAAGTGTCCCTGTCTACATTCAAAAGATAGAATTAAATGAGATTATTTTCACATTTAGTAAGTAAAAAAAAAAAAATCACATTTTTACTTTGTTGTAATAGATAATCCTAGATTTTGGAACACTCAGGTTTATGCTGTAATGAACAGTTAATGAGTTTCAAAGCAGAATTGTTGTTTCCCTGATGAAAAATGAATGAATCAATGAATCAGAAGACTTTCAAACAACAGTCAATAGCTTCATAACCAGGGGACTCACCCGGAATGTAAAGAAATGGTACATAAACTTGGATATCCCAGCTACAAAATGGAAGAATGAGAAAAATCTTTCGCACCCAGTTTCAAGAACAAATAGCAATAATTTCCCATTTTGAAGTTTTCTGGAAAATACATCTGCTCACCCAAAAAACTTAGCCAGGAATGTGCATCCAATTTCATAGAATCATATAACCATTAAGGTTGGAAAAGACCTCCAGGATAATCAAGCCCAGCCCTTTACTGATCACCACTTTGACAATTAACCACAGCACAAATTGTCATGTCCAGTCAATTCCTGAACATTTCCAGGTATGGTGACTCCATCTTTTCCCTGGGCAGCCCATTGGAAAGCATGACCACCCCTTCAGCGCACAAATTCTTCCTGATGTCCAACTTGAATCTCCCCTGGCGTAACCTGAGAACATTTCCTCTTGTCCTAGTCCCTGGTGAGAAGAGACCCACTCATCAACTTTCAGAAAGCTGTAGAGAGTGATAAGGTCTTTCCCAAGCCTCCTTTTCTTCAGGTTTAACAATCCCAGATCTCTCAGCTGCTCCTCATAGTCCTCACTCTCTAGACACTGCACCAGCTCCACTGCCCTTCTCTGGACATAGCACTGGAGATGTGGCCTTCACCAGGGCTGAGTACAGAGGACCATCACTGCTATGGTCCTGCTGGCCACACTATTTTTGATACAGCCAAGGATGCATCTGCTTCAAAAAGCTCAAAAATAAAATAATTTATTATCAGCTTTTGATAAAAGTAAAGAGTATTTTCCCTTCAGTGATGACATTCCATAAATAAATAGTATGATTTTGAAAAGTTAAAGCTCAGAGGAATTTATCTGGAATTTGTCCATTAAGTCTAGCCATTTAGCTGTCTAAATTAGGAACATAGATTACTTATGTTTTATCTGTAGCCAAAATGGAGAAATTGGTATCTCTAGAGGTTAGTTACTAATGATAATGGACTGAGACTAGAGCAACAATGCAGACAACCCAAGCACCTCGAAGCTTTTACCTTCAACACCTGATCAGCAATTGATGATGTAAATTTCATCTAAATTGGGAAAATCTTGTTTGGAAATCTCACTTTAGCCATATCAGAAGTCATCTAAGTTTCTTACCCTTAGCACTTTAACTGCTTCACAGGATACCATATTTACATTTTAAAGGCAAGCTCCCTGTGCCATATGTAAATGTGCATTTATTTCTATTCTCTTTGCCATTACTGTAACATACTGATGAATTGTTATGGGTATGTGAGAATTACTGCTGCATTCATACATTTTAGTAAATCGTTTTATTTATGCTAAGGAGGCCACAAAGCAGCAGGACAATCATCCAGATTTTTAAAATATCTGTACTATAGCATTCTTACTGTATTGGAATTAGCATGCCATTGATAAATTATAATCAGACATTTAGATAAGTGCATTTGTGCACCCTGTAGACGTTTATCATATGCAAGTACATAGTATGTATTTTGAAAGTTTTCAAATGCTTCCAAATACTTCTGAATACATGCAAAAATTAAAATCTGTGACGAATCCTCACATGCATTTCCACAATGCCAAAACAGGGATATGTGGATATAATACATTTGGGTGTCTATTAGACCCAAATGCAACAAAAATACTAGTAACTCAAATTATTGAAAGTAGTTTCATTTTTCAGATACTAGAAATAAAATGAAGCTATAATATTAATTCCTTATAAGGTTGTTAAAAGGTTTCTATTTGATATTAGCACTAGTGATTATAAGCTATTACGAGTTCCTATTCCTGCTCTTTATTAATGTTCTGTTTTTCTCTCTAAAAGTAAATTACATAGATGAATACATTTAAACCTGGAATTAGGTAAGTCTTTATTGCAGTTTTAAATGGAAATTCTGCAGCTGTGAGTGGAAGTGTGAATGTGGAACAGTAATTTTGTCACTTAATATTCTCACCTTCAAGTCTGCATAGCTATGAAGCTATGCTTTTAATTTAGCAACAAAATGGAAGCAGGTGTATTTCAAACCAATTAACTGCAGTGACTGCAAGCCACCAATGGAAGTGTTAGCAAACACGTGCCTATTTGTTATGTGTACTAACCACAGGAAAGACAGCCTTTTCTGCAGGAAAGGATGAGATACTAAAGCACAGTGTAATATGGGAAGGTTGGCTGAAATATGCATCTTTTGTCAAAGACTCAGATGCTTTTATCAGGCAAGAACCACAAGAAATGTGCCACATACCTTGCAGATGCTGTAGGAAGAGGGTTTATGGCAGTAATTTACTGCTAATCTACCACTCCATTTTCAAGATGGGACTGAGCTGGTCACAGAGCAAGTTATCAGTGCCAGTCTCAACAGTTCCTTCTACATCACCAAGGAGCAGTATGCAGGACTCAGACTACGACCACAATTCAGATTACTTGGCAAATATTGCAACAGTCCAGCTCTGCTGTGAGTCTTATGGCAAAACCCTCGTCTTGTCTTTGCTCCTTTACTGTTTGTGAGTCAGGAGAGACTCAAAAATCACACTCTCATCACTGCTGCAATACAACTATTATAAATTCACCTTTCACATGCCTATCATAAATTCAGACTTTTAAGATTTAAGTGCTTTCCCTTGCCTTGCCACATAACAATGCATGTCTAGCTAAAACTAGCAAAGCAAGGTTTAGTGCTGCATCAAAATTCAATGAGGTCAGCTGCCAGAGAAACCTGTTATTCACATCCTCTTCAGGTACATTATATTCAGGCATTTTCAGAACAGAAAACTAAATCCTGGGCACCAGGACAGTCATGCCTAGGAAACAGACTGTCACACAATTTGAAAGTCATCATGAAATTAGTTATTTTGCTCTATCATTTGTAAGTTAAAAACACAGAAAAAAATATATTTTCTTTCTTCAACTATCAACAAAAGTCCTTACTAGTTTCAGGGACAGTTTAAGAGACAATAAGAAAATCTTTTTTATTTTGTGTTTTCTTCAGATCAACTGTAAGAGGTTTTTCTCTATATTACCCACTTAATAAACTGTCATGATGCTTACCACTCTAGCCTTTCAGATTACACTGAAGAGAATGTGACTGGGAAAACCTCTATTCTTTTATTCTCACACCTTCCAAAGGAATATACTTTTAGATTTAATCTTCCTTGTCCTTTAGGCTCCCTCTGGCCTCTAGACATCACTGTAAGTAAAATATTCTGGTTTTTCCAGCACAATACTCCCTCTGCTCCTTTTCTTGTTTTACATTAAAATTCCCTTTAGTATCTATACAATTTTTGCATTAATTTTTTGTCTAAATGACATTGTTCTGAGTTACTGTTAGATTTACTGTCAAGAAGAAAAAAAAATAAGAGTGTTTTCATTAAAACTTCAAATTCAGAAATTCTAATTGTCTTTTCCTTTCTTTGTAAATCTAAATATAAACCAGGGAGGAAAGGCCAAGAATGACAGTGACAAGTAAAAAAATTGCAACTCTAAAAAGCCTGAAAACAGTTCTGACAGCTAAAACATGAAACAAACTTGTTGATAGATACTCTTTCTGCACAATATGCTTTATCTATTTTCCCTGCTCTACACTGAGAGTGAAAAACAGATTTAAAAAGTAGTCCATCATTTGGTAATGCTGCTAGGATAAAAATACCAAAAATAATACAATTGGCTGGCTTGATATAAAAATAAATACTTTTTAAAAAACTATCTCCCTTTGATGTTTGATGAGACTTTCAGATGCAACTACCAATCTCACCTCATGCTTTCAACCATAAATTGGAACAGGAATTTTTCAAGTGAACCTAGCATTTGCCTACTTCCAGTATCTTGCTTTGTTGAACTTGGAAGCATCTGGGGTCATAGCACAATATCCAAGTACTTTTCAAATTTCCCATGCTGCTGTTATCTACATCTGCGGCCAACACAACACACTTTGCAGACAGTGATGTAGATAAAGGACAGGAAAATACCCTTTTACATCCTAAGTAGTATAGCTTGCTGTCATTTCTATCACACTTTATGAATCAAATTGCTTTAGAATGATGATACTTAAGGGAAAGTTCTCTACTTGAGCTAAATGACATTTTGGCATTTGCAAATAAGATAAGGCTGCCTGTAAGGACTGGAAGGCATTTGTTTGTACATGATTGTGCATGTGTGCCTGCGAATATGTGTGCTCTAATCTACTCTCTAGCAGTGTTTTTCTAGCATACTCACAAAATAAGGTTCAAATATTTTACAAATCTGATAGCTTCAATTAAAACCAAGGTATTTGCTAAAGAACAGTTACCATAAAACTGAATTATAATGCTTCCTAAGTAGGAAGGGTTAGATAATCATATCCCACTATACCCATTACTGATATTAGTATTGTCAGGATCAGCACCAGTGTTCTTCAGGTATTAAACCAGTAAAATTTATACTATTCATATTCAATTCAGTTTAACAATGACTGTAACCTATGACATCAGGAAGCATGGACATGTAGTTTAGTGTGGGCTACCAGCTTCAGCATGATGAGTTCCTGAAAAGAGAGGATCCTTCCTCTGACTGCTTTACCTTGCTAAGCTCACTCATTCTACCCTTTCTCATAATAAAGTGTGCTTATTTATGCAGCTTTCTCACCTTCCCCTCACTGTACCAAATTTTAGTCAAAAGTGAAGTTGACAATAAATCCCAAAAGCAATTAACCTACATGCAAATGCATATAGTGATCTCTGGCTTTTTTGTCATGCTACCCACATTTCATTCTAACCAATGTGTTATAGCTTAAAAAAAACCCCTAAAGAATATAAATAAAACTACAATGAAGAGGACTGTATGTAATATGTTAGTAAGAACTAAGATTAGAAAGAAAAAAAAATTTACTGAATTTATATTAGATGACTTGTGACTAGACATAAAAAGGAACTATTTGAGCTCTGCTAAGGCTTATTCCTCTCTGATCATTAAATTCAAAACCAAATCAAGTTCAAAAACCAGTTAATCTTCAACAGATGATATAATTAGCTCTGTAGTAAAAAATTATGTATATTCTACATTCTCTATAGCCAAATTATTTCCCTGTTTCTCTATTCTTTCATTTAAAAGATTTCTGTATTTTTAGTTGATTAGTTGGCATGAGGTATTTTGTGGGGCTTTTGGTTTTTTTTGGTTTTTTTTTGTTGGTTGGGGGTGGTTGTTTTATTTTGTTTGGGTGTTATTTTTGGATTTTGGGTTTTAACTGATAGATAGCATCCCTTGTTTTTCAACACATTGTTCTGCAGGGCCTCAAGACCGATATGAAATTCTCTTTGAGATTTTTTCTTCAAGCTGCACAGCACCAACTTCTTCTCTCTTCCTCAGAAATAATTCTTCTGGACAACTAATCAGTCCCATGGATGTTGGTTCTATCCAGTTGTTTACTGAACAATGATACACCAAACAGGACTAAACTCTTTGAAGAGGACCTTGCCAGTGTGGAAAAGGTGAGAAGCTCTTCAGGGCCTACTCCTGTTTCCACATTCTAGATTCATATTTGACTTTCTTGTTTGACATGATGCTTTTGACCTTTGATCAAAATGTTTTCTAAATCTTTTCCTGGGAGTACCTTTAGGTATTACTTAGGATTATTTTGAGGTTTGAAAATTGACTGCTAGAAGTCAATTTGATTTTGTTTTGCTGTTGACTTTCCCTATAACTTTGGAGCAGGGGATGTTTTAATTTGAAATAATTTTAAGATTTTTTTTCAGCTTCACATTCTCAGCAACATTTCTCACATTACTTTTTCAACACCGTGTCATCCTAACAATCTGTATTTTTTTTGTACAATCTTGATATTTTTCTTCCCCCAATGGATGTTTGTCTCTGAAGTTAAAAGTCTTTTGAAGTTAAAAGAAACAAGAAGGCCTCAAATATTCCAAAATGTTGTCACCAGGCCCTATGCATTAGATAATTCCTTTTCTTTATCAAAAGTCTAATCTGTTTAATTTTTTTTGCTTGGTGGTCAACATTACCACATAGGGCAAATAACCTTTCTTCAATACCATGAAGTACAAATAATAATTTATTTTGAATCTCAGAGTAGTTATATAGCTTTCAGATGCATCCATTTCTGCCTGGATATTGCGGTTTTTTTCTTCATTCTATTTTTATGAGATAATTTTTACCACAGATAATGTCATGCCTTTCATAGAATATGTGTTGATTTTTACCACCTCTTACTTATGGAATTTACATTATCTATTCTGAATTTTTAAGCATTTCTAGCTATACTTCTTAAACTTCATAACACATACATATGTACTTTCAGAGCCTTGAGCAAAGCCACATTGTAATACACAATTCAAATACAAACTCCTATATATATTGATGATATTTTTCTACAGCCAGAATAAATGGCTTATTATGTTTGTGTCTTGGTGTGCTGAATTTAATGCTGTCAGACACTGTGAAATTTAAACTCATCATTAGCCACAATGAGGATAGGAATTTAAATTCACAATGTAGGCTGAAAGCTGCAGGCCATATTTTTTTTTAAATAATTTTTTTTTCTGGAGTTGCTTTCTGTGTGCAAAATTATTCCTAGCTTATAGGAGTCTGCTATGAATAAGATTTGAAATGTATTGCAGAGCAGACATTATTGGAATCTATGCTTTTCACAGCTTTACCTGCATACCTGCTCTATAAACTAATGTAGGGAAAACAGTGAAGTCCAAGATGTTACTGGTGGTGAGCTCTTTTCCTCTGAGTAAGGCTTTGCATCAAACTGTGACTGCCATGAACTCAAACAGTCCTCAAACCTTCATGTGAGGCTTTCTGCTACTTTCCACCTAAATTTAGAGTCAATTCATGTACGTTTGTAAAGGATGATGTATGTCATGACAAATGCTTCTATAATCTCACCATGCAGTTTGTGGTTACTAAATAAATTAGTGTGTGCTTAAAGCTGGGATAAAAATTTGCTCAAGGTTCAATAAAAATAAAAAAGCCACTTTGTAGGGGTTTCTAGTATTAGTCAGGGAAAATGGAGTGCACTTCTGACATGTATTACATGTCTTAGAGAAAGAGGTACATCAGTATATTCTTAGTGAAAAGTCAGATGCCAACAATATCTCCTGAAAAAGTAATGGTATTTCTCCTATTCTGAAAGCTTTAAAAATTGAAATCCAAATGATTTCATCTTCTAGCACCCAATGAGAATACTGCTCCAGGACAAAGCAAAAATTCTTTGGCCTGTAGTGTCACCATTATAGCGTGAGTATTTGGAGGCAAATGCTCTTTTTTATTGAACTGAAATCCTACAGTGTTCTGCAGCCTGACCCTAATCTCACACAACATTTTTTTTTCCAGATATAAATAAACCACAAGCAAGTTCTTTAATGCAAAAAAAAGGAAAATAGGAATGTTGGAGCTCTTTTATGATTCACCTTTCCCTCCTGTGAGTAGTTATATCTTAAAAATAGAGATGGGTCTGGCTGCTGCAATTTAAATGTGCATTTTCAAAACTACAAAGCCTGAGGGCATGTGAGTGTCAGACTGAGCTCAGGTTTAACTCAGAATGTTGCTACAAAATCTGAACCCAATTAATACCCAGTTCCTGCATCAAAGCCTTCTGAAAGTTTAGAGTGTGTTTTCCAAAGAAACTGTTTTGGTTTGATTTAAAAGTTAGCTTACTAAGAGTGGAGGAATTTTCCACTGAGATTTGACCCTTGTCTAGTTAATGTGGATTTGCCTGATGTCATGTAATTCAGATACCTCAAACTAGAATTATTTTAAATTGCATCTGTAGACTTTACACAGTCATTCAGCAGGAAACGTAGACTCTGACTAGGTATGTGATGCAGAAATTGGCAGTTTTTCCTAAAAGCATTACTTCTTACATTGGCCACAAATATCCAATAGAGGATACTGCTGTTAATCTTGGTGTTAAAGGTTTAACCTGGAAATCAGATTCACTTGGTAAGTTTGAACCAGCCTCTGGATTGATGCTGCTCTGTACCAGAACAGGGAAAATGTTCATTCACTAATCTTGAGAAACTCCTGGCTGCATTCTGCAAAGCAACAGCTCAGACAAGAACAGAATCAGCTTTAAAAAAATAAACCCTATTTAATAGAATTAAATGGATTACAGCCCAGAAGGAGAAGAAAGGATTAAAATCTGTTTTCTCTTGTAACTGATGTTATCATGAAAAAAAGGAGGAAAAAAAGTGGATTACTTAAGGAGAGTTATTCAAAAAGTATGGATTACAGAAAGGTTGATTCTCTAGGTAGGAGATGATTTTCTTCTACCTTTATTGTGAAAGAGTGTTATTTAGCTGTTTGGGTGGGTTTTTTTCTTTTCCTTTCTTCTGCCTGACTATATGCTGGTTTCATCTATTTCTCAGTCTACAGAACAGGCTAGATAAGTATTTTTCACTGAAATGGCTGTAGAGGAACTGACTATGTTTTCCTGCTCTGACAGAACTCTCTGCACATTTGTCTGCTTTTTTAGTTTATTCCCTTTTCAGAAAAACTTCTTTTACTAAGACTTATTTCACTTTACATATGTTTCTGAGACCAATTCTTCTTTTGCTTCCCCACAATTTTAAGTGACAAAATCAAAATTGTTATTTCGCCAATAAACTGTTATTATCCTTAGGTTAATGTATTCTTCCAACAGTCTACACAGTCACCTCCAGGCTGGTGTAAGTTAAGTACACACTGCTTGGAGTCTGAGCTGGCTGGATGCGTTCTACCCTTAAATAGAAGATCTAAATTTATTTAAGCAATGTCCTTGATAATAAATTTACTTATTCATTTATTTATTCTCACCATTTGTAGCCTTCTCATAAAGCTTTCAGTTCATAGACAGGTTTGAGTCAGATATATAAATGTGATTGTAATCAGCTCTGTAGTTGTACCTCCAGAGTCATGCCCTGACAGGTTGTTTTGTCAAGTGGTTAGACTAATAATATCTTTCAGTCAGAGTTCCCTTAAAGGCAAGAATAGACATTAAGTGCTTTCCTGAGACCTAAACAAGCTTATCAGAAACCTTATTAATCACTGGACTACATATTAATGTATTCATTACTCAGGAAACACAGAAATCCTATATATGTGATGCATTTTTGTTACTGACAAATGATGACAAAAGATTTCAGGTTCATTCAGTGCTCAGGATGCCAAGAATTTGTCATATCTGCTTAAAGGATTAAATTTTAGCACCACATCAAATACTGTTTTATTGTGGTCAGATAATTTGGCTCCATAAGCCACCTTAAAATGATTAAATGCTTCCCTTCATCTTATGCCACTTCACTCTCCAAACTCCATCTGTCCTGAACAGCAATCCACCCACTGAACATGGAAAATCCAAGATCTTCTTTCCCATTCATACTGAAATTCCTATTCAGTCTCTCTATGCACTAGATATAAATCTACTGTAATAACCACATACATCAAATAATAAGTTATTTTTCTACATTTCAGTACTTGTTATAAATATTTTATTTCTACTTCTCCAACCTAATTTCCAATTCACATATATTTCCTCATAATTCTGTCATATTTCCTTTTTATAGCCATAAGCCGTATTTCTACTTTATCATTTCCTTTTAACTACCCTGGAAGACCTTTCTATATTTCAATTACCTGCAGACTCCCAGTCCTGTAGCATAGTCTTAAAATCAAAACTGAAGTATTGATGCACTTCTCTGCATATTAATTCCGATTATTATTAGAATATTATTGGACTATAGGTATGCTGGAACCTTCTGAAGCTTCCTTGACACATCAAGGCTCTCCTCTTTTATCTAGTGAAGTCAATGACTGATCAAAAGCCAGACTGAACCCACTGTAAGCAAATACTTCAGTGTAATGAAAAAGATACTTGCAGCCCTTCACATACTTTTTCCTGACAGTGTTTTGGTGTAAAAGTATATTTGGCCCATATACATCCTGCTATTAATCTGAGAAAGCTACCACAGTATGTGTTCTACTGTCCTCTTCCAACTTCCATTTTTCCACATGATTGTGCTATTTGACAAGGAAGAAGGGTCTTAGAAAGTCATAATGACCTGCAATTTTTTTATGCTTTTGTTTCTCCTAGCACTTCTAGCAACAATGTGCAAACCTTTGTACAACTGCAATTCCCCCAGTGAGAACTATTTCTACGTTTGAAATATGGGAAAAAAGTGATCTTCAACCAATTAGATCAGGTCATACAATACAGACGTGGAACTTCATGTATCTGAGAAATTTGTGTTTCCAAAAATTATGAAGTGGTTGAACTCTACAGAACTAAAATCTCGGTAAAACTATAACTGACAAATTTCTAAGCAGCTCCTTATTTCTTTTTAGAGAAAAAGTATTACTGTTGACGTGTTAATTATCATAATAAAAAAATTCAGTTCTATCCAGAAAGGACTTCAGGTCCTGGGCTAAAACAGACTACACCACCCAGACATGCAGCAGTAAGAAAGAAAATAATTCAGAAATTAAGAAAGTAGTAGGAAACAAGATTAATTCAATTTCCTTAAAGGTAAGTAATATTTTCCAAACAATTTAGACTGGGTTATTTAGAAAAAATTATATAGCTGATTTGCAACATCTAGAAAACATAATTGGATTTGACTGCAGAACAGCAATGGCTTCTGATTGATGACCTATCTAATTTAATTTACAAATCTATTTTTGATTTGCCTTTTTAAAGGGTAATTAATAAACATAAAAAGCCACATGTGCAAGTATAACTTATATAGAAGCTATGTAAACCTGGAACAAAAGAATCTATACTATTGATTTTATGAGTCTCAAAAGAAGGGTCAGAGATAAAATCATGTTTAAATAAAGAACATTATAGAAAAATGAAGGAATTACATAGATCAAAAGAACTTGCAGGAGACAACATGAGAGTTAAATTACTGTCTCTTTTCCTTTGAAATCATAGAGAGAGAAATACCCTTTGAGTATTGAGAAATACTCAAAAGTGCTCTGGCAGGACAAAACTGCCTCATGATGTGTGCTTGTACTCTCATGAACAAGGCTGACCATTGCAGTTCTGTTACAAGAGTATCTTACAGAGATCATATTCCAGGTAAAAGAAAAATGAAACAAAAGCAAAGGGAAGAAAATTTTGAACTAAGATTTAAATAAGAGAAGTAAAAATCAAACAGATACTCTTGTTCTATAGGTGCAGAGAGACAGAAGAAGACCCTGTGATGCTATAGATGCCTGAAATGGCAGGGTGAATATAAAAAAATGGAGAAAGGCTTAACCATGTGCAGAAAGAAACCCATGAGCCTGCCAGAAAATGAGCTTTTTGTTACTACTTGTTTCCCCAGTTCTTTAACAATATGTTCGCTTCACCAAGCCTTTCTCTTTCTTCTCTCCAAATCTCCATGATACATGTTAAACTTGGTGGCAGGAGGCATCTCTGTTCACAAGGACAATAGACAATTGCAATTTTAATAGCTCTCTAACAACACAAAAATCTGAATCCTATGTCTTCTTTCCTTGAGTAATAAAGCAGAAAAGAGCTTATGCAGTTAAAAGAAAAAGCAAAACTGGTGATGTAAGGAAGAATAAGAAGTTCAACTAGAACAGCCAATTGCCTAATTTTAAAGTGAGAGACTCTTAGTATACAAATAGATAAATGCAATATCTCTGAACCAAAAAGTACTACTTCTGATACTATATTTTTCTTATCTGGAAAATAAATTGAATAAATTACTGCCCTCTTTCTACCATACCTTTCTGCTTGGAATAGGCTGCCTACATAAAAATTTACAAATAAAAATGTTACAAAAAATAATCAGTGAGAAGCTGTCAACTTAATCTTTCAGTTTTTATTAATCAAGAATTTCTTAAACTGACTTATGATAGACTGCTTTTAAAAGCTGAGCATTAAAAACATTCTTCTGAATAGAGGAAAAATAATATACAAAAAAATCCCACATTGCCATGGTAGTTTACAAATGCCCATAAGCATACTTTGAAAATCAAGTACCAAAAGAAATAATTTATTGGACACATTCACAGTGAAGTGTTTTCAAAGAGACACTATTGATTGCTACAGAAGAAAAGAAAATAATTTCATTGCAGTACTACCCTTAAATAAATACATGTGAGAGATTTATCTCCAAATAAGCACATCTTATTTTCCCTTTTTTTATATTCATCTTTTGTTGTATTTCTTCTTCCATAATTCCTTTCCTATATTCACCCCAAGGCACCATGATAATGAAAAACACAAGCTTGAGAAAAATAAACTAAAGAAAAAAATTCTGGTTGATGTTTGACATTATGATTTCCTGCCAGGTTTCATCAGTCATATCATGCCATGTGGAGTAATACAGTCTGATTGATGTTGCTCATAGGGACTCATCACCTTTCATGTGTTTCCTGAAGAATTTAAAGGTATCACACAATCTTTGGATAAAATTAATTCTTATGGTGCCAAATATTTGATTAAAAATAAAGATCATGACATCAAAATTTATGAATGCATTTCTCAGTGGTGGGGAATCTAATTCTTAGTGCCATTTATAAGTTGTTTTATTTTTTAACTTATGAGAGATACTTTAAAATCTCCTGTGTCAATTGTACATTTAAGATTAATTCTCTCAGCATTTAGTATTATGACCAAGTTTGAGCCTTAGCAGGATTCCGCATGATTCTCCTTTTCCACGTTATGCCTGATGGGGCCCTCCTTTCCTGCAGATTGCTGAACACCTCACTACCCACGGAAAGCAGTGAATTAATTCCTTTTTTCGCTTTGTTTGTGTGTGTGACTTTTGCTTTACCTATGAACTGTCTTTATCTCCACCCATTAATTTTCTTTTTAATTTTCACCCGTCCACCTCTCTCCCCCACCCGCACGGGTAGAGGAGCGAATGCAAGGTTAAATTGCTGGCTGGGGTGAAACTGTAACAGTAACCTTTATTTCATTATAAACTAATATACCCAAGTCAAGGCAAGGTTTTTCAGCTGAGCCTCGTGAAATCTTAATTCAAATCAAAGTTAGACTTGATACCTTGTATACAGAAAAAACAAAGGCTACCATATATATAATATTTTTTATTATTGTGAAGGAGCATTACCTAAACAAATGGCACACACACCACAAAACAATAACTAATGGTAACATATAAAGCCAAAACACAGTGGTAAGTGTGATTTGTACCACAGTTGATCCTGTAGAATTTAAATTTAAATCTACCTTTAGAGGAATTGATATTTAGATTATGCAATATCTTTTGGTTGGTCAAACAATCTCTGTTAACGAGAAGACGTTTTCTTCTCCAGCGGACTAAAATTTTGTAGAAGATTGATAGTTTACTACTAAAGGTATTAAAAAATATATGTTTACATGCATTTAGAATCTTTATTATTACCATACCTGTTACTTTCAGTCTGTCAGCTCCAATGACAATCTCATCTTCATCTGCAGAAAACAACACTCTTCCACTGTCACTTGCTCTCACTTCAAATCTCTTACACTGAGCTTCCACAGCATCAGCCCCTGAAATCAAGGAAGTGATCATTACATCTAAGATATTTTCTGAGAATTAATCATCGGCATAAATTGAATATCCAAAACATATTGAATACATGATGCTTTATGAAAATATTTGGCTTTCTGTAAGCCTGATAAATAATTTGCATTATGAAATACTGTTAAAATAGTTTACAGAAATAACTATGAAAAACATCTATTCAGCATTATGTGGAAATCAACACTAATATTTAGAATGTACTTAAACACTGAGATCTTGAAGTGCCAATTCAGACAGAGCTTTCTGGGGTTTGTTCAGTTCAAACTGCAGTTTCTTGCCAATGAAAAAATAAAGATAATGCATGACCCTATTCCATCAAGACACACAAATAAACACAGCAGAAAACTGTATTTTTCATTCACTTCTACTGCAAACTTAGAGAATAGATAACAAAAACAACAAAACACAAAAACAAACAAAAAACATGGACTAAGATATCAAAATTTCTGGCATATTTTATGAAACAATATTCCCAAATGTCTCAAAGCTCAAAAATCCTAAAACAATTCTGGAATTGGACAGATATATGGATTGATCTAACTGCAATGAAGACGGTTTGCAGGTACTAAGGCTTTTAAATTTACTATGCTTTTCAATTTACAGGTCTTTAGTACACAAAACTCTCTAGTGTTTTGTGTATGAAATTGTTTCCCAAAAATTTATTTTATTAATAAGTGAAAGCAAACACCATTTCTGAAAATGGTGTTGAAAAGCAAACCAATCAACTTCATATGGCACAACAAGACATAAAGCAAGATACATTTTTTCAAGGAATAATAATCTGAAATTTTCTCTATGACCCATAATTAAACTGTAATGTATTCCTGAAATAAATCTATATGCATATAAGTTATGTGGAGGGCATTATGGACAAATAAATTTATATATGATATTTCAGTTTAATAATCTGGTTTAAAAGTTTGTAAAAACTCCTGCTCCATAATATGTAAGGTTTTAGTCTAATATGCAAATGCATAGTATCAAAATATGTAATAAGGAATATAAAAACTGTGATAATTAATTTCGGTCAAGGAATTGCCTTAGCAGCTCATAATTTGCAGAATCAGCTATGTGATCAAAACAGTTCCTCTTACTTTTCAGATGAACTTATGTTTGTACTGTAAAAAAAAATTCTGGCTATTTTTGATTCAGAACAAAAAAATAAAATGAAAAAGAATTATCAAAATACTTGTGATGATGCCTTTTGTTGAATTTATATGTTTATTCAGTAAATGTGTCAAATGGTATTTTTCCCACTCCCCTCCCCGACTAAAGTTTTTTTAAAATTTGTTAATCAGGTTGTTGGCTTTAGTTTGAAAAAATACAAAATCTTTCTAAAAACAGAGGCAGATTTCATATGCAGGTGTTTGGGGATTCACTTGTCCTGCAACCATACTTATGCTTCGGGAAACCAAAGGATAATTACAAATTACTTAATACTAAATAGTTTCATCTTTATTTAAGAGCTGATGATAGCTTAACCACCTAAAAGAAAGTGGCATTATAAGTACTGTGACATTACTAATTTACACCCATCAAAGTTTTTAGCTCTGTAGGGAAAAGAAATTAACAAAAAATGTGGTAGAAATCAAAAAGAGAAAAGACCTGCCACATTCTTAGTCATTATATATCACTCTAAGTGACAGCCCATGTTTCAATAACAGCTTTTACAAACTTGTGATGTATTTAGGATAATATAGGTTTTCATTTAAAAATGACTTAAATAACAATGGTCTGGAACTTTGACTAAGGAATGCATATACTTTAGATACTATTTGTGCTGCTTCAGAAACACATTGTATAAAAGTACACCTAGAATTCAGCTAGTCCAAAATAGCATTACAGGAAGTAAATAAATTTTAATGCTAAAATAAATGGGTTTTTACTTCATGTTTCACTCAGGACTCAATAGTGTATTACTTGTATTACTTATTGCTGAAATGGTAGTTAGTGGGTTCAAGGCACTTGAAAGATTACTAAAAAACATAATACATGTTACATCTGTCTCTTTGGCATAGAACCAGGTGTGAATGTTATAAAACTGGTTTAGAAAAGTTGAACTGTCTACAGAGTACTCAGTGCTAGCAAAATGGAATTCTGTTTAGTTTCATTTTTATTTCCCAGTTGAAATAGGAGCAAGCAGTTGCATTTGCAATGTATTAGGGTATTATCTTCTTAGTTGTAAAGCAAATTGCTGTGTTCCAAAACCACTCTACCAACATACACGTCTCATGAAATGCCTGAATCTTTAATAGTGCTACTAATAAAAACAATGTCAAGTCTTTGAATATTATGCATGAACAAAGGAAGTATTTTGAAATTCTAATCTCAAACTTGTAGAGCCATCACTATTTTCAGCAAATCATATCTGCTTGAATAATGCATACTTCAGTCCAGAGAATCATATATGAAAATCAATCTTCTACATTCTGTTTGGAAAGGTAATTTCTATCAAACACATGGCTACCAGAAAAGCTGTTTAGCTTTGCTATTTTTTACTGTATTGTTATTCTACTTCATCCTAGACATGGAGTTGGCTACATAACAGCTTTAATCAGGTTTAGGAGATGTCTATGACAAACTCTTTTCTCATCTTGTGTTCAGGAAAACTATTTACTTGTAAATTCAGATACATAATTCTCAATTAAATTATTATGTTTCTGTGAAATTCCTTTCATTTAAAGTATATAGATGAAAAATATGTGTATCATATTCATATATACATGGTATGTAATGATGGTTTATAACACATGCTTCGTGCACAGCAGTTGTATAATTGAAATTATCGTTAAACCAGCTACATTTAAAATGGTACAGAGCCTAAAATTGTTCATTTTAACTGTAGTGAAGATGCATTAAATGAAAATATTGGGCAGTACATGCTGTAAAAATACAGCAAATTATGGTTCTGTAATCCAGATTAACAGTAATAGAGATTAAATTTCAAAATAAAAACTATTTTGAATTTGTAGAGTTTGACTTACTAATTAATATAATAATAATATGAAGAATGCATGTTCTAACATTTTTCATTTTAAAGTCAATGATTACTTACAGTACTTCATTATTATTATTCAGAAATAATAATTAGAACCATTATTTGCTGTGATAATAAATAGAAACAAGAACTCTCCATTCTTACAAGGTTAAAATATGATTACAAACACTAGCAGTTGTGTCTGATTTCTTAATCACCTTCCATGTCCACCTGGCACACAACAGACACAGAAAAGATAAAAAATCAACAACCTTAAATTGAATATAGGAATTAGAATTCAAATGGAATTACCACAAACTGGTTCTTGTAAATAGGAAATATGATAGAGTTCAATATACTTTCTTCTAGTTCTCCAATGAAAAATGGGTTATTTAAACATTTATTAAATGCAGAGTTTTATGCAGAGTCTGGATGACAAAGAAAGTTACTTTTATGAGAATGTGTTGATGCTTCTGAGATTGGCGATTAAATAGATAAAGCATTTTTAATAAAGATTCAACAGTCATCTGGGTCTAAGATCAATTTTTGAGAAGTATACATCTAGATATTTTTTTAATATTCATAGGAATTATAGATATTATGGTATTTTGGACAGCAGAGATCTTAAAAAAAATTCAGTGAATGCAAGAGCGATTGTGCAAATGAAGGATTTGTAGCAGTTGAACAGAACAGAAGCATTGAGGAATTTGGAAAAGAAAAAGAGAACTTTCAGCTGAGAGCAAAACTTCTACACAAGCAAAGATTCACAACAATCAAAACATATTCTGTGTTCCGTTTGCTGAGGAAGGGAAGGGAACACCTTCATTATAACTAAAAAGTGTGAAAGTAGAAGGTAAAAGATCCATTAGCTCTCTCTCTCTCAATAGTTGGTAGCCATGCTACCAATGGTAGAGATGTCAGAAAGCTACTGTTTCTAAGAGAGGTTGATCTTCAAGGTTTCCTATTCTAATTATTATCTACTCAGACAAGGGAAGCTGGAGCAAATGCTGGGTGAGAAGAAAAAAAGCACACATTTGTTACCTTTTGTGGAAGTGAACAATAACATCTGTCAACATAAATTATTGGAATAGGAATAAAGCACACATTATTATAAGAGGAAACTCAGTAGAACCATCTGGATCAGGCAGGAGACTTCCTTCATCATGACCTACAGACCCAGTAATATCCATGAAAGATTAGTCATATTACAGGTTTAGGACTTTGTCAAATGACATCTGACAGAAAAGTTCTGCCCTCCCAAGCTGGTTTTACTTTTAGGAACTTTGTAGAATCATAGAATCATTATGGTTCTAAAAGACTTCTAAGGTCGAACATTAACCCAGTACTGTAAGATCCACTGTTGATATGGTATATCAGTTTCACTGAAAAACACATCTGAAATATTGTCTGTCACCTCTGCAATAGATAAAATACATCCTGCGATCTGTCTTCCTCGTGCACCTTGACATTGGGACCCCAGCTATGAAAATAGTATGTGGGAGTAGCATACCAGCAGCAGCAGACAACACTCTCCATCCTACTTCTAGATAAGGCCACAACAACTCAAGAGCAATTCTGAGCTTTTCTGCCTACTACCCCTAACATATGGTAATTTCCATGAGACTCAGGAATTACAAGGCTGAACAGACCTTTGGTCTGATCAGATACAGCTGTTCATAATTTCATCAGCTATGAGCTATACTCACGGGGGAATGAAAGCAAAATGTGATTCTCTGCTTCTTGAAGCTTGTTTGAGCTTTAAGTCAACACATTTATTTTGCTTCTGTAATGGTTAAAAGGATGTGCATTGTCTGCAATTTTAGCTATAATATCTTAATTGCTTATATGGCTCCTTAAATAAGAAAGCCAAGCAAGACACAGGAAGATATGTCAGGCACCAAAATTTATCTGTAGGACTTCACACTGTATGTTTTGCCCCTTTTATAATCCCATTAAGGTTAATTTACTCAAAACATGATCTAGATTCATTAACTGAGTCTTGCAGCAAGTAAAATTACTTTTGTATCAGACTTATTTTTCTCACAATACTAGAGACATATTATAAACATACAAAAATATAATAAACATATTAATAATAAATAAATATACATGGTTTCTGTAAATGGATAAATTTTTAATTAGATTATTAAATGAAGTATTTAAAGTATAAAATAAATAGTAGGTTAAATTTTAAATAAATATATATTATTTTTTATTACCAGTTCTATGACATTCTCTTTCCTACATGTTTTCCTTTATTGTCCAGGAATGTTTCTTTGTGACATCGATAAATAGCCACAATATGTTAACTTCTTTTTATAGCTGCATTTATCAACTTAGCTTTCATTGACAAGCACAAAAGTCCAGCTCATGCAACTGTATTATTTATAAATCTAACATATTTTGTGCACTGCAAAATGTGAATGGGAGTAGAAAGCTAATCAGTTTTTCTTAGTCATGATGAATGTAACCTGAATATTACTAAGTCCTAAGAGAATCATCCAAGTCTTCAGTCTTATCCTTAACCCTGTAAATATTAGCTTTTTGTGATGGGTTTAGTATTTACAACATAAATAATTTACAAAACTGAACATATACCTTTTGGAAGCCAAGGCTTACTGAAGCAGTCTGGGCACTACTGCTCCATACAAAATTAGTGGGAATATTTCCATTCTCTCTGTTAGCTATGCTAGGCTGTAAGGCTATAATTATGCTGTTTGGTCACTAGATTTTATGAAAATACTGAGTTGTTTCTAAGTAGCTGCACATTCCACTGAAGAGAAATGAGAGTTAAAAATAGACAGAACAATTAACTGTGAGGTACCTGACTACCTGCTGTACTTGATGAACACCACATTCAAATCAAATAGCAAGAACACACAGAAATAGTAAGGGGAGTTATGAAATGTCCCCATTAGATAGATGAAACTCAAAGACAAAACAGGACTGTTGAATTTCTCCTTGGGAAATATAACATCTTGCAGATCATGTAAATCATTCCTTGCTAAACCTGTAACTGTTTATCATTATATATTTCCTTTAGGCCACAATTATAACCAGATTTCCCTATTGAATATTCTACCAATTTACCAGAAATTCTACTGAAAATTCACTGATGTATAAATCTCTACATCTCTACTTTATTCTTTTCTTAAAAATAAATCTGATGTTTTAATTATTTGCATCTTTTGAGACCTAATCTCTCATCTGCAAGCTGCCTAAAATACCTACAAGGCCTTTATGCATCCTGCTTTATCACTCTGAGGCAACTGGACTGAAAATGAAACTGGATGAAGCGAAATACATTCATGTAACCCAATGGTTCTTTACCTTTCCTCTTATTTATCCTCTGACCTTTTTAAATAACCATTATGGATCTTACTTTGTAAAGATTTAAAAAGAAAAGCATTTCAGTTTTGTCTTTCTTACTGGTAATATTCTCTGTAAGCATTGGACAGTTATTCTGAGACTTTTTTCTACCTGGCAGGCATTTTGGCCATTTTTTGGTGTTTTATTAATAAAAATTAAAAGCTAGCAAATATTTTTGCCCATATTCACAGAACCACAGAATCATTCAGGTTGGAAAGACCTCCAAAATCATGGAATCCAACATTTGACCTATCTCCACCTTGTCAATATATTCTTAATGTACCCTTCTTATTAAGAGATTGGCTTTGCATCTTCCTTTTTTCCCCCTACGCGATTAAAAAGATACAAATTGTTCTTCCAGATGCTTTTGGCAGTTTCCCATAGACTTTAAATAAACCCTGTTGTGACTCAAAAGTATTGTATAATATTACTCACCATGTAGTGAATTAGACTATTATAATGTTTCTGCATGCAAATCAAACCTTTTTGAGATAAAGAATTGAATTAATCACACTTGGAGAGAGAAGACCTAAACAAAGGACATAAGCTACCAGAGCACCCAGAAACTTTCTTGAAAAAAGAAATGTCAAAAAACCCCTATTTCACATTTTTATAATATTAATTCAATACTGATAGTTACTGTATAAGGAAGACCATAAAAGTCTAATTTTTACAAACTGACTATTTCTCCAATTATCTGCTTTAGCTAGGGAGTTCAAATATCCTGAAGCTATCTATGCAAAAGGTCTTAGCATTTCATATAATCACACTTTATCTGAGAAAGATTTAATGAAAGAATGTACAAAATACTGAAAGATACTCATCCACAAAAAGGCTACCACTGGTTACTACTGAGTAGTAAAACAAGAGAAAAAAATATAGTCTGATTACTAGAAAATGATAATTTTAAACCCTTCTGCTACTTTGCAGATCAGTGAAATGCATTTGCAGATTTCTGAGCAAGTTGCATCTGCTGTGATGAAGGCACAAGACAATGAGGTCTTAACCCAGCTCTCAGGATTTCTGCATTACCCATTTAGGAAATTACTTGTCTCCTTGCCCTTGACAGTGGGACAAGAGCCAGAAAGCTGTAGAAGCAGGATAAAAGCATATTTGGTCTCTTAGCTTCTGGAAGTGTCTCTTTTGATTAATGTTCTCAGTGGAGTTCATTGTTGACTTGTAACACATAAGATGCAATTCAATTCACTGATGAAGACATCTACCTCAGCCAGTAACCCTGCTGACACTGAAATTCTGCATCTTTGTGATTTGAACCATTGCCAGATTGTCTACCTTTGAAATACCCCACTTATGGAGGCTACGCTGACACCCTTGGGAAATCTGAAGTGTCCTTGAAAGAGCGTACGATCCCGTGTCTGGAAAGAAATATAACCTAGATGCAGATGGATGTGCAAATTCAGAGACAAGACCTGCAGCATAAGTGGAGTTTTTGTCTGGACTAGCTGAAAGCTTTCACATCAGAAGTATGGCAAGCCAACCATAATCACTCAACGAGAGAAAACTAAATGTGCTAAATTAGCACCTGGCTTCTTCTTCTGCACCAGAAGCAAAATGGGTAGAAATCTTTAAGTGTGTGAAAACTTTGAGGTCATAACATGTCCAGATGCTACGGGTAATACGTATGATAAAAGAGTAGCAAAACAACTTCTGCAATCAAAATATCTGTGCAAAATAGGACACAAGGAAAATCATGAAGTTTTGGAACCCTAATGTTATAATAACTTATTTTAAAGGCAAGGTAGTCCTTAATTTTGAATTGGAAAAAATGCTCACTCTCTAATATATTGATCTCTAACACGTTAGCAATTCAGTGAATGATAACTGTTCCCAGAGACTAATTAATTTTAGATTTATGGAATGCTTTTCTTCACAGGAAGAAATCTAGTCAAGTTTAAAAATATTCAGCTAATCATTAATTCAATGCCATCTGTTCATAATTCAGTTACAACTACAATATTTATCACTCTAAGAATAGCCTAAGGAAAAAGAAGTTATTTTCAGAGATATATTTATGCATTAAAGAAAGTTTTTAAATCCATAATAAATATATCTTTACCAAATGTACATGTTTGAGATAAATTACATCAAGACAGCTCTGCCCATCAACAAATGGCACAATTAAATATGTCTAATATCGGCATAATTTGGAACTTGAAACTTAATCCTGTACTAAATGGAGGCAAAAGAAAGGCAAATTATCATTTTCATTTATAAATAAGCAAAAAAAAAGCAGCAATGTTCTAGCTGGGGTTATTAATTGATATTTTACAAGGTATTTTAAAGTTTCAGTGTTACATTGAAGTTCATTCTGGAACTATATTTTTTATGGGACTTGGAGTAGTGCAATGAATAGAAATTATACTTCAATACTGATGTTTTTATAAAACAATAATAATTTCAACATAACACTAAGATGAAAGTTCTAATAGTCTAAAGATATGTGAGGGGGATTTCCATGAAACTGAAATATTTTTATTATTTATTTTTTAATATTAGTCATCTAATTTATATGAACCGGAACTTGCTACCTAAGAGGTTCACAATCTCACAGGGACAAATAATTTTCATGGGCAAACACAAACGTTTCCAAGCCTGACTGTTCACTTGCAAGAATCTCTTTCACAAATAGAAACAGGCTGATTTCCCATAGTTCCTTCAATAATAAAACTGAAAGAACTCAGACTTTTTAAAGATTATTTAGTTGGAGAAAGAATCTAAGTCTACAATCAAATTACTTTTCACCCCTATGTTTGAAAAATGTCTTTGCTGTTATTTCAACACCTTTAACACAATCAGCAGGCTGTTGAATTTCTACCTCCAAGTGTTCTCTGAAATAAATATAAAAATAAAGAACACCAGAAAGATCTCACTGCCCTTCTCTTTCTTTTAAATTATGTCTTTGTATTTAATTAACTTAAAATAGTCTTCTCAATTTTTACCCCTATTTTGTCCTTCACTCCTTAGAATAATATATTCCTGACAATATTAGTGAGCTGTCTGAACATCAGGGAAAAAAGGGTAAAAATAAAATCTTAATGTCCTGTCAGAGACTTGTTAAAAGTCCAGATGTTGTAGGTAATTTAATAATGCTTAGCACCCAGCAGCAGCCTTGTGAATGTCACAAGGTGTGCACAGCAGCTGTTTTTGAAGTTAAATGAAGCATTAGCTTCAGATAAAGCTAAAGACAAAGAATTAGGACCATCCTTGAAAGATGTATGCTGCATCCTTCAAACCCACTCCCATATCCAAAGCCTACTTATTTCCTCTAAATAACCCCATTTCTTTGACTCTTGAGATGTCTCCCACAAAAGGAAACCACATCTCCTTCCCTGCTCAGAACATTTGGGCAGTAGTTAGGCTCTCTGTCCTGGCCAACAGCATGTGGGTAACAGCAGCAGGACAGATGGCAATGGATTAATGTTTAAACACTAACACTTCTGCAGCACCATGAAAACACTAATTACCTCTTCCCACTCAGACTCTATTTCTACAGTTAAATCAATCAACTGCTCATAGTTCCAGATCCTCTGATTTGTTATGGGATCGGGTTGGATGGGATGGGAAGAGGATAAAATATTTGACAATTACAACAGAGTACCTTTTTCTCTCTTTTTCAGTGCCAATTTTCTAGAAACAGGGGAAAGGTCCAGACTTGTATTTAAAAAAAACAATAAGATAAAATAAAGAGCCTATAAAGCTCCAAAGTAAGCAGAAGACTGACATACCACTGCCAGATAGCTATTGATAATTAAAATCTACTTCAGTATACGTCCACGCTCACTACAGGTGCTCTGGGGTCAAAGTTAGCACTGAGATGAAACACTAAGGCAGCGAGCTGAGGCTCATATCAAGCAGATTGGACACCTCTCTGCACAGTCATTGCTGTACTTCTGCTCCCCTCCATAATCCCTGCCTGGAAAACACTGATTTACTGCTCCCTTTCATCATTTTCATATCACCTCTAAAGTGACAGTGGGTATAGACTACTGTGCTTTCATGAGAAAAGAAGGCTTGTGGTGGCTTCTTTCTGAAGGCTCCCCTGCAGGAAGCCAGCATCTCACCAGTCCTTAGCATGCCAGGTGTTCCTGCCAGCACCACATCAAAAATAAGGTACCAGACCTTAAAATTCCCTCCAAATTTAGATCATGGACAAACAAGGAAAGAAAACAAGCCACATGTATTTTGTCTATGGTACAAAAAGAAAAATACCAGACTATTTATAAAAGTACAAAGTATGTTTTTCTTTTTGTCTGTCATTACAGACAGAAAAGATGCTTTCCACATTAGAACAATACAACTTCAGATATGAACTAACATGAGCTGTATCTTGTATCCGAGGTAGAAATAGTCTTCCTGAGCTCAGACTGAGGGAAAGAAAAAGAGAAGAAAAGCTGGATCAAGACTCAAATGACAAAAAATTTAGAGTCTGAATAAGGTAGAAAGAAGAAAGAAAATATACTGAATGCAGAAATAAGGGGATGGGAAGAGGTCTTAAGACCTCAGCTCTGGAAGTACTGAAATTATTCATTTTAAGATTCAAAGAAGATTCTGTATAACAGAATCTGAGGATGAGGATGATAAAAATTAAAGCAAAGAATCATAGCCACTGCCTAGACATTTTGGATAAGGTGTTCCTTATCAATAATGTATTAGCACTCTCCCCTGAAATAACCATGCTGAAATTGCACAGAATTCAATTACTGTCCTACTGCTGCTTGCATTTGTGTTTATTCATAGAGAATTTTTAATTCTTGACACCTCAACTGATGTGATGTGCTCTTGCCTTTCAGGAAGGCGGTACCAGGCTAAATAATGGCAATACCTACAAGAAAGAATTACTACTTGGTCCTAATAACTGACAGAAAGATATCTTATTGCTCTATTTTTACAGCATAGTTTTCATGTAGCAATTCATGTGGCAATGAGGGAAACTTAAGATATATTTAACACCATGTATTATTTAAAATATTAAACAGCAATGTAGTGTTATGTCTGCACATAACTTACAATAAGATCATCATAATGATATGAAAGATATTGCTAAAAAGCCTAAAAATATATTTAATTTATCAAATGCAATCAGAAGTACTGTGTAAAGCAACTCTTCCTTTCAAAGAGATCTTGTTAACCAAGCACAAACTGGATAGAAAATGATTGATGTACTATATTTAATAGTTTTATGAGTTTATTGTGTAATAGATGTGTAAAAAAGTATTATTTTTCAATCCAGTTAATGCAAGGGCTTGCCACAAAGGGATATTTGCCATAGCTGAATTTCAAATGCACATATGAAGATTAACACAGAAAATGATGCAACTAATTTACAAGTGAAATAGAAACAAAAATTAGAAAGGAGTTGTCTTCCTCTTGATGCTGAATCAAAACAAACAAGCAATGCTTTCTATTATTTGTAAATTACTTAAACGGAGAATTGCAAGATAAATATGGATGAATTTCAAATAAATAATGATGTTAATTTTTTCAGGATTAGTTTGGCAGACCCATCAAAGTGCTGGCAAACAGGTCAAAGTTTGGACCAGTTTTCAGACACCTTCACATTTTCCTAATATCTCACTTCAGGATAATTAATTAATGGGAGTGGATTATCCAGATAGTTTAGCCAAAGTCATTAAGAGTATACATTAGGCGAACTCCTATCACAAAACCTGTTACAGCACAGATTGTTTGTAAAAAGACTTTTCCATGGACTAGACAGACAGAAATTTAGGCAACGTCATTCTGCACTGTAAATTATGAGGAGGGATGAGACTTAAGATTCCAGCTGGACATTTCAACTGTTCTGAGCAACATGGCTCACTTTCTGACTGCCTCTTGGCTCATCTCACGTGCTTTGCCAGGAGGAGACATAAAGCCATATGGCCTTCCAGGCACTGCTCCATCATTCCTTCTGCAATGACTCCTGAAGATGAAAGAAACCCTTTAACTCTGCAGTTAAGTGCAAGGTAAACTAACCTGTATAAAAAAGAACAAGCTATCTCCCCTTTACCTCCATTTAAAAAATCTTACAATGGATTTGCACCACAAACTAGCACACGAGATGCATTTTCACCTCCTGATAAATTTGTTATATTCCTACAATTGGGAAGAGTGCTTAACAGGCTATAAAACTTAAAGAAATATTATACTTTAAAATTAGTACACTCAGAATGTATAGGATTTTGCTGTGTAAGTTATCCAAATATTCTCTGAATGACAACTACCTAATCTAAAAGTAACAGGGAAAACACCAACTAATGATTGCCAACAGAAAATTCCATTTAAGGTGCAAAAAACCTGAAAATATGTAAGCAATGCAAGTAATTTAGCCCAGAAATTAGGGACTCTGTGTTTATTTTTTTCTGTATTAGAAAATTAAGAGGAAGTGAAGTAACTATAAGTTGAAAACCTTCACCACAATAACTTGATAAATGAAAAAATGTCCCAAAAGAAGATTTTAAGCTACTACATATTCATTCTGAATTTCAATGTGAAATTGTCCTCTTTGTATATAACTGCAAAAACTGGACTACTAATTCATCTAAATGTGGTAAAATGAATTGTCTACATTGCTTATTTGCACACATTAAAGTGGTATTAGGGACCAAAATTTGTGTTTATTCAGTCTGGATTTCAGTTAAGGAATAGAAATTGAGAGAATGCTGAGAAATGGATAATTCATTTATCTGGCTTCGTTTTGCCATGTCTTCTTAGTGATAATAATTATCCTACTGTACCACAGTAGTTGCAAGAGCAATTGCCTTAATATGGAAATTAGACTAGCAGAACATTTCAGATTTTGGAAATCTCACTGTAGTTTGGAATGACAGGTAGGCAAACCTCTTTGTAAGCAGGAGAAAGCCTTTCTTTCACATACTCCTGACAAGTTCTAATCCATGTTTGCCCAGTTGAAAGGCAAAAACTGATGAGGGATCGTAAACCAATTCATCCCTTTCCTCCCAGCACTCTACTACACATGATACAAGAACAAGTATGCAGATAAGAGAAGAACTGAGACCATTGTTTTCCTTTTCCAACAGTAAGGAAAGAGTGTATGTGTCTGATCATCCTAAAATCACCCTCCTCTTGCAATACTTAGGAGAAAAGACCTTACATTTGAGGCTACAGTGTATGCAAACAAGATTCAAAACCAGAAACATTTCTTGTCTCATTAAGCATGTTATTAATGGATACTTAGTTCAAGTTCATAAAAATTTCAAACAAATGATTTAGAGCAACATATATACACATATTTGCACACGTACCTTATTATTATTGTTGGTACCCCATAGAGAAAGAATATATTATAACATTTTATTACTCCCACAGATGATTCTAAAAGCAAGAATACTTGAAATGTTGTGTCTTGCTTCAGATCTTCATTGATATCTAAATGTTGCAAAGAGAGCATCAGGAGTGGCCTTTAGGTGATGAGTTACTTTGAGCACCTCAGAAGCCTAGGGGTAGCAGGATGCGTTACCTGTTTAGGTATCACTTGATATAAGCATAGGAAACTGCCATACAGCATATAGGTATGGATGATGAAAGAGACTCCCACTCCCACAGTTACATACCTGCAGTTTCTAACGTCCAACAGTTTCTGCACAACAAACCAAGTACTCTTGATGGAGCACCGCAAGTAAGCAAGCACATTTTAAAGACAAAGATCTCGGAATACACAAGACAAGTTTTGTGGTAAATGCATGGAAAGGATCTCCAAGTTTGACAAGCTATTTGAGTACATCTTTTAGCAGTGTTATCAGTCGTTAGCAGTGCTGTAATTGAAAATCATACATCTGCCTGCTATTTTCAAAAAGTAGCTGCAAGAATGTGATATCATTTTGGTGTTCAAATATGTTTTCTGAATTTGCACGGCTCTGGAGATCTCAGTGACTAGAGAGACAGGTTCAGGAGCTCTCCAAAGCTGTGACTTGTACAGGTCTGGATGTCTGTGAGAGTTATGATTCTGTCTGTGGCCTGAAAGCTTAGCAGAAATTAAATGCCTTTTTTTTTGTGCATTTCAGATATCCCTAGAGTTCTTTATGAATTGAAAAGGGTCAAACAGTAGCAGAAATACCTGTCAGAAGCAATTATTGCAGTTAGGAAAAAAGCTGAAAAAAAAACCTCTCAAAAAAAAAAGTTGAAATAATAACCCAACCTGAGGATGAATTTACATTAAATACAAATGTGTTTCAGTTTCAAATGTCACGTTACATTTTTTTAGTGCTTATGAGCCTAATATAGTCCACTCAAAAGCAGGCAGAGGTATCTAAGATATGTGCACACAGCATGGAGACAAAAGACTTGTGGCTCAAAGGGAGCAAGTAATGTGCATTTCTAAGATTGTTACAAAAAAAGAATAATTTTCCATATAAACTGTGCAAACATTGATTAACAGAGAAAAAAGGTTGTGTAAAGGTAATTCTGTAGAATGCACACTGCAGAAGTATTAGTAAGTAAGGGCTGCGAGGGGAGAGATCTGACAACTTATCCAGCAAAATTCAATGGGTTGTCATCTTTTCATCTTTATTCTATACATACAATTCATGTCTGTGCTACATCTGCTCCATTGGTCTTAAATGGCATGTCTAAAAACTGAAGGCTGTGGAGTCCTCTTGGAGATCCAGACACAAACTTGGCAGTTTCCAGACCATATGTCGTGAATAGACTGGAGTACAAACCAACATCTCTTGCTCAGTTGGTATAGTTCCCAACAGAAAGCATTGCTACAGCTGTGACTTTTTCTCTGTACAGATTTTGGTGCCAGTATAAAAAATGCTGTGCTGCAATAATGGGTGTGCTCTTGGTCTTTTATGTCCTGAAGCATAACTTGAATTTATACCATTTAAACATGCAGCCACTCAATCATCCAAAACACTTAGTTACTTTTTAAAAAAAAATATTTAATATCCTTTTTCTTCACTCCTCCTAGATTAGGATGATTCCCAAGATGTCTTAATGATGCACTTTAATGACATATTTTGTCGCTTACAGAATTGAATACCCATTAAGAGTTTCACTGGATTTTTTTTCCATCTCCCTTAATGAACATATAGCCATATTCCCCCCCAGCCCAATAATAACACTTTTTTATATTAATCCATCTTCCTATTACAGTTCTAATTATATGCTCTTAAGGCTGTCTTATTCTCACATGGCACGGTTTCAAACACCACAGAAAGAATTTTTAGTTGTCCTAAAATTTGGCATGAGTGGCAATGTGGTTGCCAAACACAGGATGAGACCAGCCTATTTGCTGGTTTGTGGTATCACTTCAGTCCTGTGAAATGAAGATAAAATGCCAATGATATCACCTGTATAAAAAATGCATCATCCTTTTGAATGCACTGGCATCCTTCTTTCTTTGTAGAATGCTCCTGCCATGCATATTAATATGTAGTCTATTTTTTTACTGCTTATTATTCAACTCTCTAAAAACTGATAAGATAATGACATTTCAAAGTTTTAACAAGATTTTTTTTTCCCGAAGACACGATAATTTGCTTTTTTGTTGTTGTTTAAAACATTTTTCCTCACTGTTTATTTTCATTCCTTTCACTGGGCAGCCACACAAACAGCAGCTTCAGCACACATCAATAGTGAATGGAAAGAGAGCATTTTTAAAGACAGGGACTTTCTGGGGCACATTTACAACTAATAGGAAAAAAATATTTTCTCTTGTCAGCAAACTCTGTATTGAGTTTACCCTACCATTCTTTCAGCAAAAGTGGCCATGCTTTTACCTAGGCAAATGTAAAAACTTGTCTCTGTTCTGTTTTTCACAACAAAAAAATTTAGAAGGAAGTGCCTTAATAATATATTTTTACTCTTAGGTTCCTGTAAATTTCCTTGATTTCTTAATAGTACAACATTCAGGGTTTACTAATTCTATTGACAGTTGTGACTGTCTTTATTAAGAAGTATTTAATAGGAGATAAGGAGTATTTTAACATGCATCCAATACTGTACAGGGGATTCACAAAAAAAAAAAAAAAGAAAAACATTTTTTATACTGATATAAGAAATAACAAAGGTCATATTTGAAACAAAGAGGAAGATAGATTAAGAAATAATGTAAATAGAATATTGCAATTTAAGAAGCTTCTAGTCTCCAGAGACAGCACCAGCTGCACACCAAGAAGCTTAAGGTGTTCACCCTAATGGTGGTAACATAAAAACATACGATTTTTCAGGCCTTCATGTTTTTAGAATATCAACCTCTAGTGTGATGCCTCTAAGTAGGTCAGCCTCAATACACTCACACATATTTTCAGTGCTGGATTCACTCAGCCAGAATAGTGTCAGTGATAAAAATATTATATCTATTT
This sequence comes from Camarhynchus parvulus, assembly GCF_901933205.1. Taxonomy (NCBI): domain Eukaryota; kingdom Metazoa; phylum Chordata; class Aves; order Passeriformes; family Thraupidae; genus Camarhynchus; species Camarhynchus parvulus. The sequence goes on from NC_044574.1 coordinate 28,719,249, forward strand.
CAGCCAATGTGAATGTCTGCCATGGACAACTCACCTTTTTGCAGTTACCAGCTGAAGTAGAGGTTTTAACAATAGAGTTACCAGATGATAGAGAACTGCATTTTATAATTGCACTGGGCAAGTACAATATGGCCAGAACAGGTGTTACCTTAATTTTCCTCATCTGTACCTGCTAGCAAGTCTGGTTACCTTTGCATGCTCATTCGATGTGGTTGCTCAGGGAAACCAGCGCAGATGGTGTGTCACTGCCTGCACTTGGAAAAGACTCTTACAACTAGAAGCCACTGTCTCCAGTCACTATGAAAACAGTATAGATTACAGCTAGAGGTCCAGTTAAAATTATTTATGGGCATAACCTCAGCACATGAGGAAAAAAACAATGAATAAAACACATCTTAATCCAGAAGTAAAATGAAAGAAATGAAAACAAATAAAGTCTAAGGGGTGTCTCCTTGAATTTGATATACTAAGGTCTTACAGATGTATGTCGTTAAATTTTTTATCCCATTCCCAGAAAATATATATTGTTTTGTACCAGAACTACTAAATCACTTTTCAGTGATTCTTTTGGCCAATATTCTTAAAAATAAATTAATATCAGTACCCTTCTAGTTCAGAAAATATAAAAAATATTACTTCATAATTGTTAACACAAGAAATATGACTCATACTAAAAACAAAGTATAACACAATAAAACGAGGGGAAATACATAGTAAGTGAAACAGATAAGCAGAGGATTCTTTTGTATCCATTTCATTTGGAATTGCTATATTTTATACTTTGTAAAATATCAGTTTTAATGAATGACTGGAAGTATGTTAGCTTTTCATTTAATTTTTGTAGTGACTAGGAAAGCATTTTGTTTTTTGGGGTTTTTTTCTGATTTTTAACATTCTGTTACTCCAACCACTTTGCAGATGTGCTGATACAAATGCCCTACACAAGTGACAGGGCCAAAGCAATAGCCACTGAAGTAATGGAAGACTGACATGAAGTGTAAGAAAATGATGGTTATTTTCCCACTGAAAGTGTTGTTGAAACATATTTTGCTGAGGCTTTTTCAGTTTGTTTTGTTACAATGGTCTCAAAAATAATAATTTTTCATTAAGCTGTTTTCATTTTAGCTATTTTGAGGCATTTCTAGTTTTTCTTCCTTGAGCTTATGCTGAATCATGCTCTTATGATCCATTGTATGCAATGGTTTTTGAGTATGGTGATGAGATTCTTTTTCCTGACTTTTCAGTGATATTTTATATGTGATGATAATAAATGAAACCTATTAATAAAGTTACATTGATAAACATAACAGTCAATAAAGAACACTCACCTACAGTCAGTTGTCCAGTTAACTGTCCCATGTGATTTCTTGCATTCACTGTTACATTTCTGTCAGACTGTAAGACCAGTGGACTATCCTGGGAAACATGTATGAGACAATAAATGAGAGAACAAAAAATTGAGGTAAAATTAAGTTAGAACTTAGTATCAACATGCATGCTGAGAGGGAAGTTGTGTCAAGCATAACAGCCCTTTTTAATAATTTCATTAAATATTTTACGAGTCAAATTTTTATATTAAAGAATACCAAGAGTTCTAATTTAAACTTGAAATCTTTGTGCATACAATCCCTGCTTCAGAGATCAGATTTGAACTTGATTTCTTTGCACGCTCAAACACCCAAATTTGGGTTTTAATTTCCTGTTAATATTAAAAAGTTCCAAATTCAAAAGACCTTAATGCCAACCTGTTCCACTAGCCTTTCCCATATATTGTTAACCTATACTTTTCTAACTACCTCACCAACACTATATTGCATTATTCCATTAATCTACACAATCTATAATATTTGCATTGCACTTACTAAAACCTTACAAACACAGACATAAAGAGATCAAGATAAAGAGAATTGTTTCTCTCAGAGAAAACAATGAGAGCACTGGAAGGCGAGATCTTGTAACAGAGAGCCCTGATCCACTGCCATTATAGGTACTATTAGGGACCAAACTGATATAGCAAGGAGACAAATACTTTATGCTAAACACAGTCTTAATATCTTTTGAGTCAGTTGGCAGGATGACTATCTGGATCTCAGCACCCAGCTAGGTTTGAGTTTTTGAAAAATGTTTGCATATATAGGTGTAAGTGTATCCTCTGTTCAAAGCCAGCATAAACAATTCCAAAAATAATAGAATTTTGCTTCTTGAAGAACGAGGAGCCAGATGCACTCCTTTAGGGGAAGCGCAGATGTGTAGGAAAGGAGAAAAGCTTCAACAGAGAGCCAAGAGAAACAGCCTAGAAAAAGTGCAAACTCACCAATCATGCTCTCACTGGAGTGGGGTGAGTGCATGAGAGAAGGAAAAAAATAGGATTGTGACTGCTGCAGGAAGGCACTTTTCTTCCTGAAATCACCTGATAGCACACAACTCTTTCCCTAAAGCTTGCAGAGAGACCATGGGTACTGCAATGCTTCTGGCAGTTTGCTAGCACTCAGCATGCTTATGTATGCTTACCCAACAGCATGAAGACATCTGACAGAAACAGCTGGAGATGTGCCTTAGGTAGGAATGGCTAAAGGCTAGGAAAATATTTGGGAAATTTATTATATACTTGTTATATTAGATTCTTCCCTGGGCATCCATTATTGGTCATCCCTGGATTAAGCATGTAAGGTTAAAGAGACCTTGTATGTGTGTCTCTTAATATATTGGTTCTTGCTGTTCTTGAAAGTTTTTTAGATAAGAAGGAAATTACATAAGGAGAAATAGATAAATATTTATTTTTACCTGAATGATGCACAATTTCTCTAAAATTTTCTGTGCTTTACAGTCCTTTCCTTTGTATCCAGAGCTTTCTTGCACAAGAAACATTCTTCCCAGTTGTTTTCACTATGATTATTAACTTTAAATGACAATCGGTTTCCTGGGAAGCCTGAAATGATTCTGAGTTAATTTCAAGGAGTTCAGGTGTATTTAATCTCTCACTGGAATATGCTATGACCTCTCTAACATCCTGCCAATTACCTCTGCTTCACAGATTTTGGCAGATGAAAGAGACTGTTTGGCTTGTCCATTTTTCCAGATAAAAAGATATAATTATCAGTGAGACATTGGGTTCAATTTTACTAGTTTGAGATGAACATGTGATGCAATCAAGGGAGCTCCTGGCAACAAAAGCAGCTGTTAAGGACCTTTTTCTCACCACTTGATTTCCACTTTCCTTATGGTCTTTTGAAAATCATTAGTCTAGGCAACTGCTGCTCTGGGAAAAGCAGTTGTCCTAATAGGCATCCGCAAGGCCAAAGGTTTTAAGGAGCCCTTCTCACTTCTGTTTAGTCACTTTTTGGTTGAAACTCTTCTCAGTTAGAATAATCTTATCCTTAGCAAGGGAGGATACAGCCATGCCTATTTTTGCCAGTTCAGGAAAGGTTTGGAAACTTCTGCTCACAAAGACTGATCACAGTTGGATCTGAAGGTTTCTATCCTCTCGCCATAGAAAAATACTTAACACAAACCTCAGGCTAAAATCTGCCTCCCAGATTCTAGTTTTGAAGAAAGAACCTTGGATATCAAATTCTGAAATACAGGATAATGAAAAATTAGGCAAGCCAAGCCTTCTTTCTTCTTCTTTTCTTGTCTTATATAAAAGAAAAAAAGAGGGCTGAAGAAGTTAAGAACTTAAATCTATATCCCTCATTTTCTGATGATAAATATAGAGCAGCAATCTTAAATATTGGACCAAAGAAAATGCAGTGGCAAAACTCCTATCAATTTAAGAAGTCCAGCATTTCATCCACATTGTTTACCTGCATTTTATTTATGCAGGAAGTGCCTAAAGGCAGAGGTTCTAGGAATTAAAAAAGTCTGCTCAGAGGAGGTAGACATTAAGAGAAGACTTAGCTGAAATAAGTGGAATTATTGATCTGTAAGATGAGTATAAAGTGCAATGAATATCACTCATAGGAATACAAACTCATCTAAAGCATAAAAACACTGGATAATTTTTTCTCTCCATGACCAGACCTGTTACTTGACACAAACTTCAGGTTACAATGATTTGTGATGCCAATTCAAAAATTATACTGTAGATAACAAAACCCAACAATGTAAGAACATTCTTACAGTTACACAGAGCTTTAATAATGTCAATATGCTAATAACTAAAATATTACAGAAGAATACTGTCAGGCCACGAGGCCTCTACCTGTCCTTACTGGCCCTACCAAATGTCCCCAGAGGGACACATTTCAGTCCAGCCCCACCTGAACTGAACTCTTCAGGTTCATTTGTGCTACTTGTCTCCACTCTATAAGCCCCAAAGCGTTACAACTTCAAGATTAAAGGTAAACCAGGTTAAAATGTTACAATAGTTACTTATTATCTGAAACAGGTTTACAGCTAGGATTCATAAAAGTAAAAACAAGCTAATTAATTTAGGGGATATTTTCAGAAAGTTTTCTGAAATTTTAATCCAGTTATAAATACAATGAAACATTTGAGGAAAAAAAGGTTTGGTTTTTAATATTTTGTGCTTCTTTGGTTTGGGGGTTTTTTGAGTAAGAATCACAGTTCAGTAATAAATATCAACTTTTGGTTTCAGAATTAGACAAGCATATAATTGTAAGTATATGAAAGGCTGATTGATTAAAATAATTTTAAAATCATTTTACCAAAAAATACTCTGCATGAGCAATCATAGCAAAACTATTTTTTTAATTTTCCACAGCTGGTTCAATTATTTTTAACATATTTTGGAAAAAATTCATGCATTTTATACAGTATTCAAATAGGCAATCCCAGCTAATTAGCCCAGTTTTGAAGAATCTTTCCAAAACGAACCTTTTAAATTAGAAGCACTTTAAATGGAGCAACTTAATTCCAGTTAGTTTAATAAAACATTGGTTTACTTTAGGTAAGATGGTACACTGTATAATTACATACATTCCCAAATTATGCTCAGAACGCAGATAATTACAACAATACCACCAACTTTGATGCTCAGGAACTGATATGTCTACATTGCTATAGTGCAAGAAGTGGCTCTTTTATGATTTGATTTCTGTGCTTTGGCAAGTGTAACACTTCAGGTCTCTGGACTTCTCCACGGTGTCACATAGATGTAAAAAGTGATGCAATAAGCAGGTAGGATGAGACCTGCCATGCTATCTGCTGGCAGTTTGTAATATCATATACTCTTGTTTGAGCCTACCCCCAGTATGGGCAGCCAAAATAATTATGGCAGAACCTTTCTTTACAGGACACTTCTCAAACATGCCCTGGTACACTCCTGACTCAGAATGACCGTTGCATTACCAAGGTGCCTTTACAGAAAAAAGAAATCAGTATCAAACTTTGGTTTGCTGAGAAACTCACCATTATCAGATTTTAAGAAATACAGAGAATATGTTTCCTCACTGCTGCAGAGCACCACATTTTGTCTGTTGCTTTAGAGATCATGCTGTAGATGCCCCTGAACAAGTTGATTGTCTGCATCTGGTTAGTGACCCCAACAGAAGAATGAAAAATGTATGAGTTATTTGACCACTCCATAGGAACAAAATGAGAACTGAAACAGAAAGTATTGAGTACTCTGGTCAGTGCAGCAGACCAAGGGAGTCAAAGGACAGATGAGTAGAGGTGCAATAACTACAGGGGCAACTGCAGTTAAGGCAAATGACAGATAACAAGTGTGAAGAATATCTTGGAGGAATTCAGTGCAAAATGTTTAGAAGAAGGGTATGAAAGACACAGTGTCAGTCAAGAAGGGTAGAAAGTAGAGCAAAGAAGATGTGAGGGGATGTAAAAAACATTCTGTAGAGTCTATCCATTGTCCAGAACCAGAGCATCAGCATGTTTTAGCAACATTCCTTGCAAATGGGGAGAGATGGAAGATCTAAAAAACCACACATTTGTAGGGCTTGGAGTCTCAGAGACAAACTTTCTATCATTAAGGTTACTACTAGCCCTAAACAAACATGAATAAATTTGCATTAGGAAAGATATGAAAGAAAAGGACCTACAAATGAAAGCAATTGCTGAGTTCTTCAGTACTTAAAAAATTGAAGGTTCCATTAAAACTGTTGAAAGGTTGTACAAGTTTGGAACTGTTAAAACACAAATTAAAGAAAACTATTTTTCATCAGAATATTCCTGTAATATTTTTTCCAAGAATATTTCCAATATTCCATTATACCAATATTTACCAATATTCAGTATTTCCAAGAATATTCTCAAAAAATTCCCAAGAATTTTCCCAAGGTGCAGGACAGCAGAGACCCCAACATAAGTGTTTTTCAAATAGGGAGAAATGAATATAATTTATTGTCCGAGTTATTCCTGGGCAATTCTGAGCTGAAGAGTTAACATGAGTTTTGGTCCAATTTAATTAGATTATTTTTTTCTTCTTTATAGAAAATATAGATATTTTCTATATTCCTGCTTTCCCAAAACAAAGTTTTGCATGACATTTTAGTGTTCTTCCTGTCTAATTGTCCTTTCAAACATGAAAGTCCCAATTTAACTGCTACTAATTGCACTTAAAATCACAAACCTGATTGAAAATTTTCAGTAAACACATTTGGACTTCTGCTTTAAGGAAACATTCCAGATATCTTAAAATTTTGACCAAATGTTATTAAAAGCCTGTATTTCTTCACATGAGATTTATACACTGAGGAGCTTTGGAAAAGCACAAGCAAATAGTTTGAAACAAACAAATAAAACAACCCAGCTGATACTTGAGGTTATTGATAATGTTTCAAGAAACACACTTTCTAGATAATTCTTTTTCATCAAATGATGTTCTCTTGATTCCCAGGCTTTGCTATGTGTCCATGTCAGCCTTGTTATACGCTAAAGACAATCACAGATATTGACTGACACACAAAATCAACTCCTGACACACCAAGTCTCAACCCAAACGCAGCTACACCTACCAAAGTAACATAGATGTACCCAACAAGAATTATACACAGAGTTCCAAGAAGCCACATGAACAATGATCACAGCTATAACCTCCAGATAGAAATAACCTACTTGTTTTACTTCCTTGTATAATGCACCATGAAATTTTTATTATGGAGCAACTCAATCAAGCATAGAGAAATGTAATGATAAAGCAGAAGTAGATATTTAAATAGCAGACGAAAGACATGGCTTTTGTGGAATTGATTTAAACATCAAATAAAATTTAAAATGGGATTTAGGTATAAACATTCCAACTAAAAATAAAGCAGCACTACATATATACTTGGAGGAAGCTTGTTAAACGCCCAAAGCTCAAGACTTAGTCATTAAACTTGTGACACAAAAAGTAAATCTGTATATTACTGAACTGCAAAGCACCCCAAAACCTTAATGGAGACAAATGTAGAAAACCAATGTAAGTCTCAAAATCTGAAAGAAAAACATTTAGGGTGGAATCACTGTACTTCACTCCTTTTGTACCTGTCAAAGCTCTTGTGGTGTGGGTGCATAAGTTATTGAAAGGATTTTTGTCATTTAAGTTATGCTCAATGGTAACCAACAATTCATTGTTGGTTACCATTGGAAAGCAGTCTCTCAGTTCTTGTATGTATACAGGTGTTGACCATGCTACACCATCACAGTGAAACAGGACTGTCTTTCCCATGCTGTTTTAACTTAAAATGCTACAACATGAAATATAGCAACAATTAACAGCACGAAGAGGATGAAGCTATTACAGGAAAATCTATACAAATCAAAGTTTATTCCTGCTTTTGAAAGCTATTTCCCAACACTCTCTATTGAGTGAGAATTTCTCTAATTATTTTAGATTAAGTAGCTGAGAGAAGAAAAAACAAAAATCACCAAAACCCTCTCAATATGCTGTAGTGAATGATCTGATAACCTGGATATTTTTAAATAATTTACAAGATTTCTTGTTTCTGAGATGCTTATGAGGAAAGTGTGTCGACACCTGTTCACTTGATGTAGGTCAAGAATTATACATCAGTTTTACGTGGCAATAAATGGAAAAACTTATAAAATTGAAAGAAATAGTCAAAATAAGTTTTTTTCATTATATTTATCCATTTCTATGGAAAATCTGAAATAAAAGCTCTGAAAAATGTGAACTCTTCAGCACATCAATAGGTTCTGGGTTCCTCTTTTGTGGGGCTTTGCAGACAGAGCAAAGGACTATATGAAAATAATAGTTCCATCAGCAGTTTTTATTTCACTATGATTTCTTTGCAAGATCTTTTCAAATTCTAAAGCTGAAGAAGAGTAAACAAATTCTAAAGAAAGTTTAGGGAACAAAGAAAAATTTTAGAAACACGTAAATTGTAGCAGAAATCTGGAATGAAGCTTATAGCTCAAAGCAGAAAAGAAAGACTTGCTGTTAAACAAAAAGTATTAGAAAGCCTTTAATGCACATTAAAATGAATATGTTAAATAAAATTGTAAGACAAAAAAAGGCAAGATCAGTCATTAAACCTTTAGTTAGAATGTTTTATTTAGGTGAATATTAAACCTATTATTTTATAGAATTATTCAACAAGTGGCAACTTATATGACTAAGTGATAGCACTAGTATTAGCATCAGCTTTAACAGAAAAAATCGAAAAGTTAACTGTATTTTTTGTTTGTTCATTTAGCTCTCTTAGTTTCTACAATATTATATTTTGTTTATATTTCCTGACAAGCCCTCCTTCAAGCACAATCACTCACTGCTGGATCCCAATTACCTCGGCAAAGCTTTCTGCATTGCTAGTTCTCTCTACTGTTCCTGTGTTAAATAACCAGAAGCAAACACATCTCAAATGAACTTTGAAACCCTTAGTGAACAGAGGGGAAATTATTATTGTCACTTTACTGGGTCTTCCCCTGCACACACCCACTACAATTGTTAGGTGCTTTCAGGCTGCATTATTGCACTTCATTGAGACAAGAACTATCAATTAGGTGGACAATTAGCATAAGATACAACAAGGCTTTGATCAAGGCACCAGAAGGAGCAAGTAAGAATGGCAATTACAGGAATTACAGATAATTCACTGATTTTCTAACCAGAACAGGAAGGTCAAAGAAGGTCTAACTCCCTCTAATAAAGAATGTGGAAAACTGCTAACAATGGATGAGGAGAACGTTGAGAAGTCCTGAGGGAACTGGCTTATGTTGTTGCCAAATCACTCTCAATGCTATTCAAAAAGTCAAGGCTGTCAGGTGAAGTCACAGGTGACTGTAAAAAGGGAAATGTACCTATTTTTAAAAAGGGTAGAAATGAGGACCCTGGGAACTACTGACCTGCCAGACTCACATCTGTGCCTGGGAAGATCATGCAACAGATCCTCCTAGAAGCTGTGCTAAGGCTCATGGAAAACAGGGAGGTGATGAGATATAACCAGCACAGCTTTATCAAGGGAAAGTTCTGCTTGACTAAACTAGTGGCCTTCTCTGATGGAGCGATTACAAGCGTCAAGAGTGACAAGGGAAGGGCCACAAATGTCATTTATCTGTAAATCTGTAAAGCCTTTGACACGGTCCCTCAAAACATCTTTCTTTCTAGATTGGAGAAAGATGGATTTGTTGGATGATCACATCTAAAGGGGGGTGGTCAACAGCTCCTGAGGGATATCAGTGATATATTGTATCATTTTGGGGTCTGTATTGGGACCAACACTGTTTAATGTCTTCATCAATGACAAAGTGGTTGAGCACAGCCTCGGCAAATCTGCAGATGACCCCAAGCTGAGTGGTGTCATTGACACATCTAGAGGATGGGATGCCATCCAGAGGGACTTGAACATGCTTGAAAAGCATGGGAATCTCACACAATTTAACACACTCAAGTGCAAGGTGCTGCACCTGGGTCTGTATGACCTCCCGGTATCAGCACGGGCCGGGGATGAAGAGATCCAGAGCAGCCCTGCTGGGAGAAACTTGGGGATGCTGGTGGATGAGAGGCTGGACATGACCCAGCCATGGGCACTCACAGCCCAGAAAGCCAAACGTGTCCTGGCTGCATCCAGAGCCCCGTGGGCAGCAGGGGAGGGAGGGGATTCTGCCCCTCTGCTCTGGTGAGGTGCACCTGGAAGGAACCCTGCATCCAACTCTGGGGGCCCCAACACAGGAAGGACAGGGACCTGCTGTCGCAAGTCCAGAGGAGGCCACCAAGATGACAAGAGGGATGAAGAACCTTTCCTATGAGGAAAGGCTAAAATATTTGGTGTTCATCCTAGAGAAGAGGTGGCTTTGGGGTTACCTAGTTGTGGCTTTCCAGTACACAAAATGAGCCTACAAGAAAGATAGAGAGGGATTTCTTACAGGAGTATGTAGTGATAGAATAAAGGGGAGTGGCTTCAAACTGAGAGAGTAATTTTAGATTACATAGTAGGAAGAAATTCTTTACTATGAGTGCTGAAACAGTGGTACAGGTAGCCTAGAGAAGTTGTAGATATCCCAGCCCTGGAAGTGGCCAAGGCCAGATTGAATGAGGCTTTGAGCAACCTGATCTAATGGAAGGTGCCCCCGCCCATGGCACAGGGGTTGGAACTAGATTATCTTGTATGTGCCAGGACTGAAATCTTCAGATGCAATAATCTTTGCATCTTATTGCAAAGGTCTCAGCATCTGTTCTACCAGCTCCTAAGCAAGAAATTCAGTCCAAACTCATCTGTGCAGCAATTTTTTCATGAAAGCAACTTCTGTGGTATTATTGAGAAAATTCAATTTTGACTGTCCAGCTAGAAGAGTCAGATAGCTTTCCATGTGGTCTGGCTGTAAAAGAACAAAAGCTAATTTTTAGCTGTTTTAATTATGGAACCATTACTTACACCTTTCCATATTCCCTGCAGACAGTCACAGTCTTCTTTTCAGGACCACTGGTACTTGCATCCCTGATGTCTCCTATTTTCTCATAAGAAAGGATCTGTCTCATGATTTCTTATAATTTTCTCTTCTTGATCATTAAGCTTCCCCAGGACTATAAAACCTCTTTTCCTCCTTCCCTTCTTTACTACACACCTATAAAACCTCTTTTCCTCCTTCCCTTCTTTACTACACACCATTCCTGATTCTATGGTTAAGGCTGCTCTGAATTTCCCTGGGGAAATGATATCTGCTGGCAACTTCTCACCTGAGGGAGGAGAGTGTGGTTTTCTCATATTGAAAGACAACCATAAAATTCTCTGTTAACAAACATTGCTGACATAAAAAGGAATGAAGATATTTCATACCTTTGGATGGTACAGCATCCTCAAGTTTTGAAGAGTATACAAACAGATAATAAGTAAGTCTGAACAGTCTTTGTTTCCCAATCCTCCAGACAGGCCCACAACAAGATCTTAATCTGAGTGCTTATTTTTTAACAAAGTATGCGTTTTCTATCACCATAGGGTATGAACAACCAATAGAAAATGCTACATTATCTTGAAAACAACAAGCAGAAGAGAGTATTTTAAGATTAAAACCACCAAATATCTCCTACATATCATGCATTCACCCTTAATCCATACACATCATCATCTAGAATGTGACCTTGAAAAGTATTATCTCAGGTTTTGCCATTCAATATTCTTTAACCTTGCAAAATATTTAATAAGTAGCTTTGACATTAGTATGACACAAAGTTGGCCAATATGTGAGCTCAGAATTTGTTTCATGTCTCCTCTAAAACTTGTTCTCTTTGGAAAAGAAATATTCATCCTCACATTTATTGTAGGACATATCCTATTGGTTCAATAAATTGCCTTTCTGTTAGGAAATCTGCCTTGAGACTTGCCAATCACAGACTAAAACAAGACACTGGACCTGTTCTGAAGGTCAAAATTGAGGAAATAAATTCTGTAGAAAGGATTATGGTTCAGGGAAGGCTGTGGCATATGCTCCTTCAGGGAAGCATATTATTTCCCAGTGGGAACTGCACTATTGTCAACTTTGCCATTGAGATAATTGCCACCTTTTAGTAACACAGGTCTTTTCCAAAGGATATAATTAACAATCTGACTTTCATTTCAACTCTGTAGCTATTCAGAATATATTTCTGTTTCAGTAACTGGGTAATTTTTTCCACACCAAACACTTTTCACTGCAGATTTTAAAATACTGAGGAAAACTCTCTACTTACAAAGACTACATCAAATAGACCTTCATGACTGCACTTTTTCACAGATAACATTTAGGCTGAAAAACATGAGAAATGCCATGGACCTGGATCACTTCTGCAACCTGCAAAATGAATCAATGGAGTCCCAAAGACTGAATTCCTGAATTCAAGATCACTGAGCAATATGAGAAATTAAAAATGGTTGTATTTCCTCAGTAACAGTGGTAAACTGCCAAAAAGATGTCATTCTGGCTTGCATTAGTGTTTGACTATTTTTCATGCTTCTGCATACACAAAGCTGTGCACACAGCATACCAAAAATTTGAGAATGCTTTCTGCTTTTTTTTCTTCATTGTTGGCACAACAGTAGTTTTAATATTTTATGTTGTACTTCAGGCAGCTAGTTAAGCTGTCCTAAATGTAAAGTGATCAAACATTTCCAGGTGATTCTGTATCAGAATTTTATACTAATTGTCAGTATAAACCATTATACTTAACATTCCATAATATTATTCTATAAATTTATAAATTTATTTTACTCTGTAAAATATTTCCAGTGTGCCTTAGTTATTTTCAGTGAAGCTTGAGATGTTAATTTGTTTTTCTCCACTTTATCCTAAGAGGCAGAGAAAAAAGTGCTGGTTTGTGTTTTCAGCTCTAAATTCTGAAGAAAGGTAATGAACAAAATTCTCATTAGTAAACCCCATTAACACATCTCATAGAATGATTCCTGTAAAGCAAAAAGTCTTTGGTTTAGAACTGTCAAAGTGTTTAAATATATGAAAACTATGTCAAAGTCCAAATGTACTCTAAAACTGTATATGTAACATATTTATAATAAATTTAAAAAGAAATTAAGAAACAGTGGACTTTTAAAAGAAAATCTTGAAGACCCTAAACACCTAACAATTTCTTTCTTCCCTGAATTTTGTCAGGCCTTCTAGGATGCTAGAGCTTTATGCACATTTAAAACCACTGTGACTTTAAATATTTTACCCTTAAACCCAGACCTGCAATTCAAATAAAATTAAGAAAATTTATCATAAGAACTTAGTTTATATTGAACTAAGATACTGTTCAGTCTACTAACTAACATTTTAATAAATATTAAAATTTATAAAATTCCTACTCTTAGTATTATAATTAAATCAGTATGTCTTCCTATTTGATTCTAAGTTGCAATGAAAATAATTTACTAGTTTGTCATATAATCAGGTTTAATTTTGCTAACTTCTTATTAGCACTAAAACAAGCAAACAAGTCTATCAGCTGATCTATATTTTTAGAGCTATTTTTACCAAGCTTCCTCAGACAAAATCTTGCCTGTGAGTAACAGACTTTAATAGAATATTTGGTGTAGGGAAGTGGCTTAGTGACTCCTTTTAACAAACATTACTGATGCAAATGACCAGTCATTCTTCAGAATTTGAAGGACACTGTATACTTAAAGAGATAATAAAAGTGCTATAGAGATAATAAAGAAGATTGGAAAAGTCCTCAGAAGTTTAAAGATAATTAAAACCAGATACTGAACATCTCTTTGCAATGCTTTCAGTGATGTAAGACTGAATTTTCAGATTCTTCCAGACCAAGAAAGAATAATGAAAGAAATAGTGGTTTACCTTCTCTCAGTATATAGTTTTGTTTTTTCCTTCTTGGCTAATGAAAAGCACCCATCCCATCACTCAAATGAACAGGCTTATGTAAACAGACAATAGCAAAAAATAGAATTTACATTGTTTATTAAGACAATTTAAAACCACAGCTCAACTAAGACAACTAAAACCATTGAACTGACAGAGGTAAGAGGGAAGTTCTGCAGTAGTGGATGGGGCTGACCAGCTAGGAGTAGGAAAGAGCAGAGACTTCTTAAACAACATTTTAGCATAGAGACATATTTCTCTGCCAAAGGACCTAATGTGCAACTGTGCTAGAGCCTTCCAATATTTATATAATTTCTATCCAAATGATTTATGGCCAAGTGAGAGAAACTACATCAGAACTTCTGCAGAATGTGACCATGCATTCATTGTCACATTCATTAAGAATTTAAACCAGAATTTAAACAGTAAGTATTTAAAGTTGAAGAGACAAACAAGAATTGATTTTAAAGATTCCAGTTTCCCTACATATAAAAATATACAACATTAATTATCCTGGTCATAATTCCTTGCTTCCATACAGGGTTGACATCTATAGTTATGTCCTTATAGACTCTAAAAAACCCAATTTTGTTTAAAAATAAATTTTAAATAATGAGTTAGAATGACTTATGTGCTAAATTGTAGCACATTCTTTACAAGACAAACTGTCCTATCAGTCAGCCCGGGTCCTCTGGGACTCTAACAGATTTGTAAATGCCCTTAACTGGTAACTGACTGTGTGACAATTCTTCTCCTAAATAGGATGCTTCTTTTGTTTTTACTTTATCCATTTTGCCATGGAATTATGTAGATGATTGGCACACTGAGTACAGGAGATTGCCAGCCAAAAAAGTGGAAAGTCATTTCAAGTCAAGTTTTGTCAGATATTCTCACTCTGCTGTTAAATATTCTTCCCTGTAAGAAAATTATGAAACATCTATTTGGAAGAACAGGTTTGCCATCATTGGCAAACTTAAAATCTTTTAAAGAGAATCCTAGCTAACTTACGCAGTATTTCAACGCAGTATTCCATTTTTTTTCCTTTGATCAGTCTTGCTCTTCCATTTGTCAATGCCATGGAGGTGGGGGAGGAAGGTTAAGTGCATTATTTCAAGAATACAAGAAAATATTATCTGATTAAATGTCAATCTAAAAAAAAAAAAGCTAATTTTAGATGCATTTGTGCTAACCTATAACCTTTATATAAGAAAATCTGTATTATTAAATTTTCATCCTCTGAAAATGCTATATTTATATTATATTTTAAATTTAGCAACCTTCAACCCAGTGTGGTAACTTATCAGCAAGTAATGGAAGATATTCATGTGTATATAGATGATATAATGGATAAATTAACTTGCACCAGGAGATCTTTGAATAAAATAATGACTGTATAATCATGTATGTTGAAAATTGTTTTGGTTCCTCTAATAATATGGCAAGAATTCTACATTACATACTCCAATATCAGCTTGATACCCTGAAAAACTTTTTTTTTTCCAGTTCTCTTGTTCAATAACTTCATTTCATTAAAAATCAAATTTGATCAAACACTTTTTAAATTTTTATTTCAGTCCACAAATCTTAAACCACCATGACTGAAGGAAAGCCCAGGGGCGAGATTAAGCTGTACAGGGACTCCCCAAGGTTCAGGAGCCTCATCATACCCTTGGCAGCCAGCCAGGCGAGGAGGGCCAGTGCTGTGAACAACCAAGGGAGATTTAAGTGTCTCCAGGGTATGCAGGCAACCAGGAGCACAGAAAACAGGAGTTAGGCAGACAGGGCTGTGGCACATCAGTAAGGGAGTGGCACAGCAGTTTGCCCTGTGCTCTTCAATGTTTTCATAAATTACCTGGACACAGGACTTGAATGGATTCTTAGTAAATTTGCAGACAATACAAAACTGGGAGGATTTGTTGACTCCCTTGAGGGCAAGGAGGCCCTGCAGAGAGACCTTGACAAATTAAAGGATTGGGCACTCGCCAACCATATGAAGTTCAACTTAGAACTGCGCCTGGGATGGGTAATCCTGGATGTATGTAATGGGGAATGGGAGGCTGGAGAGAAAAGCTGTGAAAACGGACTTGTTTATGTTGGATATCAGAAAAAAGTTCTTTACCCAGAGGGTGTTTGAGCACTGGAAAAGGCTCCCTAGGGAAGTGGTCACATCATCAAGCCTGACAGAGTTCAAGAAGTGTTTGGAAAATACTTTTGGGCCTGTGGTGTAAATCTTGGGGATGGTCCTGCACAGGGTCAGGAGTTGGACCTGATGATTCTTGTGGGTCCCTTCCAACTCAGCATATTATGTCATTCTGTGATTAATAGTGCTAACAATTATGAAATGCAATGCTTTCATCTACCTATAGTAATAAACACCCCAAAAAGTAGAACTATACATCAAATGGGGGAAAATCGCAACAGAATTAGTTTTACTTCATCACACTAGTATTAGCTAGTGGATTTTTTTCTAATCAATAAAATTACAAAAGCCATAATGAAACACAGTTGCATTTTCCAATTTCCTGAGTTTGAATTTCATCATTTTTTTTCCTGCACAGACATCAGCAAATAGACCTCTGTCAGCCAAAGGCTGTGAATGCTAGTCATCTATCAGTTTCTTTTTTGAGACTCTAGCATAAAACAGTATTTTAACAGTGTGCTCTCTCTAGGTCAGCACTTCTGAAGTGTCAAAGATCCTGAGGGAAAAGAAGAATTTTAGTTAGGGAAAAAATCTACCCTGAGTCAGCGTCTGTCTAGTTTATAGCGTGAAAAGCTCAGCCAAAATTTTTATAAGAGAATGTAAAAGACAAGGAAAAATGTAGCCATAACCTATATTATCATCCATAATTTTATGTCTCATAAGTTATACAAAAGGAATTATACCAATAGAAGAAGACTAGTTCAAATTTATATAAAGGGAAATGGAGATTTTCAAAATCTTTGATATTCCCATTGTGTCACAGGGACAGAGTTCTAGCTTCATTTTAGTATAAAATCAGGAAGGAGACATTCAGTTTCATTATCTTTATCTGGATATATTTCTATATACCAAATTGATAAAAAATATTGAGTATCCCTTCCAAAATCAGGAAGGCTGTATTTTCAAAATAGCATTTTGCCAACAAAATAGAAACAAATTTTCAAATATAAAATTCCTAGCAGTATAAATAAAAAGCAAACTAATAAAACACTCTTCCATATAATCATCTTCCATGTTGCTTTGATATGATGCTCCTTTTAAAGGCCCTAGCTAATTCCTCAACAGTCAGGGACAGAGTAACGGCTTTTAAACTTGCGTTCCTTTGGGAGTACACCTCCTTTTTATGTCATGTGCACACAATAAGGCAGGTGCTCTACCTGTCAGGCCTCCTAGCCCTGACTCCCTTTCCAAGGAATCATTAAAAGCAACCACTTCTTCCCTTGCTCAGGCAACTCGACTTCCTACTGCTGAAGGGCAAGGAGGGACAGATGCAATTTGTCTGACTTTCATGCCAGAGTGAAGTCAAGAACAGAGAAGACCAAAACCCAGGACCTAGGGACCAAGTCCCACAACACATTTGTCCATTGGCTTTTTCTCCTGACAAGCTGAACTGCAAGCTGAACTTGCACCACGTTTCAAGGACAGGTTCTCAAATTTGTTCTAGATTTCAGTGAAATTTTTTCCCAGTTTGACTCTAGAGGAAGCATATGATTTATACAACCTGGCACCTTTTCCACAAGGGCTTTAAAAATACCACATGTCAAATAATCTGTCCATTTTTAGAACCTTAATCTTTCCTTCATGAGGCTAAGCTACCAATTCCTATGAAGTAGACGGAAATCTTGCTAAAGAACTTCTATAGTAAAGTATTTCATGGTCTTGGAAGTCCCCTTTTACTTAGCCAAATATGATTTATTTTCTAAGATGATTTGCTCTATTTCATTCAGTTTTTAAAACAATGTTCAATACTCCCAGTTCAATATTAACACTTTAGAGTGTTACTTTCATTAAGGGTAAAGAAAGAAAAATTAATTCATGCACACAATGAAGTTCACAGCAAGAGAGTCAGAACAGAGTAGGAAATCTCAAATGCTAGCTATAACACAAATATATTTCCCAAGTTTTTGTCTTTTTTATTTTTACACAGAAGATTGAAATTTTTTTTATTTTCCCCATGCTTTATACCTTTCAGACACAATTTTCAGGTTTTTTCACTATCTGAGGTGCTACACTCAAAATAATCCACTCCAAGCATTGTCAGGTCGTAACACAGATTTTAGTAGATATTAATGCAAGAGGCTGAATCTAAGATTATTTTAAAAACAGATTTCTACATGAGAAGAGGACTAATATTTATCTGTTTGGTCAATTTACCTTCTTCTGTTCAACTGTCTTGCATGAACAGGTTCAGCCTTTCCTTTAACTTTCTAAGAAGATGCAATAAATACCACAGCCACCTTTTAAGGTTGAAATGTAATGTTCTTTTCCACAATGTATTGTATAATACATCTACCAGTTCTCTTTTATTATTAGAGACTCATTTGGAGTCATTCAATTGTACCACGCTACCAGTAATTCAGGATATCTGCAGGCTCTTCTAAAGCCCTGAGTGAGAGGAATGATTGAATTAGGAATAAACTTTCTTCAAGTGTTGCAGGAGAATTATAAACACAATGGAAATTTCACAGAATTTAAAAGTAAAATCAAGTTCTGCACAGTGTGATTAATTTTGAGGATCCCCTCCAGAAAATGTAAGTAATCAATTTCTTAGTGTTAATGACAATGGATTACAAAAGTTTAATTTAATTTTCAACTTTAGATCATTTGAATGACAAGTCTAGTCACAAGTGGTAGACTGCTAATAGCAAAAATGGTTTTTGAAAGTCTTTCATTCAGTTCTTTGACACAGATTAGATCACAATGTATTTTATTATCTGTAGAAGTGGAAGAAGAGATGCTGGCTTTGCTTTGCTGTGAGAGAATAAAGGCACACACATCAGTCAGTCCAGCTGACTTTGTGATGTAGATGCTTTATCAACCAAAGGTTCTTTTGTGCTCAAGTATTACACAGGAATTCTAGGAGGTGTAAATAGCTAATAACAGTTGTAGAAAGACAGGTGCTACAGTTGACATAAGCTTCTTTATGCTGCTTCAGATACAGTGACCTTGCATGTACGTCGGGTTCACCATGCCCTATTTCTGATGGTCTCTGCTTACTACAAAATGGCATTTCAGTATCTGTATGTGGCAATGATATAGCTGCACTGTCTATACTTTGCTGCCACCTAAAATGAGGAAATATTTTTTGATTGCAAAACTGCAATTACAAGACAGATGGTAAAATCTGAATCTTTCGAACTTTCCGAAACAAAGTAAAGCAAAACAGAAAAAATAGCAGTATTTTCTTTTCCACTTTGTCACAACAGGATCAAAGAACCACAACCCAGTGCTCTCACAAAGCTGGTGAGAAACCTGGTGAAATTTGTCTAGTTGAACTCTGTGCTGGATATCTGTGACTCTATCATACCCTAATTGATTTTTGGGAAGAGACGGAATTTACAATATAGATATGTGTTCTTTATAATTTATTGCCAGAAAACACTAAATTACCTTAAAATTCTTCATTCACTAGTTCAGAAAAGTGGCAGTACAATTTTTCATTTTATTACTGAGATAAAAAATCCCCATGTTTGTTTTAAATAATAATAAGTAAAAATCAGCAGGGAATCACTGTTTCACAGGTTGATTAGAGGGGAAGAAACCTAGATTCATAGTTGTTTGAAACAACAAGAGTTACAACTGCAACCAAATATTAACTCAGTCAATGACCAACACTTTAGCAAACTAACCCATGGCCATATTTTAGCTCATTTACAACTTCAGGCAACAATAGAGAGAGAATAAATACTTGTGTTTAAAACAGAGGAGTCTTGTATTATAAAAATGACAGGGTGAATAAGCCTATAGACACACATACATGGATTTAAGTGAAATCAAGAAAAATCCCAGAATTGGCAACTTCTACCACAGCCATTTAGGCAGCACCTATGCTGCCTTTAAGAGCCATTTGAACAAGGGCACATAAATGCATCCATGTATTCTGTCAATGTTTTGGGCTCTTTCCCATAGGCTTTACTATTCCCGTAGGAGTCACAGTGCATGGGACCCCCTTTGGAACCCTCTGAGGCAAGCTCTTCCTCCATTTGTCCACTGTGTGTGAAACATAATGGCCAAATATAAGGAGCTCTGCCTCACTCCTGGCTTACTGAAAATTGCTTACAATTGCTGGCATTTTGCTAAGTGTCAGGGCTTGCAGAAATGTCTCAGAATTATTAAAATCATTTTACTGAGTGATATAACAAAGAATTATATTTCCAACCAGTGTTCCTGAGCTGACACTGCTCCACCTGCTCTGTATGCCTACTTGTACATGGATTTCAAAAGGTTAAGACAAAATTGCATGGCAAAATGTATTTGTTCCAACTGCCATATTATAGTAGAAAAAATACTTTGGCAATATATAATTTCAAGCATTCATTCTTGAAACAAAACCAGCCTTTGTCACAAGGCTAGCTGTTCTTTAAAGTTACAAATTTTCGATGTGTGAAAACCCGAATTTCATCATTAGTCTGAGTTTTTTAGAAGAGTAACATGAGTTTATTTGTCAAACACAGAAAACAAAAGTAATTCTGAATGCTTCAAATGGCAGTGGGATTGGGACTAGTTGATATCTGTGGTCTCCCCCAACCCTTAATATTCTGTGATTCTATGAGATATGATTTATATATGTTTTCTCTTTCAAGAAACTCATTTAATTCTGTACTTGAATGAAACAATACATATGTTCCACATCTGTAACACAGGATTGCCTAATCTGAGAGTGAAAATTGACGTTTCTATATAGTGAAATATTATCAGAAACAACAGATTATGTAAAAATTTGATCTCTTTAGCAGCTGAAGAGTGCAAGCAGTTTTCTCTATGGCTGATCTGTTCAGAAATTTATTTAAAATGTTGTTTCCTGATTCTCCTGCCTCAGTTCTCTTCCCTTGAAAAAAGACCATAAACCCTCTAAGATAAATAAACTGTTACTTTCTGTGCACTACTGGGTATATTGAATACACATTGCCCGCTGTGTCACTTAATTTTTGAATGACTGAGCTTAAAAGTCATAACTGTCTGATATGACACAACCAATTCAAGGGGGTTTAATGCTCATGTATCTTGTATGTACCATAGTTTGAATGCCTCTTCAGGTTTTCTCTGAGTTATAACCACATAAACCGACATATGAAATCCTAATATGTAGTCCACTTCTTTTTTTTTTTTAATATGGTGTGAGACTGTTCCAGAGAGATTAAAAAACCCCAAATTTGAAAAATTTTCTCAAAAATTCAGTACCTGAAAAATCTTGTTCATTTTTAATCTGTGTTGTTCCTTTTTAAGAGGGATTATTAGGCTTTTTCTTGGTGCTCAAATCTCTAAAGTATAACTAGCTAAATGTAGTTTTATCCTTTTTTCTTAATTTATTATTTGCAAGATATCCTGTCATGCTCAGACCTTCCCAGAATATTTCTGGCATTTATGATATCCTTGCTGAATTGAATTTACTCTACAGGGTCCTGAAACCACAAGAACAGATTGCAGCTTCCTTTACTCTTTTCCTTGAAGAACATATTGCATTAATTTAAAATTGGTTTTAAATTAATTTATTCTGAGCACAATAAATGGTATTGTTGTAAACCTATGAAGTTCTGTAAAATCCGGAGAGTAAAATGAAATATTACATAGTGTAGTCTCTCTTCCTGCACGTCACAACAGCAGCATATCAAACCAAGAATATCCAGGACCAACAATGCACCTGTGAATCAAAAGCTACTAAGCAGGGAAAGCAATTTCTTCCAACAGTCTGAGTTCAATGCAATCTATGAAATTATTATCTCGCTGCTTTGACAAAAGACAAAAAAATTGAATTGCTATATACATGTATTTTCAAGTCAGAATAATTAATTAATCTATCTTTCATTACAATCTGGATCACAGAACCTTAAGTCAATAACTTCTGCAATGGTCTCTCTTCCACATCCCTCAGGCAAACCATGTTCTTTCCCAACTAATCAAAATTAATTTTATGTATCAAAATATCAATGCACTCCAAGATTTATAAAAGAACTAATTTCAAGTGTAGGAAAACAAAATATAGACAGAAGTGAAATACAGATTTCTTCATGAAAAACAATCTTAGTCACATAAGTTGCAACATGTAACATTCTTGTACATCTTCAAGGATTTGTAAATAAGTGAGAACTCAAAGTGGGAAACTTTGGTGAGAGAATCCACAGGTATTGAGTATGTCTACCATAAACAGCTTGATTCACAAATGAGAATTTTGCATTTAACAAGATTGCTCTATTCAGAGAAAGTGCATAAGTTCTTTGTGTTTACAGTTCAAATTAATTCTTGATATAACTTCAAGTTTCAATATACTAATTGCAGGTACCATATGAGCATAATTTTCAATGTCTTTTGGAAGAGAACTCACTTCCGGAAATTTAGGACTTAAAGTACCAAAGTACTGCAGAGACAAAAACCAATCAATATCCTTTCCTGGCTCAGGGAAGATACTTACAGGGAATATACTTATAAAGAGCTTTAAAAGTACATGCAGCAGATGATATCGCCTTAGCTAAGGCTATACTATATGTATTAACATTTAAAGAACTATCAAGCTCTAAGTATTACCATTATTATTAATTCATGAGGACAGGGCATACACTGATTTTTAATGCTAAGGCAGTTGCCTTCCCTGTCATTCTAGTCACTTGAATTGCACAAAAACATTCAATCTGTTAAATGACTCCATTTTTTTTTCAGCTTTGCCAAATTCTACAAGGACAAGGTCTGGTTGTTTTCCAAAGAAACCTGAATATCCTTTCAGAGAAACACATGGACAGATGGCCTTCTTCCCTGCTGATGTTACATTAGAAATGTGCTTGGAGGGATATTCTGTCAACATCCCTGAGTCATATTTTTACCTTATTTAGTTTGAAATATTACATAATGTGATAAAGTTCATTAATACACATTATATTACTGTGGTAAAGTTCATGAATACATGTTATATTACTGTTTTGGTGTAATTTTATTGATACAGAATGTTTTATGTTTTTCTTTTTGCAGGGAAAAAATAGCATGCAGCAATCTATCAAAATAGAAAACTTAGAGGATTGGTAGATTATAGACAATTCTTAGACTATTTTCTTCAGTTCAGTTCACTTAGAATACACAGATGGTGCTGAAAACATGCACTCTCAAAATGATTTCAGCAACTGCAAATTGATGAAGGATCAGGATTAGTCAGAATGGATTTATGAATAAGAAATGTCTGACCAAACTGACAACCTTTTACAATGAAATTACTAACTCAGTGGGTGGAGAAAGAGCAGTAGATGTTATCTTAAGGTTTTGACACAGGTATTATTTCAGTCACATTGGCCTGCATGCCAATAAATTATGCCTTCTGCTGAGAATAATAATGGGAAGAGACAATTTCTCAGATCCTACCTTCTCTTGTGGCTAAAGAACAATATGCATACCTGCATGAAAAATTGGATCATTTTCAAAAAACATGAAAAATTTCCAGTACTTAAAGTAATTCTAATGGTACTGGTCCATTCTCCACTCCACATTCCTCTAAAGGATGAGAGGAAAATAGACTAACTCATTTAATACTTCTTTATCTTTCAAATCAAGACCTGAAGCTACACCAGAAAGCAATATTAGTCAACTTCTACAATTTAAAAAAGGAAAAAAAATTTCAAAACTCTTTTTCACTGTACAGAATTTTTTCCTCAATCTTGCACCACGCATCCACTGCCAGGGAAGACTGTCAAAGTTCCAACACCATGTTATCATCATTTCTTAGCCAACAAAACTGGTTGGGAAAGTTCTTTTCATTTCTTGCCATGTTTTAAAAGCATGAGAACCAGATAGGACTTCCCCACTTATTCTGGAAATTCAAGGGGTGCCTGGAGTCCAATTAGTTATGTAATTGTTACATAAAACAAGACAAGTTTTTGAAATTGAATTTTTTTTTAATTAAAACCAGGAAAAAAAGCATCACTTTGGACCACAGTCCTCTTAAGTCACCCTGACCTAGATCAGAGACTTGAATATTCAACCTTATACAACTCTATGTATGTGATGAGGATCTCTTTCTCTCACTTTTGCACACATGCAGAAATAGATGCACAAGAGAATCAGAAATATTTAGATTAATTTTTGCAGAGGATAATGATTAATTCTCTTGGAGGATAGAGAAAAACCAAACCAAAACCAAACCAAACTTTTCATAGAGAGAGGAAGGAAAATCATAGGGTGCCTTGTCTCCAGAAAGTCAATGATAGCTTCAGTTCCTCTGAATATAGTACACTTTGCATACTTGTCTTTATGATCAAACTTTATTCACTTTTCCAAAGAAAAAAGCATTTCCTGTGAAAGTATCATAGGATGTGATGCTGTGTTCCTAATGCATTTTTGTAACAAATGTGATATTATGATGCCTTAAATGCATTTGCTGAGAGTCAGAGCTTACTTGCATTATTTTGGAAGGAAATATTTGAGACATGAATGATGAATTGAATCTTTCATAGCTTTCTATCTTACTTTGACAGAGCTACTGCTTACTTTCATATTTCTAGTGTTAGTGGTCCTGCTCACAAAACATCTCAAAGGATGAAGATATTTGCTAGAAATAATTCACAATAACACTGCTTATCATTCCCAATCAGGAGAAATATCATCATGAGTTTCATCTTTCAATGGGGACATTGTATTAGTAGCCTCATTAGTAAAACTGTTTAGCAAAGCAGTAAAATAATGCCAAGCTCTACTCTTTGCAGCTTCTGATTAGAAAACCCATTACATCTCATGAGCAATTTATAGCTCATCAGTCTCAAAACACAAAGGAAATAAATTATAAGGGAAGGATGAGCTTAGAATGATGCCTACAAGCCTGATCTTCAAAACAAAGTAATATTTGTAATAATAACAGAGGGCACTAAATACTAATGGATGATCTCAGTATGCTTGATATAGAATACTCCATGTAAATAAGAATCAGTAATACTTCTGTAATTTTTATTAACACTCCCATTGCCTGATGTTCTTATTTGCTTATGTTGTCTAACAGCACACACAATCATTCAAATTATGTAGGTGATGACCTTCTGTGAGGTAGGGATGTGCTGTTAGCCCAGTTTTGCAGACAAGAAATCAAGGAGCAGAAGCCATGTTGTCTGAAATGCTGGTGAGAGCTATGGACCTTTAGAAATAAATTCTGATCCTAGCTCTGCTTCTCCTAAGCTTTGTACTCCATCATCATACAGAAGACAAATGGCAAAAAGGTAATAAAACTAAATTCTAAGCATTCATGTGTTGACTGGAAACAGTGCCTTCTGGTCTCAAAAACAGTATGAAACATGAAGGCACTGGAGGGCCAGACATTCTCTGTAGATATCTTTTATCTTTAAAGGCTTATCTCAGTCTAAAAAAGGTTAATTTATTCACTGTTAGAGACTATTACCAAATTTACCCTTCTTTTTGTTAAAGTGGAAAACCAAAACATATAAAAAGTGAAGCAGATAGTTGTTCAGTTTTCCAGCTTTCTACAAGAATGATTTGGTTTTTTAATAACACATTTTTTATTTTGACAATATCACAACCAGTTTAGAATTGCATTTATTTTTGTAAAAAAAAAGAAAAGTAAAGAAGTAAAACATTGAATCACCAAAGATTATTCCAAAATACAGAAAGAAGACTGAATAAAGCTGGAGGCCTAATAAACATGTAAGTAGGCACATATAGCAAATTCTCACGACACTGTGATTCTAAGACATTACAGCGATTTGTAAAATAAATCTTTAGATACATTTCCTAAACGTACAGTAGATACTTGAAGATTCAAAAGTGACTTAATTATAAAAAAATAATTAAATCTTTTAGCAAGGAAAAGATGAAATACCAAGGTACTTGTGAAATTTTTGAAAACCCCCATGCAGATGCATGGGGAAATGTGGATTCTAATTCTATAAAGATTCCCTACCCGCTAAAACTTAGTTAAAATAGTTTCTTATTTGTATGGGAAAGCCCAATAGGTTCACAAGCAAGAAGACTAGATATTCAAGGTCTAATATAATTGAGACATTTAAGAAACTAATGAACTTCTAAAGGTCAAAAATTAAAAAGAAAGGAGTTTTGTTCATTCTCAGGACAATGATTTCTCAGTTACATTTCTGACTTAGAACTTTCAGCCTTTAGAAATTTCTCAGTTTTACTTTATTTGAATCTTAGGGTTCTATCCAAATTGTCTGTGAGAGAGTGCATTTTCCAGATCACAGCTGAAGACATTAATTAAGCCTTCTGCTTAAACCCCCAGGCAGGCTGACAAAAGAGCAGGGCCCCTGGCATCATTAAGGAAGGGAAGAAAAAGAAAGGGAAAAGGTTGATTAGCAGAAGTGAGAAATTGGTTATACATACAGCAGCGTGATCTAATTACAACAGACTTTTACAATGAAACTTGCAGTGCTGAGGACATAGAATTAGGAAATAGCAGAAAGAAATTCAGTTTGCATGCTGCAAGACAAATCAGGACATATACCAAAGCACAGTATTTGGAAAGGATTAGGACAGGCATTACAGAAGTGCTCTTTTGATGAAAACTAAAATGCTAAATATTATGATATGGATCAGAAAAGATTCTGTTTTAAAGAGCTAGACTCTCATTTGAAAGGGATTACAAGATTGAATTCTGAGGGACTATGCCCAGCAATTGGAAAGTAAGTCCTTCACCTGCAATTTGTCTTCAAGAACAAATGTTAAACTGGTCTATTAAATAAAACCTGAATGAGTAATTAAAATATTGAGGGGTTTTAAATTTTGAAATTATTATTAAATTACTATTCAAAAACTATAAAAAATCTGCAGAACATTGAAATAACCATCAAAATGTTTATGGGCTCTTTTACAGGGAAACACTCCTAGTCTTAATATTTTTAATTATTTGATCCAAGAGTAGTTTGTTTTAAGGGATAAGTAATTCAACAACAAAATCTTGTATGTGAAGTGGAAATTGACCCAAACATGCAATTAAATGTGTCTCATAAATTCCCACTGAAATTACACATGGAAAATCTCAGATGGTGTGAAGCAAGTGTCTCTACGTACCTCATAAAGGATTTCATTACTGTGTTAATGTTTCATTACTGAACTCTTTTGCCAGGGCCGAGATGTCATTTCAGCCTGAGGCACGTATTAGATTCTAGTATCCACAGTTATGGTTTAAATTACGTTTATTTACTCTACTTGCTTGTGTTCCAAGACTGATCTTGGTTTATTCAATGGAAGGGAATTAAGCAGGAAGGTTATATTATGCTGGTTGCATCTGTAACTCCTTTTACACTATGCAGCACGCCCTGTAATCTCAGTTCAGCTGTAGTGAACACCAGATATCTGTAGTCTGTGTGTGTGCTTAACTGGTTCATATGTAGGAACTGAGATACCTGGTGGATAAAGGGGTAATTAGTGCCCACCTGTTTCTCATTGCACTAAGACTGTGTTAATTACATAGTTCCTGAACTGGGAACTGGGTGGAGAGATTAAATAATAGGGATGTACATAGACACTATCTTCTGAATGCCAAACTCTAGGTCAAAATGAGATTTATGCCTGTTATTCTTAAAAAAATACACATGTGCAACATATTTCTTTATAGAGTGCCTCATAAATACTGATTGATACTACTGGAATCACACATAAAGCATCTGTGCCATGCTCATCAGATGCTTCTTCCAATATTTTGATTGGCAATTACATCTAATTGCTGAAATCCACAGATAAAAACTCAGACCAATAAAAACCTGCAAACCTTAGAAAGATACAGAATAGCCCTAAATACAGAAATCCTAAGACCAATTCTATTTTTAGTTAAAAGCAGTTTTTAATGTTCTTCTGACTCCAAAGAAAAATTGATAAATGCTTTAAAATGCAAAGACGAAATATGGAGTTAAGAAAAAATGTGGTCTTCAGCTGGGAGAATATAACCCTGACTTCTTGCATACACTACCAATGTTTCAGCTAATAATTTCTGTGGTTTTTGTGTGACAACTTTAGAACCATCTCAAGACACTGCTTCTCATCTAATAGGAGAAAAAATTTGAGGAACTAAAAATCAAAGAATCATCAAATGGTTTCTGTCAGAAAGGACCTTAAAGATCATCTGTTTTCCAACTCCCCTGGGCAGGTTGTTCAAAGCCCCATCCAACCTGGCCCTGAACACTTCCAGGGCTGGGGCATCTACAACTTCTCTGGCCAAGTATTCAACCACCACCATCTATAAAAGACAGAGAGAGACAACTGCATTCTTCCATTGACTGCTTTCAGGTAATCCTAACACCTTATCTGAACAGTATGAGAGTCCCATCAACTATTATGCTAATGTATAATTTTTCTCAGTTTCAGAATAACAAAATTTTGTTGTCCTTATTCATGGTGAACAAACGGTGAAGTTATGCCAAAATTAGTATATTATTCAATATGATCCACACTGTTTCAAAAAAACCCTGCATCCTAGTAGAGAATATTTTACAAAAGAAGCAGTACCTGCATCTTAAAAGAGCATTGAGTAGTATCCCTGATCTAAATATTCATAGTAATATTTTTTATTATAATATTTTTAAAACTAATTTGCTGCTTGTAGAATGTAAAGTAGTTTCTCCTGAAAAAGCCAAGCTGCTTCCTGCATTTTCTGCAGCAGTGTTTTGGCTCAGCTTGTCAGGAGACTTAACGGACATTCTAAAATATCTGTACTTTATCAAAATATCAACACAAGTATGGAGCACTTTTCTTCTGGGATTTTGTACTACACTCACAGGCCAAAGATTTATATGAAGATTCCAATCTGGTGGGTGCCAGTGGAGAAACTCAGAGGCAAAAGTAACCTTTGTCCAAATCTTGTGATTTATATGCTGATCTAGTGAGAGGGGAAAAAAATCTAGCCATTCTACATTCTTACTTCAATTTTCCTTTCTATTAAGAAAATTCTTTCATGTAAATCACCACTGGAGTGCCAAGTTTAGTATCACACAGATTTCACTTTGACTAATCACATTTACGTATAACTTTATATATTTAAAAATAATTTCTGCTTCAGACCAAAAGAATATTCAGAGTCAACCTTCAGCCAACTACTGCAATTTCCACTTACACTTGCAAAGAGTTCAGCAAGAGTATGTAGCTGTTGTAGAATTATGCATGACAGATTGCCACTCTAAATTAACAAATTTTGTGAACTATAGTAACTTCCTTTGCAGAACAACTGATTTAAATTCAGCAAAAGATACAAATGAGCCTCTGGCTGAAGCCCAAGAGCCAACTTTACAGTAAATCCCCAGCTGTTATTGTACAATCATACTGCTGAAGCCATAATTACCAATTCCTGTACAGGATGCTAACTTGTTCAGCTGCTTCCATTACAAGATTTCTACTTATGAGTTTTTTTGTCCTAATCTCACCCACGGATTTCACCATCTATAGTTTGAAGTTCTTGGTAGTGTTTATTTCCTACTGAATTTCTAACAAAAAATATCTTTCCCTTACTTTGTGTCTATGAGATAGAAATAATACACCACACAGCAATGAACTGGTTTGCTGTTTTAAGGCTTTCCTTCTTGAATGTGAGGTCTTTGCATAATTTGGAGATTTAGCCTTGAAAATCCCACACACTTAGTTACTACCTTAAAATATTTTTTGAAATTTAATTCTAAGGCTTTTAAAAAATATCAATTTCAGTGAATTAGAAGAGTAATTAAAACTGAGTTTTAAAACTTAACTTTGTATAACTTGTTAAAGATGAGAAGTTAGGTAATGTTTTTATTTGAAATTTTAACCTACCATAATAGCTTGAGACTAAAGGAAGTGACTCATCATACACTTGGTAATGAAAAGAATATAAATTGTTTGGTTTTCTGCAATTATTTCCTGAGGATGCTCTTCAAGTCAACAAGGCTTTTAACTAATGTTAACATTACTTATCACTCTTGGATGGAGGCCAGTGTCAAAACACTCTCCTTGTTATGGTATAATCAATGCTTCCATTTCATTTCCTCAAATAATAAATTTCCAGCTGCCTTGCAATAACAGTGTTAGCAAAGATTCAAGAATGCAATCCATAAGATGATGAAATGTGGTACTTATTTTGCATCTAAGAAGGAGAATGATTGTTCTACATGCCTGTTTTTAAGGAGGAATTGAATTAACCATATCTTGAATATCTATAAGCAAAAATAAAAGTAACGTATTTCTTACACTGCCTAAAAAGGGAAAGAGAAAAATTATATTTTTTTATTCTAAAATGTTTTCATAAATTTTAATATTTCATTAAAAGAAGTGCTTGTAGCACTTCTTGCATCTCTTTACCTTCTTTACCTTATTTTAACTTAATTCTTCCCCCAGTACAGGTAATGCTGTGGCCATATTGCTACCTGAAACTGATGGAAGTTCGGCAGCCTCCTGAGAAATTAATCTGCCAGTATAAAAACCCATGAAGTTTTAGTCACTGAGGGAGGGATTTCAGAACTATATAAAAGATATGGAAGTTTATGTCACAACACCAGATGGACAGGGAACTCCTTCAGGGAACAGTAAAAAAAACTCAAAAATCACTTTGTAAAGACAGTTTCAAAGCAGAAAATTTCATTGTTGGACACAAGTTGTTTCTGAAACTAGAGGTTATAACATGACACATTTATTATGACAAAACCAAAATGCCTGCTTGCTATCTAGGATAAAAAGTCCAGCTCTTAAGACTGACCAAGCAGGTCAATATATATGTCTTCATACAAAAAATATTGCTTATTATGAAGCAGTAAAATTCAACTTAGTTCTTTCTGAAAGGAAGAAAATGTGAAGCTAATTTCAAATGGGAGAGGGACAATATTTTAAATGAAATCATTATATTTGCTTGTAGTGGCTGTCAGAAGCTGTGGAGGAGAAGCAGATTTTCCCCTTTTAGAGAGCAATGGTGTCCTAATAAGACACTGTCATGATAATTATTCCATAATTTATATTTTGAATTTCACTTCAGCTAGTTGAGATGAGATTCATTTTTTTTTCATCACAAACTTTGAAATATTCATTAATTTTCTCTATTGTGATGGCAGACACAATATTGTGTGCGGTGTCCCAAAATGTAGAAGTTAGAAGGCAATTTTCTTTCTTTGCTAAGGGACTCCTATTCTTCCGCATAGAGGATAGAAATATTGAGAACACTAATAGAAAAAAAACCCCAAAACCTCCACCCAACAACCCTGGTTCTAACACAATACAGATCTGACAAATTATATAAATAGGTAGGAGAATTATTTTTTCTAAACTGCCTCATGAAACTCTGGGAGTAAGCTTCTATGGCTTTGTCACAGATGCCATCAAAACTAAAATTGCTTTAGAACTTCTCACCTCTGATCTGTAACAAGCAGTGTTTAGGTTTGGGGAATTTGGAAAATTTTATTGATATTTATTTTTGTAGATTATTAATAACTTGACTATTTTATATGATTTCACAACAAATGTTTTTAAAGAGAGAAGTATCATGCAAGACAAAAAGCATTCTGAAAGCAAAACAGACAAAATAAAAGAAGATTGTTACAATTCTGTTTTATTTCAAGATTAAAAAAATATCTCTATATAATGGGTAAAATTAATTTTATTATTTAACTTGTATTTCTGGAATTTACAAATTCAAACTTTAGGATGCAACATTTGTTTCAGAATAAATATCCTGAGAATCTGTCTTATATTCATTTTGAAAGTGTTATCTTTGAAGTTTTGATTTGATCATTACCCTCAATACTCTTGAAATTCATCTGATGTTAAACAGGAAAAACAAAGAGTGTTATTACTAATGAGTTGGGAATAATTAAAATTTTGAACAGTTAAAACTCCAATGCTTTCATTATTTTTCTTGTTCTCTTTTGCGTCTAAAAATTACTTGTTTGGACACTGGTCCTCCGAGTTATATCTCATATGCAATCTTGCCAAGATTGCACTGTGATTGTCCAGGTCATTAATGAATGACCCCAGTACTGTCCCCAGTACTGACCCCATGACTACACCACTGGCCTCCAGTGGTCACAGCCCTTGGAACCCAGCAGTTTAACCAGTTCTCAGGCCACCTCACTGCTCTTTTAGACTGTTTATCATCAATCAAGAATATGTGATGGCAGACTAAAGGCAAGATTAAAAATAACAATTGTCCTCATCCACCAAGGATGACACTTTGTTGTAGAAGACAGCTTGGGCAGGCATGATTTCCTGTTCAGAAATCCATTCTGACAACTTCCAACATCATTAGACTTATAATTTTATTACATGAATATTCGTAACTTTCAATACACTGAGTGGATGTGAAGTATCTCCTTCTAACTTAAGACACTCACATTTACAATGTTTTTTGTGAATATATATCTTTTGTCTACCAAAGGCCTAAGAGTGAGGATATTACACTTGGGAGAAATACGTTTAAACTATCTCAGCAGCCCTCAGGTCAGGACTAAAAAACTAACAGTATTTTTGGGAGATAAAACTACATTAATGTATTTCATTTCTGCTGAATGTCTTCTGTGGATATTTTTCTGCCACAATGACTCATATTTTTGCCTTTTGGTTTTACCTGTGCATCCATAGTCCTAAGGTTCATACAGAGGAGCAAAACTAAGGTGTTCCTCAAGGTTATAAAATGTCATGCAAAGGATAAATGTTCTCCAAAACAAATATAAGCAAATTCATACGGAAAAAAGACGAAGAAAGACAGAGATTCTTCCTCTTTTCAAGTCACTTGCAAGTAATCTGCTTTTACTTTATTGTGTTGGATCAGATTTTCTATGGAAATATTAATACTGTTTTAAACACATAGTATTTCTTTATGTGCTTAGCTTGTGTAAACTGCAACTAAACTATTTCAAAGTTGTTCAGGAAACAAAGGTCATTCCTCAGCGTAAGATGCCCATAAAGTTAAAACAGCTCAATCTAACTACACTCTACCTGAGAATTAGATACAAAATATTATGGACATCAGACTGAGATGTCATATAGTTTCATTGAAATTTTCCCCAGCAGTACACAGATGTATTATATGAAGGAAGTATTTGGAAAACTGAAAATGTAATTGAGGCTAAAAACAACAACAACCAACCCCCAGAGAAACAGTTCCAACTTCAATAACTTTCCCACATCCATCTGAAGAAGGGCTCCCAAATAAAATTCAGTTCCTTAGGCTGGTATAAAATTGGGCGGATATAGGCCTCTCATTACTTGATTCATGAACTATAATCAACCAAAAAAAAAGGCTTGGGTAATATTAACTCAGATTTTGGTGTAAAAAGTAGAAATCCTCCTTGACTGAGCAACAAGTCTCACCAATAATAACAGAACTAGAGGCTGACATGGAAAAGCAAAATTCAAAAGATAAAGTTGTTCAACTGAATGATGCCCAGACAGATTCTATTGAAGTATAACAAATCAAGAACAAAATCATGAATCATGGAAGTTCTTATCAGCTGTCAGCAAAGACCAAGCACAGCCAACTCAATTTCAGAGTGGTAGTCCCTCCAGAGACCACCAACAAATATAGGAGTGACTTGTCCTTTGGCAAAGCTTGTGATGAAGAAAACCTTGTATCTCTTTCATATCAATAAAAGTGACACTATTGGAATGACATGGTGTTGAGAGCCAAAATAACTTAAGGAATCCTTTATGACT
The DNA here is from genome assembly GCF_901933205.1 of Camarhynchus parvulus. Taxonomy (NCBI): domain Eukaryota; kingdom Metazoa; phylum Chordata; class Aves; order Passeriformes; family Thraupidae; genus Camarhynchus; species Camarhynchus parvulus. The sequence goes on from NC_044574.1 coordinate 28,752,748, forward strand.
GTCCTAGTTCTCAAAACCAGGACAATGCCATAATAGTGACTTTATCTTTAGTGACAGGTGAGTGATCCCAAAGGGCAAGGCCTGAAGAGCAGGTATCAGAAAAATTAACTGGGAAGCATTTCAAGTTTTATCTGAGTGGATTGTGACATGTAGCTACAGAAATAAATATTGCATTTCATCCTAAAGAACTAAAGAATCAACTAAAGAACATCAGCTAAAGAATCTGCAATAACCGCGGCAGATTCTTTGGGTACCTTTGTGGGTTTTTTTTTGATATTACAAAAAAATGTGCAATGACATCTCCTAAATGGAGTTTCTCTGATACCTATATACCTCAGTAGGGTTACGACTGCATGATTCTTGAACTAGTTTTGACTGCATGGCAGAAGGGTATCTCAAAGAGCAGAAAAAAGGGTTGATATAGCAAATCTGGCCTTGAAATTGTGGGAGAACATCTCTGAGTGGAATGTGGGGGAATATGCTCCTTCTACCCAACCCTGAAATCAACAAAACCCCCATCCTGCCAGGCCCTTACAAGAGAGTATGAGCATCTTGAAAGGAAGGAAGACTTTAGAAACTACAGCCCAGTCAGTCTCACATCACTTCCTAGCAAGATTATGTGGGAGACGCCCCTAAAAATTATTACAATGTAGATATGAAAAAAAGTCAGTTGGGACAAAATAAGCATAGGATTAGTAAAGGAAAGGAGTACCAACTTGTGGTCTTGCAAAAAGAGAAGCCTGTCTCAATGCACAAGAGTGTATGTTCTTCCTCAACTTCTTAAGGGTTTTTGATGTGATCTCCTAGGCTGCATCCTTATGACTCAATCAGAGAGAGAAGCTCAACAAAGACATTGTCTCAGAAAAAGAATCTGAGGTTATCACAAAGGCACCTAAGGCCCAAACATAAACCTAAATATATGCAATGATTTGGCTGAAATTAGCAAAAGTAATTCTATTTTGATGACGATATACACTCAGAGAAACAGTGATGAAAGAAACATATTTTAGATTAGCTTTTGCCAAGATTGACCCAGGTATGGAAATAAAACAATGTCAAATAAAGCTCTCTAAATACTTACAAGGATATTCAGTCTCTTGAGTAAAAATCTGGAGGAAAAAATACCTGAAAGAAATACTGCTTTGAACCCCACCTACAATTTCTTAATTCATTCAGAATCACATATTTTGAAACTCAAGATAAACACAAAGTTTTCAGTTTCTCATGTTCAGAAATTCATATATATTCATTATTTCTTGTTTTCTTGAAATTTCCTCAAAGACTTGGAAATTCTGTGCTCTCTAAGGATATCTCACACTCATTGTGGCAGGAAAACACACACTAATTTCAGAGAACACATTTTTAACCTTATTAATTGTGAAAAAAACCCCTGAAGTAATCCCTCCTACTTTAAGGAACAATGGGTTACTTCCTTTATGGAATGGAAACAATTTCACAAGGAGAAAACTGGATTTTTTTTCAGCCCTTAAGAACTGTATGTGCAAATTGAAAAGATTAATAAACCCAGGAATGCATTCTCAAGAAAACACCACAAACACCATATAACTTTTATTGTTATATGACAAGCTAATAAGACTGTACCTTGATTGTTTCCACTCTGAAGTGCAGTAGTATGGATGCAGTAGCATGGTAATAAAAACATTTAATTCAGAAGAACTGAAATACTGAAATAATTCAAGATTGTGCATTGTGTGATATTTGATTTCATACATCTCATTAAAGATACACTATAAAGAATAAAGTTTGCATCATAATGATGCAAATGATATAAATGTGAGAACTATAACATGGTCTGGATGAAACTTGCTGGTTTCAGGTGAGCAATTTGATCAGAACTATACAGTTAGACCATTCATAGCCAAAATGTTATTCTCTGTAAGATTCATTACACAGACTACACATGCCCTGGTTTTGGGGATATAAAGATGTCAATTCAGGATCAAATGAGACCTTATCTGCTCAGGGTGTGAGGCATCATTTTAAATTCTGACATGCAGAGAAGCCATTTGATGAAAATATAGAAATTTCTTTGGGTAAACATAGAATTAGGGGTAGGAACCCATAGTTCGGCAGACACCACTAACTGTGTATGGTAAAAGGGCAAAACAAGAGGAGCAAGGCCAGGGAAACAGCACACTTTGAGTAGCCTTCTCAATTACACAACTTCTACACAAGAGAAAATATTCATTTTAGTCAAGACCTGGCTTTTTCATTACTACCTTTGGAAAGAAAATTTTATACTGTCAGAAGTAATTGTCACTAGAAGTTTTGTTTTTAAGAATTCACATACATTTGTTTTCCAACTAACTTAAATCTAAGTATTTTAGCACTTCCTTTGAATATTCAGGGTTTCAATGAAGCAATCACAAGATAAAAGGCAGTATTTCAACCTATATACAAAGTTCAATACCATTCTCTAGATAAAAGCAGCTTAAGATCTGCACTTAACACTGAATAAATGATCTTATTTGGGCATCTGGCTATGCAGCAGGCAAGTGGCCATCAGTAAGCATATGTGAGCTTTACACTAGCAAATCTAGCCATTCTCACACTTAAATTGCAGCAGCACAGAGCTCAGCTCCGCCTACCTACTCAACAGACTGCTGGGCACTCTTATCAGCAGTAATTCACTATCAGAGGTGAATGCTGCCCTCTCAATGAACATTTTTATCACTTTCAGGTTGAGCTTACTAAAAGATAGCACCAGCAAATGTGCAAGAATTCCAGTAATGCCTCCTAGCCATAGCACAGCACACCGCTGCTGCATCTCACTCTGCCCTGAGCTGCAGTGGGAGAACAGTGAAGGCCTGGCCTCCTGAGAGCTCCTGAGAGCCTCCATGGAGCTTCCTCAGAGGCCATTCCACAAACCATGCTCTGCAGTGCAGAAGAAATATACCTGTCCTGCAAAGTTACTGCTAAATAAGTCATCAGGGAATTAATCAAACAATGTCACTTTAATGGAAGTGTTCTTTTATTGGGGAATGAGTGTAGGCTTAAAGAACTAACTCTCCTTCTAGAAACAGCAATAAGTTGTTGATTTCACAGAATATTTTAACTCCAGCATACATCAAACTTAAATCGTTATTACTTAAATGGAAAAGGCAGACAAAAGCATTCCTGTCTGTATTACCCAAAGTAAACATTAATAGCTGGTGAGTGAGCAGGATGGTTGCTCAGAATATGCTGTCAATACTGGCTAGGTCACTACTGACTCTGATGAGATCCCAGAAAACCTAGCTTACTTTTAGATTTCAACAGCACTACGGTCACTTTTTTATGTACCAAAACAGCTCACGTCACACGCAGATGCCATACAGCTGTAGAAATACTCTGCAGATACATAACAAAACTCTACTGCTAAGCTGGATACAGCTCCAGAGGTTTCCTTCATCATTTCCTTGTGGTATTTCTATTTGCATACAGAAGTTACTGAACTTCAGCACAACTACTGACCAAGTTGGAAGAAGACTGGAAAGTGAATCTAGTTCAAAATTTCTGCAAGATGAGAATAAAGCCTGTGTTAATACCACTTTTTTATCTAGGTGACAAGTGCCTTAAAGTTAATACAGATAAGTAGACCGAGAACTCCAAAAATATTTTACTTGAATTATTTTTTTCCAGTTAATGATCAACTCTATTTTCTGCTGGCTTGAGAATATTTACTGACAAGTGTCGTTTTTTTCATGAGCTTCACTGGACTATTGGGATCTTATGTTAGGCATCTGGTAGATTCTGCATCCCCTCTTTTACAATAACCATGCATTAAATATGCATAAAATGCATTTTTTTCTGAGATTTGTTAGCAGTGAAATGAAATTAGGACCCTACTCAAGTCTCATTATTATCACTTGAAACAAAAGTTTCCATCCTCTCTTTAAAAGAACCAATGTTCTGCAGTATGAAACACTGGGCAAGAAAATATTCCAAATCATCATTACTCTCGTGTACGGTAACAGGACATGGAACAATAATACATCCTGTCCACTCACAGAAAAGAAATTATAAAAATGCACACATCATAAGTAATGTTCTGCAGCCTTGAATGAAAAGTATGCTCTCTGCAAGGTTACTCAAATATTATAAAAGTTTTCTTTACCTAGGACAATATTGCTGCTCTATCAAATATTGCAAGATCTTCGCTTTAGAGAACAAGAGGATAAAGAGACTACCTCAAGGATTTATTAACACAAGAGCGAACTAATTAAGAGAAATGGGAAATTTTCATCTCATTTATGAATGTACTCAAGACTTATATACATAGAAGACAGATTTCAACAGACAAAATTTTCCACAAAGGAATTTAGGGTCAACATACTTGTGATTCCCGTCAAGTGTTTCAATATGCACAATAAAATTCTTTTCAGATGACTGACTGAAAGCCAACATAATATTCTACTCAGATCATAGGTAATCACTCTCGTGGTAAAAAGATGATTTTTCCAGCATTTCAATATTTTTAAAATTCATTGACAATGTTAATATAAACAACATAACTGAATAAAACCAAAGGATTTAAAATGACCTACATTGAATTGCATAGTACAAAACTTCTTGCTTTTCTTTTTTTCTCTGTAATAATCTGATGATATATGATAATTTCATTTAAGCATTTAAAAGGGTTTGCTTTGAAAAATTAAATCCTAGAGACATTACACAGTATAGCAGGATTTCCTCTACCTAATGAGCAAAATAAACCCAAACAAAAATTTAAAAAATAATGAAAAATAAGAAGTCATGATAGCTAGTGATAAAAAGAAAAAAAAAACATTCCTTATTTCACTGCATTTTGAACTTTTCACCACTCTTGCTTTCCTGGACTTTACATCAACTGAGAGTCAAATGCTCCATTCCCATTTCTGAGGTCATTTGAAGTATAAAATATATATGCTTTGAATCTCCTTTCTTTAGGATAAAACATTTCTTTTAAGAAGCAAGTAAGATTTCAGAAAAAAAAATGAGATAAGGAAGCCTTCACTGTTAAGATACTCTCAAAGCAAACCTCTACTGATTGCTAATCTAGGAGGTGTAAGAATTAAACTTTGTAGTTTGTGACTGAAGAGATCAGTTTATATTAGCTGCAAATTAAGAAATAAAGATGAAAAATACCTACCTTTCGGGAATGGATTTCTTTCACATATAGTGGAAGTAGAAATTCAGATATTCCTTCAAGTCGTATTCCTTTTTTAGTGACTCTCAAATTTCCCATTCCATCCTACAATCAATAATATATATATATTCACTTTAGGAAATAACCTTATCCAGAACAACCTAAAAAGAAGACAGTAGTTGGCTTAATCCCTAAAAATAATGAGTGCTCTCCCACTGTCCCCAGCTCTACTCATGATCTTGGGCAGCAGGTAGATGGCCACATTTGTAGTCAGAGCTTCACCTAGGGCTGAAGTATTTGACCGTGCAACCTGATGGTGATCTGCACACTTTCTTTCTTGGATGAACCTAGCGCCAGGGTAAAACTGTGGATCATCATTATTCTGCGAATAGGGTGAAAATATTACAATTGCTGAATTTAATTTTAAAATTGCTCAATAAAAATATTTAATTTTCTCCATGTAACATTTTTTTATGTTTAAAGCAATTTATAGCTGGAATCCAGTGCTTTTGCTTTTCCTGGTGATTAAAATACATAGGAAAATATCATGTAGGAAGAAAGAAAATAATTTTTAGTGGTTGCTCATCACTACTAAGAGCATGTTGCTGATGAACAACTTCAAAAGTGCTAATTTTGATTGTTTGTGTTTATTTATCAGAATAGAAATAGGAAAGGTGCCATTGTAAAAGTGGATGAAACAAGTAAACCACAAAATTCAAGGTCCAATAAAATATAAGCACAGGAAAGTGGCATAATAAAACTTCAGCTGCACTCTTACAGGAAAAAAAACCAATTAAACATGCTTTATACTCAAGAGACAAAATTATTTTGCACAACAATAGAAAGTAAAGATTTTTTATCCTGAGAATCTTGTTACTATGTTCCTGATAGAAGAGTAATTCTTCACCGTACAGCCAGTGGAGTTTAACTTGATCCACTTAAGTGCAAAATAAGCACATTTAATCTAACCACTAATTATGTATCTCAAAGCCATTGTTGACTCTAGTCTACTGGAACAATGAGAACTTGCACTTTCGTTCTGCTGGCTGAAGTGTGAGGCAAGTAACCTCTGCCTACTGGGTAAACAGCTGGGTAACAGTCCTCCACTACTACAGCTGAATTCTCAAATAATGCCTCTTAAGAAAGTGGTGATATATGTTAAAGTATTTATCTTAAGACAAGAAATGTTCATACAAATATTTTCAAATTTCAGGTTTTTGGGGGTTTTCTAACAAAAAGTGGAAAAGGAAACAGTGATACCTGTTTTTGAAAAGGAAATAAAGAAATTAGAGCTTGTCATGGAATGTGCAACCTGCATTAACAAAAATTAAATCTCTATTTGATCAATCCTATAGTAATAGAATATAAAATTTTAATAGTAAAGGATAACCTGGGAAAATACAACAAGCATGCTGTAGTTTTCACCAGTGAATAAATACTCAACAAGAATTAGGGTTTTTTTTTTTTTGATTTATTGATTTGGATATAAACGTGTTTTCTAAATGAAAAGGCAAATTCAGTATTTCATTTTACCTGATTCTGTGGAATGTTTCTAAATGACATACATAAATTACATTTACAAGAAAAATAGGGAAGGAAGGAAAAGGAGGAAGTAAAAAACAAAAAATACACAAAAATGTAAAATTCAAGCTTTCAGAAAACTAGAAATGCTGATATTAAAGTTACCTAAGAAGCTTCCATCTGCTCTATCTTGCAAGTATGTTTAGGATAAAATTATATATATATATATATGTGATTTACCCTCCTGAATCTCAGCTTATTCCATACAGAATTGGCACAAACTTCAATCAGCAGCTACTCACTATTTTGCTTTCACATTATTATTGTCTTTGCTCCTTATTTATTGTACTCTGTTAAAACTTTGCTGTGAAGACAGTACTGTCAGTATTCTTCTAGACTTCTGTTCACATAAGTGTTTATTACTGAAGTAATATCATTCCTCACAACTATTAATTAATTTTAAAAATACTTTCAGTAACTTTATATGGTGGTACTATTCTTATGTTACTGACAGAGACCTAAAGCACAAAAATCAATTAATTCACTATTTTTTGATACTTATCATATTTTCTCTATTTATTTTCAGCAGTGGGAAGTTAAATAGTATAGCAAGATTAAACTGTCCGGGTCTCAGAAGCAAAGTATTGATAGAGCCTACTGGGTCCATAAGGGCTTCCATTTTTCTGAGTGACCTTTCTAGGTACTCATTCTTTAGTCTTCAGCAGAATCCAACAGATTGAATGCAGACAGGCTCTGCACAAACAGAAGCACTAGCTTCAGTAAAATTACATGATTCAACATAAAAAGACAGACACTACATTCTGGAACCTAAGTCACAAAAGGTGTTATTAAAATGGAATAGGGTGACTGCAACCTCAATTCCTTGATAAACACAATAATCTTCTGGACAATTCCTGAAGTATGTAATGACCTATGTGAAATAAGTCTGACTAGTAAAATACAGAATATAGTCAGACATGCACTACTACGACATGCTTAACGAAGATGACCCCACTAAAAGAATTACTTCCCAGTATGTTTTTTTCATCAATAACCCCTCCATCAAGTTTAAACAGGGGTTGGAATAAGAGGAGTTTCTTGTTTCATTAGGTTAAAACTATGCTGTTAAAGAGAAAAATTCAAGGGTTTCCAAAATTAACACAACTTGGTTAAAAAGTAATTAATATTTAAAAGATTAATCAGAGGAAGGTCCTTCTGCTTATTTCCATAAATAAACTCCATAAAGTTTAGGTTTTCCAGGCAAATAAAACTCAGATTAGCCTTTTAGTGTGATTTGATTTTATTCAAGTGCAAAAATAGACTTGACTGAACTATGCCAGTACTTAAAACAAGTGTCAAGTTTGGTACTAGGACTGAGTGGGATGAGGTTTTCTTTCATCATAGCAACTGGCATAATAGTGAGCAGTTTTGGCTAAAACACCAGTGCTTTGGCTATTGCTGAACTGTGCTTCCAGAGTGTCAAGCCTTTATCATTTTTCCCCCTCTCTGCCCCCAATAAATAGAGTGGGGATGGCCAAGGAGTTGAGAGGGAACGCAGCTAAGCCAATCGAGCCCAAGTGGCCAAAGGCATATTCCATACCTGTAACATCATGCTCAGCAAGAAAAAGTGGTGGTACAGGAAGAAGGGGGCTGGAGAGACAAGGATTGTCTTTCAAATCTTGTCTTTCAGGCCACTGCTTGGAGACAGAGTGGGCATCAGTCTGTGCTATGTTGTGAGTGATTGTCTTTGCATCACTTTATGTCCTCTTTATTATTATTCAATATTTATTATTATTCTGTATCTTACACCATGTACAACTTTCCATGATTCTCATTTAAGAATATGAAACAAACTGTGACCCTGCCTCACTTACATTGCTCTTTTCCCTCACATACAAAGAAAAACAACCCCTTTACATCCATAAACATGTCTTACAGAGATTGTAAAAAAAATCAAACATCACTATCAATATTTTACGTTATTCTTAGAGTACATCATGTTTCAGTGATTAAAACCAGAAATTCAAATAAGAAGCTATTAAAATATGAAAACCAAGCATTTAGTTTATGCTGTTTGTCTTAAAACTGCAGCAACCTAAGGAAGAGTTTTACTGACTTTGAACATTACGTTAAAGTCAATGAAGTCCTAAACTATACTTACTATAAATCTGTGATAATGAGAGTATAAATTTGAATCAGAACATAAAAGAACTCCCCAGAAAAATATTCTGGGAGGCAAACAACAATACTGACATTCAGAGCTTTTTAAAGCTTTGACCTGCTTATAAACAGGCAGAGATTTATGTTCTTCGATGATCCTGTAAATGGTACAGAGATTAATTCACACTGTCTTTAAACAGGCAGGATGATCTTTTAAAAGATTAAGTTATTTCTTCACAATGTGCTGAGAATTCAACAAGGGTGCATTACTTATGCAGCCTGTATAATTTCTGCCCAATAAACTATTACAGCAGCATGTTTTATGACAACTACAAATATAAAGCATATGCCATGAATACTTCTCAACAAGTCAGGAAGTTGGCTAAAACTACAATCTGCAGTAGTCTGTCTACAATCTAAACTATTACAACTAGTCCTGGGCTATACATACTGCTATCTAAAGAAATATGTGGTGGTGTGCTTCCTTTCTTTTATTGTTCTCTCTATGTTTTTCTTTCTTTCTTTTTTACTTTTATTTGTTTAAGCAGTAAGACATTCTAAGTAAAAAGAAGAGGATAAGGAATTCTACACAAATTGCTGATAAACCAGAAGTGTGAAAGAAAAATTTCGCTTTCTACATAATAGAACCAGTGCTTTGTGACATAGATGACAACTGGAGACCTAGGACAGGATTCACTAAGCTGGCTTAGAAGGGGCAGTTTTGAAGCCAAGCTGTGGAATATTTCAATTAGAAATAGTATTTTGAAAGTCAGTAACTCTATCTTATAAACTCACTCCACCCAGATGAAATAACACCTCCTTGCAGGAGATCAAACCCAGACCTTTAATGTTAGAAAATTCTGCAAATCTATCAATAACATTGGTATATGAAAGACATTAAAGTGGACAAAACATCTGCAATTCCTGTGTAAGACCAGAGAATTGAAAATTCCTTGGTCTGGGGAAAAGAAGTTGGAAGGCATGATGCTCCAGGTCAGGAATGAAAGCTCTCATTACGTGGGGTGAGAACAGCACTCTGATAGATCCTCCAGTAATTTGTCATGCATCTCATGAAGTGGGCAGTGAGAAGGCAGTAAAGAACTCTGCTAACTAAAATACAGGCTTTTTCCTTAGGATCGTGAACTTACATGCAGTAGCACAGTGAAAAGTGAACTGAAATGTTGGTTATTATGAGTTGACTAAAGCATTAATAAATAGTATTAATAAATATATATTTCAAGTTTGCATGGTATTTTTTCTGACTCCCATAACAATAACAACATACACCAAATACATGTTTCAGTACTTTACAGCAGGAACAAACAAGTAGTTGGTGGGTCAAGAAATCCATTCTTATCAATAATATTCAAGGTTTTCAAAAGTCCTGATGTTAGGTGTGATATCCTGCATGTTTTCTGAGTATATATTTAAGCCCAAACTCTGTCTCCAAAAACTCACATTCTGAAGAAGGAATCATTACACAAAACAGGGAGAGGGAAAATGATAATAATAGAATAGGAGGGTTTAAACAAAGTGCCTACATCAGATGTCCTATAAATTAATAAGAATTCAATGTCTGTTGCCTTGTAGGCATCATAGCACAAACCATACATGAAATGGAATTTGGATGATGTGGCTGCACTGGTATGAAAAAACGCAGATGAAACATCTAAGCATACAAACATTCCATGCCAAATACAAAAAAGGAAGGTATCCTATAAGAAGAAAGGTGAATGAACAAATGTAGCAGTAGTGAATTATAGTGAAGATGGAAAAAGCATACTGAACTTGATAGGATGGCACAAAAAAGCAGGTAATGTAAAGGGACAGTTATAGGGATGATTAGGAAGATGACCTATATTAGCAGCTATGTTGTTGATAAAATGGAAGATGCACACAAAAGATTGGAAGGAAGATGACAAAGGAAATTATTTGTATTGTATTCACACATGCAAAAACCTGGATGTAATAAACAGAGATGGAAAATATTCCAGTTGGAGAAAAATGGTGCTTGGATGTGATTAGGGATGTACAACTGAAGGAAAAATTGTAGGCAGCAAAAATCTTACATAAACAAAATGGGTAGTGGCATAAGCAACAAAACCAGAGTATTCTCCTGGATTACTAGGAAAGATAACTGAACTTCAACAGCCAAAACCAAAGGTAACATAAAGGCAAGCTATTCACTGGAATGGCAAAAATCTGGATTGATGGAAACACCTGCCTTCATCCATCTGCTGACAATAACAGAGAGCCTCTACAATACGGACACTAAGTTGATATCAGGATAAAGCTAGGGAGGAAATTACTGTAGTACAGTGCAAGAATGTTTAAAGAGAAACAAACTAAGGAAAAAAATAACAGGAAAAACCATTAAAAAGAAAGAGAAGTCAGAGTGCTATCCAAACTAACTGGAATTAAAATTCCTTGAATACATGTTACTTTGGAATGGTTTTTGAAAGTGTGGAGTATGACCTGGTTCTTCAATTATAAACTACCTATATTAATATAAGATATATACTTATCATGACAATAAGATGAAATCCCTATTTCATGCTTAAAATTTTGATTTTATTCCATCACAAGGGGAGTTATGATATTTTTCATTCAAACATAGATGCGTCCTTTAATATCACCATTGTGAGACTACTTACTATCATCTTTGAAAGGTTGCGGCAGCCAGGAGAGGCACCTGAGAACTGAAAAAATGCAAATGTCACCCCAGTCTTCAAAAAGAACAAGAAGAAGGACCCAAAGAACTACTGACCAGTCAGCCTGATCTCAATCCCGGGAAAGGTGATGGAGTGTCTCATTCTGAAGACCATCCCTATCCATGTAGGTGACAAGAAGGTGATCAGGAGCATGGATTCACTAAGGGTAAATCATTGATGTCTTCTACAAAGAAAAAACTACCTGGAGGGATGAGGGGACAGCAGTGCATATTGCCTACCTTGACTTCAGCAAGGCTTTTGACGCTGGTCTGTCACAATATCCTTGTAGGCAAACTCAGGAAGTGTGGTCTGGATGAGTGGACAGTGAGATGGATTGAGAACTGCCTGACTCCAGAGAGTCACAATCAGTGACACAGGTTCTGGTTGGAGGCCTGACACTTGTGGTGTCTCCCATTATTCAATATTGGGAGCTGTTTAACTTATTCATCAATGACTTGGATGAAGGGGCAGATGCCTCCTCAGCAAGTTTGGTGATGACACCAAGCTGGGAGGAGCAGCCAATACCCCAGAGTGCTGTGCAGCCCTTCAGAAGGGCCTTGCCAGGCTGGAGAGATGGGCAGAGAGGAAATTCAGTGAAGGCAAGTGCAGGGTCCTGCACCTGGGGAGGAGTGACCCCATGCACCAGCACAGCCTGGGACTGACCTGCTGGAAAGCAGCTCTGTGGAAAAGTACCTTGGGGTCCTGGTGAAAACAAGCTGTGCAGGAGCCAGCAGTATTGAGTGTGAGTGTGTTTATTTTGTCCACATAAATTGCAGTTTATTTAATCCACTTCCCTGTGTTTGAGTCCTGGTTGTAATTTCAGCACAGAATCTTGAAGATAATTTAGTCATGCTGAAAATTTAATCATACATTATTCTTTTTTTTTTCAAGTGATTGCCTGACTTCAGAAAGAAAAATTAAAAACTGATATAAGAGGATAATAAACAAATATGCTCTATACAGAAGCAGACAACGTTGTTGATAAACCTGTAAAAGTATTTACCTATAAGAAAAAAAAGTACAGTCCCACTGGTTTGTTGTGTACACATATGACAATTAAAATAGAGAAGAGGTTCTGACATTTTTCTAGGAGATTTTACAAATAAGTTTTAGGACTTACCCTTATTGTGTATTCCAGTGAAATACACTGAACTAATGCAGTTTTGTCTAGATTTTGAGAAGGAAAATTGTTATTTGGTTTGTCAGTCACATGCATGAAATAGCTTGTGTTAATGCAATTATGCGTTTTGAGCTTTTCATGTTTGCACTTTGCCCTGACGCAACCAAAACTTAAGCTCTTGCGGCACTAATCTCTAAGTGGGGCAGAAGAAAAAAAAATGCTAAACAAGCATTAGTAATTATTCTGGCAGCATTTATACCTACTGAAAAATGATAAAGCCTGTCTTGAACTGAGCTGTGGGTGTAGTGAAGAGGTTCTGTAAAGAATATTATTCTCTTACAATATTGCAAAGTCAGCTCTACCTTAGCTAACAGATGTAACGGTTTGCTTTTCTCTTGTTCTTTCCCTTAAAGGCAGATTCTATATCTTCTTTAAGCAAGTTACTATATTGCCTCTACTATCTTTAAAAGAATTTTCTTCATACATAGCCCAAAACTCTAGTCCTATAATGCAATTACTTTTGTTTGCCCTTCAGATACATTGTTGCTTAGACTAAATAATCACAGATCATTTTCTTTGTATGTTATTTTGCATCTTAATGCTTCACATTGCTCCTAGTCTGCCTTTATTGCCCATATCTCTCTAAGTAGAAAAAAAAAAACCTGAACAAGCACAGCTTGTGAACACTTACCATGGCTAAGCAGGGAAAAATAATCTCACTTGTTGATTTCAGCATGTCTGGTATTTCTGCAATATTATTCTGATTCTGACTGATGATATGCTACAAATCAGATGTTGTCATCAGAACAAATGAATTTAGATATTGGAATCCACAAAGTAGCTAGACAGTAGCTTCTCTTTTATGTGCTTATTAGAGTATGTACCCTGTCTATGAAAGGGACAACTTTTTTTAACCTCCTTAGTATGTGATGACTAGTCTATTGCTATCATAGTAGAACCACATTGCTCTAATGGTTGCTCTTTTCTAGGTAACCATCCAGTTCATACAAATAATAAAAAACTTATTCGAAAAAAAACGAATTTGCCTTCAAAATCCTTAATACCAACATTATTTTTCCCAAAAGACTTTTTTAATATTAAAATCCATGCTGCTCCATCACAAAAGACTGAGATCCATTTTAAGACAAGTTGCACAAGCTTGGACTCTCACCTGCAGATCTGAGTCCTAGATTTAAAATATTCCCTGATTTAGATTTCAGCATCCAAAGAAATTTGAATTTTAATTTCTACTTTCTTATATTAAGGCATGTGTACCTTCCTAAATATTTTGCTATACTATGACTCTGTATCCTTTATAAAAACTTAACTTACGATAACCTCATGAACCATACCATGGAGGTCCTGAAGTACCCACAGCCAAGCATATCCTTCTGTAACTCCCTGGACTGGCACTTGTATTTAGCAAAGTGTGCTTTTCTTATAACAAAACAAATATCATTAAGTAGGACCTATTACAGTGCTTCCTTGATCACATTGCAGCATTAAATAGCATCAAAGAAAACAATTTTCAAAACAGTCCAGTTTAAGGAACCTATTACTGTCAAAATGAAAAATGTTTATTTTCATGTGAGGAAAAAGTGTCGTATCAAACAATTTTACAATTCAAGAAGTGTGACTATATAACATTGCAGCCTTAATATTATCCAAGTTTAGACAGTTACTTAGTATTACAGCACCAACAGTGCAAGTTTTTCAAAAGAACTTCTACATATCTTTCACTAAACAAAACATTGCTCCATTGATACACTCAATAAAATAAATGGGACAAAGAGCAAAGTAGCTTGCTGCAGAGATCCATCTTGTGCTATCAGGGAAAAGAAAATGGAAGTGTAAGAAATGCTACAAAGTTGCTTAAAAATAGCTCCTCTTTTATCTAACAGCCTGCTCAATAGAACACTCATCTCCTAAATGATAGCTTTCAGTTCCTTCTCTGCAGTGCAAAGGGAGTAAAAATACTAACCTTCAGTTTTTTAGGGAGTGTTCAAACCACAGTGGAAATAGGACCTACCTAATCTCTTTGCATATAGCTCAGCATGGCAAAAGTCATTGAGAAGTTATCAGTTATGTTGGCAAATGGTAGAAGCCTTGTAAAGTGGATAATTTCACAAGAAAACATGACAAAAAGATGTACTGCATCATTTTGAGGGATGTTCTCAGATATAAATTTCCTACGGTGTGTCTAAACTGATCACAGAAGCACAATGAAAGATAAGCATTTGTGAATCAACACTTCAATGGCTTGCTGACCTTTGTAACAGGGAAACTTTAGAGACAGATTGCAGAAGGGACTTTAGGAAGAAGTTCAGTATCACAATTCACCCCCTTAAAAGCACAGCATCAAAATCACTGAAACCAGGGAACACAGACCTATATCTTCCAAAAGCAGAAAACAGGAATGAAGTGTCCCTGCATATTCCCTTTAGGAAACTGGCAGAAGACCTATAGACAAAGTGATGAAACAGAGAAGCCCATATGATACAAAAGGATATCAATAACATTAGGCATGAGGAATTCCAGTGCAAAAATGATTGACCAGCTGGAAAGGAATGCAAATGCAGGAGTGGCAGACCTGGAGGCTGAAATGGACACCCTCCAAAGCAGCTGATTAAGGAAGCAAATGGTCCAATCCCCAACAGCAAATGTAGAATCCATCTCAGTCCTAGCAGGACTGAAGCTATAGGTCACTTACACCAAGAATCATGAGTTAGAGTGGATTTCAGATTCACCAGCCTGATTATTGCCTCATACAGCTGATTTGTAATGATAGTAGTAATATAACAATCTAAGGAGAGAAGGAGGTTGAAGAATCCAAATTCATGTAGTACATCTTGTGGAGGAAGAACAGAAAGGGAGCATGGATGAATCCACTTGTTTTGATGTTCAGACCAAAAAAGAGAAAGAACTGCTAAGTGACTGCAAAGGACATGTACAAACTTAAAGAGGAAAAACAAAACAAACCCCAAACAACATTACCAGTTTGGGATTTCCCTCAAAGACCAGAAGCATAAATTAGATAATGTATCTGTGAAGAGTAAACCAGAGCACAGACCTCAGTGATAATATAGGTTAATGGCTAACATCTTTTATGAATACAGTAGGAGACAGGATGAAGAGGAAGCTCCTGAAATGCTTTCTTGAGGAGTAATAAGGGTAGATAGGCACTGCTTTCCATTTGGTTCCAATTAACAGTGAATGAAGAGTGAATGGGAAGATTAAGTGGTAATGTTGAGATTGGTCACAAAAGGACAAAATTCTTGAAAGTTAGATTAGAAGGAAAATAATTCAAAGGAAAAGCAGTGCTTTTTTAAGAAGGCAAATTCAGTGAAAGGACTCTTAGTTAAAATTTCCTGGGAGATTTGCTGAAGGTGAAAAAGAAATTAGAGTGAAGTGGTAGTTCTTTAACAAACTAATTTACCCAAAGGAGAAGAAAGGCTCCTGATAAATACTGAAGAATTTTGGCAGTTATTAAGCATGTTTTTCTTGCTTTCTAAATTTCTTCTTTAGTTGAAAGGTTAAAATAAATTGGTTTTCTGTTTTAATTGGTGCACCAGTAATAAAAGATTAAGATCCTGCAAGGAAAGGATGAATGCATTTATGAATAGTTGCATAACCTAGGTATTTTCAAGCCCACTGAGTGAAATGAACTTCATCTTGAGGTATACAAAATCAGCAAATGATAAAATATTAGCTAAAAGGTGTCTACAACAGTGACATAGCTCAGAGCAGTAGAGTGCAGCAATCCCTCATTTCCCCACTTACTCCATGTTGGCTCACACTGTGGGGCAGTTTTTCTGCATGTGAAGGGGATTCCTTTTGGATGAAATTAAATCAGAAGATCTGTTCAAAGTGCAGCAACAGTCTCTAAAAGGAACAGAAAGGTCTGAATCAATGTGTGATCTGCAGCACAAGCAAGTCCCACAGTAAGTACCAAGTGCACATGCACCAACAGAATGCTTTCAAATCAGAGACCTCCTGTGTCCTTCTGCTTCTTGTACCACTTAAAAGGCTAAAGGTCTCAAGGTCAGTAACCAGTTCACACAAATGCTCTCAAGCTAAAGGTATTCCTTTATATTATATCAAGACCTCCAATGGTTAAATATATTTTCTTCTTGCTTCAGCTGCTGTATCCCTCTTCAGCACTTTTCTAATTTGCTTGTCTTACCTGCCTGCCTTTTTCTCCCTTTTTTTTTTCTAAATTGACAATGATTTTCCTTTTCCATCTCTGCTTTCCCATCAGCTCCTTCAGTCTCATAGAAGATTCAATACATTGCAGTCACAGTACCAGTTCATAGTCAAGGGTCTCAGCTGTTTCCCTTTGTGTCCCTAAGTTCTGTACCTACTGTCAGTTGTCCCCAAGATTTTGAACTTCCATCTGTCAAAATGCAAAACTGCAAATCCTCTCTCATTTATCCTGCCTATTGCTCATACAAAGAAATAAGTGAGACATTGAAAGTCATTATTTCAGGGTGTCTACTTAATCACTTGCCTCCAGCACAAGACTTAAGATACCATCTCTTCCATTCTAGCCAATACCCAAACGCAAACTTAGGAAGCAACTGGCACTAGTGTTGCATTTAAGTGAACAACTAAAATAAGACTTGTTTTAATGGCAAAGGGCATGAGAAGACCCATGTCACCTCCACTAAACAGATAAGAGTATGCTCTGGCACTTGCTGAAGCAACACCAGGAAGCCTGGACAGCTGAAAGCAAGAGTCTGTAAAATAGCTTTCCTTTGGCTGTCTTTGAGCAACATGTATAACAGGAGATGTTTTTTCCAGGGCACCAGAGTAATCATAAAGTAAATAAATATGCATACCTATACTCTAGCTTTTGGGTCCTTGGTACAAACTGTCTTTTCTACTGATCTATTCATATTGCACCACAGTAGTTTTTGCTGTGTGGCTCATAATTATGCAGCCTATGAGTACAAAGTCTGTGAGAACTCATTAAGGATGGATGAGAGCAAACTGTAAAGGTGAAAACTAGAAGAAAGAATTGGCATTTATCTTTTAAAAGGCAAAAGAGTGGCAGTAAAGATCAACTTACCTGGAATCCTTTGAAAAATATCATGAACTCTACCAGAAGAGATAATCAAACAAGCTATTTGTAGGAAGCTGGAAGATGCCCCTGAGATCTATGAGATGCAAAAGCAATGAAAAACCAAAACAAGATAAGGATGACACAAGGGACAATGCAAATAAACATTAAATAATAAGGGGGAGGTGGGAAATTAGAGAGACATACAAAGGGCTAAAATTGATGCCGTTAAACTAGTGAAGAGAAAGTAAGCACACGATAATAAAATATGAAAACACTTGATTCATGCCTACTGATAATAAAACAATAAACAGTGAACTTAAAATGAAGTAACTGAGAATCAAGTGGGTGTCAGTAGAATATGGAAACTGGACCAGAAAGATCTTGCAAGGTTGTGCAATATCCATTTTAAATGATTTTAAATAACTTTTTTGACAGACATATCAAGAATGATGCACAGTTTAAGCTATGTTGCAGCAAAGGGTGGAGCAGTGGGCTTTTGGAAACCTTTTCCTGACATTCTCTCTATAATTCTTTTCAGATTTCCATGCAGAAACTATTACACACAGTACGTATCTTCACAAGATGTCTCATCTTTGTTGAGGAAATCCTAGTACAAAATACATTTAAATATCTTTTAAGCCCACTCTATAACACTATGCATATCTAAGCCACACGATTAAAGAAAAATCAAAAGATGTTAGAATACATTTAAATTTTTACTTTATTATGTTTTGTGGAATATATTCTTATCATGCTTAATGTACGTACAGTATTTTGCTGAGTCCACAGACAAATGGAAATAAGAATGTTGTTTCCATGCAACATCTTACAGATGTCCAAACGCAGCATATCTGCATATTTTTCCAAACATCATTAATACTAAAAAAAACCAAACCCAAACCAAACAAATAAAACCAGAAAAAAACCCAAACAATTTCCTCCCCCCTCCTCCGAAAAACAAAAAAAAGAAAGAAAGAAGATTATAAGAGATGAAGAATGAAGTATATCTGAATATTCAGTGATTGCCCTTTTGGTTGTTATAGGCATCATAATTTGTTCTAATAGAGCCTTTGAATCCAAACAGAAGCATATTTAACATGTAAGTTTCAAGACTTATTGCTGACCTCATTATTCAGGAAAATGTATGTACACTTGGTTTAAGAACTACACTTGCCTTGACTTTTTCAGGATTATGATAAAATTACTGTAGTGATCACCAATAATTGACAGCTTTATTGGATTGCAAGAAAACAAAGCAGCTCTTTCTAGTTAAAATAACTGACATAATCTATATCCGTGGGGTGGTTTTTGTGTAAGAAGTAGTAGAACAATGGAACAGCACAATTTCTTACCGTGCAGACAGTAAGGCAGTTTCAAGAATACCTACATAAGTTGTTCCGTAGTGCAATTAAATATGCAGGAAATTATTCACATATTTCATTTACTTATATTCCTCAACACTCTCAAGAGAAGGGTGAACAGGGTCCTTTTTTAGATACAGAATGGAAAACAAAAGGCGAAAGGCCGTGAAAACTGGGCAATAGACCGAGAGCAATCTGTTTATGTTCTTTTAACAGAAAACTGAAATGAAACCCCAGAAAGCATGAATCCAAATGTGAGTAGTGTACCACTGTGCACACTGCAAAACAAAGATATCCATAAGCCATAGTCAGACCTAAGTGCAGCTGTCAAATAATAAAGCAAGAATTACTCAAACAGAGAAAAGGGCATTAAGCTTTCAAAGACATAACATAAAATATTTGATCTGCCTGGTATGCAAACCTATAAACTTATCTCACACATACCTGAAAAAGAGGTCTAAAAACCATGGAAACTTAGAAGTGTGCCTTGGATTACAGAAAATATTTTCATGCAGCATCAGTAGTGGTGCATGTATTCCTTCAGTCAACTAAAACAGCAATAGAAACACAGAATCATTGCAACTGGACTGACTGGTGTTTGACTCATCCAGCCCACTGGGTGCTCTCAGCAGCCACACCAGCTTGCTCAGGACACTGTCCACTTTGAACTCTGACTGCTTCCAAGGACTGGGACTCCACTGTCTCCCTGGGCAACCTCTTTCAGTGCCTGATCAACCTGACAGAAAAAACCAGGTGCTTTGGGTGCACTTTATTTAAATTTGAAAGCTAAGGATTTTATCTCAATTTTTTTCATTACAAAAAGAGAAAGGGAACGGAACATACTGTCAAGGCTTAAACCTGGAATATGCCAAACTAACATGAAGCTCATACAGTGAAATCAAGAGGTCCCTACTGCCTGCTGCAAGGGAAATCATGGGTCAGGTGAAGGCACTGAGATTTCTGCTGCCCATCTCTTGTCAGTATTTCAGCAAATACATGCAATATAATTTTCAGTATCTGAGTTTTAATAATTAACAATTTTTTAAAATAATATAAATGTGACAAAGGATGAGATCTAGTACTTTGTCATTTTGTTTTTCTCCCAAGAGAAAAGCAACCCTATAATGGAAACCTGGTCAAATGTGGACTTTATTTCAAACTCTTATAATAGAAGCCCAAGACTTACCATAATATTCACACAGAAATGGAGACCATAAGGAACCTGAGTTGATTTCTTCAGCAACTCAATTTTACTTAGTAATCCTTAGAGGCCACCCAGAGCTTTGTAGTTTTTCTCTGAGATAGGTATTGACTTTTGATGCCATGATAAAAGCTACAGATAAGTCATAATTTTGGTTGGTACTACCTTGCACTGCATCATGCACACTTTTCTACAAATGTCCAAGAAGGTACACTTAACAGGTCCAAAGTATGCTATATGCAGACTGAAAAGCATCATAACTCTACATTTCTGAACTTATCTTTATAAATCCAAAGTTTGCAAACATTCAGAGCCATGTTAGTCCCTATTTGTACCGTAAACAATTTACATAATAATGGAAAAAGTAGAAGGAAAAATGTGTTGTTCACCCCAGTTCCCACAATCAAAGCATTCTGTCTCCAAGCTCCTGGTTGTCAATGCTACAAAGAGCTTAAAGAAATCAATAATATCAAGACATTCAGACATTTTCAGAAAGGCACCTTTTCCAGAATGTATTTTCAGATTTTAACTGCATATTTCATTGCTATTTAATAACCATCACACTGACAGATATGGTCACATAATGCTGAGAATCTGCACTATTATATAGCACTCTAGGAAGACAAGACTGCATTGGCTGAAGCATCCAACATTACAAACAAGTTTTCTTGAATCTAAGACTCCACAGTATATTTCAAGAATGTATTTAACAATTGCATGATTAATTAAAGCTGCCACTGAATGATATAAGAAAGAGGAAAAAACCTGCAAACTAACCAGCAAAACAAATATGAACAGGTGGTAAACAAAGAACTACATTAAAACAAGCAACCTGGTACCAGAATCCTAAATGCTCTTTTGCCTCATAGTCTCTAACATGCACTGTTTTAGCACATTTCTCAAATAAATATGTTATCTTATCTCTACAGATTCTGAGATAAAATATATTCTGAGATTAGAGGCCAAGTTTACATGTGTAAGCAATTAGATTGAATCAAGAGTAATAAACCACAATTTTAATAAGTACACATTATATGGGGTTTTTTTTCTTCTGCCTAGGTATATCATACAGATTTCAGCTTTAAGTAACAAAAAATTATCAGGCCCATCTGCTTTGTTATTCCCTTTGGCACCAGCTAAACATAACACAGAGGTCTGGGATAGATTATATGTTGTTTTATTAGGTTAATTTGATCTTGCATTGACATTAGAATATGTCAAAATTAATGGCTTTTTAATGACATGCTAATGGCTAACTAGAAGTACTGAGAAGGGGTGAAGGCCTAGATTTAAAAATTATTAATATGACAAGTTTTTCAATATTACTATACATAAAAATGAGAACATGTGAACAAAAAGAAAGAAAAGAAAACTTTAATTAGTTTTCCTCTTCTTTTCATTCTGGGAATAAGAGGAGAACGGTAAACTACAGAAATATTATTTGCTTATATTAAGTCTGTAAGTATTCTCTCTAACTCCCCTTTTCTCAAGGTATTTTTCCCAGAAAATAAAGACTAAAAAAAAGAGTGAATACCACATCAGCATGATAATTTATATACAAAAATAAAAAATACACAATTCAATTGTCTTTTTGATACAAGTTCATTACTAAATTATAGTTGCAAAGCCGAAAAAGCACATTACATTCCCCTGCATGGACCCAATTAAAAAATGCAAAGAAAAGGAGTTAGAAACAATTTTTTTAAATGGCAAAAATATTTTAAAAAGGGAAGTCCTTAAGCCATTTTCTTCAGGAGTTACAAAACTTCACTTGAGTGAAAATTTATTGAGATAAAACCATTAAGGGATGAAAAAGTGTCAGTATTTGTAAAGTTACTAGAACAATGGGATCCAAAGGAGTTTTTCCCAGATCTCTGCCAAAATCTAAAATGAGTAATATATATTTTACTTTTATACAAACAATATTATGTAGTAATGATATTGTTTCACCAATTGAAATACAATATTTCTCCACTGCCCTGTAACAAGCATGATCGTGTAATGGCTGATATAAAAAAAAAACCCAACCAAACAAAACCTCCATAAATCCTTCGACCTTAAAAACTAGCAAAAATGTGGATTTTGATGTGCTAATTATTTATTTCTCACCTTTATTTACCTCATTTAGCTTCGTGTTTTTCTGCTGCTATTCCATGCCCCTTTAACCCTGTTGTTTCATTCCTGCAAGCCTCTTTGCATTGAGCTGTAACTTAGGAAACTCATTGCTTGTTACTTGCTACTTGTTACTGCATGGTTGACCTGCTTGTTATTCCTCATTCTTACTTAGCAATGACCTTGGTATTGACTAAAATTGCTGGGTTCAAAAAGCTCTCAGTAGGTGGACTTTGGCTATATTTGAGGCCTTTTGTGTATTTTTGGGTTTTTTTGGTGGGTTTTTTTGTTTGTTTGTTGGTTGGTTTTTTGTTTGGCTGGTTTGTTTTCGGACTTTTTGTGTGAAATCACTTTATTTCTATGTGTACTACATTATGTTCCTTTCAAATACGTAATTAACAACCTCTACACATTCCACAGTAGCTCTTGATCAACTCTATCATAACATTTTCTTCAATGTTATTGCATGTTTTCAAAATTTTGTTAAAGGTAGATTATTTTTGATTGATGTCTAACAGCAGCCTAAAATATAGACCATTCCAGAGCAATTATATAACTTACAGAGCATTCCATAACAATTAACATGAACACTGAGCTATATTCAATTTTCAAAACACTTCAGTCACTTTATGCAGACAGTAATTCCAGTCTGACTAATGACATTTCTGAGTCATATATGCTTGAATAAATGGCTCAGTAAATTCAACAGCCTGCATGTAAAATGTCCCCACACTGCGTAGTCAGCAAGGGATTTCTGTTTGGAAATTTATATGTATGCAGACAATGACAAACACTACCGTACATTAAGGCTTTTGACACAGCCAGCCATGTTCTTCTGTGGAATCTGAGGAAATTCTTTGCAAGAACAAACCACTAGTTGGGTAAAAAAGGAAAGAAAGAGACCAACATGTTTGAGACCTGATGATCAAACTAATGGAAAAAAAGCAAATGCAAAGGCAGTGGAAGCAGGGACAGATATCCTGGGAAGAGTAGAGGAATGCTGCCTGGCTATGTAGGAATGCGGTCAGGAGGGCCAAAGTAGTGCTGCAGTTTAACTGGGCAAGGAACGTGAAGAATAAGGGCTTCTACAGGTATGTCAGCCAGAAAAGGCAGGTCAAAGAAGGTGTGCCCCCACAAGCAAGACTGACAATCCACTAACAATGGGTGAGGAGAAAACTGACACTCCACATGTTTTTTTTTGCTTCCAGTCTCCACTGGCACCTTCTCTTCCCACATTTTTCCAGTGGGTGAACAGCAGCATGGGCAATAAAGTAGTAAAGTTCCTCCCACTGTAACAGAAAATCCAGTTTCTGACCACACAAACACAGTTGTGAACACAGTTAAGTCTGTGGGACCTGATGACATGCATCCCTGAGTCCTGCAGGAACTGGCTAATGTAGCTGCCAAGTCACTCTCCATGATATTTGAAAATCAGAGAGGTGGTGAATGCCCCATCCCTGGAAACATTCAAGGATATCAGGCATGAGGGGTCTTTGAGCCTTGCCTAGATGATGTCATCCCTGGTCACTGCAGTCAAGTTGAACTAACTAACTCTTAAAGGCCCCTTCCAACTCAAACTACTCTATAATTAGCCCAACTGTGTAAAATTTTTTTGAAGACTTGGATGAGGAGGTGGAACAACCCCGCTGTGGCCCAACAAATCCATAGATGATGCTAAATGGGAAAGATAAGTGAGGAGCTGATAATGCTGAATAGCAGAGCTGCAGAGAAGGGCAACAACAATCTAACAATTTCTACCAAGACACACAAGGGAAGAATAATGGTATGCGTGTAAACAGGCTGGTAAAAAATTTCCCGAGTATCAATCCTGCTGAAATACATTCAAGGCCACACTGCTAGTCTGAGGCTGAACATTAGGAAAACCCATTTTTCTAGGAGAGGAGGACAGTGTGTGAGCAACACTGCATACTTGGAGGTTTTCAGGACACCAGCTGAACTTGCTCTGGTGTTCATGGCACTTGACACAGGAGGCTGGAACAGAGGACTTCCAGAGGTTCCATCTCTCAATATTCCCATGAATATTTGTGTGCAAAATAATTAATTGGAAGAATCTCTACAGATTTACTGCTATAAAAGAGGTATATGCTTTTGAAAAATGCTGCTTCCTGTAAGATAAAGCAATGTAGAAATGGAAAAAAAATGTGACTGAAGAAATTAAAGCTTTGCATATAAAAAACAAGGTTTAAAAATGGAAATTATTTAATTTAGATGTGGTATGAAGGTGGTACACAGCAGAAAGATAAAACACAGCAAGAGGTAGAGCAGAGAAAAAGTGAGTGCCACAGAGAGTTGTCATATGAAAATGAAAGAAAAAAACAAAAGTAAATTAAAACTTGGGGGTAAAAAAAGAGCCTAGCTATGTAACTAATTTGTAGAACTCCATGCCAAAATTCAGCACTAAAGCCCTGTGATTCAAAATATTAGCCCAGGATTAAATAATAGAAATATGAAGTTGGAAAGAAAGCCATCCTGTTAGGCTTTCAGTAACCAAGCATTCACTAATAGACTCTCTGAAATATTTCCTGCAATCTGTACTGGCCACTGCCAGAATGTCGGGCAAGACAGTTCAGTGGTGTCCCTGGAAAAGGCTTTGAAGGGTGAAAAGCCCCACATACACAAAAGACAGGTTCAGTGCAGCCTCTACCTTTT
Source organism: Camarhynchus parvulus (assembly GCF_901933205.1). Lineage (NCBI taxonomy): Eukaryota > Metazoa > Chordata > Aves > Passeriformes > Thraupidae > Camarhynchus > Camarhynchus parvulus. The sequence goes on from NC_044574.1 coordinate 28,777,794, forward strand.
AAAATGTTGACAGCGCTGAAGTACCCATGTGACAAGACCCAGAAGTTTGATCTTTCCATTTTTCCATAATAATAAATCAAGTGGTGATACAATTTATTCTACTATGCCTTTTGAATTCCAGCTGGTAGAATTATGCCCTGTTAGCATAAAAACAATGCATTATTACTGCCAAGTGCCATTTATCATTTCAGATGTTAAATTCTTAGTGGTATTAATTATTTATAAGGCAAAGCCAACTCAACTATTAAAATATAAAGTAAGGATACAAAGCGTCCTTTGATGTATATCCTTTGACATACAGAAGTGCCATAAATCTTCCAGTTGGGTATTTTTCCAGTTTAAAGCCATCAAGTTATATGAACATATCAGAAATGCTTTGTGCTGTTCGGTTTCAGAAAGCCACCTATTCACTAGGTTATACAACGTGCTTTGCAACAAGATCAGATAGTTGCAATTCACAGAAGGCATCTTGCATGAGCAGACTCCAAAGCCCTAGTTTTGGAGCTCAGTTTGCAGGATATGGGAAGAGTACATTGTGCTTGCAAGTATAGTAAACACACACACAAAGCATTTTCCATCAAGATGACAAAGCATCAAAGTTTTCTTCATAGATAGAGGAATGGCATTGCTTTAATTAGAAACTACTGGTTACATAAAGTATTTGCTATTCTAAACCATGATGGAAGCTATAAAAAATGAGAATCAGTCTGGCTTGTACATTAAGCCAGGTGTCTTTTTAAAGTTTAAATAATTCTAAAGGATGCTACCCTCTTTAAATAAGCAGAATTATAATCAGGCAAAAATTTCTTTCTAGACAATAATATTTAGCTTTAGCAGCAATTATAATCTAGAATAACATTTTTAGAACTAGAAACTGGGGAGAGGGGAAGGCAAGTCAGGAAAGAACCCTAAATTTATGCAAAGACTGGGAAAATGATTACTTTATTACCTTATATATAAATATAATTGACATTATTACATTATACTTTGGTAAGTTTAGGTGACCATATTTTTTTTAAATTAACTTTCAAATTACCTTTTATTTTCTGGTTAGAAATAACTACAGAGTCAAAAATACGTGACTTGACTCTAGATCAGGGGTGAATAAAAGTACCCAAGAATCCTACCAAAATCCAGTGATTGCACTGCACAATGTAACTCAGCAGTTTTCACGGAAATAAACATATCGGTAAATAGGTTGATCATGAACTAACTTTTCCTGTCAAGAATATTATTTAAGAGATTTAGTTAGATGTAGAAAGAGTTGTGCAAGAGTTCAATTGTACAGTCATTGCAACATGATGACTGCACATTCTCTTTATGCAACGTGTCTGATTCTTCTGGATTAGGCATTTTACATATATCATACGAAGCAGATCCTTATGTTATGTCATTTAACAGATGACAACAACACTGTAAGGAGTTTGTAACTATGATTTCAGCTTAAAAGTGGCACCAGCAGTTGAGTTTGGAAAAAAACGTACTCTTTTTCACCTGAAGGCAGGGAGTAAAATTTTCTCAGACTGATGCCACAGGGTGGGAGGTTTTTGTGTGGGTTTTTTGGGTTGGCTGGCTGGTTGTTTCTTCAATCGAGCCACAGTTATGAGACAATTGAGGCAATAAAACCCAATTAAACACAATAAAAGTTTTCACAAGAAAAGATTTCAACACAGTACTGCGAGCTCAGGGAATTTGAATCGCTACATCCTGGGATGAAAAGTAAAATTTTCAGAGATTGCATAGGCAGTGCACTTACAGAGGTATAGGTTTTCCTTGCCAAACGAACACACAGCAGCATTGCATAAAGATCTCCAATGGTATTCACCTTTTTGATGAGATGGTGAGTTATCTCATAGTCTTCAATAAGTGAGACAGTACATCTAAAGAATAAATAACTGCTCCCCCTAGTTATGAGAAATAAATTGAGTTCTTTAAGCATTTTATTTTAAAACTCATTTTCAAACCCCTGCATATGCACATAGTTGAGCATTAAATATTTTTGTCTTATTGCTATTCTTTTGAGAATAAAAAGAGAAGACACAGCCCAGTATTTCCACTGGGGCATCAACCCCAAATTAATTTCAAAGTCATTGGGGGTGCAGGGGCATGAGTGGGTGGGCACTAAAGTTCTTCATTTTTTCATTTTGAAGGGTTTTTTGTTGATGTTGGGCTTTGGAGAGTGGGTGTGTTTAGGGGTTTTATTAGGTTTGGGGTTTTGTTTCTCTGTCTTTAAATGTGTTCTACAGTAGCATGAGTCTCTCATCAGATAATCCATTATGACTTTTAATTCTTTTCTAAAGACTTTCCTTCAGGTTAACATTCCTCAACATGTTGCTAAATCAATGATTTTTGTCCCTAGCTAAATAACTTCTATTCAAGTTTTGCTCTGTGTCTGGGTTTTGAGTTTTGTTTGTGTGTTTTAACATGGCATTTGTATGAATGTTTGATACACATGATATTATAATGTACTGTTAGCAATTTTTCATCCTCAAAAAAGTTCACACATCCAATGTATATGTTATGCCCTATATGCAACTAATTTCTGCCATCAATTAAAGATCATCTAATAATAAATAAAATAATAATAAATAAAATAACACTAATAATAACTACTAATAATAAAATCACTGAAGAGATTATGAGATCCATTTATACTCCAAGACTAACTAGACAGTTTTGAAACTGGTAAATGCATCTCTTATTATTTCATTTTATATTGCATAGGAAAGAGTAATGAAGAATTATATCAAAAGTCCTGAATTGCATTGATCACAATTATTTTATCAAGCAGTATGCAATACTGATTTTTCCATAGTCCCTGTTATAAATGCTGCATGGTGGGCCTAAGAATAACTGCAGTAGTGCAGTAACTTGCTTTCCTCAAGTCTCTTTTGGGTCTGTCTTGAAAGCACCAGAACTACCACAATGAGGAATTCATTGCTCAACTGAGTGCAGGGATCATTAGGATGACACTAACAAGATCGAAATCATCAACTTCCTAACACATATCTGAGTATGTGCATAGCATGAGTCTCATAAAAAAGAAAAAGAAAAGTCTCTATTTATGTACCAAAGTACTTTTAAGAAGCTAACACAGTATGCTTTTTTTTTCTTTTCAAAGAGAAAAGAAAAAAAAAGTTCAACAATATTTGCCACAGGAAGAATTTGAGCTATATAAAAGAATTTTAATTAAAAATTTTGCTGCACTCTTCCAGTGCTTTGAGCAAATGATATCCTGTAAAACACAAGAAGAATTATTTTCGAGCTTGAAACCAATTACATTATGTTCTGTTTGTACTGTATCACTGTAACTTGCCTGAAGCATGCAAAACGTGAACACTGATCACTTACACAAGTTTCTAACATATTCTTTTTTGCTATCTATGTTACTTCATAACAAAATGAAGGAACAAACTCCAAAAAGTTTCATATATATATATCTAAAACCACATAAATTTATGTATACACACATACATACATATATATATAGATGGGAAGACAGAGAGTTGGATGGAAACCTACCTAACAGAACAGAAATATGATATTTTGGGATGCAACCACTTACAAAAAAAATATTCAGATATTTTAAAGGTCCTTCCAATATTTTTGGCACATTATTATTATTATAAGTACTATATTATTTTCTCACACCAGGGACTAAAATGAAAGATCACATAATTCTTAAATATCTTGTATTTTTCTATGTGAGGGACCTGTCAGTAACATTTGGTATGAGATATCCTAAACAATAATTTTCTAACATGATCTCAGACCCCAATAGATAAAAGTATTTCAAAGCAGCTAAGATAAAACTAATCTCTGGGTGGTCCACTGACCTCCAACACTTATATCTGAGTAGCCCATACAACTTGTCACAAGTGCAGGGAAGGGGTGAACACAAGAACTCCTCTGCTCACATCATACAGGTTCTGTGCACATGCAGTACACCAGACTCAAAGTGAACAGGATATCAAATTTCTCCCTTGAAGAAGCTAAGAGGAGTGAGCTGTAGAAATTGTTTAAACACTGTTTTGGGGAAATCCCCCCAAAATTGTGCATGTTAGGACTATTGTGAGCAGAGTAATTGTCCAGCTCACCACTTCATTCTGAAATGCCTGTGAACAAACTGGCTACTAGCAAGCTCTACAAGCTAGATCAAACCCTGCTCTGATCAAATCCTAATATACCAGAGTCAAAAAGCTTTTATCAGAAAAGTGAGAACAAATATACCAACAACCCAAAACTAGAAACATTTCCAAATAAAAACATCAAAACCAACACATTCAGTTATGAGCGTAAGAAGGCTTTCTTAAAAAACATATGTTCATTAAAAAAAAAAACCCTCCAAGAGTTCCAAAATTGCTCTAAAATATCCAATGCACAATGATAGAATTAACATTTTAATATGCTTAAAAGAAACTTCAAGATCTCAAGAACTCCCATACTAACTCAGACCCAAGGTCTGTCCAGCAACCCCCACCCTGTCCTGACAGCTGTCAGCAGCATTTGATTAGAAAAATAATAAAACAGGACCAGGGCAGAATGATACTTGCTATAAAGGCTCTGACATGAGACCTTAACTATTGTGTTTAATGAACACCGATGAATATATCTTCTATTAGTTGGTCTAAGAGTTTTCTTTCAAATCTATTTGTACATTTTCCCAGCTGCAATCTTCACAGTTCAAACACGCACAGAACTAATTTGAAGTAATGTGTTTAATGTTTCCACTCCTAATTTTATACTTCCTTATTTATTCTTCCATAAGAGTCATTCTTTATAAGGCATAGCTTTCCATTCTATTATCTGTTTCTCCAATATTTTATTCTCAAGATGCAATGAGAAGAATTTTATGGTATATTTGAAGTGGAAATTTAGGTATGGATGGATGGAGTAGGATAATAGCATAATTCAGGTGTTTAGGACTTCTCTGGTAAATTCCAAATACATAGTTTGGTGTCAGAGTAACCACTGGTCTCAAGTATTCAAAAGTTCTAAAGTTTATGTGCCTTATTATAGATGTAGACAGTACACTATCTTAATCAAAATAACAATGAGGGGACAACAAAAGACCAACCACTGTAGAGGAAAACATTTTGTTCTTAACAAAAATAAATTTACTCAGATAATGGAAGTAGGGCTGTGGAGGATTATTTTATGACTTATTGTTAATTTCTGCAGTTAGAACATCCAAAACCTAAGGACGTATAAAGATGGGTTTAGATATTTTACAGCTCCTTCATATAGTGAAAAACATTTAAAGGTGTGAAGGTCTTAAATACCTTCCCTTTTCCTACTTATGTGAAGCTCGTGAATATTTTTTCCTTTATCTGATGTTTAAGAGAATATATGTTGGAAATTTTAAGTGTACCTATATAAAATGCTCTGTCCTTAATTTTAAGAAATTAAAATCAATTTCACATCACTAACTGTGCTTACAATTACAAAACTAATTAATCCTACTCTGTTTAATTTTCTCATTAAATAATGTATTAAAAATAATTAAAAACTACAGTTTCCCTAGCAGGGGACAAACCTCTGCTGAGCGCAGTTAAATTGTTTTTGCAGGCAGGGACAAAGACTGCTACTCCTACTTAAAAATTAATTCAAAGAAAAATAATTTTCCATTTCTGAGTTCAACTAATAATCTTCAGAAAAATATTAGTAACTGTGACACTGAAAGAGGATATTTAAAAAAAAGAAAAATAATGCGTGACTTTGACATGTATTTGTATACTCTTGAGTGCCAGTAACACTTAAAACAGGTTACCACTGTTTTCTCATTATTTAAATTTACATTGTTTAGCTTATTTGTTATTAAATCTATATAGGTAGGCGAAATGATCTCAAAGAAAAAGGAAAAAATCAGCTCATTCCAAGCTAATACTCTCAAGCTCCTGAATGCCACAGGTAGATCCAGTCAGACATGGTCACTGTTATCATCCAACACAACCTCACAAAAAAACAACTAGAGTTTTGTCCGCATGACACTTAACATCTATTTTCACATAACTTTCACAGAAACCATAAAAAACACAGGCAAATAGGAGAATAATTTGTCTGATTACTAAAATAGTTTGGATGGCAGAGAGTGAAACAACAAACACTGAGATAATGGTACTTGCTGAGCTACAGGAGATATTGTTCTGGTAAATGATCCCTGGCAGTTTTCTTCTATGAATTTCTTGTAGGTTTTTTTTTTCAAATAGCTACCTTAAATACATGAGTTATGATAAAAGAAAAAAATTAAAATCAAAACAAACAAAACCCCCAAATAACCAAAAACCTAACCAACCAAAAAAAAAAAAAAAACAAAAAACCCAAAAAAAATCACAAGCAAACAGACAAAAAAACCAACCAACCAACCAAATCCACTGAAACTCCAGACCATCAAACTAAAATCCACACAAGATATTTGTCTACATTGTCAGTTAAAATGAACTACACTGCAACCATGGTCATTTTTTGGCCTTGAAATTGTGAAATCTCTCCCAGCCAAAACTCTATACATTCCTGGGTATGTGTTCTCTATTGCACTGTGGCTACCAAAGCAACTAAGAATTAGAATAATCCTTGTAAAATTATAACTGATGAGGCAAGACAGTAAGGAGGTTAAATAATGCAGAAATAATTCAGAGGAAAAAAAAACCGTAAAAAAAATTAACATCTCACTTGTGGCTTTATGAGAATATTTTTCTTTCAAACACAAACCAGAGAGCATATTTTCATCAGGCCTATGGATTTATTTTCACTCTGCAGAGCATCCAGCCGTCTCAACTGTCCAGAGCTAAAAATGTGCAGTGGGAGCATTTGAAAGGAGCCCATAAAGTCAAACTCTACATTGTACATAAACTATTGCTGTATTGATTTTTGCTATTCTTACTGAAATTGTTCTGTTTCCCAAAAAAATATTTAATATTTATGACTTTAAAATTAAATACATTCATATATATGTCTTCAAATACCCATTAAAATACTCTGAATCATCTTATCAGTATTTTGAGAGTAGAAGAGTATGTGTCTAAGCATGGACTGTTGAAAACAGATTATTTGCATAAATGCTTCAAAACTAATTTTACTTATCCCATGACTGCACTTATATAATACATTTGATTTATTACTTGTGTTACAGTTTACCAGGTAAAAATCCAGCTGTGCTTAGCATTGTACAAAGAAAAGATAAAACTTGCTGCTATCTGAAACATAAACCTCATAATCTAATAAATCATAGACACTGAATAATGAATGTGACTGCAAGAAACAAGTAATGGAAAATTATGTGTGCATTAATATGAACTTGAATTTACATATACAGTAGAATTATTCACACAGCTTAAAGTATACAAATTTAAATATGGAAATAAACAAACATAATTATGAAGCATACTTTAACAACAATCCCTGAAATTTCTACACTATTTGGCATCAGCCAGTTGTCTTCCATGCAGAAGGCCGGCTCTGCCACAGGCTCTTGCAGAAAGAGAATCCCAGGGAAGTGGGGAATGCACATAGATTTGTGTTAGCAATGCTGAAATACCTGGCAGGTATTCACGTACAACTTCATTTAAAATGTGATAATGTTCCAAGTAAAATTCAAATTAATTACCTGAAAGCTAGTTTTACTGCCACCGAAACCAAGTAACCACTATTCTTAGATTCACAGCCAGGCACAGTAACTGGAAGCAAGGTGATAAACTGAGAGCACTTACACAAGCAGGGTGATTTACTCAGGACTACAAAAGGACTAAAACTGTATATTTGATGGGTGAACAAAGGATCCAATAGCAAAAAAGCCTGTGGGTATCAAGATCACAGCAAGTGTTCAGCAACAGATTTCAATGGGTATGAAGCTTTTTGGTAGCGGCACAGAGCTTGTAGCTCCAAGCTTGTGGAAGGAGATGTGTTCCAACCCAGCATTTTATGTGTGTTTTAAATGGTGTAGAATACCTGTCCTGGTTTGGGCAGGACAGTGTTAATTTTTTTGCAGTAGCCAGGAAGGGGTGTGGCTACTAGGACACAGAGGTTTTCCTACATCTCCCTCGGGTAGTTGCTGAGGATGGAAAGGAAAGGACTGCTTCAGAGGAGAAGGTTCCTGCAGGTTGAGAAAATGTGCTGGGGGAGGTGTCCACTATTATTTATTGTCACATGTTTTCCTTGTGAATTGTTTCTTTTCTCATGCCTTTTGTCATTGGTATTTTTTGTTGTTACTGTTTATTCTCTTAACTCGTTGTTTCCAGTAAGTTGTTCTTATCTCAACCCATGGTTTTTGCCTTTTTTGCCTCCAGCTGGAGAAGGGAAGGGGAATCTGCCTGTAGTTTTAGAGGGAACACTAAATTTAAGAATACCATTTCTAGCCCACCACAGTAACAAACTTCAGAAAACACTGGGGTGGTGGGGAAATGCAAAGCATTAACAGAAGCCATACAGAAACAGAGCACAGCTTAAGGGAATGCCACAGATCTTCAGATAAAGAGGGACAGAGTTGAGAAGAGACGCTGATTTTTGCATTTTTTCTTCTACCCTTTCTTGGAGTCAGCGGAACTGTTACCGCATTTTGGGAGAAAGTCTTCGTGTACTTGGCTTGTTCTGCAGAAGCACATCCAGGTCTATGCAGTTCCCACTTCATAGATCAGAGATATGTGAAGGAAGGAGAACAGAATCATTCCTACTGTTGTAATCTAGAGCTAATATGGCCTTGCCAGAGAGACATAGCTTTTCTCTGAACTACTTCTGCTCGGCTTTTAAACCTCTATATAATTCTTAGAGGATCAATTATAACTTATACAAATTACTGTAGGCTACAGTTATAGTCTCTCATATGTCTATGCCTCCATCTATTATTCCTGCAACTTTATTATTAACTATAAACTATTTATTAAGCTTCTTTAACATTTATCACCTTAAAAACTTCTGCTCACACATCCAAACCCCTCAATGAAGTACAGTCCTGAGAAGCATTACTTTGACTTTCTTTAGTGACTCAGCCACTTAATAATTAGCAAAGTCCCTACCAAGATTGATCACCTAGAGTCTAATTAAATACTCAGTGTGAACATGTCCTGATTAAATTCAATTGCATTATGCAAAATTAACACCAAACCCAGACACCTATTCTTCACTTGAGGAATCTGTGCCAGCAGTATTCTGTTTTATACCATTATTTCATCCCAGCTTACCATTATTTCATCCCAGCTTCAGTTTTCAATGTCTTTCATTATAAAAATACTACTATTTTTCATAATTTTAATACATAAAATATAGAAATGCTATCTTCAAGCTAAAATAACAAATAAAGAAATAACAGCTGAACATGAGAGCTGAACACTCCCTCCTCCAAAATCAGTGAGACTTAGCAGAGTCACTGGCAGATTTCCTTCCAATTCAGGGGGACACCAGACTGTCACTCTCAACTGCTTAAAGCACAGACTATTGCATAAATCAATATTCCACATAATTGAAGGAATATAAAAGAAAAAAAGCCAACACACACTGATTTTGTTGTGCCATTGCACAACAGTGCTGTCCATTGTGGCCATGAAGCCATAAAAAGTATCATTAAATCCAGAATACAATTCCTTTTCTCAGGATGCCTAATAAAATTAAATCCCCTCTTCAGAAAGTAAGAACTTTTGAAACTTGGAGATACTGTCCCAGTGCAGCGTCACAACAATGTCCTTGTGAAATACACAGATTCAATGCTTTGAAAATTAAAGACTACTGCAGAGATAAAAAAGACCTAAAACCATAAAGAATAAAAAAGGCTAGAAAGCTCACAGTTCATACAATTCACACAGAAGTATTCAGAAAAGGAGCCAGGTAGTGAGTTTTTGCAGTTCACCCCACTCCTCCTAGGGCCACAGGATCCTCACACATCCTGAAACAATCTTCACCTTCAGCTTAATTTTGGTGACATAAAAAAGAAATTAATGTCTGAACACGGCATGGCATCTGGACATCTTTATACTAAAATATCTTAATTTATACTTTGGGAACCCTTGATCATATTTTGAACAAATAGTCTTGAAAGTTAAAAAAAAAAAGGCAAGAGCCTAAAAACAGATAAAAAGAATCAAACTCAAGATAAAACAACCACAAGCCTCTTGTTGCACCTAAGTGATCATTATTCTACCTAAATAATGGAAGCAGGGCTGTATATTATAATGTGGAGCATAGGAAGATAATATAGTTCACATCTCAATTGAAAGAAATAATCTTATATAAACCTTTCATCAGCCAGAAAACTAAATTTAGAGAATAACTGAGGAGCAGCTAAATTCATTATTGTTACAAATGACCCTTACAAAATCTTTTGCCAACACTATAAAATGAGTTTTCACTGGATATCTTACAGTAAAGTGAAAGATGAATTTGAAAGGCCTTTTCAATTTGGCAAACAACAAAATTTCATAATTTAATCTCTGGATAAACTAGAACAAAGAAAATTTCCTATCAGTAAATGCAACTATGCTAAAACCTTCTTTCATGCTGACTTTGCAACACAATTATAACATAGCAAACAGAACACTAAAAAGATTAATAGTCACATGCAATGATAACTTCACCACCAACCATCAAAAAAAGATGAAGTAAACAGCAAAAAGAAATATCAAAGATTTAATAATCATCATAAGATTCGTAACACCATGAAAAGTGGATATCAAAACCAGCTAGGTCTGCTGGCTGTCCTAGTTACAGAGAGAGGCAGTGGAGTATTTTAGCACTGAGTGGGGGTCACCACAATGTTTATTCAATACCACCAAGGCCATTGCTGGGATGATGGTTTCAGCAGGAAATGCCAGGCGCTGGAAACCAGGAGTTTGCCATCTCTTTCAGAGCAGAGCAGACAGTCCCCTTAAAACCCCTGCTGAACTTCTGCTGTCCACCAGCCCCCCCTTCCCTTTTGTATACTTTTGCTATTAATACTGCTGTTGTTAGTATGTTTTTAGTAAAGCGTTATTTCAACTCATAATCTCATTTATTGTCCTTTCCTTACCAAAAGGGGCAGATGAAAGGGAGTGTTGTCCTTGTAGTTTAATTTTCCTGATGGTGCTAAAACCAACACAAATGTTAATCGTTTAAGGTTTGCATACTACCCAAACCAGTTTCATTCTTTTTAACTTGAAGTTGACTGTTTTTTCCTGTTTTACAATGTATCATATGAAATATTCTTTTCCCATTCATGAAAGTTAGCAAATACTTTATGGCAAATAAATGTGAACAAAGGGGAACTGTGTACCTGCCTATGATTGCAAAACCAGGGTTTTAAGAAAATACCATTAAAAAAACCCTTAATATCAAAATGGTGAATTTACCTTATATGACTAGCAGAATATTCAGAGCAGCTCAATGAAGGTATTTTCAAGAATGCCTATCAGTGGTTTCCGCACAAAAATTTATGCTTGTCAAGGAGAAACAGAACTTTTCAGCTACATTTATGCTTGCTTAGATCCCAAGAGCATTTTTAGGCCTCCCTAATTAAGGCAATGCTTTACCAGTGCTCCTGCAGTTGCAGGTAATTGGCAATCACTAACAGCAGGGTTCTGATGAGGATTTACTTTGTTAAAGTAGAAAAAATAATAACCAAACAAAAACAAAAATAAGAGAAATCTGTTTTCTTCTTTTATTTATCTAAGGCTAAGCCTACAAACAATGCTAATGAATTTCAATTTAGCTTATATTCCACTAAGTGAGCTATTTTATCAGTCAGTTATATGAAAAATTCAAAGACCCAAGCCATCAAAACAGGGATTTCTCATAGCTGCAAAATGTTGAATTTTAATAGCAAATGTTAAACTTTAAACAGAAAGTTTATGGGTTTTTTACAAATACTGACAATACAGAGACAGAAGGGGAAAAACCACAGGAGATGATTCATTTTTCCTGAAAACACAGAGATATATTAAACATTACGTATGAGATAATAATTGCTACATATAATGTGGTATGGCATAACCCTTCAAGTAACTGTTGCACAAACTGGGGACCCCATCCTCACCACCTGAGCCTTCCAGGCCTCTCTACTTTGAGAAACAGTTCGAAGAGGTGAGGTACCAGCAGCGCATGAGGACTGAAGCAAGGACTAACTGGGAGAATTCACAGAAATCAGTGGGACCCAATGAGGGGCTGAATGAGGGTGCGGAGGAAACTGGCTGATGTTCCTGCAAGGCCCTTCACTATCATCTTTGAAAAGTCATGGAGATCAGGGGAAGTCCACACCAACTGGAGAAAGACAGCAGTTGCACCCACCTTCAAAAGAGGGCAAAATGGCAATCCAAGGTTGTGGACAGGTGGATAAGTATGTGAGTAAAAGTGGGCTGGATAATTAGACATGCAGAATAGTGATTAGTGCTCATTCCCTGTCTGGAGACCAGTGACAAGTGCTGTACCTCAGGGGCCTCCTGTTTCAGTATCTTTATCAATGACTTGAAGAAGTCAAAAGAGGTGTACTGTCAAGACATTTTACTGAGATATTATTAGTCAGATACAGTTGTAAATTTGAACTAATTCTCAAATTTTCTGTTTATAATCTGTATGTAGATATATATATATGTCTTTCTGTGTACATACTCACATAAATAGTTACCCCAAGAGCAAACTACCTAATGAAAAACTTAATCATGTTGAATTTATCCCTGATGAAAGACCATTGGACACCTTCTACTGAGGAGCTGAAAAATGTAAGAAAGCTCTTTTACACAACGCTTACAAGAATAAACCTATAAACTTGTATAATATCACTCTTCATTGTTACACAAAGAAAAAAATCATTAAAAGGTATTTATTGCAGCCTTTTTAGAGAAGTTCTTGCACATTTCTACAGGTCATATATGAACATATTCTCCTCTTCTATTTTTGTTTCTATGAATCATACCCTCTTCTCCTTGAAGTTTTACCTATGCTAAGTGTAGAGACCATTCACTCAGTGAACATAAATGTCTTATGTGGCCTTTCTGATTGATCAATACTAATAAATCCAGTTTTGATATGAAGTGTTACCATTTCTTCTGTGTATTTGGTATATATTTCTACAGTCATTAAAATGTCTTGAGCATTAAATAAGCAAAGCACAAGAGGAATGATACAGAATTAAAATACTTCTGAAATTTTATCTATTCATAAATAAGTAAGAAAAAAAGAAAGATGATTGACGTGTTTTCTGGAAATAAATATCCTTGCTTCACTTGGTAAAAAAATATATACTTCATACAAAATATGCACACTATCAGATGGGCTAAGTTCTGTATCCACCTTTAACTACAAACATTACTCTTTTAACAGCTTAGGACAATTAGGCAGATTATTGTGCTGCATCAATAAACAGGCTAAGAAGCAATAAATATTACAGTAAATGAAGTGTCTCTCTTCTGAGACTTGAATTTACTCCTGAATTCTCTACCCTTTTCCCCTGCACTGGTGCAGAGAGGCAGGAAATGGAGGTTATGGTCAGTTCGTCACATGTTGTCTCTGCCACCCCTACTCACACCCTTACTACCCTCCCTTCTGTGTGCATTTTTTCAGAGAAGCCACTCCTATAGACCACTGTCACCTCCTCTATCCCAGTATCAAAACTTTGCCACACAAACCCAACAGACCATTAAAAATACTTGAAGGTGGGAGACTTGTTTCTGAAAAAAATTAATCTAAAAAGTGAAAACTTCCTTCTGAACCTTCTGTGGAAGAGACAGGCACCTGTCAAGTATTAGGAGTTTAAATATTGTCTCATTTATTTTTATATGAAACTCAAAGTATAAAGGTCAAGAGAAAATCAAGAAGTACATTGATAAATTGAGGAGAAAATTTAAGGATGAGACAAGTATTAAAGGACTAGGAAAATGTTGCAAAGCCTTATACTTTATTTTGAAAGACTCATGGAGCTCTATCTTTGAAGTTATGGACAGGAGCCAAAGTTAAGGAACTACAATCAAAAACCCCACTCATTATGTGAAAGAGAAATTCTATAACGATCTTGATACAGTACCTAGGAACTAAATATAAAAGCAAGGTACCATACATGCTGTACTAGCAAATGAATGGACTTTCTTGTTAATATTACAGAGGAAGTTTGATGAATTGGCCACAGTAGATCTTTTACCAGCTATGTGATAAATTAATTCTCCTTCCTCTCTTCTTCTTATTTTAAATTAAATTGCAGTACTGCTTAGAGAAGCTAATCACGTTAGAGTGATTATGATAGCTGCTACACAGACATAAAAAACTAGACTATTTTTGATGTTTGCAAATTAACACAACAGGAAAGAGAGATTACAACGCAATATCTCTCTATCAAGTGGTTAAACAGAGACATGTGGCTGATGGCCACGTATCACAACCATACCTTTCTAAGCAATAACCCCATTCTGTGTAGGTTTATGGAAAGAGTGCTATAACATGGCCAAAATCACAGAATATTGTTTATAAGTACACCTCTCCAACAGATATGTTGAAGAGTATGTGAACAAAAGAGGCATTGTTGATTAGATCTTGCTGACCAGAATGGAAGTTTTATGTGGTCTGAACTTAGCAATTCTGATCTTTTAAAAATAGAACACAGAATAGACACTGTAAAAGAAATGCAGTAATTCTATCACTTATTGTGAGAGACTGTCACGTCAGCTAAAGATTTTAATAACTGGATCATAACACTTACAAAGAAAGGGTATATATATATCTCTTTCCCCATGCTCACTGCTTAAGCTGAAACTCCTTGTTCTGGACACTTGTTTAATGAACATCATTTCTAAAGCAGTGATGGTCTGGCAAAAGTGTCTCATACCATTCCAGTACTTAAAGGGAGCTTATGAAAAGGAAGGAGAGTGACAATTTACACATGCAGATAGTGATAGGACAGTAGGGAACAGTTTTAAACTAAAAGAGGTGAGATTTAGATTAGATGCTAGGGAAAAAAATCTTACTGTGAGGATGATGAAGCACTGGAAAACATTTCACAGAGAACTTGTGGATGTCCCATCCCTGGAAGTGTTCAAAGCCAGGTTAGATGGGCCCTGAGCAAACAGATCCAATGAGCAGTATCCTTGCCATTAGTGTAGGGGTTGGAATTAGGTTATCTTTAAGGTCCCTTCCAACCCAAGCCTTTCTACTGTTCTGTGAAAATCAGGTTCAGTTAGCATACTCTCCTCTAAGTTCAGGGCATCCTGAACTTATGCATCACAGGTAATTTACAAGCAGCACCTAAACTTACAAAACACAAATTCACAATATCCATCCAATGTGCATACACTATTATAGTTTGTTATTTTACAAATCACATTTTTGTATATCCCAGATGTACATACTATGATACTCTGAATTGCTAACATAGCATCCCCAAAAAAGCAAAGCTAGTAGTCCTAACAGAAAAGTCTATGTTGTCAGAAACTAGTATGACAGCTTATTGTAGTTGAATTTTTGTGAAGATGATTTTATTTTAAGCAGTACTATATAAATCCTACTGTAACTAACAAAAAGAAGTTCTTTGGAAGGGATTTAAAGTACCAGTGGCTGTGGCTACTCCTTTGAAAATTATTCCATGAACAACCAAGAAAAGCAGTGGAGTTTTGTTTGGATATGCATTATTCAACTCTCAAAAAAGCCCCCAAAAGACTGAAAACATCAATTGAAAACCAAAATCAATAGTAACATGGTACTTATGATAATCTACTCATTATCCAGAAAAATGAAGTACTAAGACTAACCTCATGACTAATTGCATTTTTGCACTAAACAATGCTTTTTTGCCAAATCTCCCCTTACCACAGTTAAACTGGACAATTGGAATGCAAATTGAATTATCAGCTTACAAAAGCTGTACAAGGAAGCACACAAAACAAATCAATATGGGTGAAATGAGAGAAAACAACTTCATCCCTGAGGAAGAGGCATCCTAAAGTAGAAGGTGAAGTAGTGCAGTCATAGCTGGTATTTCTTACATTTCTCTACAGCCTGAGTAAATTAGCATATTTAGATACAGTCTGTTCTCCTCAGCTTAGCTTCAATCCCGTTAAGGCCAGAGGAATGACAAGCACTTGCTGTATCAAAGGAATGGGATTTAAATGGGATCAGAGCTATCTGTGGAAGTCTACATCCTTTGTTGTGGTCATTTGGAGAATAATATCCTAAATCCTCTTGCTTTCATTATTCAAAACCATAGTTCTATTAATATATAAACAGGTTTTAATGCAAGTGAATGTTTAAAAAACCAGTGGCCATAAATCACAATCTAGCATACTTTTACATAACTGTAATTATATTCTAAGTTTCGGAGCCCGTGAAGCATTTATTATTTTGTTAGTATCAATGTATGCAAGCCATATGTATTAGTTTTCAATGCAGTTAGAAAACTTCCACTGCTCTACAGTACAGCAGAACTTTTATAAAAACAAATATTGGAACCAATGCAACACACAGAACAAATGTACTGTGAAGTCAAATACTACTGTGAATTATATTTGTATTGCTTCTGTCATTTACAATTACATAAACTTACAATAAGCAAACATTTGGATAAGACCAAGGTTATTTGACATTTTTATCAACAGAAAAGGTTTACAGGTTTTCAGAGAGCAATTTAAAAAAAAAATAAGTACTTTTTAAATCAATCACAGATAAAATCTGCGAGATTTTGTCAGAAAAACAAAGCTGTAAAATTTTATATCACTTTGCATGTATTACAAATAATGATATTTATGCTTGGCTATTTTCTATGAGTTATTATAGAGTAGAATCTAAAATATCTATTGCAACAAAACAGTTCTTTCTGTGAACTGGAGGCATAAGAAATCCTACTTTGAAGTTGAATTTGGTATTTGACTTGGGAGTTCTACAGCTGGCATCTGAGTACCTTGATTCGTCAAACTCCTTTTGGGATTTTTAATTGTCAGGAAAAAATCCTACGTAAAACCGCCATTCTATTAAGGTTAATAGCAATTCTTTAATCTCACTCTAAAATTTAACAATTTCATCTGCAAACACAAGGGTGGATTATATTTTAACTTGATAATAAGATATCACATTTGTTTTAATAAATAAAGAAGTTTGAATTTCCTGCATACATGACATCTCTTTTGCCCCTGACAATTTTCCTTCAAGCACGGGAAAATGCAGTCTCTCAATGAAATGAAAGTCTTCAGAGGTGGAAAATACAGATCGCCATTCCTTTTTGCATAGGCTTGTATACACTTCTGCAAATTGTATGACCCACCTGTATCCCATCTATTCTCACCCTACACTTGTATCTAAATAGCATTTATTGAATGATTTAGAGATCTGAAATGGTGCATACAGACAACTGTAAACATCCTTTGCTTGGATTGCTAGAAGGGACGTTCTTAGCATATTCAAAACCAATATCCAATAAAAAATAACCTAAGTGCAAGGACCGACTAATATTGACTGTCAAATACACAAAAAGAGATTCTGTGTTTGTTCCCTATAATAAAAAAAAAGGAGTGACAGATCAAGTTTTCACTCTGATATGAAAAGGTGACTAACAGCTTCCTCTTCTCAACACAGAAAAACCATCTTTGTTTTCATCTAGATCAAGCTCTTGATAGAGCAGCTCAAAGTTAATAGGAGTTCTTCATTCTAAATTCATGCATCTCAAATTTTACTGCAGAACACTTGGACTTTACTGTTGCCATCTTATTGTAAATCTCCCATACCTTCTCGGTGATTTCTCATGGGCGCCTCCTTGCAGCACTAACTCCTTCTCCGTCACAGTAAATCCAACAAACTCCCACTCTCTCCTCACCCAGCCAACCCACTCTTGTAGCACTCTTATTCTTATTGGACACAGCTGTGGCCTATTAAGGGCAGGCCTGTTCCTAATCTTTGGTGATTAGCACAGCTGCAGCTCCTCAGGGGTGAGATTACCTTCTGCACTATCTTTATTTTCTCACATACTATTCCTCCACACTTTACAGCCCTTATCTAGCTTGATCCTCATCTTCTGAACTTCTTGAAGGCCTGCACAAGCCTTGCAAACAACTCCAAGAGTAAATTTAAATTTATGGTTTTAGTTCAGGTGTGAATCTGCTCAAGATTATCTCCAGATCATTCCCACTTATACTGCTTAATTCTCTAAGCATATGAAAAACAGAGTATTTTCTAATGAAACTGGATGGTCTCTAAATCACTAAAGGCTATTCAGTCCATGGGATATACAATTCAGGACAATAAAATCATGCTTCCTATTTTACCACTTTCACCCCAAAACTTTCAACTTTCTGAAGCAGATCAGAAAGATTAATCACTTTTCACTAGCAAGAAAATGCATCCTAAAAAGAGCCCGTCTCACAAGTACTTTGATATCTACTATCTATCTTATATAAAACAGGGAAATGAGACAAGTAGGTTGAACAGAAAACAAGAAAGGCAGCCACACACCCAGATGCTGCAGAAAAACAGTTTTTTAGTTCACCATCTGGAGTCTACTGCTGCCAAGCACATCTTGTGAGTAGTCAATGGTACTGAGTCCATTGCTGAGGCCCATTACCTAAGATGGCACAGGATTACACAAAGATACTTCTCTAGTACCAGCAAGGAAACCTAACTAAAGTTATATGTGTCAATCCAGTCTGAAGAAACAGCCAGAAAAGAGCTTTCCATATGCAAATTGCAGCTTTAAAGTTTGGGCAAAGCTTTTAAAAACTGAAATAATAATACTTGAGAGAACAATTGAATATTTTTGTCAGTATTGTTTTGTATGTTTTTCCTCTGGAATATTTTGTTTTCTTTTCAAATATGTTCCATGTACATTATCAACACACAGCTTTGATATGTGGTCACATACCAGATGCAAATATTTTAAATTATAAAGGCATACAAATAAAACAACAGAGAAAAATTATACCATAGTGTCTATATTCTATTATCTTTTATTGTTGCAATTCTAGTTTACACGAGCACTAATCTGTATTAATTGAGTCAATCATCAAAAGCAATTAAAACACTAGATAATTAATGCAGGTTGTTGCATTAGTTGTAATTCTACTAAGCTCAAGATCGTATTCATAAAAACCTTGGACTTCTCAAGCATAATCAGTATGAAAATAATTTATTTTGTGACTATCAGAGGACTGTAAAAGGCTGCTTTGTAAGCCTTAAGACATTATCTGCAGATATTCACTTGCAAACAGTAGGATTCTGTTTCAATTCTATTTTATTTTCTTACATTGTATACTTTTTTAGTTGCTGACTTAAAACAGGATTATACAACTAGAAGAGATACCCCTACTCATAAGGGTCAGTCTCTTGACCTTCACTAAGCAGTAACATTCCTTCAGTAAGGTCTCTGATTTTATCATCCTCTCAGTTGCAGGCACTGGCTTTCTCCAAGAACATCCAGAGCAGTGTAGCATCATGAATATTCACACACATGCTGTGGGAATATTGATAGAAAGGCATCATGGAAAATCACATCTACACAAGAGTGTAGTTGGCAAGTAAGTAAGTAAATAAAAAAATATTGCTCTTGGCAGTAGAAACTGCTAATATTTTTCTAAACTGTAAATGACAGGATCCTTATCATAAAGGGCAGTATGTGTTTATTCCTTCAAAGGGGAAACAGACTATGATTTAGACATAATTGATTGCTAGGTTCTGTGAAGAATTAAGACTACTTCTCCGGTATAACTGGACTGCAATGCACAGGTTATGGGATGTAATAAGAACATCCCATTTTCACATGGTTGTTCCACGTTCTGCTGGTCCTGGACACTTCCTGATTGCATCCCCATGTCTTGTCAGATATTATCAGTGGGTGAGTGCCAAGCCTCCACTCACCCTCTTCCCCAGTTCCTGTCTGATCATGTGAAAGAAACAGACACAGATAATTGTGTGAGTGCCCAGCTCAGATTCCTCTAATACCTCTCATTTATGGTGATCTGTAGTTAAGCCTTTGCCAAACAATAAAGGCTTTCCAACAGAGCAGGTTTGTGCATTGGTGTGATATGGCTAATGTATTTTAATTGTTCTTTTCTCTAGTGGATTTTGATGTTTGAATGAAGTTAAATATGCACATTAAACAAAATTTACCAGTCCAGCATACACACTGAAACAGTGATGTAAATTAACTACATCTCTTTTACCAAAAGTTATTTGGATTTCAAATTGCTTTTAGTTTTCTAGACTACAGAATTCATTGCAACACCATTTACCCCCAAAATGGCAATGTTCTCTTTAACTTTTCATTTTCAGAGATGATTCCTTCTTCAGAACAAGTTCTGAAAATTAAGGCGGTGGTTATGGTAGTTGGGAAATTTGCCACTTACAGAGTCAAAGAATATTTTCCGAGTATTATATATACAAGTCTGCATCACACCAACATGATCACATCTATTTTCAACAGCTTGTATCACAAAAAACCTTTACAGTATTTTCATATGTTGTGTCACAATGTACTGGTTTTATCTATCACAGCACAAGAAAATGAGCTTAAATATGGGAACTGCTTGCCAGGTTTCCAAGTTTATTCTCTTTTTGATACTGCCCGTAGTCTTTTATTTCTATAAAACATCATTTTGAGTGCCGCTGTACTCACTATAATCTCTGGATTTCACCAGTAAATTCAAACCCATTTATTTTCACCAATTAAAAACATGTTCTTAATATAAGGCACCAGAAAGTCACTATTTAAATTTTAATTTGATATATTAGTATTAATGCTATTTAGTAACTTCAAATATTTTTGGGTGTTATTTTAATAGATACTTTAGTAACTTGTGAAGTATAAAAACAGTTGTGTTCATTGATGATAAATTCATCGACATTTGCTTCATTCTCATATTTCAACGTGGTTTCTAATGTAAATATGGTTTCTAATGTCTTGAAGATTTGACATGTTTTTGCAGCTAACACTCTGCAGCTTGACCCCCTCCCCTTTCTTTCTCACATATATGTATATATTAGAAAGATATATAAATAGATAGATATGGATATTCAGAAATATATTTCTGATCCTAAATAGCTGATAAGGTTTCGCCTTTACATAGGACCCAGTAATGGTTCTTCACTAAACTTTCTGTGCTAAATATTTCACTAAATATTCTGTGAATCACTAGTGATGTAGCATAGTAGTTTGTAGACTATTTTTAAGAAAATTTTTTCCTCTAAGTTGTAGCATTATCCACCTTATCCAAAAAAGAAGTATAAATTTCTGTAATGTAAAGAAACAAAATGGAAAGAAACTTCTGCCTAAAACCCCAACAAATAACTATCTATTTTATTTAAATGCTTGAAGAAGAGGAAGGTGGGATGTTGGTTTGAAAAGTTTTTAAAAATTTCTGAGGACCAAAAAGATTCATCAGCTATATATTAAGGATAAATTTCATCAGCTTTTATTTCTTATATTTTGAATCTCAGCTAAGCTTTTTATTTCCAGGTTTGTTTTTTTTTTTTTGTTTTGTTTTGTTTTGTTTTATTTCAGAACTCAGCATGGATATATATGACTGGTCTACAAATGATTCAGAACTTTATGAATCATGAGAGAACAAGGGGTCAGCACCATCAGTGATGACCCTAGAGCATGCATGCACTGAGGAGAACTTGGTAAGATACTGCTGCTGATGTAACCTTCTAGAGAATTAACATAATTATGCAAAACTTCTAATAGTGAATTTATAAAATATAATCAACAATTTTTAAGATATTCAGTACTCACAGATTAAATGAAAATGCCTATTTCCATACTCTGCTGTCATAACATAATTTTCAAAATAGAATATTCACATCTTCTACCTTTCTGTCAAAGATGGTTTTACATCAGATTAACATGTAATGATTTGAACACAATTCTTTATTTCAGAAAGATTGGCAGTGCTTTGTTGCAAATAAAGCTATGAAGCCAAAGCTCATTATAGTCCTTGATAAAATTTGTCTGCGCTAGGAAGGATGGAACTTGGCTTTTTCTTGTATGTCAGTATCAATTACCAGTGCTATTCAGAAAGGAAAGGACACAGCATTATATGAAGGTCATTATACTAGAACTTGAGCAAGATTTCTGTTATTTTCAAGACCTCGTAAAGTAAGCACCATTATTCATTTCAAAGAATGAAAAAATGAGAAGTTTACTTTATTCAAAAAGATTTCTTTTAAGCTGTAAAAAACTAAATTGTATTTCTTCAGGAAAAGATCTTCTAATGAATGCAAATAGCTCATTATAACACATTTGTACACTGCAAGTTGGGGGGGATATTAATTTTTTGATAGTTCATTGTTTAGGCAGCTTTCTACTGGCATGACTTCTAGTAAGTTTTATACAGAAAGCATAGGAAAATCCAACAATATATGTAAATCCAGAATCAGAATATCAGACTTTTCTTGGCTTTTGTAAACACCCCCAAAAAAAGACCTAAAAAGATCTTTTTGTCTTCATAGCCTTACAATTGTAAGCATGTTGATGGTGAGGATTATGAAGAGGACAAATTCAGAAAATGAGTCATAGGCTTTATGCTAAGATACTCAGAAACTAGGTCTTGCAGAATAACTGGGTTTTGTTCCTGATATGTCATTATTAATTCCCATTTAGGTGACAGCTGGTTTCAACTCAGTAGTCAAAGGAAAATATCTAATCAAGAGCCAAAATAAATGATCTGAACTCAGTCTGCAAGGAAGCAGCATGTATCAGCTTCTTACTAAAGTGCAGAGGATGCTGTGCTCTATGGCAAAAAGCTTAGAATTTTTGAGGCGATTAATTTACATTTAAAACCAAATAGACTGCTGAGTTTAGATTCTTTGCTCTTAAATAAGCTTCTTTTGGAAAGGTCGTATATGGCCAGAGACAAGCACACATATTAAATTTGGCTTTTTCCTATTATAAAATTAAGGAATGACCTGGTAGCAGTAGGGAACAGAATCAATGCCATGGTGTATTGAGGCGAGTTAATATTAAGATTCACATTCAGCTAAAATAAGTATTTTGGGATTCATGACGTAATTATAGTAAGTGCAGCCATAGAGCCTGATAAACTTCCATTTCACTAAAGTAACAGAATAAACTGACCATATCCATTCTTCATATGTATCTTGTCACATATAATTTGAGAGACAATGGATGCATTGGCTAATTCAAGTGGACTTCTGGGATTCCCTATAGAGGAACATGAGATAGGACTGCAGTATAATTCTGTCAAAACTACATAATAAGGAATAAATTCACCCACACACTGCCAGACTCTCTAGGATGAATAAAGAAAATACATAAAAAAAAAGGTCTTGCAAAAAAATCCCACAATGGATAGATAATGGTTTCAGACCACAGCTTGGAAGTGTGGTGTTGAGGCTTCTGATAGGGAGAAAAAGAGTAAATCCAGATGTTTCAGGACTTTCATACCTGAAGTGTAAGTGTAGAGGACTTC
The DNA here is from genome assembly GCF_901933205.1 of Camarhynchus parvulus. Lineage (NCBI taxonomy): Eukaryota > Metazoa > Chordata > Aves > Passeriformes > Thraupidae > Camarhynchus > Camarhynchus parvulus. Next base: position 28,801,145 of record NC_044574.1, read on the forward strand.
ACTGAAAATAATTTTATTTAACCTGCAGTGAGCTCTCTCCACAGGTGAATAACAGTGTAGCAGAAAAAGCATGGAGAGCAGCACTGAGCTTGAACTGATTATTGAGCAAGATTTTGTATTTTTCTTGCTCTGTATGGTTTGATATGAGCAGATGTATTCTTCTAGCACTGTCGTAGTCAGCTTCCTTGGTCTTCATTTTTATATAGGGAAGAAAAGGAAGGTAAGGCTAAACAGAATGAAGATGACCTTTTGTAGCTGACTGAAGCAAGACTAAAGGATTTTAGTTTCCATGCTCCTATGTATCCACTTAGTAAAGCAAGAAAGGCATTGCTCTAAAATAAACATTTTCGGTTCTAGATTCAACACAACAAATCTGTCTCTAGATTTCGTTATTTACTCTGCAATCTTTTCCAAAGTGCCATTAATTATGTGCAGCAAATCTGAGAATACACAATGCCTTCATGTTGTAAACCTAAAACAGGTTGTACAATCTTTGTTTCAAATCTCTCCGATTTTGTCATATCCCACATTGTTCTACCTGCTGGTATTGCTGTCCCTCAGGGCTCACTTCTGGCTGGTTTGTCTAATACCTGGATCTGGAAGGTGGCCTCTATACACTCCAGGAGTCTCCTGGATTCCTTGCGGCCTGCTGTGTTGGTTTCCCAGCAGACATCCAGGAGGCTAAAACCCCCATCAGAATGAGAGATTATGAGTGCAATGCTTCCTGTGTCTGAAACAAGAACCTCATGGGGTCAGGCACCCACAGACGATTCCAGCTGAAAAATGTCCTTTGTTGGTCCAGGCCTCCATTTTCACCCACAGGCCCTTAACCTGTTCACAGCTGTTACTCAGAGGCAGCTCTTCACAGTCTATCCATTCCTTAACGCAATTCCAAAACAGCAATAGCTCTGCCCCTCCTTCTCAGCCTATCCTTCTGAAAAGCTTGTAGCCCTGAAAAGCTTGTAGGGTTCTGGTTCTGTAACTCATCCCACCATGTTTCTGTGAGAGCAATTAGGTCCTAGATTTCTAACTGCATCATGTTTTCCAGCTCCTCCTGTTTATTACCCACACTGGTGTAAACTCATCAATGGCTACATAAAAGGAAAGCAAATACATGTAATTAAAATCAATACATGTAATTAAAGTCAATTACACTGTGAGCAGAAAATTGCCAAAAATGGGGGGGGGAAGCAAAAAAAAAAAAAAACCAAAACCAAAAATACAAGCAATGAAATCTCCTACTAGTGTAGGTGACTATCTTTTGAGGATTTTTCTCCTATTACCTTTCCCTGCCTAGCCATTACCTAAACTAATTTCAAATTTTTCCAATAATTTACCTTGAAAGATGTCACCTTTAAAGAAAATAACCAGCACTTAATGAAATAGGATTTTTATTCACTTATTTAGAAATCTGACTGCAGAGTCTAGAGAAAATGTTAATGACAAAAGAATGATTTTGTGTTAATCCTTCAAGTGCTATCTCATCCTTGCAATTTATAGACTAGGTTAAATATATATCTTTCTTCCTAGGATTTATATAATTCTATGGCATCTATTTTGATAGGAAATATAAAAATAGGTATAAGTAATCCCAGCATGCAGCACATTTCTAATTCACAATATTAAAATGACCAAATATGAAAGACTGCACCAAATTAATTTTTATTTCCAGCTGTATATGTCATAAACTATCAAAAAGCAAGTTGTGTAAATATCATATATGAGAATAGAATTGAATTATGTACAAGTGTTGTGAAACAGACTAAATGGAAACTTAAGCTTTACAAACTTTATCTATTCAACACTGAACACAGAGATCGACAAGCAGCAACCAAATTTGTTACAGACTCAGGTGAAATATAAGTCAATTTTAGGCAAATAGTTTTTCCATGCATTGAGTACAAACTATTAAGCTACACTATCTGACCCTGCTCCACATCCTAGCACCTGGAAACTCTAGGAGGATGGTTCAGCAATCCCAGCTGCATTCCCTCTGAAGTTTTAATGAGCAATTTTAATTGGCCAACTTAGGACCCCTTAATTCCATCTAGAAATTTAGAATTTAGAAATTCATGCCAGAATTGTTGCAAGAAATTCAAGCAAGAAATTGTCAGAATCAATGCATTTCTTGAAAAACATTTCATACACACACCAAAAATTTAAAAAAACCCTTGATGAAATCTAGAAGATAGACTTAATATTCTGAAAAAGCCTCATTCAGAATTTTTCAACCAGTTGAATAACACCAGTGCTACCTTGAAATGCTGTAGAGAATTTCTGCTTAAGGCAACAGTAGGATGTATATTCTCCTTATGCATACTGAATAGTCTGCATTTAAAGAGAATTTCTAAGTAACTGATATATTTGCATGATACTAATGTCTGAGAATATTTTGTAGTGATATAGAAAATATTCCTCCTACATGAATCCTTAGTTCCATGTAAGCATGCACAGAGATTGAAAAATTTATCTTTTTTCCATTCATTTCTTTAAAATGCCATAGGAAGTAGTTTTTGCCATAACTTGTATATGATGTCATCTTGCTGGCTTTGTTCAGAAAATGACTAATTTTATATGGGTACCAAATATTTTCTCTTATATTTCATAATAATTTGATAGCCACATAAATCTGTAGGGTGATACTGCAAATTGTTTGCTGTATTCAAAAAACAGACAAAAAACATAAGGCTCATGTACTCAAGACTGAGTATATTTTGTATTCATTTGTTCTTCTCTGATCTGACCACAAGAGTTTTATTCTACCTAAAATCCAAACCCGATCTTTTTCTGCAATTTTTAAAAATATTCCTCTTCCTGTTTGATGTAGCAATTGCATCAGCCACTAATATAGTCTCCTGTATAAAAACACACACACACAATATTATTTCTTTCATGATTTTAACAAGAGTGACTTACCCAGGAGTAATGAGATAAATTGCACTGGCATTATAAAGACCTTTTTTTTACTGCAGTTACACTAATGATCTAAAATGCAGAGCTGAAAAAATCCAGACCATCTGTTTCCTGCTAAAGCAAATTTACTATCAACACTTTTGTATCGCACCATCTCTACTAAATTCTTTGATTACCAATCTGGAGAACAATAACTTAACACCATCACAGGAAAAACACTGTTTTATAACCCATTTATATCCCCACTTTACCTATTTGTACTCATGTCATTTGAGTAACTATCATAAAACTTCTATAACAGGTGGATTAAATGCAAATTTGGCTTCTAGTGATGGATCACACTTTCTATACGCTAGTCAGGGTGACTAGCACTTACTGCTGGATTTACTTGTCATTCAAGTAACACTGCAGTTTAACATGAGTTTCATTTTTGGGATTAGAGACAGACAAACCTACAAGGAAAACTTTTGCTGAGTCATGGTTTTTTGTTACAATACTAACTAGAAATGCGAAATGCAACTTGATTTTCCAATTCTAATTGGAAAAGAAATCTATGTTCTCTCTCTCTTGTGATGGGCAGGGCCATCTTCCACTATGACAGGTTGTTCAAAGCCCCATCCAACCTGATCTTTAAGGTCCCTTCCAAATCAAACTGTTCTCAGGTTCCACTATGAATATCTTATAAATATATTGTGTTAAACTAATTTGTAGTCAACACTGTTTAATATTCCAACCACACAATAAAGAGGCAATTTAGCAAATCACACCTGATTAAAGCAATTGTTTCTAAAATCAAATGAACAGTTCTGTAGATGGAAGTGAAAGTAGATGATGTAACTTATCTTGATTTTAACACAGCTTTTAGATCTTGGTAACCAAAAAAGTACATATGAACTGGATTAGTGAACTGTAAAATTAGTGGAAAATTGGCCAAATTATCAGTAGCATCAGTAAATTTAAGGGGAAACTCAAGAGAAGCAACACTGATAAGCAATCTCATACAACTAAGCAGCATATCCACAGGGCATTAAAATCAATCAATCAATCCCAAACTTTTTGTCTAGCAGCCATTACACTGAAAATCTGTTATGCTGCTATTTTTCACATAGACAGAATGATGTGTCAGTAATAAACTGGTCTGTCTGAACAGTGTAAGGAGATTCTGCACTTGCTCTTTCACTAGATCTAGATTGTGCTAATGTACTTTCAGAGTTGGGTAGGGAGACTATTAATTTGGACAATATAATCAAACCTTTTATGTTAGTAGTTTAAATCTGTATAAATAAGTGTCTGAACATATATAAAGTAGTGGCATATACTTCTGAAAGGAAAATACAAATGAAAATTGTCATTGACCAAAAAACCCCCCTTTTTTAAATGTACAGCATATAAAAACAATACTTGGATTTTAAATGGATAAGAGTGGCCACCTTGCCTATTTGGATTTTACATCCTGCTAGAGTTTGATTAATATTCTTGAGCACTCCGTGAATCCTCAGAAAAATTAATCAATATATCATCAAGGATGTTGACAGAGGAAGTCTGCAAAGAGCTCAGAGAGAGGTTCATAAACTTGAAAAATTTCAGTGGTCTGTAAGTGACAGCAAATGCTTCTGAGTTTTTAAACATAATCCTTTCATAAAATGGTTTAAATGGAAGCAGAGAAAGGGTCAGCCACAGTAAAGAAAAATAATTGTACCAAATACACATCATAATCACTTAGCAAATAACACTTAATATTTTCGAATCACTTACTGTCCAGGCACTGCATAGCACTCTAATTGGAAATTCTTCCCATTTAAATAAGATGTCAATTTTTAGGGATTTTAGGTGTACAGGTTTCAATGCATCAAGATAAATATTTCTAAGTGGATATGAACATGGTCTGTCGAATTGTGAAAAAGCACTGATAATGGCAGATATTTCTGTTTCAAAAAGAACAGTCTCACAGCATTTCCAAAGAAAGGGTGGTACCACTTCTCTGTAAGACACTTAATGTTTTACTGTGCCTGGTGCATTACTATTTATGACAGTTTAATTGGAAGCAATTCTCTAACATTACTGGGTAATTGCTGCATAAATTGCATATGTTGAAAAACTCTTACAGCAAAATCAGTAAAAAAAAAGAAACTCTCAAATCTTAGGACATATTTCCTTATATTAAGTTATTAAAAAATTTAGGATCAAATAAGTTCATCCTTTTAACAGCTTATTGAAGCAAAGTTGACATTTGACATAACAGAATTTCTATTAAAACATTTAGGTTGAAGTCCCTTCTTTAACCTAATCCCTTGATCTTCCAACATCACTTAAATTTAGAACTTATAGTACTGAATTATAATATTATGAAAGTGGAAAATTTTGATGGAAGATATTGAAGTAAATTACAGATATCACAGGAAGTTTTAGAATCTGTTCATTTATTCAGTGTAGATTTTTGTAGAGCTCACAGAAAGCATAAGAGCACAGTTCCATAAGTCTACATTGAAGCACTCAAATAAAAACATCCTATTACTACCACGTATAAAAAAACCCCCACTATTCTGTTAATCAATATTATAAATGTCTGTGGGGAAAAATTTCCTTTGCCATAGGGAAATGCAATGTTTAATCAAAATAAATGATGCAAATGAATTTCAGCCAGAAATAAATTTCAGCCAATGCTATAGCCCTGAATTATTTTTAACTTCTGAAGAAATTTCCTGATTGTATACTGTCTCTATCAATGAAAAATGCACATTCCATTACTTTGCACAGAATACATTTCTTATACTACTGAACTTGTACAGACTTTTAAATACAATAATGATCTTTCATACAAAATTACAGATCCCACTTCAGAGATTCCATTTCAGGGTAGTGTCAAAGCACACAAAAAAGCAACACCTTTGAAGACATACAAATCCCACCCCATTTGCTCCCTCTGCAGTCTCAGAATCCATTGCTGTTCTTAGGGATACAGAGCACTCCTAATCTCTTCATAAAGGGTTAATCTCAAGTGCATCACTAGCTCTGGGTGGGCAGAAGAATTCTGATAAAGCAGAATGAAGAGACTTCCTTATCCTAAATCCCATAAAAGAAACTGCTGCTTCTGAAGCAGAACTGGTATCCCAAAATAGTTTTCAGAGTTGCAAATTGTTCTAACTTCACAAAATAACCTGGAAAAAACCCGAAACTACAGTGTAGTAAGATGGCAGCTTTGAAACCTTGCTCCTAGCAGAGAACAGTAAGCTACTGTTTTTTCCTCTTTGCTGTAAAGCTTCTATTAAGTTTACAATATCTTGAAACAACTTTGAAAATGTACATCCAGTAAAGAAAGGCATAAATTGTTCACCATAGTGACTGCAATTGCCACTGGCTGTAATCAATGAGAATTTTTCTGTCATAGCCATAGACAAACCCTGTCATCGATCCACAATGCTGTATTTTTCACTTGAATCAGGGAGCACACATACCAAGGTCTCTGTCAGACTACCAAATCAAATGTCAGAGAGTGGAAGAGGAATGCATGAGACCTGGGAGACACTTGTAGTAGCAGCCAGCCCAGGCAACAGTGGCTGCATGCACTGATTGAGACTGGCTCAAGATGTAGTCTCACAAAGTAAAATTTGCAGCAGCAGTTGCTATTCTACTTCTTTCTTTTTTTTTCTCTCAGACCTCTACCATTGGGAAAATGAACTGAGAAAAGTTTTAAAGAAAATAAAAATTCTACACATACAAAAAAATGAAAATATTCAAATTTCCTGATGTTTTCTTACTCTTCCTGACTCTGCTCCCAAATGCCCAAACGCAAAAAAAAAAAAAAACAAAAACCAAAACAAATTAAAAGAACACCCAGCAAACAAAAATACAAGGAACAAAGTATTAACATCAGAACACAGCTAGCCTGCTGTGTTGAAAGAACAGGAATGTGTAGGAGAAAGAAGAGATTATTGGAAAAGGGCTGCTTGAAAAAGATTTCCTGTCCTGGCAATAGGGTACAATGCAGAAGCTACATGACTCTTTTTAATAGAATCAAGAGAACAGAGATTTACAAATGCCTAAGATGTTATGACTCCACCAGTTTCAGACTGCAGTCCTGAGAGAAGAGAAACCTCAGAAGAGATACAGTCCATGGCAGCAGAAAGGCAGTTCTGACATTGTCCCCACCCCAACTGCAGGTGCTATCCAGACACCATGACAAGCACAATGGACTCACTACAGTGGTCAAGAGAATGTGAGAGAAGGGTTGAAGTGGTTAATTTTTTTTTTACAGGACTGTGTTCACATATCCAAGCAAACACTTTAGGAGTAAATAATTGTGGTTAGTACAGTCTCTTCAACTATATGCCAGTCCAAATGCCTTTAAGTGTGGATATGCCTTTCCAGCAAACAAAAAGTATTATAACTTTGCCTGTAGTTGGTTACTGTGAAAGAAAAGGTGGGATGGGTTTGAAGATATATTTGGGGTGCCTATAGCTATTAGCAGTTCATACACTGAGAGCCACAGCCACTACCAGAATAGATTCTATCTAGACAACTCTCAAAGCAGCAAGTAAAAATTGCAATCAATACTACATCAAGAACATCTCATTAAAAAAAAAATAAAAACCAGAGATAATTCCAAATCTGGAGATGCACTATAGTAAGCCTCTCTGTTGATAAAACATAATAAAATAATGACAAATTCTCACAAAGAAAATTGTGAAATTGAATTATATGTTCCATTGTTGTAATCCCAAGAAGTACACGCCATTAACTCAGATACATTTTTTGTCATTATTCAGGAAACTGCAGAATTTTCAGGTGATAAAATTTTCAAAAGAAAATAGTAGTTTATAGGATTACTAAAAAAAATATTAGAAATGTGCTGACTTCTAATTTGGAAAGACATCTTCAGAAGTACTGGAATGCATGATCAAACACTATAAAGCTGCTATATTACCTCCTTTGAACTTTGTCTCCTACATCCCATAATTGCAGTTTCACTGCCAGACTACTGGACAGTTCTTAAAAATGGTAGAAAGTTTATATTTGTTTCAGTGAGAAACAAGAAAAGTTTATAAAATTGCAAAATATTTTCCTCTACTTTTCCTCATTTACTGAAAATCCTTTATTTCTCTAGATATTTTCAGTATTTCAAAGGAAGTTTCATATTGTATTTCACATTTATTTCCCTGCTTGTAATCACTTCAGTGCACTGATTCTGTGGCTACACAGGAAACAGTTTCCATAGCAGCAATGTTCCCATGACTTGAAGTTTCTATTAAATAATACAATTTAATGGATTTTTATTCCTGCATTCCTTGTTGATGACTTCCAAATGCTCTTCTAGTCTTCTAACCTCAACTTTCCATTCTTTTACTTTAAACTCATTACTATTTGTTTTTTCTTTAAGTTAATGCCTGCTCAATGAAGTTGCAGAGTCTTGGTCCAGAGGCATCACAAAAGAACATGTGAAGTTACAGTACAGTGTGAAAAACAATGCACACAAATTGAAAAATATAAAATGAACAATTAATTTTATTGAATTACTTTTTATATAATAAGTCTGGGAATTAAACAACTTTCATTTATGTGATGCAACATATGGCTAAGTTTTTTCATCTAGTGAGATAGAGTAGCAATGGCACAGGGGAACTTCTGTGACCAACATGATGTGAAATCCAAATAAAAAGCATAAATCTATTCTTATAAAATTCATGCTGCTTTTTACAAATTTGATTTTTCCTGGATGTTATTGTAAATAATCCCCAGAGGAAAACTGCTTGGTTGTAACCTGGCAAGAATCAGGTCCACAACAAGACAACACACAACAATTGTCTCATTTTCAATGTCCTGAAATCCCAAACATAACCATTTGGGCAAAAAATAAAATTAAAAAAAAACCCAAAACAAACTATCCTGTGTAACATGCTTAATATGCATCAATTTCCCCATAACTAGAAAAGATTTTTCATCACCATGCTCATGCATCCCCATAAAGTATTAATGAAGTACACAGTCAAAAGTGCCAAACTACTTCCATTAACAGGATGTTCTCCCTATCATGCTGGAAATTTCACAAGAAAAAAGCAATAGTCCTTTCTTGAGGATGCATACTGTTCTTATTTCGATTATTGTGAAGGCTATTGAAATAAATATTGCAAATTTTGAGAAAGTAGTTTTTTACCTTTTCTAGCAAATACTCAATGTGTAGCCAGAACACTAATACTGCTTCACAATTTTAAAAATAATTATCATAAACCAGATCATCAGGCATGAAATTAGCCATCTCTGATAAAAAAATTAATACTAAACAGGAGTTAGCTTTTTGTGGCATTTCATTATATTTACTGCCTTGGATTGAATACAAAATAGTAACATTATTGTTGTTCTATGTGAATCCTTTTTATTACCTAATTAGCTTTTTTTATTTATAAATCTGTTTGTGAAAACAGATAAACCTCTCAAACAATGAATGTTTGTCACCACATCCAGATCTTTAACCTTCCTGGGACAGTGAGGCTGACTGAATCCTTTACAAAAGGTAACAGTCATTTCCTACATGCTGATGTTCCCAAACTACAATGAATTTTTGTTTCCACTCCTGTAAGGCATTCCTGTAACTTGTTTCAAGAAAATCAATCATAAAATCTCTATCAGATCCATTCAGATTGCATCAATCTATTATTATATTTATCTTTATTTTTATTAAATTTTACTGCTATTGAAAACACATTCAGAAGACATGTTTATTGACTCAGATGGGATGTACCTTCAGCAGATTATTTCTCAAAGGATCAAAAAAACCCTCTTGCTTAGTCTGAGCAGCTCAGTTTGTACATGTTTGTTACACATTATACATGTGAAATTATATCTGAAGCTGTGATACTCTACACTCTAGTATTTTTAATTCACATGCATTTTCTCATAATCTCCCATAATTCTTAACTGAGATGACTGAAATTATCTACTGATTAATTATTCTCTAGCTAAAGTGCATGAAATAAAGTAGCTAGAGACAAATGTTTCTGTTAACAGCTAGATTCTGAACAGTAGGTTTGGTTAAATAACAGTATTTAAATGTTAAAAATCAGCATGTAGATTATTGGGACAGGGAGAACAGTTATTTAAGTTTTAAATGAAAATTGGAACTTTATTTGGATGTATAATCATTTTTCCTATGTGATTAAAAAAATAATATAGTACATCAAGTAATAAATGTAATTCTAGCTAATAGTTTACTTCTACACATCCTTTCCTAAACTGTGCATTACAAGTTGCTTTGTTGAAATCAATTTTCAGTAGCGAGAATAATTTTCAATAGTAGTTTCTACCCTTCAAATGAAGAGAATAAAAATAGATCAGGAATAAATTATGCCAGATTATATAACACATCTTTAACAGCTGCAAAATTCTACAACAAATAGCATTTCAGGCACTCTCTGCTGAGCCTTAGATTTTATTTCACCCACGATCATCAGATATTTGCTGAAAGGCAAAACATGCACCTGATTTGATCTGTCAACCTCCATGTCCACAGTGCCTGTTCACTGAAATTTTAGAAATCTTTTGACCTCATACAGAATGTCAAGGGTCAGTTTGCACAAGCAGCATGAAATCGGATGTGCCATATTGTTCAGCATCTGTTCCTTACTTCACACCAGTGTTTCCCTGGAAAACACAGGGCTGTCAGCATCAATAATTCTATGCTAATCCATCGACTTTTACCTATATTTTGCCTCACCAGTTATACTCCTTAGAGCTTATTTAGCTGTCTATACCCAGCTAATGCGTCTCAGATCAACAACCAGAAAGTGCCAACATAATTTGGATTGAAGAGATGTTTTTTTCCCTTTCTCTCTCCTTCCTTCATTTTCTTCCTTCCTCTACTCTCATTTTCAAGACTTGGCTTGTATTGCTCTGCCTTAGTATGAGCCTGAAACCACTTCTTCCTAAAGACCTTTCTTTCCTAGTACTGTAATTTTTACAGTATCATTATAGAGTTTAGAGACAGCTTTATTGTAAGTAATAAATATTTCTTAAAAGAATTCCAGCATCCAGCAATTGTGTTTATTTAATGTCACTAGCACATCACAAAAGATCATAACCATTAGAGGCCAAAAGCATTTCTAAATTAATATAAAATATATAGCTCTCCATTAATTGAAAAAAGTAATAAAGAGACAAGTAATGAGTACCAACCAGATATTTCAAGCACTTTTAGCATACTTAAATATTTCAAGATACATTTAAACCTAGAAATCATATAAAAATGAATGTGCCATGTACTTCATGCCTCTCTGCTAACACACACATGCTGCATCTGTAGTGGCACTGTTAAAACTCACACCTGCATAAATAACACCTTCCTGGTATTGCTAAATATGCTAGAATTTATCTTCCACTGATGTGAAAGGTAATCATAATTTGTAAGAATAAATTTATGCTCCTTCTAGCAAAGATTTTCAGAGAAAATAAACCAAGTGCCTATTTCCTTGAGAGGTAATAAAATATATTCACTATAGTTCCACATGAATAAAATGCCAAAACCACTCTAAGAACCTAGTTTTAGGTATATTTCAGGGTACGTCTCTGTTCTTGTAAAATTTGCATAGTTCTGCGTTAGACACTTAAAAAAAAAAAAAAAGGAGTACAGTTTTTGGTTTTGTCTTAATTTTCACATCTTTTTTTTATCTTTTTTTTTTCTGTTTCTTCCTCTATCTGCAATTTTTCTTGACTCTCATTTCCTTTTCTTCCCTTTCCAAGGCTATATACTAAAAAGGCTGGTTTCCATAATTAAGTTGATTACTATCAGAAAAGCTTTTCTTAATAACAATGTTTATTTAAAGACAGTCTATTACGAGAAAGAATGACAAAATCCAGGAAATAAAAAAAATTAGATACTTGTACCCGTACTCCAGGTGGGGTTTCACAAGGGTGGAGTAGAGGGGTAGAATCACCTCCCTCAAACTGCTGGCCTCATTCCTTTTCATGCAGCTCAAGACAGAGCTGGCTCTCTGAGCTGCACCCTGATGGGTCATGTCAAGCTTCTCATGCACCAGAATCCCCACAGCCTTCTCAGGACTGCTCTCATTCAGGTTGGCTTTCCAACAACTTTCATTTAGAAGTAATAATCATTAACATTCTCAGCTAAGCAACTGCAAAGAGTGCTAAAAATCAAACCCTGATTTTCAGTCATTGTTCAATGACTTATTCAGAAGACTAGAATACTTCTTTGCAATATATCAGATCTGCTAGTGCTGTCACCATTTTAATTTTAGTGATCTAAAAATTATGTATTGTTTTTCATTTTTAAAACTTATTGCTGCCTGCGGCTAATACATTTGTTAGCTAAGAAACCTCTTTTATATGAAACATAAATGGCTTTTTTTCTTTATTTCAATTTTTCCATCTCATAATTCTTTTTTAATCTCATAATGTTACCATATTTGATTAGTCTTTTCTTTTGCCTCCTATTTCTTCTTCCCTTGCCTGTACATCCTTTTCTGTACATCTTTAAGCTTTCACTTTGCAGCATGAGAAAATTCAAATATATACAACCAATTCTGAAGTATACTTATATGAATAATTCTACTCACATAAAATTGGAGTTGTTAAAGCACTTTATTTCTTGGGGTTTCTGTCCTCATGCTCATCACACTGCAGTGAGACTACGGTAAAGTAACATACAAGTAATATCAGTTACATTGAGATAACCACATGGGGTGATTTGATAACCACAAGTAACAGTTATGAAGACAATAGATTGGGTAAAAATAGGAGCAGAGTTAGCACTTGGTCCAGAGGAGGGGCACCAAGTTGATCAGAGGGATGGAACACCTCTCGTAAGAGCAAAGGCTCAGAGAACTGGGATTGTTCAGCCTGGAAAAGGGAAGACTTCAGGATGACCTAAGTGCATCCTTCCAGTATCTGAAGGGAACTTCAGACAGAGAGAAATTATTTACAAAAGTGTGTGGTGAAAGAACAAAGGGAAATGGGTTCAAAATGAAGGAGAGTAGATTTAGATTAGACATTAGGGAAAAACACTTTGCTGTGAGGGTTGTGAGGCACTGGAACAGGCTGCCCAGAGAAAATGTAAAGGCCTCATCCCTGTTTGAGGCTGGGATGGATGGGGCTTTGAGCCCCTGATCTAACTGAATGTGCCCCTGCCCACAGCAGTGGGGCTGGAACTAGATGATCAAGGTCCTCTTCCAGCCCAAACCACTCTATGATACATTTATAAAATGAAAAAAGGAAACATAGTTTTATATTATGTCTTTAACTGAAGATTCATGAAGTTTTTGCTGCCTTGTGTACTTTATATACCTAAGAAGTCTGCTTTTATACTGGTATATAGATTTGTCTTGCTTTTCCAGGAGATTTAATTAAAAACAGGAGAATTTTTGAGCACTCAATAGAAAGACAATTTTTGTCAAATAAAAAGAATACTTACTGAAAATATTCAACACTTTTTTGCTTTTGCTTTACATTAAACTTAAGTTGGAAAGGTTGTTTTGCCTCTTACACTGAGTTCTTTTTAGTTTCTAGGTAGTTTTGGAAAATTACCACCTCAGATATCAGTACTACTGCCACCATGCCTCTAACCTGCTGTGTGTTGATCAGAAATCATGACGGTTTTAATTTCCTTCATCTGATAGTCAAATAAAAACTGCCATTCTATTAAAAAATAATTGGAGCCACACTTTTCTTCAAATATTTTTAGTTTCAAAACTAAATATGGAAAATATTCTACCATTTTTTGATGATACTCCATTTCAAAGAGATTAATCATCCACAATCACATGGGCAAAGTCAACTAAAACACTCATTATATGATTTTTCTGTAGCTAGATCCTAAGGTATATTCAAAGCTGAATATGTGGACAAGCTTCTGGCAATCCTTGCTTGTACATTGACTTTATCAAGGTCAGAGGGCAAGCAAAAAATGAATATTAAAATGCAGCCAGCATAAGAAAGGCTGTCTGTGATTCACATGGGCAGCCATACACACGTGTGTTTCATACACACACATGAAAAGACAAGGCATACACCAGAATGGAACAGACCCACAATGAGCTCTAGGAAGACAGAGATAGCTTAAACATGCTTCTGCTTCTCCAAATTGTTGTCATAAACAGGAATAAATAAATAAATAAATAAATAATAAATCTAAATTATCTCAGCTACCCATATAGTGGCTGCTTCCTTGTAGATTTTGCAGAGGAACAGAGAGATCTGAGAATAAGCACAGAAAATAATCTAGGTATATGGATTATTTTTTTAGTAATTTGAAGTGAGTTTCATGCATTCTAGAAAACTGAAAAAAATATTTATAAAAGAACATATATAACATTTTGTTTGACAAATTTATAGAAGTGTAACACTGGGTTGCCTACAGTATAATCTGAAGCCAAGGGCAAAAACTGAAACAACTGATCAATGTTTTCTATTCAAGACATTCTGATGGGGTTTTTTTCAGAATTTATACAACCAATATAAACATAGTTATATTTGTAAATGCGAAGGAAAAAAACTTCTTTGAAATTCTAACTTGGAAAATATCCTAAATATATTCATAAACTGTTATTCCAATAGCTTGCACAGTTCTTTTTGTCATCTCTTCAGATTGTCTTAAACTGTTTGAAACATTATATGAAAGCAGACGTTTCTTGGAAATAGTTTAGTTAACTAAATCACTTTCATGACAGAGAGCAATAACTTACAGAGCCAAATCCAGAATTTAGTTTGACAAGAAATCTGTTTTGTTTTGTTTTGTGGTGCTACAACACTGCTACTCAGCCTACCCCTTTATTTTTTCATCTATTTGTGGGAGGAAGTAAAGATTTTAAATAATTTATAATTTCCTGGGATTAGGACTAAATCACTTCGTTCTATTGACTTAATGCGATTCTTAATTTCCTGAATTGACTGCACACTGAGATGCATTGAAATACACAATACAAACCACTGGTTTATCAATATAATGTATAAACTGAGAATCATGTCCTCAGCCCTGCTTTCAAAAAATCATAAGAATGCCCATTCTGAGTGAGACCAAAATTCAACCTTAATGACTCATTTCCAATAACATTAGACACACAAATATTAAAATAGGATATTCAGATCCAGGATTTTTTTTTTGGTACATTTTCCTGTCATGCATTTACCCATTAAATTCACAAACATCCATCAATTTTTTAACATCCACATCATGGGGTGAAGTTCTCCACAGAGTAACTACAGATGATGCTGTCAGAGTAACACTTTTCCACAACTTTAAACAACTCCTCTCCATCCAAGTTGCTACCCACCACAGAATGGTCCCTCTGTGGCCTGAACAGCTGCCTCTCCTCTGTAGCTCATGTTCAGCGGCTTTCCCACTATGTGGATACCTTTTCCTGACTGCCTTGTTTGCCTGGACTCACCCTGGAATTGGTACTTCTAATCATCAGTAAATAAAAAGGAAGGAGAAAGACTTGTACGCCTCACATACACCTCTAATGAGCAATTCCTGATCTTCACTGTCCTGCCCAGTCTCAGAAATTCTTTGCATACTTTACTGCTCCACCTTCATGAGAACCAATACTTGCAGCACCATGCTTTGAGGTTTTAGAGCTTGCATGAGCATTCTACTCTTCAACATCCTTTACAGCAGAGTATTTTTTTATTTAGCTCTTCTTTCCCAGGTAGCTGTTATTACCCAGCACACTATGTGCATGTATGATACACAACAAATACTGTGCTTGATAAGGAAATATTTCCCATAGAATGGATCTGGAGGGCATCTTACAACACCAACAAGCATGAAGCTGTGCAGGATGCTATTTTTCAAATAATATACATGCCATCAAGGTTGACTTCCAAGTACTTTTGAAAACCCAGCCATTAACTGCTAACCTGACACTTGAATCTTTTAGATTGTGTGTATAAAAATTACACCAAGTGTTAAAGCATACAAAAACCCCATACTGAAGTGTGAAAAATTGTACAGAAATACTTCTAATCACATTCAATTGAGTGCACTACCAGGTGGAGAGAGGTTTAAATGACCAATAAACTAAAAGCTGTCAGGTAAGATTTCAGAAAAATTCTCTGTAATACAGAAAGATTACTTGATGTAAAATAATTATTTAGGAATATATTTGTGTGTGTGTGTGTAAATTTATACACTGTAAGCTTACTGAATATTCAGTATAACTCTACTAATAAATTTCAGTTAACAAGAAAAGAGTATTGTGAAATATAAATATAACTGGACCACTTAGGTGGACTCCTCAGATCTTCTGTCAATAAATTATAGTAGTCTGCAGAATATTTTAGCTGAGCTAAAGTACCTTTGAGAACCTGTGATTATACTGTACCCTATTATAAAACATATACTTATTTTCATTAAGGCAGCGGTTTAGGCGTGTTCAGAGTTTTTAAGAATGGGCAAGAATTATCAGCTGTTTACTTTTACTTTACATATGACTCAAGTTTCACCTGAACCTTAGGGTATCTGAAATAATTTTACTCACACACACCATGAATCCAAAATCCTTTAATGTTTCCCTCCAGACTACAAAAACTATTTTTTTTAATTTGTGCAATAATAAATGCCCTTATCTGCCATTGAATTTTGTTTTCTTGAAAGTAAATGTGTTAACCTTCAGCAAGCTCCAGGTTACAGCTTTATTAAACCTTAAAACAGAAGTATAAGAGTCCTTTGACAGTCAGACAAAAGCTCAGATAACAATCCATAACAGGATATTTATTTTTCCACAGTTCATATTAAGAACTGCAGACCATAACACTCATGCTTAATATAAAAAGTGACATAAGAATTTAGAGAAGCATATTCCCCCAAAGTTTTATACCTGCCAGAGACTTTGTGTTGCCATACTCTTTGCCCCTTTTTTCCTGTCCAACAGGTCTTACTTAGGTACCACAAAAGAGCATGACCTTTTTTCAATCACAACAAAAGGATTTCCATAGTAGCATCCTGTAGATAGGATTTAATTTAAATAACTTTGCAAATAATTAATGAAGTTTGAAAGTAAGAGCAAGATAACGTAGAACTAAGCTTAAAAATCAACCTTCTTCCTCTATAGTTAGCATTTCAATTAGTGAAGAACCAAAAAAACTGTAAAAACGATCAGGAAATTGAAATGTGAATAAATTACATATCTCTTGAGAAAAAATAAGTTTACATACAGATAAGCCTATATCAATCAGTCTGAGGAACAAACCCACAGGCAAATTGTTGGCATAATACATTTTTATTCTCAATTGACTACTGTAAAAAATGAACACATTTTTAATAGTGATATGATATTTTGGTAAATAAATAACCATGCTAGAATATGTGACAAAAACTACTTAAAATGTGTCTTTCATATTCCTTGTTCAGCCAATAAAACTAATATAGATATTTGTCTCCTCTGTTACTTCTATGTAGCATGACTAGAACCCGAAAGATGACTGATAAGAATTGTATATTCCTAAACACAATGAAGGAAATGAGAAAACTCCACCTCTAAAAGATGGAAGAATGATTTGAAGATGATCAAATATATACTTTTAAATTTCTATCTTGACATATGCTTTTGTCTACCTTTACGATTAATGTCTCATCTCAACAGAGGAGAGTATGATAGCAATTTTGATTTTCATTTTATAAAAAGAATTGCTTATCATTTTTTGACTTGTGCCATTCCAGTATATGAGATGAAAGATGTGTTAAAATCTGAACCAGTCAAAGTTAATATATATTAATTCCTATTGTATTTTTACTATACATATCCCAAATTTCAGTCTTTTGTTAATGCAGACAGAAATCTATTACCCTCTTGCAACATCCTTGCTGTTATAAACTGAGCCTTGAAGAAAATAAGAAAAACACAGTAATTCGAAATTTCTCTTTGGGAAAACAGTTCTTGATGTTGCTCTACTGTATAAGTAGATGTCAATGAAGTGAGATGAAAGGAAGATCTATAACTACAAAAATTTTATAGAGAGTGATTTTGCATCACAAAAAAGCTGATTTCATTATTAGAGACACTAAAATACGTATCTGGGGTTTTTGAGGGTTTTGTTTTGTAAGATGCTGTAAGCTCAAAACATTTAAGATTTCACACAAGGCTGTGCACAACTTGTACTTAACTGAGTGTCACAGTAAAATAATGCGGTCCTCACATTATTGATGTGACAGACAGGGTATGCACCATGCTGCCTGAATAACAAATCATTGGACAAGCTCTGATGCACCAGGCTTTTCCAGAAAAGGCAGCCAAATTTAGATTATGATTAAGAGGTTTAGGATTGTGTATTAACATTGACTTATATTTTGTGGTATTTCCACTACTTCTACATTGTCTTTGGCAATACCATTTATAATCTACTTTTACTGGATTTCTTGATTTTCATTCCTTGATTGTACCTAGCAGCAGTAAAATATGCTTGCCAGGCATAGAAATGACACCTCCATCAGTGTTGTATCTTTTGGGTAAAAGTCTTGAAAATTTTTCTCCTTGTTGCTGCAGGACAGAAAAACCCCTTATTCACATTTTTTATTAAAAAATGTCCTTTCTTCTGCATCAGTGAAACATTTAATTCATCATTTAATCCCGTCTGGGATTCCAACCACACATTTAATATCCTGACTTATAAGAAAGAAGAGGAAATACTCTGCCATGTAAGACATTTATCACTACATATTCTATCTTATCTTCCTGTTTCTTTTTTATTATAATTCCTAAATGTGCTAGGTCTAATTTAGGCTAGATTTACATAAGCACATTCTGCTCTTGTACTTAATACATAGACTTGTATTTATTTTAGGATGGAAGATTTGTACAAATAAAAGCAGGATTCCAAGCAGAGAATGTAATTTTTTATTGCACTCTTTACTCAGATAAGTCATCCCAATAATAGAAAGGAAGTAAGAATCACACATTTCATTATTCATACAGACTGCTGGTGCTTTTAAGTAACTAAAGCTTGTTCAAGTGGTTTGATATCTCTCTAATCGCTGCTAAATAAACATATAAAATATTACTACTTGGCCTGAGCCATAAAATTAACTCTGATTTAGTTACTCCACTTGAGACAAACAAGCTGATGCGTTAGCCTTCTTTTCTTTTTATGATTTTGTATTGATTATTTTCATGAACCCTGGTATACAAAATTAATTTGTTCCACCTTTTCCCCCTCATTAAAAATAACTGCACACCAAAAACATTCTTCAAATATCTGCTATTCAAGCTATGCACTTGGGCAAATATGTGTCAGAACTCTCTTACTTGATAAACCTTTAAGAATTCAAAATTATCTTTATATAATATTCTCTTGAAAAAATAATTTTCTATAAACACTAATGTCATGCTAGAACACACTCAGAAAGGAAACAAAAAGCCTTTAATGGAAATTAAGTTAATTCCATTTTCATGAAAGTAAATATTTGAAAAAAATTCTGAGATACTTGTTCCAGTCTTTTTACACAATGAATGATAAAGAATAAGCTGTCTAGTAAATATTGCTCACTCAGCTTGAACACATGATTATTTCAGAGAAGGTGAACGTTGGCAAACTGAATAGATACAGATATATACACACGTCTATATATGTATATACACATTTTCAGCTAACCTATCACATGAATTTGAACTGTTGTTGCTGACTCATTTTTACAAGACTTTCTGAGGTGCAGTGTATTTGCTTCCTTTTTGTTTTGGGAACTCTACTAGCACTCTGCCATTAAGTTTGAATGACCAAACAAATATAAAAATGAGAAAATAATTTTGTCCCATTCCTTCTTCATGAGAGATCATTTGTTAAAGACAAACCCAAAAATGTACAGACATATCATCTCAGAAATAAAATAATTTAAGACCTGTATTCAGCCACACAGAATCAATAAAGTAACCTGCACATTAAGCAAGGGAGTAAATGTTTACTGAGAAGTGTTATTAAATAGGATTGTTTTAAACAATACCTTCCTACTTTTTACTGAAAGATATCTTTCCATGAGAGGTCCAGTACCATAAAATACCTAACAAAATACATTTCACAGTAGCTTGACTGTTCATGCAAGCTGTTGCCTTATGTATCACAAACATGACATCAGATTAGTCACCTTTCCACTGTGACACAACAGATTTTATATTAATTACTGTACAATCAAGTAAACCTACCCTATGCTTATACTGACGCTGATTTTTTTCCTCCCCATAAGGACTAGGAAAAGAGGTATACAATACATGAGGTACACATACAAGATGAGATAAAAAAGTGATTTAGAGGAATGGTACTAGAAATATTCTAAATTAGTTTTCATTGTGCTCAGGACAGCAAATATATGAAGTGCTCAAAAGATAGTAAGAATAAATCAGTTCATTCTTGCCTATGGCATTGAAAATGAAAGGGGACACGAGTTGTACAAAATACCCTCCAGCTCTCTAAAGTTGTGCTTTTCCATGAATGTTAAAAAATGGGATAAAAAAGTCCAAGCAAAATTAACTCACAGCAAGATTATTTTGCTGACATTCTATGGGTAAGTTGTTGAATTATTCACGGAGTTGACAGGTTCATTCAAGAAGCTGACATTTCTGATTTTCAGTGCACCATAAGGATATGAGAAAATAATCACCTATATAAATAAGACTTTGTGCATACATGTATAGAGGTCCATGTGTGGACATCTGGTTTCTAATACTCATTTTAGCTGAAGATTTTCTAAGTATTTTTTCAAATCATTTAAAAGTCAGAATTTTAGAAGAATTCTAAATCAGTGCAGAAAATATTCCTGAGGAATACACAGCCATTTCATTGGAATCTTCAATAAAATTTGTTATAAGGTTGATTTGAAATGTTTGAGATTAAGAAATAGTAAGAGAGAAGTCACGTATCTATTAAAAGGAAATGCCAGAAATCATAAGGACTAATAATCTATGGGCGAAAAACTTACCTGGAACATGATCTACATTGGAGACAATTTGAGCCTTGGTCTCTCATATCTAGACTTAGTTTCATAATCATTAAAAGTTAATTATATTGCCTGCTCTGAACTGGAACTTTGTCAGTCCAGACTGACAAAGCCAAGAAACCCAAAAAACAAAACCAAGCAAAAAGGAAATCAGAGTTTTCTCTCATTCATTCCAAAACAGAACATCATATTCTTGAAATAAAAAATACTGATGTATCTAGAGAAATAATTTTATACCTAGTTAATAAGATAAAAAGCTTTAAAAATAAGATAATTTACATTTTTTAAAAAATTGTTGACAATAAATTATTGCCATTGAAGTAAATTAAGCCTGCAGATGTGACAGAATATATTTATTAAATATACATCAACTGCTTCTATTAATATTTACTCAAAACCTAATGGCAAACTGCTGCCTTTGTCAAATGAAAGAAATTTTCTGTTTGCCAAATGACAAAATTATTTTTGAGATAAGTACAATTAGAAAACTTCATAACTTTGAAATGCCAACCTGCTACAAATTGGACATGTCTCAAAGATTGTCTATGAAATGAAAAAGACCCTTGCCCTAGTTCTATTTGAAATTGTATTAATTATTATATTAAAATGTTATCTTCATCACATAGGTCAGCAGAAATAACTGAACTGATAACTAAATACTGTTTTGATCATCAAGAAAGGACATATGAGTGGCCAAAGAATATTAGAAATGCAACTACTCATATCACTGTCATGCTTGTTGAGAAATGGATAATTTCTATAACAGTATAGTTTCACAAACAGATTTTGTTTTTCCTCAGTACAGCAGGACAGTTTGGTCCACATCTAGATAAAAATATTGAACAGAGCTGATTTGGTTCTGTACTGCTACAAATTTAGGCATTAAATTATAACTTTAATGTAGAAATTGTACTTTTAAAGAAATCATGAGTGTTGTCTCCATATTGGATATTAAGATCAGAAGCATATGTGTGTCCCAACACAGAAAGTCAAATATTAGGAAGATTTTCACATTCTTGCACATTAACCAAAACCCAGGAAAGTATTATTTACTGAAAGTTTCCAGATGTAAAATTGAAACTTGTAAAGGAACATAGGGATAATCTGTTATAATGCAAACTGGGAGGGGGAATTAATGTTTGCATATTTCTGCCTTATTATATATTCTGTCACATAAGAAAGAAATCATGTTTACTTGGCTTTGAAACATGGAATTAGGAATTAAACATGGAATAGGTGGAATTCAGGCAGACATTCCCCCTGCAAACTACCAGCTGTCCATACAACGTGAATCCAGATCTAGGCAGCCAGCAAAGAGAATATGCTCAGCTGGGGGCATGAAGCACAAGCATTATAGCCAGCAAACTCAAACTGCTCTTTATACCCTGCTTATGTCTGAAGCTAAAGCACTCTGCAAAGTTCCTGGAGAAATAAACTGTTACTACATAGATAATTTGTCTGGCCCCTGATCTTAAAAGTAATTCCCATGGTAGTACTGGCAAGAGGAGTTTAACATGGATCAATACAGTCAACATTGTGTCATAACAGCAGTCAAAACTGACTGCAACACTGCACCTACAGCAAGAGAAAACATCTGAAGTAGGCGGCTGCATTCTTACAGGGGATCACAAAATGTCTTTTCACATATGGACTCCTAGGGGTAATCAGAATATGAAGATACACAAAACCAGATGTACAACCAAAACCAGTAAAATAGCTTGGTGCCGTGTGGCTGCTACAGGACACAAAGAGGTCTAAGAGCTTCATGAGCATTTTTCCTAATGTTACAATTTTTTTGGCTTTAGTAAACTCCAGACATCAATGTCATGTAATAAGCAAAGGAACAACATGACATGAAGTAAGTGTCAATATCAATGCCAATTGTGCACATATTAGAAAACATATAAAAGAGGTGTTATTAAATGCTTCCTCTACCAAGATCTGGACCTACACTTCTATGCTGATTGCTCCATGTTATTGCACAATGTCACATCCCAACAATAAGAGGAATGCTTTGAATTCCCTTTTTTAAAGCTAATTTGAAACACATGTAGAAAACTTCCAGTCATATATTGCTACACTGGTATTTGGTTAGTAACAAAAATATATAGTAAGTCTCTTTTAAAAAGTAATTAAACAGATTGACAGAGTGTCAATATGCCTTATTCATTAACAGCTATATGATGAATAAATTATATCAAATTATAATTCTGTTGAGGTTAAAAAACTTAAAGAGGATGCAAAAAAAACATATTGGAGAATAATGATAAAGTGATTATATATTTTAAAAAAAAAAAATCAGCTAATTTTTTATGCTGTAGTCCATGTATTTATCCTGACAATAATGCAGGCACAGTAAAAAAGTCTTTCTTCACAAGCCTTAAAATTCACATATACTGCATATATTAAATAACCAGAATGTTCTAAACACAAAACCAATAATATTTTACCCCTTGGCTCTGGTACCAAGCCGTGACTTGAGTGTCCATCCTTCCCAAAATCGCTAGTACAGTAACCGTACAGACAGAAAAAGCTCTGAGCTTCATTAAACTCATACAACATAGACTAAGTGAGAGGTAATTACATCCTGATGGAAAGTGAAAGACAGACAATTCCATGGGGTAGCCTGTGAACCATGCCAAGGTTAGTACAAGGAAAGGAAACTATAAGTGTTCCATGAAACCCAGGTCCCCTAAGGGTATTATTTTATATACTGACAAAATTTACAGATTTTTTCATGTCTCCTTTGAAAATCAGACCTTCAAGATCATCCACTACAACCATCCACACAGTACTACCACAACCACCCCTGAACCATACAGATGCCCTTTGAACACTTCCAGAGATGATGACTTCACACCTTGCCTGGGAAACTTATTTCAAGGTCTAACTACTTTTTCATTAAAAAATAAATTAATATGTAATCTGCACTTCCCCTGTCACAGCTTAAGACCACTACTTCTCATCCATTCTTCTTCTCTGCCATTGAGACATGGCAGAAGAAAACAACCCCCATCTCACTACATCCTCCTTTCAGGCAGTTGTAGAGAGTGACGAGGTCTCCCCCTGAGCCTCTTCTTCTCCAAGCTAAACACCCCCTGCTCCCTCAGCCATTCCTCACAAGACATGCTTTCTAGACCATTTGCCAGTTCTGTTGCCTGTCTTCAGACATGCACCTCAAAGTCCTTTTAGAAGTGAGGGGCCAAAAACTGAACACAGTACTTGAGGTGTGACCTCACCAGTGCCAAGTACAGAGGGATAATCATGTCCCAGGTCCTGCTGGCCACACTGCTGTGGATACAGACCAAGATGCCATTGGCCTCCTTGGCCACACCTTTCTAAAAAGAAAATTGAACAGCGAGACAGCAAAGTTCAACTAGTTATTAGAGGACACTAAGATTAAGCTACCAATGGGAAAATATCTTTCAAAAATTATTACTGCATCTGTAACTCCTCCAGCTAATACTCCTGCTACACAGATATTAATTACTTTTTGTTTTGCTCATCTGATACATATTATATATTAGGGAAATTATTTGTAACTTTCAAGGTAATTTCAATTATTTGTTACCCTTCAAGTTTCTTACCTTGGACATTGGAAGAAGAATTGTATCCCTGAACATTTCTCTATGTTTCCTAGTCACATTACATAATCTGATACAAAGGAGACTTGCACACCTTGCCGGTACTATATTTTTACATGATTGCAAAGAAACTTTTTTTAAATTATTATTACTTATTTGGTAAGTTATTCAACATTTATCCATAAGAAAAATTAATATAAGTTGCCTATCTTTCTTTGAGATGAATGCTTTACACAAACCCTTTTTTTTACATTCTGAGTATAAAAAGAACATGGGATAACTGCTCAGATTCAGAATGTGACTTTTATGTGCAAGGTCAGTATATTCAGAAAATTTTTCCAGCTAGAAACTTGATCACAGCAAGGTTTTTATTATGCCAAATTGGCAGTGGCTGTAGCTTTACAGTTAAAAATAGAAAAGGCAACAGCTAATACAAATTAACAATGTTGCAATCATCAGACAGCAACGACAAACCATGACCTGGCTCTTCATGACCCCTTGAAATGCTGCAATTACTATTGTCTTCATAGAAAGTTCAACACTGACTTATGCTAAAACAGGAAATATTTTAAAATAATGTCAAAACATCAAAGCAGTCAAATTTCAGCAATTATTTTTATCATGGCTATATTCATCTTTTCAGCAAACATTCTTGAGGTTTCTAGCTGCACTTCTGATTACCTGTCACTCTCCAGTTATACAAATAAAATTTCTCCATTTATATCTATCTGTACATACATACATGTACATGGAAGAAATACATTTGTATTTCAACGCCATTGCCTTTTTAAATACACAAACTTTAGGTTCATAAACTAAATTATTTTACTGTCAAACACCTGCACCTAAGAATGTGACTCTTTCAGACTTCATACAAATTTCTCACGCTTGCTCAAAAGTGCATGGAGGACATGAGCG
Source organism: Camarhynchus parvulus (assembly GCF_901933205.1). Lineage (NCBI taxonomy): Eukaryota > Metazoa > Chordata > Aves > Passeriformes > Thraupidae > Camarhynchus > Camarhynchus parvulus. Next base: position 28,826,486 of record NC_044574.1, read on the forward strand.
TGAAGATGTTGCTCAACTTTTAACGCGGCAACTTCTAGCACACAGAGATTCCAATGTGAATACCACGTACTCAAAGTAGAAGACTACCTACCATTCCATGAGTCTCCTGAAGTAAATTAATTCTTCAGCACATAATTTTAAAAATGTATTTGAATATGAACAAGGAGAAAGTGTTTTATTATAAGTGCTGCAACAATCTGTTTGTTTTCTGCATTAGATTCCTGCACTGATTTAGTAATTCACCATAAACTTTTAACTTTCCAACAAACTTTGACATGCAGGAAATAAAAATCAAAATTTATCTTTCTGTTTTGTTTTAAAAACTGCTTGATCAAATTTGAAAAGATTTCAAGTGCATAGTGTTAAAATAGCTTGTAGTGTGGATGGCCAAAAAATCCCTAGATATGGAAACAGTACTTTCAAATATTCTATTGAAATGCAATCTTCTGCACAGATAAAAATTCTTTTTAAAAACTATATTTTAAAATTGCTTAAAGAGTTATGCCTAAATATTTTTCCAGTACAAATTAATAATTATGCTAATAAGCAAAAACATGTATGGGTATCCTATTTTAAAAGCACATTGTGCTAAAAAAAAGAGAAAAAAACAGAACAAAAAAGCCCCCTCTGAAAAAAGGCAACCTTCCAAAAGACTATCACAAACTTTTCTGCACATGAATATTAAAATCATACAGTTGTCAAAATATTAATTCAACAAGTTCACCCACTAGTGGAAACTTAGAAGAATAAATGTATTTGCACAATATGTCTCACCAGATAACAGTTTCAGATAATCCAATTACATTGGATTACAGAATGCATTACAGATCATCAACACTTATGGAATGATTTCAGACACAGGTTTTATGCTGGTTTTGCTGGCTGATTTCTGATAAACTAATGAAGAAATGTTCTATGACATAGGAATTGGAATTTTATAACTAAATATATGAAAATATAGATTATGAAGGTTAAAATCCAGAGACGAAGACTGCACTGGTCCGAGCAGAAACACTGCAATTTTAAACTCTGTAGAAGTTCTCTCTTTTCTTTTGATATACAAAAAGTCACTACTCTGCTGCCAGCTAGTGCACACTCCTACCCACAGTTTCCATTGAATGCAGATGTTCTTTCAAGTGTACATCTGAAATACTTTGCTGATATTAAAGATTCTAGCCAGAGATTGACTTATTAAAGCATGTGACTTTTAGATTCACCCACCCCCCCATCAACGCCAAAACAGTTACTCTCTAAGTTCTAGGTGAAACACAGTCCTAATTGCCAGTAAATTTAAAAAACATAAAAGAACAAAAGATAAGAAAAACCATACATTGACATGACCAACCCAGTTCCCTCCGAAGAGAGATACTATACAGAACAGATACAATAAACTGCTCTTGCTTGTTATTTAGTGGTGACAAGAAATCAAAAGATGCTTGGGGCAGTCATCATGACGCTTTTGATTTGGGCAAACAAAAAAGTCTAAGATCCAGATATAATTTCAGAAGATATGTTTTTTAACCAAAAACATCAGAATAGATGGGGCACCAGTCCACTCACTGCAGAATATATATAAAAAGTTTGAATATCTGAACCAACATTCAAATAAGTACATACATTTTTTCCTCCAAAGCTATTAGATTTTTATATAACATGGTAAAGGAAAAAGAAAAAAAGCCTAGAAGCTAGTACTTGAAGAAATGAGGTACATAAAGTTACGGTAATACTTACCACTGTGAAATTCATAACCTTCAAAATCCATATTGTCATTGCTAAATTAACAATCATGGTAACCAACAGCAGAAGGACAAAGAAGTATAAGCACCTCTTTCGCCATCCATAAATCCCTACTGGGTAAAACTGAGGATGTTCAGTCCTTGGAAGGCTGTTCTGTTGTGTTGCTAATATATACTGCTCTCGTGTCATCTGTAAAAGAAAGATGTGAGTATAAGTAAGGAAATGAGAGGTCTGTTTTTCACATGTACTGTTACATGAAAATTATCTCAGAATGTATAGAAAATCAGTTTCTATGGGCACAGAAGAGAAACATTCATCTAGCATTAATCACATCAATGTTATTTGTACTAGGCATCTACCATGAATTTGGAGGATTTTATGAATTTAAAGTAAACTCTTGGTTTCTATATCAAATTGGATTTGCATTTCAAATTTATTAGCAAGAAACTATTAAACATATAAAAGTAATCCATGCATGTATTTTACACTTTAATTCTGAATGTTGTTTTATTGTCCTTTATTAGATCATTCAACAAAATTTGGTTCTGGAGAAAGAGAGTCATGTACCTTTTCTTTTGTACTGGTTTTGGCTGAGGTAAAGGAAATTTCCTTCATATAGCTTGGAGCCAGTACACACTCTTGTACAAATACAAGAAAAATCTCAGCTTTCTAAAATTAATCTTTCATAAATAAAGTTTTCAGTCTTTATTATGCTTTGCAAATTAAGTTACCAATTGATGCTATTATACATGCCTCCTTATTTTACCAAAAAAAAAAAAACACCAAAACCCCCACATTTTGCCCTTAAAGAGATGGATACAATTATAATCTGTTGAATTTCTGAACTACTTTAAAATGTTCTCACACACAATCAAGTGGTAACCATTTGCAAATTGCTTAAAGAACTTTCTATTAATACTTCCTTAAAACAAAAGTATTTATGCCATTTAATAAAAAACTGCTTAATTTTTTTTCCTCCACAACTGTCTTTTACAGATATTTATATTCATATTCAGCTGTCACATTGCCTTTAGACCGGAAGGTATTAAATTTTCTCTGTGACTTAAAAATTAAATTAAAGCAGTCTCATTCTGTTTATGTAAGAGTTCTTTCTGTAATATGCCCATTAGAAATGTTGTTTTAATAGGCTTTGTGCTCAGGAGGAATAACACAATACCAAAGAAAGCGAAAAAATCCAAAACAAACAAACATGAACTCAACAAACTTATAAACAAGATAAAACAATCAATTTTGAGCTTAAAAGCTGCCTTTCTTTTGACTAAAAAAAGTAAATATACACAAAAATGAGGCAGTTGATCAATGAGAAATAAAAACCAGATTGCACTCATTTAAAGGATCAAAGAAATGTTGATTTTATAAAATTTTTAAAATGTGAAGCTCAAAAATGTTCATGTAATTTTCTGTGTTGCTAGATATTTATCCAAATCAACACTCTAGGTTTTTCTATTCTTCTAGTGAATGAGATATTAATGGAATAAATTAAGTCACAGTGAATAATTAGAGCCATAAGTCATAGAACACACTATATATACTGTCACATGCTGTGACAGTATATATATCACTGAAATAAGTCAAGACAGAAAAAGAATTTAATAAGCAGATTTTAAGCAATTTAACAAACAGGCATTTTGTCATTCTAATTTCTTTCAATCATGATTTCTTCTCTTTGCCCTCAATTTCAATTAAATGCAATGTTTAGCAGTTTATGCAGTGAATTTTAGAAGCCAAATTTCCCTCAAAGACATTTCTCAATCCTCCCAAAGCAAAGTATGGCCAGGTTCAAGAACTTGCATCATCTTATCTTATGCTGGCAGTTTTCATCCTAATTGTGTGAAAATGCCTTATAAATCTAGAAACTGAGTACACAACTTGGTTAACCAACTTTCTCCTTATAATGAGTTTCTACACATTATTTAGCCAGCCATTGTAAAAATAATGTGATGTACAATTAAATTTTGAGATTTCAAGTAACTGGTTAATTTTACACCATTTCCATTTTCTTGATTTAACTTTATCTATTACCTATGAAAAAATTATGTTCATTAAAAATAGCTGAAAAGCCAACTTTCAGACCATGACAATGTCAGAAGTAGCACTGGTCCTAAAACTGTAAATATAGTCCCATGGAACAGACCCTTTGCAACACAATCATTAAATACAATGACATTTTATTCCATCACCACAGCCAGGCATCCCTCAGCTCCCCCTGTATACTGTTCAACTCTGTGAGCCTTGGTGAAGCCAGAGGAGAAATCCCCACCAGAGCCTGTGGAAGATCCCATGCTGGAATAGCCTGAGGGGCCAGAGTTTGTGACCCCATGGAGAGCCCATGCTGAAGCAGGAGCCTCTCTGGACCTGTGAACCCTTGAAAGGGGGCCCCTACCTTCTGTTGAAATTGTCACCTGGAACATAACACTACTCTTAGGCATTCTCTGTGCATTATTCCCTCGATTCATAGAAGAAATGAAAACATAAAGGTACTTTAAAATATAAATTCATAGTATGACAGCATCTAGACCCAATATTCCTCTGGGTTGATAATGAATTGGATGAGCTGTAGAGCTTCAGATACAGAATTATAACTAGCAAGGAAAATTCATCATACCATCATTTAGAGGAAAAAAAAAAAATCCAAGAAGCAATCTGGTCATGACTAGCCATAGCTCAAAACATCATAGAAATGATTTACCTGAACCAGCTATCTCTCCCTACTCACTCTGAAAGTAACACAGCCTCTTGGCCAGCAGGTAATGCTGTGGAGAACTCTCTTTTTGTACGATACTACAGCAAACCATTCATTTTGTTTCCCCTCACACAGTTTGTGGCATTATGCTCGCAGCAGAAAATATGTTATTGGTTTCTTGATAGACTTTAGCTGAAAGTTTACCCTACGTGCATCACACAGAGCAGGAAGTGCCATAAAAATCATCACTTCTTGTGTAGCAAATAGACAAATGTTACATCCCAAATTTGGCTTTAAAATCGAGACTTGGGATGAAATCAAGAAGCTCATTATAAAAAAAATATGAAGATGGCAGGCAAGTGGGTTGTATCTTTTGAAAAAGCCTGATGCATAAACAAATGAATTTTCTTAGAAAGCATGTAAAATGCCAAGAACCTATACATGAAGCTCTTACTGTCTCTTCTAGTATGTGCTGAAGCAGATGAATTGTTCCTTCTCTTTCACAAGAGTTTGGTAATCTAGAATATTTCCAAAATTAACAGAAAAATATTGCATTATCTTGATTTGGTTGAGATTATATCAAGACTGGGATTGACAAGGTAGTAGAGGTGCATTCTTAGAGAATTAAATATTGGAGGGAGAGAGCAATTTCCTCTGAAATTTTTATATGGGCTACACCTGACACTTGCTAAGTCTTCTCCTTTTGGCATTAGCCATTCAAAGGCAGTCAAAACTGTGTCAGCAACTGACCCTACTACAAAAAGTCATTGGGTCACAAATCATTTGCCAGATAAGATAAAAGTCTCATCAATCTATTGTACATTTCATGCAAAACAGCATAGATCCTTATTGCCCTGATGGGCAATTTTTTGTTAGTTGGATTTTACTTATTTTTCTCTTTAGTATAATTGGAATAATTACTAAAACTGCTTTTGCAGCTCAAAAGCATTTGGAGAATGTGGTTCTTCTGAGCCTTGTGCTAGGATATGTCATGGAATCACAGAATGGAGTTCAAAGAGGTGATATGGTCCAACCCCAAGGAAGGAGACTAAACAAACTGTGCCTCACAATAAAATAAAAAAAAAAATTATCATAGACTACTACTTTTGTCATGTAGGTGTCAAATCAGAGGGATTTCAGGATTCTGATCTGAGGGTTTGATGCTTTTTTGTTCTGCTGTGGATTTTTCTTCTTGTAACTTTTAGAAATGAAGGTAGAATTGTACACAACACTCCAAAACTGTTTTCTAATGAAGACATCTGGAAATCCCTTTGCACTCTTAAAAACCTAAAGTAAAAAACATAACTAAATAACTTCACTATCAAGCTGTACATTAAGTCAGTTGATTACATAATTTATGTGATTTGAAGTTTAAGAATTCAGAAGAATCTGCTTTTTTCTTGGCCACAAAGTACAGTTTTGTCATCAGCGTCAATGAGGCTTAAGTGAGTATGTTTTTACTGACAATTTGCTGGGCTTTATGTTGACAATTAGAATTTAATTTTTTCCTAACTCAATACAGTTAGATTACTACAGAGACTTCATTATAGCCACAGGCAGGACAGCAGCTGAGGTACACAATTTTCTCCCTGTGATGCCAGTGCTTACTAAACACTTACTGAAACAGTTGTCTATAAAAGGACAATAAATGTTTGCATCTTGGATATTTTTCTCCAATAAAATTATCACTTAACAAGAACTAATATCAGTCACCTGATACTAACTATTACCATTATTACTTAGCATAAGCATTTATGGCTGCTCTGTTCAACATATTTAATTGTAATGTTCTCTGCACAATGAAGTTCACAGCATGTTAAAAGAATAAATAATCATGTAATGAATAGCATCATACTTTTTACCACTGTTCTGTGACTTGAAATATTTCTAAATAATAATAATAATGTGCTATACTGAATTTTCAAGGAAGCTGGATTCAAATCCAGCTCAGGCTTGATTTTTCTCAAAAAAATATGCCTTTCTAAGTGATATTTTCAAAACCAAACCTCATTTCAGTACATTTTTATTGTATTTTTAAAAGAAGCTTTGGCTTTAAGAACTTACTCATTATTTCAGTTTATTTTGCTTTATAGTCATCTAACTTTGCGTGTGGTGTTTGAGAATAACTTTTTGAGGAGCTCTATCCAGCTACACTGACTATTAAGGATAACCTTAGTCAAACTAGGTGGGATCACTGAAGTCTAGTAACAGCAACACAAGACTACATATAGCTGAGTTGTCTTAGAGAAAAGCAGATACCTAAGGAGACAGACTGCTGAATGATACAGCAGCATTCTGCCCTACCACCTGTGATAGGTCTCTGGACTTTATCTCAAATACTCCTTTTGCTAGACAAAGAGATAAATTTTGTCTTACTGAATAAATTCTAAAAGACTAATAAAACAGCAACAAAGTCAGGAAAACTACAGCAAACCATTGGATCCCAGTTTAAAAACCCACCAGTTTTCTCTTAAACCTGGTGGGCTGTCATCCCCGCTGCTCTACATATCACAGCAAGGCACAGAACATTCATACAAGTGCTAGGACCAGCACTTCACATCTGCTCAGCTCCTTCTCTTAAGGGCACTGAGAAGAAGAATAATGTCTTTGCTAAGGATATTTCGTGAGGAGAAAACTTGGCAATCACATCAATGGAAGATTGCAAGATCAATACTTCTGTAGTTTCACAAAAACTGGAGCTAATTTTCCTCTGTGAATTACACATTTTGCTAAATCAGTTTCAGTAGATAGTGGCAAAAGTGTAATCTTCAAGAGTCAGGGAAGATGTTTTAAGTGTGGCAGACTCACTAAACCAACTGAACTGGATGTAGAGGTGGAATGAACACTTTATGAGGAAATACCTTCATTAAATAGTTAATTTCTGCCATAGTTTGGAGTCTAAATTTCATGTGTTAGGGTAATCATGTAGTCCACAATGAAAGAAGAAGAAAGATAGGAAATATGAGCAAAAACCTGAGTTTCTAGAAAGATGGAAAATAAGCTTTTAAGTACTCTTCCTTTTCCTCTTACTTTCATATATGTGTAGTCATTGTATGGCTAGAAAACCAATATTTGTAAATCTGAATCCACATACGTGTCTCTTCTGGCCTAAACCACATAACTCTGTTAATTCATAGGATAAATACGATAGATCAGGTATCAGAGTACAGAAAAAGCTGCATTGAGTAAGTGCTATGGTTTGAAGAACAGGAGTATTTCTTAAAGTGAGACTGATTACATTTTGAGTTTTACCTTTATTTGTTGCGCTTCTTCGGTAATGTACACAGGCACAGCTACACTGATTTTTTTTATCAGTTTTACCTTAATGTGATTTAATGTCCTCATATTCAATATTAATAGATTCTCCATCTCTTCAGGATATATTTTAATCAATAGTAATCACAATCATATAGATAAGTAATCATAATTATATCAATATGCAAACAAAAGGTGTTATTGGTATTACAGTAACACAAACATGAATCAAATCTTACTACCATCCAAAGCTCTAAAAATATAAGCTATATTTTGCCTGTCTGCCTGATAAGAGTACAGGCAGAAAAGAGCTGAATTCATCTTAATAGAAGAAGGCAGAATCCACCATGAGAATTAGATTTAAAAATACATATAGGTGTGTAAATATAGATAGACGATCTAGATATAGATAGATAGACAGACAGACACACATACAGTAATCTCTAATTTTATAGCACCTACCTACCAATATGGGTTCCTGCTCCAGTCTAAAAGAAAAACATTTTTAAAATTTAACAAGAGAGGTGTTTTACCAGGTGTTTAAAAAATTAGCATTCTGGTCACAACTTTTTTACCAAGATAACACTCACTAAACCTCAATTCTTAAAATACTCTCAGAATAGAGATTTAAGTCATTAATTTATAAGTTTACCCTGTACTTCAGATGATACCATAAAGCTACGGAGAACACCTAGGTAGTTTGTGCAGAAATGAGGAATGTAACCTTATATGTTTTTAATTTCATATAATATACAGGACTAAGACTCTAATTTGTTTCCCTTTTTGTCTTCAGCATTTCCTTCCTTTAATTAGCTTATTCATCTTCCTTGTTACTAATGGATGCAACCCTGATCAGCAGTTTTATAATTTATAAATGTGGTTTCATTGTGATGGCATGTTTCTGTGCCTGACTCTTTATAAACCATCTTGATGGCATCCTAATACTGTAACAAAAGACTACCCATCTATCTAGCACTCACATGACCAATGACATCTCACCAAAAAAAAAAAATCCAATACGAAGAGATGCTGAACATAAAGTGCAAATTGTAAAACTTGAGAAAAAGAGAAAGGAACCTTCAGAATTATCTTCATCAATGATCTAAAAGCAGCATTAAAAGTATATCAGTGGAAAAATAATTACTTTTCTTATTACATGAAATTTGAAATTATTTCTTACTGCACTTTTAAAACTATATTCAATAACTAAACAATTTAGTTCTGTGCTTTAAAGCGCAAAAAATTTTTGACTTTCTTCTCAGATGTTGGTCTTTTGGAAAGAAACATAACCATTTTGGTTGCAAGCTCCCAAATCACTTAAGATCCCAACATGAAAAGGATTTTAATAATATTTTCCAAATCTGTTGAAACATAGTTAACAGTGTTAAAGGTGTAGTATTAATTACAAAAAGCAGATCTAAACTCCTAAATCATCCTGGCAATATTTTTCATCAAAAATGGAATCATGCACTTTATTACTAGAATAATTTCTACCTTTTCGCTTTCTCCATTCTACTTCTGTTTGCATTTGCTTCTTCCTGAAAATGCACGCAGAAGTACATTCATCGACCAACAGTCAACTTGTTTGGATTTAGCAAGATACTAAATCCAAATTGAGCTTCCTTCCTGAGAAGGAAGTTCAATCACACAAGAGTTGCTTCCTTATTTAAAAGGAGTTTCAAGTACTTACAAATAATGAAGACATTTATTATGTAATGATTCAATCATACATTTCTTCCATATTCACTAGCTAAATTGCCAGTACTGAGAATGTTTTTTTACCTTTTTTTTTCTTTGAGCAGTTAATAGGATGCTACCACATCATGGGTTAAACAATACGAGTGAACTCAACTTCCAGGTGAAAAATAGCCAATCCTTTCAGGTACTGTGGGAAAACTAGAGACATACAGGTGGTCATCTAGATCTCATTTTTACTGCATTCAACTACCTTCAGGTCTTTACTGGAAGGAACTGGGCTAAATCCTTTGATAGTCTCATGCAGGCAGAGGTTTTTCCTGACTTTCCTTAGATGATTAACGAAAATGAAATGAGACTCGCCCTACAGAACACGTGCTCTCCCTGCTGTGAAAAGAAAAAAAGAATCAATATAGCTTGATGAAGAGACGACTGATTGGAATTGAACAAATGAAGCCTTCCTTTCATACTAAGAGATTGAAGGAGGGAGGAGCCAGTGTCAATGCCATTTTATCTTCTAGGATACATGTAAGCACAGTTGGAAGAACGGAAGAAAAAAATAACTGCTCTTCACTGGAACTCTACTGAGCCAGCTTTATCAATAGACACTGTGCAGCTGCCTGTCCCTGAAGAAGCTGTGGTCAGCAAAATGGAAAACTAACAAATATCAAAAACTTGATTTATTGGAGACTCTTACTCAAAAGTCATTACTCACTCTAATTCTTGGGAACAGGGTATTCAAGGGAGATCAAGTATAGAAAAGAGAGACAGAAAAATGATCTGGGAGAAAAAAAAAAAAGACTGGAAAACCATCTTTGAAGATGCTAGTATGAAGACAGCTATAAAAATAGAGAAAAATGAGCAGATGTCCTCCAGAAGTCCATTTTAACCTACAAGTGATTCAGACTGAAATTTATACCTGGTTAGATATCTGTGGATAAGGGGGAAAGCATAATAAATGAGCCATTACAAAGACTAGCATGATTCAATCAGTATGGTTGTAAAAAAAATAAGCGCGAAGAAAACGAGAAAAACAACAACAACACCAACACAAAAAAAAAATCAAACCAACAACAACAACAACAAAAAAAAAAAAAACCAAAAAAAACCCCCAAAAAACTCAGTAAAAGGGACATAGCTGCGGCTCAAGAAATAACAATTTTTTCAGTAAACAAAGAACTGGGAAAGTAGCCAAACATTCATTCTTCAAATTGGCAAAAGTAAGCTAATTCTCTGGGTATTTTGGGAAGGCAGCTACCTAATCAGCAGAAAACACCTTTGCATATCCTAGAAACTATCTGTGACTGTCAAAAAGCAAGAAGCAACTCCTACTGAGAACAATCCAGGAAATTAATGAAATTTCCATCGTCAGCAAAAAACAACAAAAAGGGCAAAATATTATTTTTTCAATAGTTTGCTTTTACCACCATAACACACTTTTCTTATAAACAAACAAGAGCTTCCAGAGTTTCCTTTAGATAAAACCTGCCGGATTAATATTCCATGTTTGTTATTCTTCAGTGCTAATTTGGCTCCTGTAGGCTCACCAGTAATTAAACTGTTCCTATCCCCTCTCACCAGAATCCCAACACAAATGATCAACTTTGAGAGACAAGTTGCAGGAAGTATGGTGGAACCAGAATGTTCCATTTGACCAACTATCCACTCACTTTTGGATCAATGAATCAAACCTTCTGATCAGAAATATTCAGACTAAATCCTGTCTAAAGTTAGAGTTTGTAAAAATCCAAATCAGTGTACTGAAACTCATCCTTTATATTTCTTTTAAGGAATCTTTTCTACAAAAAGTCTGTAGATTTCATATTTCTGATCAAGCAACCTACTGAGAGATGACAATAAAGCCGGAAAATAGTTTCTAACTTATAGAAAATTCCTCACGCATCGATGCATTTTTCTTCAGCAACAGTAATTTTTGGTGGACATATCCTACATCTTGGTACATTTTTTGACCTCATAATTGCCTACGACTACCCATTCCTACCATTCCTTATTAATCTCACCCTGATCTGCTAAAGCAACAGGGAACCTGGCATTCTTAGGGTTTCAAAGCTTTCCATTCCTTGCAACATAATTACTGCATTGAAAATACCAAATGCATAAAATTTTCTTAAATCATTTTCCTTAGTCATCTGAAATAGAGGAAATACAAATCAAGCACAGGAAATACACATATTGGGAATTGGCTATCATATAAACGGAGCTTTTGGTGACCAACAGTGGAGCAGGCCTATGAAAATAAGTAGCAACAACTAAATACTCACTGATTTAGGGGGCATTCTTTAGTAGAAGTTGGTGAACAAATCAGGATCCTTTCCCAATGTATTTATTAACAGAGGAAAACAAGGTTAAATGTAAAAACTTCACATATCTGTTTCAACTCTGTCTGAAAGAATAATTACTGTATAATGAAATGTAAAATGTAAAATAAAAACTTGGTTTCAGAAAATATTTGTGCTAGTGCACCTAAACATTTTGCAAAACACATTTTCAGTGGATTAGCTATCATATCACATAATGATATTTTTCTGAACAGATTAATGTATTATCTGACTGAATGCAGTAATTATGAGCCTCTTTTCGTTCAATATTTTCATTAAAAACTTCAGAGAATTGCTATAAACATCATTTATTCACAAAACCACCACTGAAGATTAAGAAATGGTACTCACAGAATTTTAAAATTCCTGGTATTATGAATACTAAAATAATCATACAGCATTTTTTTATTTCAAAATGTGCAAGCTGATTCTCAGAAAGAAACTGAGAATAAAAAGTCTGTTCTCAAGTGGGAAAAATATTTTAGCAATCTTCAAGGGAACAAGGAAACATGAGGCTGGTGATGGACAGGAAAAAAAAAGGTAAGTACAGCCAAGAGCATCTAGCTCAGACAGGAATAGGGGCCATTTTCAGAATTCATAGTCAGAAGCATCATAGTGCAAAGGAGGGTAGTAACACTATTTCTACACCTCAGGGAAGACAGAACTTCAAACACTGCATTTCTAGTACTTCACGGAGAATGATAAAAAAGAAGAAAAGCTACCGGGCAGACAAAAAAATAGTCATCTCTGGCTTTTTAAAATGAGTATTAAGACTCAACCACTAATACCCACATATTCTAGCTAGTGATTCTAAGCAATTGCCCTACTCTCTCTTTAAATTCCCTAGAAGGACTTCACCTTAAATTCTCCTCACTAGAAACTGCTACTGGAGTAGCAAGGCATTGCACAGCTACTTGCTGGGCTGCCTGATGAAGCATGATCCTCATCAAACCTTCCCAATGTACACACAGCTTGCTTTGAGGTTTATCAAAGTAGTGTAGACTCCTTCCCCTCTGAAGCCTCAACCCCTGTAACCAGACACAAGCTCAGGAGCAAACTGTGCCCACTTCCACATTTGTACACCAAGTACACCATCAGTATCTTCCTTTTGTTTTCACTGGGTCATCCTGGGAAAACACAAGAAAGCATTTACAATAAGCACTACAAACATGCATAGTACAAAGAGAAATGGCAGGCCAAAAGTAATGTTTTTCCCTGATGCCTACAATCTACAATGCCATTCATTGTAAGAAAGGCAATACTGTACTGTAATAGTGAAAAATTATGTGTACAACTAGGATGGAAATGGCCACCACATCTTCAGGATTCTATGACTGGGTAAGAGATTTTGTTTATTTTTTCAAAAATACTAGAAAAGAGTGGGTAATCAAACCCTTTTTGGACTTGTAAGTCCTAAAATACAATTAATATGTCTACATGATCTAAAGATCTTTTTTTTTTTTCTTCAAGGATAGAATTACTTCTTTGTTTTAGAACAGTAGGCATGGCTTTTGCAGTCATTAAACATTTAAACCCAAAATTTTAGCAATGTTATGATCTTCTAAATTAAGTAAAATCTATGCATGCTATGTTACGCTAGTCCCATTTTGAAATATCTAGCTTGAAATCAAGCATTTATAATGGATAAATCAATCTAGCAGAAAAAAAATATCAGAGTAACCGCTATCATTCATAATAAGTTTCCCTTCGAGAGCTTAGATTGATCTTCTTGTTTATGTGCAAAACACCTCATTTTATCATACAGGCTTTTAAATTTCAGGCAGACCAAAAAAACAGAAACTGCTGTATTCCCCCGAGCGCCCTGTAGAGAAAGATATTTCACCTAGTGAATACAAAAATCTTTCAGCTGGCTCTTTATTCTTTATTGGTTTTTGCTGGAGTAGAGTTAAATCTCTCAATAGTAGGTTGTACGGGCAAATGTTTCAGATTTGTGCCCAAAACAGTGTTGATAATAGAGGGATGTTTTTTTCATTGCTGAGCAGCACTTGCACAGCGCCAAGGCCTTTTCTGCTTTTCATACTACCCCACCAGCAAGGAGACTGTGAGTGAAAAAGTCACTGGGAGGGGGGACAGTCAGGTCAGCTGACTCCAGCTGCCCCAAGGGATATTCCACACCATGAGGCATCATGCTTAGTACATAAAGCAGGGAGGAGAAGAAGGAAGAGGAGAGATGTTCAGAGTGATGGCAATTGTCTTCCCAAGTTACCGTTACATGGGGCTCTGATCTCATGGAGATGAGTGAACACTTGCCTGTCCATGGGAAGGCAGTGAATGAATTCCTCGCTTTGCTTTGCTTGTCTGTGCAGCTTTTGCTTCACCTATCAAACTGTTTTTATCTGAACCAACATGTTTTTTCACTTTTACCCATTTGATTCTCATCCCCTCCCTTCCTTCAGTGGGTGGAAGACTGAGCAAGAGGCTGTGTGGAGCTTAGTTGCTGGCTGGGGTTAAACCATGGCAGAGATGAAGTCTCTGCATTATATTTAGTGTAGAAGAATAGGAAGTACTGCAATTTAAGATTATATCCATTTAATGATGATTAGCAGTTTTCTTGAGCAAAACCAACTTCTCTGAATTAATATGGATAAAAATTTAAAAGATGAAAAAGTTTAAAAATTTTGTGTGCAAAGCAGACATTTATTGCACCCTTTAATGACGAATAGCTTCGATTATGAAGCACCTAGCACCAAAAGAAAATGAAATACAGTTCTACTTTACCTTATTAGAAACTACTACTGAAATACTATTTCTTTGGCACTGAAAAAACTGGTTAGGAAGTAACTTCCATCTCTACTTTGTGTTTTATGCATTCAGCCCATAGAGAGTGAGTCATTCTTGCCTTAAAAGTCAAGTTTCTGGGACATCATCTCATGAGATCCATAGAAAATGTTTTCAAGGCAATCTGGCACATATACAGCTAAAATTGGGGCCTCTGTCCTAGAAAGGGAAGGAATTCAATATTACTGTTCAAATTTCTAGGTCAGGTGTATCAACATAACTGATTATTAGACTCCTTGGAAACTTAGTTCTATGCAAAGATATAGACAAAATTTTTATCTGAGTATTTCTTTTCCCAGTGTGATTTTTTTTTTTCTACTCTTTTCATAATAAGGCAGATTCTTACAGATGTAAAAATGATTATCTATAAAAATATATTTAGAGTTGCTTTATATTTGTTGGTAGAGATTTCCTGCTGCAACATTATTCACTATGCTATTTGTTTGAATAATTTATCCCATCACTTTTACAAGACTGAACCTTGCAATAGAAAGGAGCTGAAAGGTATTAAAGGCATCTACAGCTTATGATGATTTGAAATAAACAGAAGAATCAAGTCCCCCACCATATCATTATTACATTTAAACAAATATCTTTATGTCCTGTCCTTCTTCTAGAAGTTATTTAAAAACCAGGCAGAAAAAAGTGTAGATGCCATAAGGTATTGAGGATATATCCTAAAATGTGCACACAAAGTCAGCTAATACTGAAAGCACCAGGCCACTGTGAAGTCCTAGGCAAATGGCATATTTCACTTAGTTATGCAAGTTGCAAGTTCAGCAACATGTAGAACAACAATCAAGAGAATGAAATTACATGATCAGATATCACAGTGGATACAACCCTTGTATGGCATTTATGTGGTCCCTGCCAATCCAAAGAGAGAAAAAAAAATTAACGTTTCTGAGTAGAAAAGAGAGAAACCACAATTGGTTTCTGCCGAACTGCCTAATTCTACTTATAGCACCACACATTGGAAAACCATCAACAATGAATTTTCTACACTCCACAATTTAAAACACACTTCAGCTGTATTTCAGCTATTGTGCAACAAACGAGTTGCATGCACTATAAAAGTTATAACACCGAACAAAAAGAAAGGAGGCAAAAAACCCCCACCTAATAGCAGCATACCAAGGAACTTAATTTTCAACAAACAGGAAACACTATAACTAAGAAACACAGCAAGTTCTTCCTATGCAAGAGCAGCAGATTATGAAGAAATACCTGAATTTAAAATCAATATAGAAGAGTGTTCTGATATCATTCCCATCACTCAATAGTGTACTTATAACACACTGACAATTGGTTTTTTCACGTGTTTGTGTGCTTTTTTTCCTGTGTGTCAGTACATTTCAGTAAAATATACTTTTACACACCTGCCTGTATAAACATTTAGAAAGCACAAATATGATATACATTTAGAAGCCTCTAATAGCAGTATTTTACTACAAAACATATTTTTTTTGAGTTTATTATTCAGGAGGACAATAACATGAACAGAAGTATTCACAATGGAGCTGTTAAAATTGTTATCATAGTTTTATTAAGTGTAAAAGTCACTTTTCATATCTGATCAGCTGGTTTAAACAAAAAGTGCATTAAAATCAAAATTTCTGAAGCTAATTAGCTTAAAATATATGTATTTTCTCTTTTACAAATTCCAAATTGACATAAGTATCTCAAAAGCATGACTACAGTAGTGTAACTGTGGACAAGTCACTATGTTACACTTTTCAAAAACTCCTGCTTGTAGGCATTTTTTCTGAGCTTAGAGCTAAGGAGTTGCTGCCATTTGAAAAGTAGACAAATTTTTAGAAATAAAAATAGTAGACTATTTTTATCAATATTTGATACAGTAATTATTATAACACCTTAAAATATCACCACAGTGTTGCAAGAAGTAATTAGCTTTGTATTTTAATACATATGACCTTACAATAAATTTTTTAAAGTTTCTAAATGCATCACCTGAAAGTATAGCCTGCACTGAAAAAAGCTGCAATTCTCCACACTGTTAAAAATTGTTGCAACAACTACCAGATAGAACTAGAAGTTTCCTGCTGATCTAGGAATAATTAGAAATAATTTAGCTGGACAAGCCCAGGATCAGCCTCAATATGTATTTCTAGCAGGAGAACAGAAAGATCCTTAAGGTCCTAAACACATCACACCCACTCCAATTCCTCCTCATATAATTCTTCTGATCACTTGTAATTTGGACAAGAATTTCCATTTATTTTCAGAAAAACAAGACAGTGAAAACTAGGAGGAAAGCAGAAGAATAGGAGAGAACAATGTGCCCAAAATTAATTAATTAGTTGTCACATTTGATTTAAGATATATCTAAGCCTAATAAGGTCTGCCAGTCATGAATATAGTCTAAAATGGTCTGGAAATGAAAATCTAATCGCCATCTGCAGCCTTATTTTAGAGACATCAGCATCCCTGTTTTGCATGAAAACTTCCAAATGTAATGAGCCAGCCTCTCCAAAGTGTGTGCATAAGCTTTAATAAATCCCATTTACTCAAAACAAACAACAGAAAGGTGTTTCAGGAATGAGTTAATTAAATATATAGGGTTTTTATCATATAGGAATGCACTCACCAGAGAACACATTTACCTCCCCATACAGAGCTAAAACCTGATAAAATCTCTACTAAGACAAAATTGATCCCATTATTACTTGATCTGTTTCCAAAATGCACATTATGTCAGAATTACCCTGCATATAAAGAAATACATTAAAAAAAAAAAAAGCTCAATAGCATTCTGATAATTTTCACTTTAAATTATCTACTCTTCAATATTAAAAGTTATACCACCAATCCATTGTAGAAAAACTGGATAGAAACTTGAATACTAGCGGACAAGTTTTTAAAAGCAATTCACTAAACCAAACTTTTGTTGATGCAGTGTCCTAGTCTACAGAGATTTTGATAACGCCTTTCTGAAAAGGAAACAAGAGTGCTTTGTAGTGTCTGAAATAGGTGAAAGGGAGAGGAGGAGAGAGGACAAAAAAAAGGGAATTTTACACTAATTCTATATGTGCTGTTGCACTAATAGCCTCTGCTCCTTATTTCCAAGGAGAAATTTGTTGACAACTTTTTGGTCTTTGAGAAAACCCTTCAACAGCAGCACAGTCATCCCTATGAAGCTTAGTGAAATACACTGTCACATGTTTTGAAAATCATTTGGGAATATCTGGAACAGCTTTCTATCATTAAACTACTTCTTTAAAGAAGCAAAGTTTGCAATTTAGCATCTGCAGTTCAACTCCGTAACATTCAAAGCAGGCAGTTTGTTTACTTTTAAATTAAACAGTATTGTGAATTAATTTTCTTAAAGAAATGTGCAAATAGACACCTAGTTCCTGAAGCACTAAAGAATGGAGAGCTGCTTTTAGCCATACAGATTGCTGATGCCATGGGGTTTTTTGGCTTTTTGTTTGGTTTTGGTTGGGTTTTTTTTGTTGTTGTTGTTTGATTTTTAAGTAACAACTTGGAAACCTAATAAAGCTGATTAAGAAGTAGGTGCTTATTTTCAACTGAAACATTATCCAGAATGAGATTGTTTTTCATGTCTGATTAATGAACTTCAGAATCTCAAGCAGTACTTTCATGAAGAGCACTATTCATTTTCCTGTTACACATTACAAATGTTTCTTCTTCCCATCTAAGTCTCTGCAAGAAAACTTCAAAGAGAGACTTGAAAACCAGTGCATTTCTTACTGGCCATATTACTATTTCTTTACTTGAATTATTGCATTGCTTTGTATCTGACAGCCTAATTACCTGCCATTAGTTATGACAAACTCTTTTAATTTATGCTCCATTTTCATTCTGCTAATACTTCAGACAGATGCACAAAATTTTATGATGCTATACACCAGGTGCTGCATAAAGGAAAATGAAGAATTTTTGTTTCTTCCACCTTGTCCTTTGCACAACTTGCAGCTCCAAAGAAAAATATGAAATGGTATTTAGAAGCATTTTACCCCACAATGTTCTTAAATATGACCACAGTTTAAAAAATAACCATCACAGTCACATGAAACTGTACTCATCAATGGGAGAGCCTAGCTAGTTATCACATATATCAATATACTAAATGCTTAAAGAGGCACATATTACTCCTTGCAGAATCATCCACTTTGCACAGGCAGAACCACAGATCTTCTGCAGGGTATCCCTTTAAGCACTAGGCTTACACGACAAGTTTTAAAATATCTGAAAAAACTGGACCTATTCAAAGAGCTTTTGATAGCTGTAAATGATTAAAACCCTCCTTATTAAACAACTAATAATTTGTCCATTATCAATTTCAGCATTTCCACTGTCTAATTACAAACACTAATCTTAAAAAGCTTTGAAACTTTAATGCCGTGAAGAATTACAATGAATGAATCACCACAATGAAAAATCGTGTTATTTGCATTTTTTCCCCTTGATTAAACAACTACTTTAAGGAAAAAAAGTTTAAAATTTAACATCTGCAATTCAATTTTCACTTAAGACCACTGAATTGGCTTGGCACTTTCTATTAACAAATCACTCATTTTCTTCTACTTTGCAAATAACCAATACTCATTGAAATTCACTAGATGAATTAGAAACACAACACACAAATAAAAAAAGGAATTAAACAGGCTAACATACAAACCTTTTACTTATGAAAAAAGGCAGGAAGCTATATGTAGACTGACACATTTAGCCAAGAGGAAAGTACATAAAACAGCTCTATTTACAACTTTAAAACGTCAAATATGACAAAAAAATTTCCCTCAAAAGTAGTTCAATATGAAGCTAATGAGTACTGGAGCACCACTCAAAATAACTTATTTCATCAACCTAAGTTGTCCATCTGACAAATGTGAGTTTAACAGTGCCAAAAAGATTAATAAGACAGGAACACAACTGGCTACAGGAGAATTCTTGGCTAATCATAAAACTGTGGATAGAAAACCCAAGTCTAGCATGTTCATATTTTTGCAGAATCACACATATTTTATCCTAACACAACTCATATGAAATTGTTTTCAAATTAATGATGCTTAATTGATAGTCTGGAAGATAATAAAGCATATGTAGCCTTAACACAGAGGAAAACTTTGGTGGGAAAAAAAAAGACTCCATCAGAGATTCAAAGGATACACTCTCATAAAAGTCTTCACAATTCAATTTATACTATTTTCCAGCTCATATATTTTATATATTTAAGACTGGGTCTTGTATCTCTCTATTGTCAGCCCTTTAACTTTTTTTATATCTTTTATAAGGTTATGTCCTAAGTTTTATCTGATTTTTCTCAATTAATTTTCTTTGTGAAAACATCTAAGGATGCAATTGGCATTTTGAATAGAACAAAAACAAAACAAAAAAAAAAACCCACCACCAATCAGTAATTGATCAGACTCATAGCAATCAAATAGAAAAAAATAAATAGGGGAAATAGTCCATTGTCTATCACCTCCACTCTGAAAAGAGATGTTTAACAGCATCTATGCAGATTATCAGATCATAGGTAAGTTAGATGCTAGTAAATCACTTGGCCTGTGTAGCATTCACCCAAGATATCAAACGGAACTGCAGAACTGCTGGCAAACCTCTGCAATATCTCTGGAAAAAACTGAGGCAGCAGGACAGCCTCAGGTCTTCAGTGCAGCATCCATCTGCAAAGAGGACTAACTTCTTTCCAAAGTGATTTGAGGAACTACAGGCCACTGATCCCGACTTCCATTTCTGGCAATCCCTTAGGACTCTGTAATACAATGTGATTATATGACAAACATGGTCTGTTGGAAAGAGCCAGCACAACTTCTGCAGGGTGGACTCAGCCAAATCAAACGAGCGTGATGATCTTCAGAGCTGATGATTGCAAGGCAACGCATCTGTAGAAATCAATCTAAGCCATGCCCACATAACCATGAACTCGGATTTAGCAGCAAAATGAAGGAAAGGAATCTAAAGGTCATCAGTAATGTTTCTCTGAAATTATCAGCCCAACGAATAATAAAAGCCATAATAAGCCAATAAAATCGTGGGAATGATTTAGGAAGGACATTGAAAACGTAGTGTCGACACTTCAGAAAACCTTCATTAATGTTTCTCTCCAGCCTGTTGTTTGCCTAGGATTTGCTGCATGAATTTAAAACAACATCTGTTCTAAAGCAATAATGAGATATATATCCACACTAGGTTATTTAGGCTGACTCCAAAAATGGAATTATAAATTCAAAAATCCACATTCATCACAGCAGTAAAAAAACTCAGCTCTAAAACACTTAGCTATTCTGAAGAATACCTCTACTGCTTCCTTTAAAGTAACTTTCTTCTTGTTATTAATATTACTCAGTTTTACATTAAAGAAAAAAAAGAAGGGGAAAATTGTCCAATTTTGGTAACAGATATTTTCACTAATACAAAATTGCAGGTATTACAGTGTCAGATATCTTCAGGGGAAAATAACTGCGACTTGATTTAATATGCCCAAAGAAATTATTTCCTTTAGTAAAAAGATGAAGTCAAATATCGTAACTGCTATCTAATTTTCTGAAATATCTAAGTCATTTAAGGAAAGAACTACTGTGATAAGTGAGATGAGTGCTGCTATTCTGAGGAGAAAGAGATAAAAACCTGTGCATATGGAATAAGACTGTTGAATATAGTGGATTAGTTATTAACAGATGAAAGAAGTTAAAAAGCAACTCTTACTAACAATCAATATTAGAATAACTAACATTCTTTAATTTTGTGTTAGTCATCCTATTATTTTATTTTACACAGATTTCTAGAGGTAAATATTAATGTACAAAATTGATGATGAGGAGACAAATTTGCAAAGGAAAAAGGCATAAGATAGATAGATACAAACTTATATCTCACAATAATACTGAAATATTTTATAGGAAGACTTTTTCAGTTAATACCCAAAGTTAAGCCCCTCTATCTTCAACTAAAAATTGCTCACATCATTTAACATAACCTCAACCTGATACTTTACTTTTATCATATTCCGGCACACCACTTCTATAACAGTCCCATACTCTTTAAAGAGCCCAATAGTATCTAAAAAAACAGACTCCTGCAAAGATTTGCAAACAGTCTTAAATTGCATTTGTTTTCTCTACTTTCATTTCAATGCATGTGTAGAGAATCATTGCTCAAATCAACAGAACTAGTTAAATTTTAAAGTCTACCATTAATATATCCCTTTGTTTTGTGTTTTCTAAATAGTCTTAATATACATCAGAGTAGGAGTTCCTTCTCATTCTATAGGTAGCAATTTCTTTCCATTTCTGTCAGACAATAGTTATTGTTGCACATAATATGGAGATCTAAGTCAACCTTGAACTACCAAGAAATTCTCCCATATCCATGCATTCAGAGAATTTGAAAATTCTAGTGGACTGTATCCATAGAACTCCTTTTACAAATACTAGAGTTATCCATTATCTCTTTTTTTCATTAAGCCACTAATCCTATGTTTTTTTGTAATTTCTTCTAATGCATTTAATGTTCTAAAGGAAGTGATTTAAAATCTATTACTCTAATAGTCAGAAATTCCTGTAAGCAGATGCCCAGAACTTTGCTGTTTCCTACCTCAGTTCTTCCGGAGGGTTAGAACTCTGTATCTATTGTCAACTTATTGCAGGAGTTCCATACTGTTGTCTCCTTATCACAAAAATTTCATTCCTTCTTGGTGTTTTCTCATGGGCATCTCCTCCAAGCACTGACTCTTCTTCGCAAAGCAGCCAACTGACTCGAATTCCCTTCTCAACCAGCCAACCCACTCTTTTATAGCACTCTTCTTCTCATTGGTTACAGCTGTGGCCTGTTAAAGCCAGGTCTGTTCCTAATCTTTGATAATTGGCCCAGCTGCAACTCCTTAGAGGTAAGATTACTTTCTACACTATCTTTATTTCCCTATATTCTATCCCCCTACATATATCCATTTAAACGTTCTACACAACATCTGTCCCTTTCTCATCCCCAATGCAAAGACAACTTCAAGGAAGAGGTTATATATGATGCTTTCTACCTTCTCTATCCATTGCTACATTGCTTAAGAATTCATAAGTAAAGAGTAAGTTTTTTGCTACAGCTGATTTTTTTGATTTTGTCTCCTGTCAACAGATTTTCTAGGACAATGTGATTAAAGGCAGATTGACAAAGAAGATGGATGCAGAAATATCGCTGCATCTTTCTTGCACAGTCTTATCTTTCGGAGGCTTTGCCTTCTTGAGTGTACATTGCTCCTAGAGGGTCTGAAAAATGTGCTACTCCTGATACCATCTAGAAAACTATAAGGATTTATCATCAGCTTTCAAAATTTCTCTTTCTAAAATATGTATCATCGCCACCAGTTCCCCTACACTTAAATTTCCTATATCCTCTGTACTTTGGCATTACAATTCTCTCCACTCTTCCTCCTGCTAAACTTCTATCAGTTCAGTCATTATCCTCAGAAAAAGACAATATTCCTCTTCCCTCTTTGATTTTGTCAATTCAACTGAAACGGTTTTGTCTCTTTCTTTTCTCTCTGTCACCAGCATGATTGGGACTTTCCTGGCTGTTCCTTGTCATTTCAAAGTTTAATTTTGTCACTGCCTATCAAGAAGAAAGAGAACTTGTATATGGTTTCATGTCTAAAACACTATCCTCAGCCTCTTGTTGTTTCATATGTATTATTTCCTACTGAATTTGTTAAGCCCTATAAATAACCATGTAAATTAATCTGAATGTAATTTAATTCCATTTACTTCAGAAATAAATCTCTTTCCTTTGGCTTTTGATGATGATTATCATCACTTCAGGAGCTCCTGCAGTTTCAGAAGTTACATTAATGTTTATTGGATGTGAACTTCTCAGTCCTGCACTTTCCTACCTGCCATACACTAAGGCTTTGCCATCCCATCTAGTATTATGAACATTTTCATACAACCCCCACCAGTCTGTCTGCATCTGCCCACTTCATTCCCATCCTCTAGAACTGCTCCTCACCTTCTTTTGAGTCCAGACAATTCACGGCCATTTGATCCTTCACACAATTTTGTGACAGGTTACCATTTAAGGAACCGTGTGAAGCCTGACACATAACATCGTGTAAGCAGTTTCTTCCCATTCTATATGTTGCAATATTTGTCTGAACCATTTAGCAAAGTCAAAATACACAAATTAAATGCTATAAAAGTATTACAGTTTAGATTCCCAATAACGGTAATATTTAAACCCAATACAATATGTATAATGTATTTCTAAATTCAACATTTACTAAAACAACACCATAAAATATGACAAAAGAAAAACCTTAAAAGAATGTATCTTTTCAAGAAATTAGTAAAGTCTCCCCGGAATCAACATGATTTTGGAACATCCCAGATTTCAGAAGTAACTTTTTGGACTCTACTTTCCAGCAATGTCTTTGTACTATCCATTTATTATTACCACTAAGACCTCCAGAGCATTCTTCTTGCATCCTCTCATATTCCAAAAAATACAATGCAGACCTCAAGATATATGTAGAATCCTACCCCAATAAAACTCCACTTCTGAAATAATGCATATATATGAAGATACTTGTAGTTAAATAGCAATTTATCTCCCAGTTTTAACAAACTTTTCACAATGGTCTGAAATTAAATGTCCTGCTTAACAATCATTAAACTTAACTGATGCATAGGCTGATCTTGGGCTTCTCTCTTGCATCAGCAGACATGATAACCTGTATCAGCTTTTTTTCTTTTAATCTTTTCTTTCCCCTCCTTCTTGGACAGAAGGCAGAGAGTATCAAATAAATTCTCTTTTACATTGCATTTAATATAGTTCAGGTGTGTTTGCTTTGTAGGCCAAAAGGAAGATCAAAGTAAAGATTATTTTTCTCTTAACTCAGAATACATTCAGTCCTTCAAATCACAAAATTCTCAAATTTTAAAAATTATGTTTGAAGTAAGTTCTTCGGTGTCAAGTTTTACCTCAACGCACATTATATCTGGAGTTATTAGCCCTTCAAAATTCAAAATGAAGTGGGGAAAAAAAACCCCACAATCTTATGTAACATTTTGTCATGTGAAGGCTGCTGAAATAGTAATAATTATTATAATAATCAAATAATACAGGAAAAAGAAGCCAACAATCCAACAATTTATAGCAAATGCAATAAATCTCTGTGCTTTTAGCTTTTCTGTATTTTATAACTTGTTTAGCCAAATGAAAATAAAATATGCTAAATAATACATAAATTTCTGAATTTTTCAAAACAGCACAACCACTTTATGGAGATTCTAAGTCATGAATCAATCTTGGCTGACTAATGAAGAGCAAAGGATTCAGCTTTGCCAATAACAATTTCCTGAGGTGTGACCAAGTAGTTATAAAAGCATAAGTGGTTATAACAAATATCAAATAGTTAACATATGCAGTATGAAAATATTTTGATTTAAATAATTTGGTGACTGTTTTATTTCAGTCATTTAAATAGCAATATTTTATATAACATTTTAACTTTATTCCAGTTAGATGGTGAACGTTGCAAACATACTAAAAAAAGAAGAAAAAAAAAAGTGGAACAGCAGTTTAACAATTCCAAAGTTATGAAAACATTTTAAGGCTCCTCAAATACCTGATGAAGAATTGAACGTGAAACTGGGAAAAGGGTGCTGGCAAATTTCAGGAATATGTTGGTTATAAAGCAGTGGCAAGCAATTTATCCACAACCATGAAATAAAGCTCTACTCTGACCATGAATGTGGGAGAAATTAGAGAGAAATTAATCAGCACCCTGGGACATATTAATGAACCACATACGCAGTTTTGATCTTATAGTTGTACTCCTTAGTATTACTTTTATCCTTGAACTGCAAGAGAAACATCAATGAAACAGGATGAATTCTGAGGTCTGGGTTATATTGAAATATCAGGATAGTTCAGGCTAGTTAAAAGA
Source organism: Camarhynchus parvulus (assembly GCF_901933205.1). NCBI lineage: Eukaryota > Metazoa > Chordata > Aves > Passeriformes > Thraupidae > Camarhynchus > Camarhynchus parvulus. The sequence goes on from NC_044574.1 coordinate 28,851,957, forward strand.
ATTACCAAAAAAACTCCAACCAACCAAACATACAAACAAAAAAACCCTGCAAACCAGAGACCACACCCCCCAAAAAACCCACCCTAACACAGCAAAACATACACAAACTTCTAGGCTTTTAGAATTAGAAAATATGTTCACTTGTATATCTGGAACTGGTAACTAGCAGAAGATTTTACCATACTGTAATGCACATTATAAAAACTTAATATAAAAACTATGGAGCAGAGAAATGGAATTTTTTCAATCTTCTCACCAACCAACTACAACAGCTAGAATTTATTAATTTTCATATTTCTCCACCATAAGCCTTTCAAAAGAAAAGTTAACTTCAAGTAAACAACATCCCTTATAGACACAGCTGTGACTTTTACTTTGCATATATGAAAAGAATTCCCTAAAACCAAGCTGCATATGCATATTTTCAGAAATAGTGAAGTTCTGATGATAAGATTATGCATAACTGAAAGTCCTGTGGGAAATGTGAGGTTTTTTTTCCAGTAGTTTCTCTGTGTAGGTTTTATTTTTTTTAATGTCATTCACAGTTACTTTTAATTTGGTTTTGGTCTTCGAGCCAAAGAGATTTTAAAAATGACATTATTTCTCTTCTTTTTCATAAAAAGCATGCACTTCGGCTGAAAGGAGAAATTCGTGAATCCTAAATTAAAAGAGGCAAACAAGCTGTTTAAGCTACCTTCAACTATCCACAGCTCCAATAGGCAGCACAACAAATATCCTGTAATGATACCCTTCTACTGTAAAATAATTACATATTTTATTTCTTATATTGTACCCCTTTAACCTAGAAACTTTCTTTTTCTCACTAACTATTCCAGTTTCCTATCTTTACTTTTACATTGTAAAACACACAATTGCTAGAAGAAACATTTTCTATCTTCCTAATCTTTTTACATTGCAAAGGCTGACTAAAGTCACTCATTTGCCAGTCTCCAAATTAGTAAATCTCCAACTAGAAGTGAATGAAGCAAAGAGACAGAATTACATCCATTTATAGTTCCCAAATTTATTTCTCTGACCGAGCATTTATTCTCAGTTCAGTAAAGAACTATCATATTTACAACCTTTTCCACACATATTTCTTTATCCTATACATCAACAAGATAATGAGCAGAATATATCAATGCTGTGTTTGCCTTCCTCTAAGTAGCAGCGGGAGAATAAGCATGTTGCTGATGATTAATCCTGCCACAAAAGCATGGAAAAATCTCAATATTTGGTGTGAATATGCCCAAGTTGTTTTTCAAATCTGAAGGCAGAAGAAATATTTTACAGCTATTTTTTCCCAACCTTGTTGGAATTTCATGTCTTGGAATTTATGGGAATAAGTGATAATGACAGTCAAAGCTGAACTGAAAAATGATCAGCATTTGGGACAGCGAAGAATGTTTATTTCTTCACGGGTGCCAGAACTAGCAGCACAGCCTACTCCTTTTTCCAGCCACAAGACTCAATTTCCTCACCCAGATCTACATGCAAACATGAATTTCATTACTGGATTGTGCTGATGGCCCTATTCATCAATACCTACCAAGTCTTCAGTATCGGGGAACACGTGTGCCTCTGAGTACTGTTTGGTAGAGCATAATTTGATTTTTAGACTTAGAAAGTCAAGAGTTCTCTCTCACTCAGAAAATGAAAGCTCAGCCAAGGTGGGGAGTGATGCACAATGTTCTTTCACCTAACTCCCAGCTCTTCCCTGGTTGGGAAGGGATGTTCACTGCTACTCTACAATCTTCTAAACACATTTTATTCAACGTTTATCCTTCTGTCATAATATTTTTTTCAGGGCTTTTAATTCCTTGGTTTTTTCCCCCACTGGATTTTAAAAATACACTTACTGCCTGCTAGCATTACTGAAGCTCAGATAGATTATTAGGGTGATGGGAAGAGACTATAAATTAGCCTACTCTTTCACTACTATTTACTCATTGAGTCACTGTCACAGTACTAAGCACTTTGCCAGCAAGAGTGGCACTAGGCTGTAAAATTAACATGAGACAAAAAAATAAAAAGCTGCTCCAAGAGGTAGAGAGAGACAATGAAAAGCAGACTATCTGGGAAGAGTCAAAGCTTAGATATTCAACTGGACTCCAGCAGAATGAGAATAAAAAATATTCAGCCATTAAAAATTAATAAAACATTTAATAAAAACATAATATTAAAAATCAGGAGAAATAGATAATTGCTGTTTCTCAAGTATTATATTGCTATATAATAGGATCCCCTACAAGAATAATATTGGCAGTAATATTTCAGTTCTACAACCCTGATCCACTGCACATAGAGTCTCTTAAGACTACTGATACTTCTGTTCAATCTCATTAACCACAAATATCTACAGAAAAGAAGTTATACAAATCCAGTTCAATTTGTTTTAAACACAATTGTGGAGATAGATTTGCAATTCTAAGCACAAAAAGGTTAATAAACAATTCTTCTGCAGTGGTGCTCATTTGCATAATTAAAAGCTGGCAACTCTTCATTCAGTGTTCATTTCCTTTACCTACTTGAAATATTCAGTTTTCTCAGTGTACATAATTAAAAGGCAAATTTACTACTTCTAAATAAATAATACTAATCACCAACTATCTAATTGAAAATACATAAATTACTATTGAATTTTCTGTTGCTTTGTATTGCAGTTAGTCATGTCCGCATCTACACAGAAACAACAAGCAGAGTTTAAAGTTCTAAGGGGTAAAGGTTAAATATCTTCCATTACACAAATGCAAAGTAGTTCTGCTCTTCATTTATGCTAATCAGCCAGTGTAAATGGATGTACAATATGTACAATATACCAGATATGTATATCTGGTACATTGATATGAATATGTATATTGGGTACAACATACCCAATATGTACCATATAGCAGAAACAGACCACTGCATGATGAGCAAGACCTTTACAGTATTTCTCCTAGGGGCAAAAAAAAGCCAATTCCACCAAGAGAGAAGAAGCACTACAGACCTACACACACACCAATTGTACTCACATCTAGCTCAGCACTGCAATTCAGTCATTCCAGTGAGTTCTCAGACAGGCAGCCTATATAATGAAAGCTTTCTCTATTACAGTAGCAAAAGATAAGTACTTTGTCATCGTAAATCAGCTCTAAGGTGGGATTTTTTGCACTCTGGAAGTGTCACTCAGTGTCCAGCAACAAAGCATGAACCTTCCAGAGAAATTAAGCTTCTCTGAGATCATCATTCTCCAAAAAATGCCTATATGCATGAGCACAAATACAATTGTACTAACGAAGTTGAATACTGGAGCAAACCAAAACAGCAAGAAAAAGACATTAATAGTCCTAATAGACCTCAAAATATGTCTAGTAAGAGAGATTTTCCTCAGTTCTGAAGGAAAATACAAATAAAATTTGTACTAAAATGACAGTTTACATATAAATCTAATGTATGCACAAAATACTGTAAAAAGTAAATGTATAGAAACAATACAGAGAATATAGGAATAAATAAGAAACACTGATATGTGGTTTTGAGTTTGAATTCATATTTACCATCTGCTTTTCACTTGAATCTTATCTGAAATGTTTACATTTTCGTAATTTACAAGCTTTTTATAGAAGGGTAAAATAACTTCATGCAAACCCATAAAAGAGGAGTGCTTTCTCATCACTATCCCACATCTTTGCAGTTGACATCAATGCAGGCTATGAGACTCAGTGAGACATCAGAACAGGTTCCCATATGCTCTTGGATATCCTCTTGATTTTTTTTTTCCTAAACCTATCTAGATGTATTTATTTTCACACTTTTCTAGAAATCTCTAAGGAACCATCCTTATTCTCCAAGACTTGATCAAATGGTCCTTCTCTGTAATGATCTTTGTAGTGGGCATCTTCCTACCATTTCCCTTCCAATACCATCTTGAGTATTCCTCCTTCTGTAAGCTTCATTTTCTTCACTATATGCAAATTTTCAATCACTGCTTTAAGTTTCTATTTTTATTACTTGTAGCTCTCACTGATGGAAGGTATCTTGCAGTTATGCCTCATTCAAACATTTCTTGAAAACACACCCATATTGAATCACCTGTCAATTAAGCCAGTATTAATTGAACACTGAAGGTTTTTAGCACCCTAAATACATGGTAAGTTTTCCTGTTTTAAGTGATGTGACCTTATTTATTTTTTAAAAATGGCAGCATGACTAAAATCAAGAAGTCTTGTCAAGTTCTTCTCGCAAGTGTGTACTTGGTAGAAACTAATATTCCTTTACCAGGTCAACAATTCTATTTTCCAAAACCAGGTGAAAGCCGACAGAAATGCAGCCCTGTAATTTACTAACAAAAATTTGGCAACTGTTGCAGCTTAAAGGGATTAAAAAAACAAAAGAAAAAAAAGAAAAAAAACCCCCAGTTCTAGATAAGGCATTTTACTCGTAAAAACATCCTTAAGTGCACAAGCAAATGAATCTCTTAAAACAGAGGTTTATTCAAAAGACTTCCTACTAACTTCTGCAAGATTATCTTTAGACATCTGAAAAGAATCTGAAGTGATAAGGTTTTCCTGATACAGTGATAAATACTTGGTTTCTAGACTTTGAGCAATGAGAACAGGATTATATCATCGCAATTGTAAAAAGCAGGGGTGAGCTGCAGTTTTTACTCAGCTGGTATGGAGTCCTCCTGTCTCATCTTTGTAAAGCCGAAGAATAATGTCTGAACAAAAGAAAACTAACTAGAAAACTAAATCAAAAATGCACACCTTTCATTGTAAGCTAGACACAGGCTGTTCATCAAATAAATGAATAAGAATCATAAAATGAAATATGATTCATAGAAGTCAGATAATTTTATAATATCTAAGGTTTCCATAACCGTTTCTAAAGTTATTTTGTGATTCCTCCCTTGCGTAAATTATGTCATTGTCCAGAACTCAATTCAGAATATAATTTCAAACTACTGTAACTATTTTATCATTTTCCTATTTAGATAAAGATGGAGGAAAGGTGGAACTGATCAGGGAAACATAAACTGCAATCTGCTTTCTAGACGCAAGCAATCATGTCCTATATCTCCTGCTTAAGCACAAGTGAAGACTTTCTAGTCCAAGAAATTAACATCTGTATATTTACATAGAGAACATCACACAGATACTCAATTGATAAACCTTGATCACATAAGCTAAAATCTTTGCAAACATAACTTAAAAAAAACTATAGCCATCTTGTCTGAAATGACACTGGAAGCATAAAATCATTAATTATGGTATAGACGAGACAAAGTATTTAAGAAATATCAGCATGACATAAATATTCACAGGATAAAAGGATATTATTCCAAATTATTGACATTTTACTGTTAAGTGAAACGTAAATGTTTTAATGGGCATTGATACTATTAAGGGAATAGTAATCAAAAAGATTGTAAGAAACTTCAAAACATCAATACAGATTTTGAGTAATTCTGATAATTCAGATCTGAAATATTGGTTGTTCTGGAACAACGCAGGGGAAATGCCTAAAGATTTTAGGGGAAAAAAGAGTAAATGATATGAGCAGATTGCATTGACATTAATGTGGGACTAATTGTGGGAAAGCAGCTGTCACAGTAATCACGAAATCATTAAAGTGTAATACAACATAAACACATAATTTGTTACAACAAACAGCTGATATTTTATTCTGATGAAATTTAATTCATCATATAAACAATTAAAATTAAATCTATCTAGGCTGTTGCACAGCTACTTATTTGGCACTCCCACAGAAACTTAGAAATGTAGCTTTTATGACTATCCCACATCACGCTCAGTGCCTAGCGGTGATCAGCCCCAGATCTCACATTACACCTTGATTCCAGCCAGAGGTTCTTCCTCTCCTCTTGCTGTGGGCACACAGCAGGTGAACCCTGGCTTTGATTTCCAAGGTCACTGGGAAAACCATTTGCCTCACAGCACCTAACTGCAAGGCAAATGTGTCACACAAGCCATAGTAATTAAAAGTCAGTATATTCCAGTAGTAGATCAATTGATTTCAAAGCTAGTGCTAATCATATTTACATCACCTGTACTGAGCATAATTTTCCATTCTGCTTTTCATGTTCATTTGCTGAAGAATGAGCAACCAGTAGGGTGAATTTACACTCTGATGAACAAAACTCCAATCAGACATTTACAGCGTCAACCAACCCCAGAAATAAACTGAGAACCATAGAAACAAATTACTGACGAATCGTTATAATTTCTCTAACTCGTCAATAAAACATTTCTACGCATAATCCAGAGATGACATGAAGTATCCCATTTCTGTATAAGAATTATTCTCTTTCTCTCCCATGTTGTGATGATAAAATTCTCTATTCAAAGTATTCTAAGAGTCACATTGATCTGCTCTTAATTATACATAGATTTCCACCAAGAAAACTGAAGTACTAAAGTGGCATTCAGCAACTTAATTTTATCTGTTTTATTCAGTCTGTGATTAGCCTATACTTCTTCATTAAATGAGGCTCTTGTAAAATACAGAGAGAAAAAAGAAAAAACCTGTTATAAACTCTCTTGCATATTAGGAAATCCGAGCATCAGATACTAACTTTTGGGCTAGACTAAAAAAACATTGAGTTGCACAAAGTTAATTAATATGAAAACTTCTCTAACATTAAAATTTTGAAGAAAAATTTAATATAAATCCAAGGACAGATACAGGTTTCACAACTCATTAAACTGAAAGGAAAGCTTAAAATTCACAAAATTGTATTAAAATTGGTTATTTAACATTAGTCATTAGCTACTGAGGAAAGTATGAAGCATAACTGAGATTATGACTAGAGATTTGCTTTACACAAAACATTCAATAGCCTTCATTAATCATACCCATGAATATTAGTGTTTGCATAGTTTTCCTAACATAAATATTTTAACACTTAAAAAAGTAATAACATAGGCTGTCTTTGAAACTTTAATAATGAAAAAACAAAGTTACAAAACTCTAATGAAGACTCTGCCACTTTTTTGACCACAAACGCCCTTGCTTCACTTTGTCCTTACCTACCACTCCAAAAGATAGGATTTTTGATTACAGAATCTAGTGCCAGATATTACTTCAAGTCACCCTAGAATGAGACAAACATTAAATCCAATATAGAAAATTATAACTCAAATCCTGGATTAATTTTTTCTTTGCTCAAATGAGTTCTATCAGAGTTAAGTTCAGAAGTGGAAGTAAATAGTAAATCATGAGAATGAAGTTTTTAATGGTAAATCATAAAAGCAGAACTAATCGGCAATAACTTTCAGTAGCCTAAGCAATTTTAAAACTGTTATACAGGGTATAATTTTATAGTTGGTGTACAGGCCTTATCAGATTTCAAGCAGAGGGATTTTTACAGTTATTTTGATATTAAGTTCTGAAAATACCCTGTGGTGTTTTGATAATAAATGTGATGTTCTATGGTCTGGTCTGCATTTCCTAACACACTCAGCTACAATCACAAAATTTCTGCTATCATTTTATAGAAGAATTGATTTTGAGTAGTCTACTCTAAAACACAGCTATGTAAGTATTAAAAAAAAAAAAAGAAAAAAAGAGGAGTCTCCTACTGAGTAGGTTAAAAATTTTTAAAGGATGTTAAAATTCTTGATGTGACTTAAGCCAAAGGAAGGTGGTACCAATAAACATGAAATTACATGAACATATACAGTTAACTAAACATGCCTAAGCTACAGAAAAATAGGCAGTGGTATATTTGAGAAGTTAGTTTCATAGCTACCCCTAATTTTTGAATGAATAATTCCACATATTTCAACAGGTAATTAACACATAAAACTTCTAATGAAAATTTCTATATTATACCTAATGGATTTACTAGCCTCAATGATAGTAAATCCATTAAATCCTTGCTTCCAAGTATTTTTTTTTAATAATGTGTTTTTACTGCATTATTCACTTATAAAACAAGGGAAGACTTTAGTAGATGACAGTATCATGTTGTAGCTGAATGTTAGCTAAAGAGAAATCATTCACAGATATTAACATCATGTTCTTTTTACACATATTTCTTGAAATAGCTAGTATTTCCCTTTCCAAATAGCTAATATTTCCCTTTCCATGTGCTCTTTATAAAAAACTGCTAAATATATGAACCACAGTAAGAAAAATATCTTCCTGCAACTCAGCTAAAATTCTGCTCCAAAAATCTACAAGGAAGAAAAAGATACAAACCAATGAGAAAATCTTTAATTTAATCTTTTGCATGAAGTTTTTTCCTATTTTCATGCCATTTTTTGGACATCATCACAGATAGAAGGATCACATAACAAACACAATTTCTTACACTTTTTTACAGAATTTGTCTATATTTTTCCTTCTTATTACCTGTAAAATCACAATCATAAGACTTTTCTGAAAAGCCTGGACAGTGTGGTCAAAAGATGAGATGACAGTTGCAGATTCTGAGGGTTTTTTTTAAACTACACATATCTACGGGTTTCTTTTGTTTGCTGAAAACAAAAGCAAAGAACAAACAAACTAAAAAGCTCCATGCTGGTATGTTTAATTATTGGTATTATTTGTCTCTAACATCTAACTAGTCCACATGGTTTTAATTTTTTCTTCTGTTACCAGCATTTAATTTAAAAAAAATATTGTATAAGTGACAAAAAAAGCCCAAACCAAAAAAAAAAAAAAAGCCCCTTCTGATTATATTCCAGACTTTTACAAATAAGTTTCATGACATAAATAAACTGGTTTTGGGGACATAGTACTGGTCAGAAAATTTTGCTCATAATTTTCAAAGGCCTTTTGAAAACAACCTAGTTACAAAATGATAGTAAAAAAAAATTAATCCTTGGCATAAAAAATTTCTGAATTCCAGTTCCTGAAAAAATAAAAATAAAAATATTTGACAATATCTCTTTCAGACTCCAGGTTACTAAGGTAAAAAACCAAAAAAACACGTTTCAGAGACATCAAAATTTTTAGAAAAATAATCTTTGTCAGTGTAGTTAGGTGCATATTATAAATTCAGGAACAGTAACAGTTAGGTATCATCACGTACCACTGGCTTTATTGGAGCTTTAAAATCTGTGACTGTTTAAATGAAAAGGCTATCAGAAGCTACCAGACTGGTACTAATGAGCAAAAGGGTAATAAGGTAAGGTTAAATAAATGAGCTGGAGGATATAAAACATATTCGCACTTTTTTTCCCTGTTTTTCAATTTTCCTTTCAGAAAATACTTTTATTGGATATCTTCCTGTTCATAACTTCAGCACTGCTCATGCAAAGATTTCCACAGTTGGAGAGCTGGGTCTTTATTCTAACAGGACTAACAATTTGAAAAAATATTCTTTTTACTGTCTTTCATTGTATCAGTAAACTATTTCAAAAACATAGCACTTGAAGGACCTGAAAAAAGTCATTTCTCTTCAAATTCTGAAAACCTCACTCTTTCTGCAGCAAAATACTAATGCATGCTCATTACTTAAGGATCTTTTAGAAATTTTAGCTCATTGTGCAAAATTTATTACTTTGAATATTATTAAGAAATATTCCAGCTAAATTGCAACAACAAACATCTAGTTGCAAATTATTTTAAGTGGTCAGGCATATCTTTATCCAATTAAAAATGCATGTAGATATACAAAACTACTTGTTTGTTTTCCAGATGGACTTGCAGTCCAGGTATCTGGAATTAAATGAGGTTCATAAGGTTAGCTGAATAATTTTAAACATATCTTCGTGTCAGTCTTTCAATTTTTCCATTCAGAAAATATTTACCTCCTTAAAAACAAACAAAGAAAGCTAGAAAATTTTCTTATGATCTGCTAAGTAAAACCTGCAGTATTATTTACAGAATCAAGTATGTTTTCACCCAGATGAAAGATACTATTACAGATATCCAATAAAAGTTGGAATACAAAATTGGACAAATGTATGACAATTTAAAACTACATAAACTGTAGAAACTTTTATCCTGAATGAAAGGATAAAAGGCATCTAAACAGAGATAAAAAAAATGTATATGGTAGTCTGTAAAGGTCAAACTGACTAACCAAAGATTTCCTGAGATTTTAAAGTATTTTCATAGATATCCTAAGGAGCCTACTGTTTGATGATATCTTAGGAATAGAGAAGATATATAGAACATTGCCATCCACCAACTGACTTGCAGTCTGCCTACAAAAAGAGTCAAAAAGCAAACTGCATTCAGTGAGAGAATTTAATGAGGATCAAAGTAAATATGACTATTAAAGCAGATAAGTGAAAAGCTGATTTTATTTTATTTCCTTATAAAGTCTCATTCTGTAAGAGAATGTGGGTTTGTCACCATAATTACCATAATGCCAATAAGGGGAGGGGGTAAAAAATATCAAACCCCCCTCTTCCCCCACTCCAGTACTTCCCTGTACACTCCAAACCAAGATTATCAGGCCCTCTCATTAACAGTTTGGTATTTGTTATCTGTGTGAATAATATTGATCCTAACCACAAAATTTAAAGTTTATTCCATTATTCCATTTTCACAATGAGTGACTAAAACCTTAAAGTACATATTAAATAACACTTCCAGTTTTTACAGATCTAGAAAAATGCACTAATGCTCAAGTCATGTCTCTCCAACATCTGTCTCCATCATTTCAATACAGCAATATACATTGCTTATGACACTTCAATTCTATCTTAAATTTATTAGTCTAGTTTCAGTTTCTAGCTTTATTATTTCACAATATTTACTAATTCAAATAATTTATTTCACTCAGTGCCTTGTTTAAAAAGGAAGGCATTTTTATTCATATTTTGGACAGTCACTTTGCTTCACAAGATCTCTGTGTCTTACTTGTGTTCCCAAACATCTGTTAGTGTTCTTTGCAAGAACAAACTACTTCTAGTTCCATTTCATGGTAGAAAATTGGTGTCCATTATTTTCTTGACTATAACTGTCTGGAATTTCACTTACAGCAGTGACAAACAAAAGCTGTATATTTTAAAGAACTTGCAGACTGACAACAACAAAAAAGATACAATGTACTGGGACACATAAGGTATTCAATTAATTATTTCATGCATTTTGGAAAAAATGAAAAAAGTAAACTTTTAAAACAAGAACTATCATAGGAATGAACCAAGACAGAATTGTGTATGCCAGAAAAATAATTAAAAAAAAAAAAAACCAACAAACAAAAAACTAACAACCAAACCAAAATAGTAACAAACAGAATTTGAAGCACCCAAACTGGTATTATTAGGATGTGAAGGTGGAAGACAAGTATACAGATTGATGACTAGATGAAGCTAAATAGTATTTGATTTTGAATGCATTTACTGTGCAATTAAATGAGACAAAGTAAAAAAGGCTGGTGTGTAGAGAAGTCTGTAGAATGAAGAAAAATTAATTATTTACTGTGAAAAAAAAGCAGCCTGTTTCTACACAGTAGAAAGGACAACATAACGCAGCTGAAATCATGACTGTTAATGAGGCTGTTAAAACAATGAAACACAAGACAAAATTTTTGTCAAAGATTTGGGGGGGAGAAGAGATGGGAGAAAAATTATTAAGTGTAGAAGAATTTAGAAATGTTTACTCTGCAGGGCAGAGATACCTGGTTCTGAATAGCTTCATTAAAGTTGCTCCTTATTGCTCTCCACACTACTTAAACAAAACTCCTACACTTTGAAACAAGAACTTTGATTCACATGGCATCTATTACTGGAAAAAACAGCTCTCTCAAAACTTCACCTCAACAAAACATTAACATCCTATGAAAAGCTGCAGCAACTTATTATTCAGCCAAGAAAATTTTTTTCCAAAAAGGTTTAAGAAACCTTCGTTGTGCCTTTACTAATACACATTAATCTGAGCAATTAAAATTTGGTCATGCAAAGAACTTCAGTGCCTTCAGTTACTTCAAATCAATTCTCTTTCTTTCTCTGAATAAGAATTCTAGGCTTCAGATGTCAGGTAATCATATAGGCATTACATGACTAGAAAAATGCAATTTCCAGTGAGGAAAAACGATAATGAGTGTACAAAAAATATAAAACATTATACACAAGTTGCTGTCAAGACAAGTTGGAAAAGAGAACAGTTCTAATGACTTCTCAACTTTTAGTCATAGGTGTCTCAGATAACATTTGCACTCAAACCATATGTAACTCTTTTTGATAGAAATAGCTTCTAAGTGTATAGCAAAGATTTAAAGTGCTTTCACAGTTCATTCATTTGTGCCGGTGCGATAATTTAAGAATTAGAAGAATTTTCAAAATACGTTCCATTTAGGTTGCTTCCTAACTGATGGAATTTTTTTATCCATGTCCACTTAGAGCTGAGGTTGGCTGATACCTGCAAGCCATTTCCAAGATTATAAGTGTATTTATAGAATCTAATGCTTTTAGTTTCCAGTAAGCTGCATGTTACATTCAAAGCAGTGGCATGAACAAAGAAAAAGCAATAATGCAATGTCAATATATTATTTGAGTAATATCTTTTGAGATCCAATATTAATTAATCATATCTCATGGCCATCCTAATTTAGATTTCCAATGTTCTTTCCCTGATCTTCCATGACAAGTTTCTTATGAATACATAAGTTACTAATTAAAATAAAAAAGTAAGAAAATTCATATCTCTCAAAGACAATGAGCATCTTTATGTACTCACTCTGAATTTCATACATTAGAGTGGTCATTTTATTAAAATTGTGCTTAAAATTTCAGAGTGCCACTTGGTTTATAAATTGCCTTGAATTGGTCCAATCTATGCATTACCTCTAAAAAGTTTCCTAATCCTCTAATGCCTTAATTAAGATTCATATTAAACTATAGTGACTTGCACTAGTGATTTTTCTGCAAAAAAAGACACTTATGAATTTTAAAAGATTAATGGCACTGGGATGAATGCCAAAACAGGATATGCTGAAATGAGAAGACATACAGATTGTGTGAATCCACTTTACTGCTCTTCAGCAGAACACAAAGAAGGAGTAGCTAAAACAGCCATAACAGTAGATACAATGCAATACTTCAAAAGGTGTATCAGCAACTACTTTTTATTAAAGAAAAAAAAAATACATTGAAAACTGTTGGAAGATAGCTGATAAAGGCATTGAGACAAGTCACATTACACAGGGCAATGCATCAGAAGTAATTAGATAAAAATAGCATTTTTAAAATGTGTGTTTTCTGAAGCTTATCTGACTAGTCTAATTTCCCTTCTCTAGAAATTCTTTAGTCTATCCTAAGCAGGGGTGATCTTAACTTATAGTGACAAGTACATCTTTACTTTCCCTCTAACACTTATGGTCTAAGATGAAACTCATATTTCAAATTAGTTTTAAGAACTCACATTTCACCACAGTAGCACTCAGCTATCATTGCCTAGTCATAGTAGAATACTCCCTCTACCCATAGGAAAATATGAAGCAAAAAAATAAAAATATTTAGAAATATATAAATCTGCAAGAGGTCACAAATTTAAGACAGCACTACAAGCGTAAGTGTGCATGAATGTGTACACACAGAACTAATGCATACAAGAACTGCAGTAGTATTCCCTTTTTCCTGCAACCAATCCCTTTGTAGACTTTCTGGTCACTTGAATCCCCTCCTTTCTTTACCCTTCCAATTTATGATTCTATTAACCTTTTCAAAAGCTGCTAAATTTATTGTTGATTTTCCCTGAAGAAGGACTGGCTAATGACTGACACAATTTTTAGTGCTGAAATTTCTCTAATATTTGTGTAACTCAATTATATTATCATAAAGTAATGTGCTTACTTAATTTACTTAAAAAACTCAAATATATATATATATTAAAAAATAAGACTTATTTTCTTCAATCTTAGAGAAAAAAGTTCTGATTGACAGACTTTAGACACTGAAACCATAATACATGATTTTCAAGAGTTTGTGCAACTACATATAGTAGATTTTTCATTTTTTTAATTAAGTCAGTAATTAAATTCAAAATTTCATCTGGAGACTGAAACAAAACAGTCAAAAGAAGAAATGGCTCAGCTTTTCTGTAAGAAAAACAATTAATTTAGACTAGAAGGTTAATTTCTAATTAGAAGCAACATGTTCCAAAGTTCCTAGTTTTCCTGGGCAACATGAATTGCTAGCTGGCATGTTTTTCATTACTTAGGATATACTTCTATCAGGCTTTTAAATGCTGTTTCCAGTCCTTAACTAAGATTTGATGCAGATTTCAAATCAGTATTTGTCCAAATAGCCTGCATACTGCAAGCTTTTGGAGAATGTTTTACAGTCACTTTGCCAGTGATTAAGCAAATAAAATATGATAGTCAAGCTCACTGTAGAAGTGTAGAATTGCCTGCTATTGTAAAACAATGAAAACCAAAATGTAAATTAAAAAAATTAGGCTTTGTAATTTACTAAAAGGAGTATTATTTTTATCTTTACCTTTCGTGCAGCAGCATGTTGGATCAATGCTAATCAAAGGTGGAGACAAACCAATTTTAGAAGATAATTTAGAAAACAATCAAAGAAAAAAATTGTTTGATAATGTCACTACTAATTAATACTTTCAGAGACCACAGTTTTACAGAAATCAGTCCCAAATGAGCCATTTCACTGTAGCCAGAATCTCCCATAAGAAATATTTCCCCAAGGAACCATGCTCAAAAGCTTTCTGTGCTATCACTTCACAAAATATGGTTTTTCACAGTCTACTGGTAACTATCTTAATCTACAGATAAGTCACAATACCAGACATCATGAAAATGTATTTTTTCTTCTATTTTATTTGGAGACAAGGGAAGACCTTAGACCTGAACTACCTTAAATTTGGTTCTTAGCTCTTTTTCAGCAGTCATGAGCAGACATACTCTAGACCTCTGTTGCAACAACCTCACTCAGCTCTCCCCGATGATCCTCCTGAACATAATTCCCTTCACATTCCACTGTCTCCTCCAAGATTACAGCTCAATTTTCTTTGCCATCCCCAAACACCAATTGCTGCATAAATCCTGTTTAAAATTGGCTTACAATAATTTTATTGTCAATTTACAATTTCAGACTGAAGGAAAAGTAAACACACAGATGACTAAACAACCACAATTTTCACTAGAATGCACATAAAAGCAAACTGAAAAACCAAAGATATAATTTTGAAAGAAGACAGAAAAATGAAAAAGAGCATGTAAAAGCCTTTCATTTTACTTATGTGTTGTCTTTTTCTTTAACCCAACCCCAGTACAGAGATACAAAATCTTGGCAGAAGAGATTTTGTCCTTTGATAAGTTAAACCTGATACCATCAGTTATGGATAGCCATTTCTTCACTTGTACCATGTTAATAGGTTTTAATCTCAAAAAATGTATCTTCATCATCGCACTGTGACTATGCCAGACTACAGATAAATCTAATATAGCTCCAAGCATTCTCTCTTTGATACCAAATAGCTCAAATCAAAACAAACTGTGCAACTATTCTAGTTCTGCTTCTTGACTAAGTTTGTATCTTGAAATATCATAATTAGGCTTCTTTTTGCACAAGCTGCCTAAAAGAAGCCTCATGCACACATTGTAGCAGTGTGCTGTAATACAGTCAACTTTACTTCCTTCCCTAAACATGCACCATAAACTAAGCTCACCTCATTGATCTCTCCTATTTCTGTGTTTTCCACAGAAATAGGATGGGCTGCATATCTTCAAAATGGGTTATTGTGTAGAGAAAACAGATCTTTTTTTTTTTTTGCGGTGTATCAACATTAAAATGAAAAAGACTTCCAACTTAAATTCTAACTGAATGAAATCTGCCTTTTATTCAAGAGAAGTATTATTACATCCATTCATAGTAATGTCAGATAAAAAAATAATGCTGTCAGATAAAAATGGTTTTAAGCCATCTACCAGTGTATCAGTTGGGAAAAAGATGCCATCATAAAACACTAGATCTGTTAAATTTTATAGGCCACCTCTTCAGACATCAGCCATCAATGTGGCATCATTGAAGTCACAACTGAAGATTCATTTTACTCATTTTAGTGCAGGTAAGGAGCACTAACCAATTCCACCCACAAGTGAAAGCATGATTATAATTTGATCTCATGTCACAAACAAGTCTTTTATATTTCAAGAGTTTTCAATATGTATTTTCAGATTACTGCAGAGGCTCAGCCAGGACATAGGTAACCTATTTACTCCCCATTAATAAACAAAAATTATTTTGCACATATTAACAACATTAACTTTTTAGATTCTTTCCTGCCTTACTTATTAGTCTTTTGGGCTCATCAAGATGTGCAACATCATAATAGCATCTGGCAAAACCTGACACCTACCTCCTTTGTGTTCTCAAATAATGAATGTCCCTGATGTGTACACAGATGTAGATCAGCTTCTCAACACAGACAGCAAGAAAGTACTGTGGAGTTTTTACTCCACAGTACAAAAAAGTTGAACAAACTAGTGAAAAGATCCAATATTGTTTAAATATTGAATATGAATATTTTAAATATTGAATATGTTTAATTCCTTTTTTGTGCCAAATGTACTAGGAAGCACTAGCAATGCAGCTGCAACATTCTCTAAGATAAAGGATAAATTTGATATATGTCTTCCCCTGGCTTGTGGCAATCAGAAAGAAGCACCAAAAAAACCCAAAAACAAACAAAACCAAAAAAAAAATCTCACAAAACATTTTTTCTGGTATCCCAGGTCCTGCTGGACATTCAGTTGCAACAGAAGGAATGGGGAGGTAGGGACATAAACAACCTGAAAATGTGTTTATATACATTACGATTAAAAATAAGGCTGTATTCTCCAGTGACAGTCCATCACCAGAATTATGTAGAACTTGGGCCTGCTAATTAAATTCTCCTATTCCTGAAGCAATCTCAAAGGTAAGCCTAAAAAATATTGATTGCCTTCTAAGTTGGATACATATTTCAGCTGTCATTACTGAAGTTCTGCTACATTTCAGAGCCTTCCTTTTGATTTGTTACTTCCAAAAAAAAAAAAGGTTAAATGCTACTCACATCTGACTGACTTTTTTAATCTACAACATACACTTTTTACTAACTGTCTCTGTGTAATAAACTCTTTTAATGGGTATTCTAATTAGAAGATAATTAAATAGCAAAGCTGGGTATTTCCAAGACACACAAAAAGATTGCTTTATCAATAATAAAAGGATTCTCAGCTCATTGAAGGAACTGGGAATACCAATTTAGGGCAAAAAGAATACTGCTTGATAACAGGCTGCATAGCACTGCTCTCAACCCAAGAAATGCGAATTTATGCTATTCACACCTTAAATAATGAGGATGCAAAAAAAAGCCTTCTTCGGATTTGCAGGGTAAAATGCACATATCACCAGTGTGCCTCTCTGGAAGTGTGATTTATTTTTCATCACTGCTTTTATTTTCTTGTACTAATTATGATAATCAGGATAGTTTTTAATTTTTGCATTTAAAGATAATTCATTCCCTATATCCCCAGACATACATACGTGTGTATATATATGTACACATATATATACACATGTACACACACACACACATACATATATATTGCTACTTGTAAATTCAGGGCTTATATGCTAAATACCAGAAACATGCTTCTACAATAACCTGGACCTATCATCTAAACTGAGGAAGCAAGTACCTGTATTCCACAGCCCATATTCATTCTGCAACTTTTAACAAGGCATTCTAAAAGGACACATGTATGAAGTCTAATGACCAATTAACTTCCATTTATATATATAAAAAAAAAGGAAAAGAAGTCTGAATTTTTGGTTAACTGCATGTATTTTTTCCTTGTAGTATGTATTAAACATGACCCATAAAAATTTCTATGCAAATGACACACAAAATATTCACTATACGACAGCAATGTCTTCTGAAGTCAAATGTACACTGAAAATGTAGACACACATATGGATAAAACAATATTGTTTAGATAGTTTAGATCATATTAAATAAGAAAGGATCCATTTACAATGTTTAAAGTAACAAAAGTTATTCTGGAGAAACCTAGAAACAATAGCTGACAGGAAAGGTAAGAAGTACTAGAATCATTCATTTTGACCTCACTAAATAACTGAGACACACTGACTTACATCTGGAGCTTGATACCCCATGTCTGAATCAGCAGCAATGATGTCTGCTCTTGTGTTAGACTTTCCTGCCCCTGACCATTATAACTGTGTGAGTGCTCATCAATCTGTGAACAACTACATATTCCCAAGACTGAGCACCCTTTGGCTTTTTTAATAGATCCCTACTCAATTTAAATTTTACCCTTTGCTTCTTTGCCTTTCAACCTAACATTAGGGAAAACAATCTGGTTTATCAAAATATTTAGGCACAACTTTGGTCTGGGAAAACTGAAACTTATTTTAAGAATTCCAAGTATACTTGAACACTGTTACCTATTCTATTGTCACAGCACTTGGAAAGTTTAGTCCGAAGACAAGGGTAGGCTGAAGTAAATGCAAGACAAACAGGCTGAAATAGTTTCTCTCCTCAAGCATACAGCATGACTTAAAAGAGAATCCTGGGCAAATGTGCTCTCATATAAGCATTTCTATGCTTTTATTCAGATACCATATCCAGAGTCAATCAACTCACCTTTTGAAAAACAGGTTCTCTGCTTTTCATTTGTCACTTTACTTGACAGATATTTTGTGGCTATTCTTTACATTTGGCATTCTTGCTGGTCTGAATTGATCTAGAGTGAAATACATTGCAGCAGGCTTTGATGAAAATCAAACCTATGTTCTTATATTTTAATCAGAAAAGGTTGAGTCTCAGCTGTTAGTTATATGACATTCAAAATTATCTTCCATCATACTTTGGGCCAAATTTCATCTAAAGGAGGAAAGACTCCAGAACTCCACTGCACTTGTAACTGATCAGAACAGAGAATGCAATTTGACCTCTAGAGTTTCCTTCCAAGCACATTAATGGTCCACAGTTTCATTAAAAACACTAAAAGAAATGACAATTTGCCATGAAAGCCACTGCAGACAGAAGTGCTGACAGCTTTCTTAGCACATTTCGTTCTCTTTTTGCAGGTGCAGGAAATCTGTTTCATGGACAGAAGTCTCTCCAAAGCATAATAAAAAACTTTAACAAAACCCCAAACAAATGAACCTAAACCAAAGACTTATACATAAAATCTTCCAATGTCTCTTATAACCATTATGATATCTGATAAATGTTGTGAACAGTTATATATGAACACTTCACACCCATATTTCAGAGATTGGCACTTTACATAGATCAAGGTAGCAAGACAATTACCTTCATTTTTTTACATACATCCTATTTTTAGTTGCATATACTCCTCTAAAGGAAATAAGAATTTTTACTACCTTATCTGCCACCCCAGTCATTTTATGCCATGCCTGTATCCTACTAACAGAATTCACCCTTATAGATAATAATGTGGGCTAAAAAAGCAGCAGCCCTTCCACCTGCACTGCCAGCAAACTGCAGCAGATCAGTGGAGATGATGCTCCTTATGTCTCAGGTAGAGTTAATTTTCTTCATACTCACTGATGTGAGGGCTGCATCTCAGATTTGTGCTGTTCATAACACAGAGATGTTGCCATTATTACTGAGCAGCTCTTAGAGTACAGGCCTATTCTGCTCACCTAATGTCAAGTCTGAATTTCCTCTGATACTAATCAGAAATTTAAGATTCTCTTATATTATGTCAAAATCCCACTTATTTCATGAAATAAAAATCTCAAGAGAATATTTGAAACTGACTATGAGGAAACAAATGTCACAATCTACTTTACAATATAGCTCTTAAATAATGAATTTGCTACTGAAGTCACAGAATCATTCAATGATTTGTTTAAGAAGGGATCTTAAAAATCATCTAGTTCCAATCCTTGTCAACAGACAGGGCCTCCTTCCATTGAGCAGGATGCCCACAGACCAGGATGCCCTATCCAACCTGGTCTTGACCACTTCCAGGATGTGGCATCCCCAGTCTTCTCTGGGCAGCCCGTTCCAGTGACTCACCACCCTCGCAGTAAAGAACATATCCTTACTATCTAATCTAAGAAAAACCTTCTCTCAGTTGAAAGCCATTCCTCATTGTCCTATTACAACATACCCTCACAAAAAGTTCTTCAAGACTACAAAGCCTTGTCACCTGTAAGTACTGGATTGCTGCTGTAAGGTCTCCCTGGAACCTTCTCCAGGCTGAAGAACCCCAACTCTTGCATTTTAAACAATGAAGCACTAAAGAAGTCAGAATGGCCACACAGATGAAAGGTTACTGGAAATTTGCTAACTGGTCAAATTAAAAACATAATGAAACCAAACTGAAAAATAACCCTCAAAACAAGCACCATCATCATAGCTATCTTTTCTTTGTCTACATCACAGATGGAAATCTATGCTGCTGACTTATATGATCTGAAAATATTTGAACAAAATGGCATAAACAATCCTAGGTGACTAGAACCTAAAATCATCCTTTCCTTGTATCCTATCAGCCCCAAAATGCAGTGGGTCCTGGAGAGGCAATCTGGCAGAAAATATCCCATTTTTATGCCTTTATCACTGTAAGTCCCCATCTCCAGCTCTCTTTGAACTCCACTCACGTGCTGTAGAATGGTGAGGACTACCTAAATTCCATTAAGGCATAGAATTAAATTCTGCAAACTATCTTTCTGGTCACTGTAGCTTTAGTTTAATAGATAGAAAAAGTTTGTTCTTCAAGTGAACTCAGTCACACTACAGTTCAGGTTAATTGTGTCTAAAACAGAGTAATGCTTGGTTCATAATCTTTCAGAATCTTTTCTCTAACTCATGTTAGAGACCAGTCGTATACCAAGATCAACACATTTTCCATAAAGGATGAAATCGCAACTGTGTGAAAATGCTGACCATGTGGGAAAGAAGGTCCTTCAAGGGTTAGCTGCTCCATGGTAATCACTAATACATCCCTAAGAAGTCGTAACACAAATTAGCTAGACTCACTCATTATTGGATACAGGCATTCATGTTAGTCAGGTGTTTTAACTAGTCACTTAGCCATAGTTGAGCTCACACTAAAGAATTGTTTTGAACAAAAAATGTAACTTGACAGAGCAATGATCAGAGTTGTATTTAGCAGTTCACATTATGGAATAGCATCAACAAAGAACATGGTTTCACCTATTGATATTTTCTTCAACAAAAAAGTGAGAAAGAAAATCCCTCTGATGTTACAAACTGGCATTGATGATGCTGGGAACTTTCAGACACATGCCAACACAGACAAAAATCAATCTGAGATGTAGGAAAGTGCTATTACTTCATGAAAATGATGCTCTGCTTCTCTGCAACTGAAAACAACACAAAGAGAAATGACAGTAGAAGCAGAAAATATGAAGAGAGTATGTCTGTCACCCCAAAAGAACATCTAGACCCAGTCAAAGATACAAAAACTTGGAATAGTACAAAAGCGTCAATTGCTTTCCTCTTAGATCTCATATCAGTGAAAACAGACCACAGAGAAAAGAGCATTACAAGCGATAAAACATGACACCTGAACTAGTGGAAGTGCTAACATCTGACAAAGAAAAAAAAACAAACAAAACCAACCAACCAACACCAATCCTACACCACCCAAAAAGGAGATGCTCTTAGGACTTTTACTCATACAGGGCATTTATTACATCTAAGAGTTTATCTTTTACTACCCTTTCTTTTCTCCCCAGAATGACACCTGAAATTTCTTCATGCTATCTGCCTCTCTTTGCCTGGTATAGCCCTACAGAACAGCCATAGTGGGTCAATAAACTCACCTGCTCTCTTAGGCACAGAGATATTACTATGGAATGTGCTCAGAAATGGTGCCATCAGAGGACACGTTCAGTGTGTTACAAGGTACCAGATATCAGTCCTCCCTGTCATTCTAACAGTATGCATCAGAGCACAGTGCAATGGACACAAAAGCCTTTATTTATTAGCAGGACTATTTAAAGAACACATAGGATGGCTACAACTTATGCTGGTACGTCTCCAAACACTTGTATTTTATGGGCAAATGCCTGATACTGAAATGCTTTTATTTAGCTTTTAAAGACAAAATATGCTTTGCTCCTGATAAGAAATATATTTTAACTGATAAAAAATATTTAAGTGTTGCCCCACCTACCTCAAACATGGTACCTTGATAGCCTGCTGGAAGACCCCTTGCTCTGTCCTAGAACTGTTTTTTAAATCACTCCTCAAGGGTTAAGAACCTTGTCCTGTGATATGCAAAATCAAAACAAGACTGAAGTCTTTATTCTAGGAGATCTATGGCTGAAGTATTCACTCAAGATGGGTGCGGTTCCTTCAATTCTAAAGTAGGATGCAAACCTTCCAAGAAATTTTCCTGTGATCAAACCACAGCTGGCCTTTCTTCTCATTAGGAATTCAAAAATCACACACATGGACAATAATACAGACAAACTCAACAGCTGTAGCAGCAGGAAACACAGACACCATTATCAGCTGAACAAAGAGAAGGAAAGGGAATTGCAGAAATCCTGAAAGCATGTTATCTATTTCTTTTGTTTATGGTGTGTAATCTTTAAAGCTACAGTGAAGAGCACACCCTTTGACCTGAAAAGCTTAAAGGACATTTTTTAAAGATGACAAGACACCTCTTGGCTTTGTGGCTACTCATTTCTAACAGCACAAAACCCTCACTAAATTATACACATGAATGCATGGCAACACACGATTACCAAAAAAATGAGAAGAGTAAAACTAAAAGGAACTCAGCATTTATTATAAAGCCCACAAAATTCAAGTGTATAGTTTTAACCTTTTTGTTTTGGGGAAAACTACTATCAAACGTGCCAAGGAAATATCTACTTTTCTGCAATGAAAGAGTACTAAAACTAGATAACTCACTGTCTGCTTTCTTACCTTCAGATAGTATGAAGCAAAAAACTGTAGGAAGAGAAGTCAGTCTGATAATCTACTGCTGAATATTGCAGCCATTTTTAAAGTACCTGGCTCCTGCTATATTTGACATGCAAAAATAAAAAAAGTCATTTTGTTCTATTGCTATCCTGATAAAGGACAATTTTCATATTTCTTTTAAAAGGAGTGTAAAGTGAACTTAATTAACTAGCACACTTTCCTATTTCATTAGCTGAAAATGCTATTGCCTGTTCAGAGAAAGACTGGCAGAATTCTATAGAATCTGACTATAGTTATTTAGATGCAATTCCTGTCTTCCTTTTCTCACCTGCACAACTGTACTATACTTAATAAAACAGGTCTTAAATTTGAATGCACAGCATGAATTACAGTCCTAGTTCTCAGCATCGATTCAATCTTTGCTGAAAAGAAGCCCTACTGTAATTTTAGCTGCATTATCAGGCAGTTTAACTCCAAATTTGCCAGTTTGAATTTCCCATGTCCTCAAACAATTTCCTTTAAATACTGGGTGCTAACTTTCCATACCCTAAGTAAATAAAGCATCCTCCTGAATGTGAAACATGGGGCATCCTCCATCCTTTTTCTTTTTTGCTTCTTAAAAATCTTGGCCATATTTTCATCTTTCTTTGGAATATTTTTGAGGAGTTTTTAATCTTCATTTTTGTAAAAAGAAAGTAGAAACAGAGGTGTGCTCTTAGGAATACTGGCCAGAGACTTCACAAAAAAACATTTGTTGTTAGAATTGCAGGTCACTGGAACAAAAGGAAACACCAAGATGGTCCTCATAGAATTAATATTTTGTAGGTAGATCCTCTTGCTTTTGGCTAAGTGCAGCTGAGAAAGTCTGGCTTCACCTCAAATTCTGAACAGATTTGCACTGGTTTTGAATTTAGTTGTGAAGAGACTTTTCAAGGAAGAGCTGTGGACTACAGATGCTTTTTTATTCTATTTTTCTTGCAAAGCATTTCTTAGACTCCCTCACGTGGCAAGTATACAGAATTAGTAAGAACAACAATTCTAGCCATTCCTTAAAAAAATTAAAGCAAATAAGCCCCACACAATTTAAATGCAGTTTTCTTCAACACAGTTGCAACTGAAGACCACATGAAAATAGTTCTCCTTTTAAGTGTGGAAAGGTTGTAAGGCCTTTTAAGTAGTACATTCAAAACTCTCAAGAAAGATATCTTTCACAGCATGAAAAATCACTACAACTCCTTTCTTTTTTTTTTGGCGGGGGTTGTAGGGGAGTGTAGTGAGCAGAAGGTATTAGACAAATATGACATAAATCTTCCCTAGGACCAAAAACTGTTACCCCAATAGGCCCACTAATCTTTCTCCAGCAAAATAATGTTGTGGGGAAAAATGTTCTCTCAATTTGTACCAGAAAAGTCATATTGATGGGTATGGCTGTTGCAGCAGTAGTAAGTATAACTTTCACATGTTCCAAGTTCAGCAGCTTCACTGACTTTGCTAAGTTGACAATGGCTAAAACTTCGTAGAGTCTCTTCCCAGAAATACCACCAGCATGGCTTTGCTAAACACAGACAACTTGGACTAGTATATCAGCTCATTTTCTGAGGGGAAATAGCACACATACAGCTCTAAAACACACTAAAACAACAAACTCATAAGTGGAAAAGTCAAGTTAAGATTTCAACTAATGATTTTAGAAAGTCTCAGTCACTTATGTCTCTGTTTGGTATTCTTTGCAGGCTCTCAGTTGCTTATTTTTACTAAAAAGTAATTAAGTAAGTACAATAGAATGCATTTTAGCCTATTAATTTATTTTCATGGGAATTTAAATAAATTAGATATAATTAGATCTAATGAAATCTCTAAGAGTGCCGCACTTAAGTTCAGAAATTATTCTATTCTGTGACTACTACACTATCAGAGTACATTCAAAACATACTTCACATGCGAGCTCTCGAATTAACATAAAGATCTAAAAGCAACTTCAATATTTACTTTCTGTTACCATCCATTGTTTTTATATATTATTAAAATGTGTAACAAAAAGATCAAAACAAAGAAAAAATATTGAGACAAAAGGATTAATTGTTGGAGAAAAAAAGAGGATTATAGGCTCAAGAAATTATCATTTAAGTTGAATTCATAGAGAGACTGGAAAATTAAGTCAATATATCTTTTTGCAGTAATTCTAAGTGATTCAGTATAATGTTATACACAAGAAATATGGAAATAAACTAAAAGCCTTGCTTGTGGTAAGAAAACAATCAGAAGACAACCAGCATTTTTGACAAAGTGAACACCTCCAAAAAGACAGAAGAACAAGGCACGGAAATGAAGTTCAAGTCTGGAATAAAAACTCCATCTGATACCAAAAGCACAAGCCACCAAGAGTCACTTAAAAGATCCTAGAGCTCCTAGAAAAGCAACAGATCTCTTAACGACTGCAGCTATTATTTATTGCAGTAGTAACAAAACCGGAGCACATAAAGTCTTCTTGCACAGTAGAATAAAGGGGAGACAATGATAAAAATTTTATCCTTTTTTCTCTTCCTGTTCATTTTCTAGTTTCACAGTTCTTACTCTCCTTACCCTCAAGGCCTTACAATCCATAATTCTTTTGCCTCTCAGATGTTCCAAAACCAGGACATGTAGTGCTGCCTGAGAGTCTATAGTCTCTTCCTGGAATTCATCTCTTTACGGACAACAGTCCATAAAGTCCAACAGCCATTATTGATGGCTTATTAATCATTCACCCAGAGAGAATTTAAAAACAGATTTCAGTTTGTGAGAAATTTCACTGTTATTACATCTCTTTTCTGATGAGGTATCACTCATTTCTCAATTCAACCACTTTCTTACCACTAATCCTTATCCCTACTGCTACTCAGGACCATTTGTGTTATACCTCAGCTGAAAAGGTCCACTGAGTGATTAGCACAGTCAACACTTGCTAAATTGTAATAAGCCTAAATTAACTTTTTTCCTCCTTGGAAAGACTAATTCCTTTCTGGTACTCTTTTACACATTACTAAACTTTTCTTCCTGTTAGCATCCTCATCAGAAGTCTCTCCCCTATGAGAGAGCCTCCTGCACTGTAAAGGCTATTTAAATATATTCAACATGTCACTGCTTTGTTACATTACAAACAGGCAAGTTCCTCAACTTTGTGACAGAAGATTTCAGACCACTGAACACATTGAGGAGGATCAGCACACCTGTGCTGAGTATCTCGAAAACTATTTTGCTTGGCAGAAATTTCACTTCATTATTTTCTGCAGTCAGAGGTTGTCAACAGATTTTATCTACCCATCATGTTCCTCATATATATGATATTTTAGCCCAAAAAAGGACCATTTTAATTTTCCAGAAATAGTACATAATTTTTTAGGCGTAAAATATAACACCTAAATATTTCTGGAAAATTGAAGAGGTTTGAAGAGGGTTTGTTGCAGTGGGGTGCAGTGGCTGCTTATCCCCATGTTTACCATCCACTGGTGGATCACAAATTACAGGTGATTCCAAAAAGATGTTTACCTTTAACAGTATAAAGGACTTGCTTTTCATGGACTAGAGGAAAAGCCCAAGCAGACTACATTTAAAAAGATTGACAGAGACTATAACATTGATAAAGAAGAATTATCTTTTTGTAGGTCCAAGAAAAAGAAAGATATTAATTAAAGGATAGGAGTTCAAAGTCAGCAAATGCAAGAAATTTTATTCTTGGTTTTTAACATGCAGTGAAAAAAATCTACACCACAGCTGTGTAAGTTTTCCATAGAATCACCACTGTTTCCTTATCAGAGTCCCTCTTGATTATTTCAGAATTGGCTCAGCAGTTAACATATGATTAAGAAAAGTAGCAGGAGGAAAAAACAATCAAGAAGTGCTCACAACCAAAACAAAACCCACAAAACTCCAAGAGTTCAGAAACATGATTATCTTTTTTCTTCCCTTGTTTTGTTTTCTTACTTAGTAGTTCCATCTGCCTAAGTGACAGCTTGTTCAAAATCCCCACTGGTCCTTTTCTAATGCAGTATTTTTAAAGAGTACACAAAGTCTAATCCATAATTATCAACCCTCTCGGGATACCACTCACTACTAAAAATAAAGCCTAATAAATTATCCTAAGATGAATAGTGATTTTGATGTAAATATAGCAGTCAAACAAACATGAAAAAAGCATACAGTGGAAAAGGAGAAATAAACAGCATCTTCCCAAACCTCCAGAAGCACTGAGATTTCTTCAGTTGAAGTTTATATTTTGGTTCCTCAATGATTTAATCAGAAAATTAGATTTCTAAATTGTTACACAGTCCTTTCAAAGCAATAGAACAGACTTTAAGTTTGCCTGTGGAAGTCAAAAAGAGCAAATAAAGCCCTTGAGCAAATTGAGAAAAAAAGAACTGTAGCATGCAAACCCCAGCAATTTGGTCACCCAATATTTATGTTCAGAGATTACTAAAACCAGCTGATATTTTAACCAACCTGATAGCCATTAATTCCACAATCATCCTTTGACCACCACAAAAAAAAACCCTCAAAAAATTAAGCAAAAAAATGGACAATTAAACCCAAAGAGAATCTAAGGGTACTCAGCCTCTGTTAATCAATTACCAATGGATCACCTAATCAATGTAGTTTCAAAGTCTCTCTCAAAAGGAAAGAGACTGAGTCTAAAGGAAAGCTTATCCTAACAGCATTTGCTAGCATCCTTCCTTTAGAAGAAGAAAATTTACAGAAGAAAAAATCTTCACATTTTTGACCTTACATTACTCCCCTTTTCCTTGATATTTTTTTGCCTCTATAAATTTAAAGGCAGACATTTTATTTTACAATGGCTATGAAAAAGAGTTCCTGCATAACTGCCATTCATCAGTGACAGAAAAGACTACAATATGTCAAACCAGAGAGGCAGCTACTCTAGAGAGCATGGACTAGATACACATTTTTTATTATGTGTAATGATGCAACACATCTTCAGAGTAACAGTATAGTTTAACAGTCTGTAGAAAGCTCTAAGGATTTCATAGTCCCAAAGGGAAACATTCCAAAGCAGCAGTTAAGTCATTGCTTTCATACACAGAGATGTGACATTACAGCTGGTAGTTAAAGGAAACATGGTAATTCTTAAGCGCTGAAGTTACAAGAAGAAAATAATTTCTTTTGGTAATTTTGCAGATGCATATTTGGTTTCAACTACAAGAATGAAAAAAGGCACCAACAACTCCCTCTCTGAATATTATGGCAGTTCTCACAGAAAGTCTTGCTGAACATTTTGTACCCCAAATCAGTCTAACCATGTCAGAAAGACTAGTTTAGTTTCCAGCCCTGAAATATAATTAAACTCACCTTTATTATTTGCAAAACACCAATAAAAGGCTCTGTACAGTGATAATGAAGTTTTCCCAGCTATCCATAAGTTTACATGACCATTAATAAACCCACAACCTTTAAAATGTCCCAGGTAGCTAAAATGAAAAATTGAAAAATCTAACTTAAAAACAGTGCTTGTACATCATCCCTGCACAATGAAAACCATCACTGTCCAGTGAAAAAAACCAGTAAGATTGACACCAAATCTTCCACCTTACACTATGAGGAGTAGCTGAGCTTTGTTTATCAGCTGGGGTTGCTTAGTCTGGAGAAAGGGAGAATCAGGAGGGACTTTCTCTTCAGCTACCTAAAAGGAGGCTGGAGTGAGAGGGTGTCAGTCTCTTGTCCTAGGCAACAAGTGGCAGTATGAAAGTAGAGGGACTCACATTCTTCCAGACTGCCCTGGAAAGTGGTAGAGTCACCATCCCTGCCAGTGTTAAATAACGTGGATATAGCACTTGAGGATGAGGTTTAGTGACAAACATGGTGGTGGTGCTAAGCTGACAGTTGTACTTCATGATCTTACAGGTCTTTTCAAATATTAATGATTCTATAATTATAATAATATACTAAACAATCCTGTAAAGGAAATACTGTCTAGATAATTCTTGTTTGCATGAAAATAATGACCATTGTGTCTCTGAATTATAACAATAATTAAGGTCATTAAATGGTCAGGTTTGAAATTGTATTTGCTGAAATAATTCTAATTCACTCAGTCATTTGTAGACTAAAAATAGTTTATCTTTGTAGTGTACCCACAAAATTAGGTACTACAGTCTTGCACAACTGCACTTTGAATAATAATATCTACAAAGGTGTTCTTAAATGTTTTGAACTTATTATTTTGCACAAATTAAAGGTATAATCCATCTAACAAATAGTACAAAAATGTTCTTTGATGTTAGCAGAAAAAAAATGTTAAAATGCTTTCTAAACCACCAAATATGAAAATATTTGCTAGGGGTAAGCTTTTCTTAAAACAGAAGACCGAATATATGGCCTGTGTAATGAGTATCTTTATTTTAAAACTGGGATTATTTGCAGATATATTTATTAGGAATATGAATTTAAAGTGAAAGCTGTATTTTAAAATAAAAAATAAGTTAAAATCTACCAGTTCATGAACTAAACATTTAGACAGCTTCCACAGCTAACAGAATGCTTTGCTTTCCAAACTGTTAAAGCTACATATAACTAGTTGGCATTTCAAAAGCATGTCTAAGACAAAACCTATTCCCTCAGGAACAACACTATGTTTTATTAATTAAAATAACTGTAACATTT
The DNA here is from genome assembly GCF_901933205.1 of Camarhynchus parvulus. Taxonomy (NCBI): domain Eukaryota; kingdom Metazoa; phylum Chordata; class Aves; order Passeriformes; family Thraupidae; genus Camarhynchus; species Camarhynchus parvulus. The sequence continues at coordinate 28,881,480 of NC_044574.1, forward strand.
CTAAAATTCATTGTCTTGAAACTGAGGCTTGTGAAAGACATTAAGGAACTCAGACCAGAGTATTAAAATAGGGCAGTTCGTCTCATTAACTTCCACAAATTTCACTTAAAAGGTGTTTATTCATATTGGCACTTTTCCAAGCAATCCACTGGGCCTCAGAGCAATGCAATTGGCCTCAGTAATTCTGTAATTAGTGCTAAACAAATACGTTAATCCAAATAATTTCTAAATAAAACACAAAGTTATTTGTGTAATTACAAGAATAAGCAAATACAGACAGAAACATTCTAGAAATACAACAAAAAAGTTCTATGCTAAACAGAAACCAATTACTGTAGAGGATTATTTTATTACATGTTTCCCATTATTTACAGAACTGTACCTGTATGAAAATGAATCAGAGAAACTTAAAAACATTATATTCACGGACTGATAAAAAAGATCCTTACAATTAATATTCAGAAATAATAATCCATTATTGCTTCAAAAAGTTGCAGCTTCAAAGATTTATGTGCACAAAATTAGATGTAATTTTACTTAAAATATAATTTAAAAAATCATTTGACAGCCTCACTCGGCTACAGTTAGTTACTAGACTGCAATGGTTTTGACATGTAGAATATTAGTTGAAAAGTAACAGTCTTGCCTTTTGAGACACGTAGTGCTTTAAGCTAAACAGACATCTTGTCTGGCTCTCTCTCCACTAATGTAGGACATCTTTTCCCTGAAGGCATTTTTGCAATTCATTAATCATTCTAACTGGAAAACTTCAAAGTTAAAGCTTTATATTTATGCAAAGTTTATGGAGATCTAGGTACAGATATTGCTTTCAACTACTTAGAAATATATCTGGAGTAGTTCCTAGTGATTTCCAAGATCTAGGGAGCCTGACCCAAACACAACAGAAACCACTGCAGTTTCTCATTGACCTCATATCCTACAAATAATGCATTATAAACATTTCTTATTCTGAAAACAACATCTGACTTGAAATGTCACAATCTATAATACTGACTGTATTTTACATACATTAAAGTAGACTTAAAGTTTCTTGTTTATTTTAAATACTGACATAGAACACTAGTGTTTCTTTAGCTTCCAAAGAGTCTCTGGGATAACAATAATAACAATAATTCATCACAGTTAAATTATACTTCAGTACCTGTAATTCCACAAATGAAAGAAAAATGCTTATGGCAGAACTTTCATTTTACCAGAAGGAAAATAACTGGAATATACAGGGGACATAAAGTCGCTAGTATCAACATGTGACACAAACACTCCTGCTCCATTATGCAAAATCAAATTTAATCATTCCTTTTTAAATTTATAAATCAAACTCGTTTATCTATATTCTTTTTGTGCCTTCATATCAAAATGGAACTAAAAATCTGTCTGAGAAGCAGAATGGAAATCATCCAATTACCTTTTTCCCAGAAAATTGTTTCTCAATTTTAAAGACTTATTTTACTGAATATTTCTAATGGTCACTGAGAAGATACAGATTCTTGGCGCTTTCTCAAAATTAGTTCTGTAGAGAGAACAAATTTTGATATGGGTGGACAGAACTCACACAGCCCAAATTCCAGGAAATATCCTAGAATTTCCCTCTTTCTGATAGCTCCCTAAGAAATCATCAATTTAAGAAAAAATTTATGCCAAAAAAACCCTTTAAGAATTTTATGATGTTTGCAATTTCAGAACAAGCAGTACTTTCTAGGTTTCATGCAGCCAGCGATCACTGGAATTTCACATAATACAGAACACAATTAAAAACAGAAATCTATAAACAATCACAAGGAAAGAAAAAAGAATAGGAAGATCTTGAGCTGTGACTTCTATCATTAGGCCCAAAAAGTAAGGGGCTTGCTTTTGTTGGCCACTAAAGCAAAACAAAACAAAACAAAAAACAAACAAACAAAAAACAACAACAACAACAAAAACAAATCAAAGTACCTAGAGAGTCAAAGAAACACTGAATATGAACGACAGTCAGTAACTGTGAAACCAAATAAACAGACTCTGGATCAGATACACTGTTGAGAAAATAGGTATTATTTAGGTATTATATTGAGAAAATAGGCATATTGATATTAGACTTTCAATTACATAAAAACTGCCTAGGATGGGATATTAAAGATTTTTTTGCCTGACCTGTATTCATTCCTGTTCCAAATGCATGTTACCTGAAAATACAAAATAATGAGAAAAAATTTGTTAATTATATTTAGCTAGTTAGAACCTCTACAGATTTCCTTTAAAAAACCTAAACATGGCCAGTAAAGGTGGTAGAATAAAAAGGATGAGAAGAACTGTTGAGACTTTGAACTTATTTCTGTCATAGTGAAAAATTTACATTTCAATTAATTCATACCAGTGCTGTAATCTATTCACAGCTTTTAAAACCATTGAGACTTTTTCCTTTTACATTCTGTATTGAAATACCTTGATTAACTCCGAATTCCACAATTACTTTACATAAAAGTCTTCACATTAGTACTGCATAAATAAAAGGCTAGCAAAATCAGTATGATAGCATCAATGACAGAATATGTGCTTTTTATTTATACTTCAAAGGAGAGATTTTAATAAATTAAATGCATGTCAGAATTTGCAAAAATCTCTGCATCAACATGACTGTATTTCTCCTTCTCTTTCTTCCTTTCTGCCTCCAAATGCATGCTTCTATCTATTTCCTGATTGACAAATTCTTTTTATTATAATGTTAATGCATTACATCACAGTTGATAGTATATGCATGGAGGAGAAAGATAAGTGATGTATCTTGGTACCTTTTCCTGTGAAATTACATTAGCCTCCTGGGATACAGGATAGGATGAAGCTGCAGATTCAAAGATCATTACACTGCTTATAACCCTTTGTATTTATCCCCAGCGCTGCTAAAACTTTACAGAAAATCAAATTTCTCTGAAGCTGCGTTAATGTCCAACCACCCCTTTTTGTACACCAGACTTCATTCCACCTGGCAAGTAATGCACAAAAGGATCTAGTATCAATCACAGGAAATTATAAAAAAGCTAAAGGTTTGGCATATTTGGTAAAGAATTCCACCAGTGCTCTACTTCTAATTTACTACAGTATCTTTGCTCTTCTATTCCATTTGGTTTTTATTAAGCAGAAAGACGAAGTGATGAGCAATGCAGTCAAGGCTGTACTTTAGCTTTCATCATCTTCTTACCACATGGGAGGTATTTTATGACTAATATAGGTAACTTTTTCACCTCATAAACAGTCACTTTACAGAACATGTACAGGGCATGCCTAAAAAAGGAAAAATAAATCCAAGGACTAGCTAATATTCCAGTCAAAACAAAGCAGAAAATAGCACCTCTCTCCATTCACACACCACTTTAAAACAGAAACAAAATCCCACAGCAGCTGTGCTGTGAATGAAAACTGTCTTCTCATTGATCTATTCCAGTGACTGACTGCTATGTCAATATTAAGCTTAAGATTTCAATTATGAACATAAAAAATGTACGTATTTGTATTCTATAAAAGTAACAAAGACAGTCCATGTCCTTCCAGATGATTTCCATTTTTTTCACTAACTCAGAAACAACCTAAATGTCATAAGAATTGTACTCTTTTTACTGCCATATCTTCCTTTTGATGATAGCAAATAAATGCAGATCTTAAGGTTCTCTTCTGAACAGAATAATACTCAAGTGGTGTTTTATACCCTGTGCCAAAAAGAGGGATTCCAGCTTTCAATCTAAACAAGAGGGTTTTATCATTACCAGGTGTCTTCAATAGAAAGAATACTGCAAAGTACAACAACAACACCCCGCAAAAAAATCATAGAATGGTTTGGGCTGGAAGCGACCTTTAATGATCACCTAGTCCACCAGGTCCTGCCACAGACTGGGGTGTTCTTCACTGGACCAGGTTGATTGAAGTCCCATTCACTTGGAACTTTGAACACTTTCAGGGATAGGTCACCCACAATTTCTCTGGACAATCTGTTCCAGTGCCTCAACACCATTCCTGTAAAAAATGTCTTCTTAAGTTCAATCTAAATCAACCCTCTTGTAGTTCAAGACCATTATCCCTGCTCTTACCATTACAGGGTCTCCATCTTTCTACAAGAACACTTTAGTACTGAAAAGTTGAAATTACATCTTTCTGCAGAGTTCTCTTCTCCAGTATGAAGAACTTCAACTCTATTAATCTTTCCTCATAGGGGAGGTGCTCATTCTATCCCTCTGAACTGCCAATTATTTTTGACCTGAATTTTATCCATTTCAAGCTGGCTATCCTTCATCTCTTACTCACATGATGATAATGATGAACCAATCTTACTATACAGATATGGTTTTCTCCATAAGGACACTTTCATCAGTTTTAGCTTCTCCTATTAATGCTTGATATCTTCTTTCTTTGAGCAAGAGATATCTTTAACCAATGAAACTTGACTTATTGCATGAACATGTATGTGTAAGCTACTCTAAGCTAACCTTACAGTAAAATAAAGGCATTCAAGTTATTAAAAAGGAGGTAGAGTTCATCTACAGAAGGTATGTGAAGCAGTTCAGCTGAAGCATGTATATATGGCACTTAGGGACACGATTAATGGTGGACAGCTGGAGCCTAAGACCTTAGGTGTCATTTCTATCCTAAAGCATTCTGTGATTCTAGAACTTCCTGTTTCCCTTGGCTGAATTCAAGCAAGTGTCAAGCTCTTGGGCTTTCAGGGGTTCACAGAGCTAAGTCAAGGGACTACAGATATAAAACACAAAACAGGAAAATCTGAATAGGTATAAGGAAAAAAAAATGACACAAGAATGGTCAAATAGTGGAGAAATAAGGACTTATTTTTAAGTTTCAATCCTTAAAACATTTGAAATTTGATGTGGGCTAGACCTACAGAGCCAGCTCTAACTGGAACTGCTATGAGCAAGGGGTTGGATAAGAGGACCTTCCTCCCAATCTAAGGCTATAATTTAATTTGCAATGCAAATTAGAGAGAAGCTAGTACAAGCATTAGCTGGCAACATTTCTCACAGGCCTGAATATACATCAAAGCAAAACTTCAAAACAAAGATCAAGGAATATTAAGGAGTTCTGTGACTGTTTCTTTCCAAGTGAGAGGTTATTTTCTTTCAAGTCAAATGAGTAATCTTTGACTGATATGTGTATGTCATGTCACCTATATCAAGCACTGAAAAAGCTCAAGACTCTTCATTAGCCTACTTTTAAAACTGAATTTTGCAAATTAATATGTAAAATATACACACATAAAACCATATACTGAAAACAGATAAATTCAATTTCTTGGAAGAATTGGTTCTTAAATTACCACAGAGTCAGTTTAAAACCCTTTCTGCACTGCAGCAAGTATTGAATTTTTTGTTTCTATACTTTCTTTTACTTCTGCATTTCAGCAGAAGAAACAAACAAAAGTACTCAAATGAATGTACAAGTAAAACTTTTGGAATATCAGACACTAATACTGATATCTTTCCACAAACAAAACAAGGGAATTTTAATTAGACCAAGGGATCTAATGTCTAGAAATGCTCAGATCTTCTACCTGGAACTAAAGCCAAGCTAGCTGTGCTTGAACATATTGAAATTACATACTCATAACTGTTTGTAAATATTCACTGTTCCATATTTAGGCATATTTATCTTTAGATGGTACTTTATACTTAAAATCCCACCGCTCATAGTTTGTCATGTATTATGAGAATAAGGATGGATATGGGAATTTCACCTTCCATGATACCATAAAAATAAATTTAGGGTTGTGAAACATTTGGGAACCACAAAGATAATTGTTATTAAAGAAGCGTAAGGCAACATAGGAATTCTATATTTAGAGCACAACACAATACTTAAAAATTAATGAGAAATCAGTCATGTACAGAGTAATAAAAATAAAATAGCAGTTACTCTCTGAACTTGCATATCCTATAGAGTGAGAATTGAAAGAAAAGTTGAACAAGTCTCCATATAAATACTACATACATAAAGAATAACATATTAAGCACAAGGGAGAAAGATGCAACATAAGGCGATATACAGATAGAATTGTTTCTGATATTTCCTAACTCAGAAATACTAAATTATATTTTGTTATCAGGGTGAATAAAAGGTTTTATTATATTATTTTAATTCACTAATACCATTTACCTAGGAAAATATCTTCCATAACATGACATTTCATCACCACCTATTTTGCTTAACTTTTAGCACTGATTCTCTACTACCTGGAATTATTTTTATTGTGAGAACCCCAAAATAATTGCTATGCAGGCAGTAGACAGAACTTATATTAATATTGCTTCTCATCTTCTTACAATTGCTGACTAATATTATCCATACGCTTTTCAATCCTCACAGTTGGAATTAATACTAATTAAAAACTGGCACAGACTTTATTCACAAATATTTAAGGACTCAGATCAAAGCCTTCAATTCTCACAGATGAAAAATTCAGTAATCCTCTGCAATACCTTCTACAAACTTGCAAACAGAGGACAGCATCCTTTAGTTTTTCCTATATACTTTTCTTATAACTCATTTGAGGAATAATCTAGAGGTGGGTCAACTGAGCATTTAGATATAGATTTAAATTCTGATTTCTTCAATATATGACTTCCCTTTCTAAATCAACTTTTATATTAACCAAAATATAAATATTTTCTATAACATCACTTTGTTGATTTTACAAAAATAATTTACTTTGACTCTAATCTCTTTTAAATTCTAAACTATTTTTTAAAAATTATTAACCGTAACATGCATTAGAATAGAAACAATTTATAAAAAAATAGTTTTCAATAAGGCTTTAAAGTATTATGCTTCTAAAATATTTATGATAGATAGTTATAATTTAAAATGAATTATTTATCATGGACAGTTTCATTCATAAAAAACATAATTCTTCTAAAGGAGATTACAATAGTGTCATATATTTAAAAAAAACCCCAAAACTCTAGAAACACTAAGATGTTGAGCAATAGAAGGCTGTAAGCCTCAAACTATCTCTGCAGTAGATACAGAAAAGTAATATCATACAGAAAATATCTGCCAAATAGGTAAGAAGCAGAAAAGGAAACAAAGACACTTTTTGCAACTGTTTTAATCTAATCTGCAGAAATACTGCATTATCACAACTGTGATTTTGGTGCTAATGGATAGTACTAAAAAAAATATCAGAATTAAGGTTGACTGTCTTAATTAAAACTTTATCTAAATATATTCAAACGTCTCATTTAATCATAACAATTAATTTTCCTTAATAGTCAGCTTGACATCTCTCTAAAACCTCTTTATCCTATATTACTAATTCTCTATCAACTCAGCTTTGCTTTTGACTATATACAGGTAACATTTTAACTATATACAAACCCACTAATATTCACTCACAAATGTAAGCTTCAGATTAATGGTACAATTACCCGAACAGCAAAGGTTATTTTATGTAATTCCAATTATTTTCAGAGGTTTTCCTTTTTAAATTTCAATTAATTCTTAAAAGTTCTAGCCAAAAGAATTGGTTGCTTTTTAAATGTGACAATATACTCAATCACTCAAATCTTGGCTCCAAAAGGCTGAGGTCAAGCATGTGGGAGGAAGGGGGAAAAGAAGGTGGGGAGATATGGGAAATAAAGACCTTGACAGGAAAATAAATGGCCTACACAGGTAGTGGGAGTTGCAAACTGCAAACAAGTGGTAGGCAATCCCAGTAAAGACTGGGGAAAATTCCCTTGCAGTTCATACTGTGCATAAATAAATACAGCTTAAAATATCTCTTTATTCAACATAGTAAATAAGAACCAAAGTGCCATGACAGGCTGGCCAGAAAGGACTGCCACTGCACTGACATTTCAGAGATTGTCAAGCACAAAACAAAAGTTCATGCATGATAATTAGTTATGTGTCCAATGATCCAATAAGCTATCTGAATACTAATACATGTTCCCACTGCAGGAATACTAGACAGGGAGTATATAGGTAAAACATTTGTCCAAAGAATACATTTAGAAGTTGCAAATCTTTTTGAGAATCAAACATATGTACAATCACTTCTTGCCTTCATTATTAAGGTTCTAAAAAGACAGTCTTTTTGCCCAGAGATGCATGAGAAATAAATATTACAAGGCAAGATAAAGATTTTAGAATTTTGCCTTATTGAATTTATAGACCTCCTTAGTGGTGTGCTTTTTTTAAAAGATCTAAAGCCTTTACCAAGTTGACTAAATTCTTCCTAAAGGATCATTTGTTTTACCAAAAGTACACAAAACTCTATAAAAACAAAAAAGACAATTAGTTCATTTATAAACCACTGAACGAAATCTGTTATTTATGTAAGTCTTGCAGAAAAATATTGAGTACGCATTTCCTGAAGAAAGAGGAGACCACAGAGCTTCAAAATTAAAGGAAAATCTTGTAAAAGAAATAATGAAATAGCTGGATTCCAATTTCCACAGATGATAAAGCAGGTACAATTTTCTATTATTGACAGCTTATTTTACATCAAATACAAAATCCTTAACATAGATTCTACTCTTAAGCAAATACAATAGTTTAGACCATATTCTTACACTTCCTATTTAATAACATAAAAAGATCCACCTTTATCTATTTTATCTACTGAAGCACAGCAATCTTTCTTAAAGTCACACACGTGAAACAGGTTCCATTTGGACTTATATAATGGGAAGATACGATTGCAATTTCTGAGTAAATCAATTTAGAAAATTGGACACAAAAACCCCTGTGATTTTTCTTTTTTTTTTTCCTTTTTTTTCTGAAAACTGCTTTTACTTAATTTTGAAGATTTCCTGGTAAAAAAATATTTGCTAAATTATATTTTCAAGTCAACCAAACAAAATTGTAACAAAGTGGTTGAGGAAGATAAATCTCAGCAATTTTGTACTGTTTTATTACTGTATATATTGAAAAGAAGAAGATGTAGATTCAGTTAATTTTCATCCCTGCTCGAATCTTCTGACTCCATGTTCATACATGTGATTTACAGCGGAATGCTGAAATAATCCACCGATATCTGGAGAATATTGTTTAGGATTGAAGCAAGCTCGTAGGCCATGTTCAAACAACAATTTCCATGTTTTGTTAAACTGGAAGTCCCATTTCCAAATACAATTTTTTGCCAATTATGTCTAGTCTTAAGGATTTATCATTCCTTCTATTCAATTACTGTGCATCATTTGAACTGAACTATAATAAAGACTACAAGATTCTGCCCTGTGCAGTGAATCCTTTCAGATTTTACCTACTGTCCTAGCAAAGCCCATCGGGAACATCCCAGCGCTCCTCAACAGAAACTCAACAGGAACAGCTCTCGTGCACTGCAATCAGAGCAGAAGTTACAGCTTTTGTCACTAGTTGTTTCTGATCTAGCAAAGTGCATAGAAGTCAGAATGGTAGCCTTAAAAGCAATAAATTGCAATTATCTAAATCAATGTCACTGCTTTCACAGAACATCCCTGTGTGATGGTCTCTAACCTGCTCCTCCCAGGAGCTGAAAGCCATAAAATGAACAATAGAGCACTGCAGGTTGTGAGAGAGGTTTGAGTAGAACATTGTGGTGTTTGGATAGACAGGCAGGGTGCCTCTGCCTGATGCAAATCCAAGAAACATGCCTTCATAAGAAGCAAGTAGAAGATATTTTACAAAGGCAATTTATAAAAAGAGGTAAGATAGCATATTATGGAATTTTAATTACTTTTCTGCTAAGTAGGCTAGATTAACATTATTTTTCAGAGGCTATCTTATAAATTATGTGCAGTTTTATTTCTTCCATTCTTATTCTGAGGAATCCTACTACTACTCACTCAACACAGCACATTTCTGAGCAAGCATTTCAGTTCTCAGTTTTAAGAACTTGTGTGGGAGTATTCGCAGCTTACTGGTTAGGTTTTACAAGAGAAAATCACAAACAGTGCTAAACATCTACAAATCATTGGACAGCCTGGCATTTTAGGGGAGAAAGCAAAAGGGCTTTTTCTCAACTGGTACTGGTCACAGTGAATAGTTCATCAGGGAGAAGTGCTGATTAAACAAAAAAGTAATTTTAAAAGCATAAATTCTGCAAAAAAAAATCCACCTAAAATTTTCAGCCCTCTGAAGGAGTAGGAGAATACATCTCTCAATTCAACTAAGGATATACTAAGGCTTTCATAGTCAGCTTTTTAATGAAATTTACTGTTTTAATACTTAAATGACTGTAAGTGAGAAGACAATACACTACTTTCATAGTATTGCTTCTTTAGGTCTTTCCTCCCATGATGTTCTGTCTCTATCTTGGTTCCTAAATTCCAGTCAGAATACCTTTAATCCCCTCACCTCTACAATAAGCCAGATCCAGGAAGAAAACCAAAATATGCAAACAAAACCAGACCAACCAAACAAAAAACCCAACAAACTCTACAGTTTGGAGGTGAGAGTTCTTACACTGTCTTCCTACATTCATTAAATTCTTAGTCCTACATTCATTAAACACTTAGATTACACACAGGGTTCCTTTACACTGAAACATACACAAATCCAGGAATTCTGAACAGAGGTCCCCCTCTTGCTTTTCCACATTACAATCTTTCTACCTGTCTATGAAAGCACAGGAGAGGTATGGAAAAGGGAAAAACACTATGATACAGATACTATGACATAGCCAATGCAACTTAATTCTTTAATACTAGAATGAACTTTTATTTTGTGACCTATTAACAGGCCAAAACATTCAAAAGTAGGAAAACACCCTTCTGAAAAATAATGCTAATATCATTCAGCTACTTTGTGTTTACAAAATATACAATCTTTTATTGACTAGTGTAAGTCAAGTCAAAATTAATTTATTACTTTGTTATCATAGACACACTTTTAAACTATTTAAAAAGAACTTGAAATTTTTTGTCACAGGTAGCATTTCAAGTACATCTCTAATCATAGCAGATATGTTTCTTTCAATCTAGAAAAAAAGCTTGCACATGGGTACAATACACTGTTTTCTTGTAAGTGCCTACTCAATTTATTATTTGCTAATGAAAAATTCTTCCCCTAACTCCCTCTCCTTTGACACATGAATAGAACACTTTATTCTTAATTGAAAACTGCAGTCAGAAAAGAAGTCAAACTGACTTGTTTAATAACAAGAGCTTCTCCTAAAGCATCACTATAAACTAAATTGAAGTGTATTTTTCTTAAATATGAAATATGCTATTGTTATTCTATGTGAGCTGTTCCTCAAATGGGCTTAAGAAGCAGAAATAAAAGTCAGTTTAAACATGTTTTTTGCAGATTTCTGGACCACAAACCTCAGATCTAAGGCATACATTTGAGATCTAATATTGTTACAACTATTATTTCCCTCATTAAATCATGAGTACAAGGCTGAGAGAAAACAATACTAAACAGGGTTCTTTATTCTCTAGAAGTGTATTTTCACAGAGGGGAAACGAACAGCAACTATCTTAATAAATTAATTCATATTGAATTTAAGGTTCTTTATAGAAGCATCATGCAAAAAAAACCCCTTCACTTTCCTACAAAAATAAAAATTATAGTCCATGTTTATTTCCCATTTCATAAAACAAGCTGAAACAGAGACAGTACAATTTGCAATATTTAGGAAGAGAAAATATCTTGGGATGAGCTACATACCTAAAATATTACGCAACAATAATCTGTCATAATACATTGTAAGTTTACAGTATTTCCTACCATCATAGCACCTAAATCCAAACCAAAATATTTCAGCATCACATGTTATTACATTAAGTTCTTGACTAAATTCTACATTAACCCAAGAAATTACCCTGAAATAGTATAAACAAAAATCTTTCTCTAAACATAAGTCTCTCTTCTTCCTGTGCAAACATTTTTATGTAAAAAAATTTGTTATATACCTGTTTTGATGTTATGTTTGATTTGATATACCCCAGTAGAAAGCTTCACAGGTTTAACAGCACAATCAGTGTTGCTTTATCTTCACTGCCCAGCACTTCATGCATCTCTTGAAGAAACTCTGGACCCCTAACTCTTGTTATTCAGCTAATAAATAACATTTATTTTAAACTGTGAGACTGAATAAATTTAACTCTGATATAATCTATAGTAAAATTTAACATTCAATATAAAAGAAATAAATCACTACATCTTGTCATGCAGATGTCATTGCCAGCAAAATCCATGATCTCTTAATAGGAAAACATCCACAAGATTTGGTTTTAGGCTTCATCCAAAAGCCAGAGCAGTGCAACAAGAACTGATTTGGCAATCAATTCACCTTCTTCACTGAAAGGAGACAAAACAGGAAAATATTACATGGCACTATATAGTAAACAATTAATGAAAGAGTGTGATAGAGGATGGATAGTTCTCTGAAAGAGATGCATAGCTTTTCAATATCCTTTCTTCTAGACATTAGCAACAATAAAGGGCTCTCCTTTAGAACAGGAGGGTGAGGGGGGAAAACACATCTTTTATGGTTATTCTTCCACCTAGAGTAGCATCTTCTATTGATCATCCTCCAAACATTTGATCATTTTAAAAACACTAAACCACACACCAAAAATTTATGTAATATTGACTTCACAAAGTGACAAATGTTATACATCCAGCATACACTGGAAAACATTACAATTTCAATGCAAAATTATCAAAGAAAGTACTCTGCAAGAGTTGATAGAGTAAGTTATGAATAATGCTTATCGACTAGAGAGGGTTTGCATTTCAAATTTTAAAAATAATCTTTATATATGCAAATAAGACCAGCACAGGACCTATCATGATTGTTCATTTACACTCACTTGTAGAAGACCTAACTTGTGGATTAAAGATGAAGTAAGAAGCTGTTGTTGAAGCCCAAATTGTAGCAATAATAAAAGTGTATGAAAGACACTGACAATATAGGGGCACTGTGATCTTCTACAGCTCTTTTTAAGTGATCAAGCGTGGTCATAACCCAAAATTTGACGAGGAGTGACCCAGCAGCCAGAGATCAAAAGGCTTTTATATGCTCAGGGTTCATACTTGCAATTAGTAACCAAAAGAACAACTTTCAAACAATTCATCCTAATGAGGAATTGGTCTGGAAGATCTTTCATCTTTTTCTACAGTATTTTTGCTTTTCTGAATATTTCTACAACATCTGACATACAGGTTCTTAAGGGAATGTTAAGGTTTTCTCTACTGAGGTACACAATACCAAGAAAATGCAAACTGGAGCAATGATGAACTGCTCATCCCACAGCTTTATGCCTATACATTACTTTTTAAACACTTCTGATTTTTTCCTTATCTTTAGATTATTGACAGTTTTTCTACAATGGTTTGTGTCATTACATCTAATTACATAATCAGTGTGAATTCAAGTAGCCACTAAAGGAGAATATTTAATTACTCATGATTTATTGAGTTGCAAAGCACGACAGAACTCTAGATGAGAAACAGGCTCAGCAATGCATTTTGTTAAGGGAATTTTCCTGTCTGACCACCCAGGAGCCACTCCAGGAGTCACACTCCCAACATCTGAAACTAACTGCTGAGATTGAAGACCCTCCACAGCAGGGCAGCTCCAGGGAAGCAAGGGAGGCTCCACTTGGCTCCCTACATACCCCTCCACTCAGTCTCAGACATTTTCCTTAACAGGTGGGAACATCTGACAAATGCCTTTTATTTTCTGAAACTAGGAAGTCTGTAAATAAGGCAGTAGTAAAGTAGTAGTGCAATAGTGAAGATATAGAAAGGAAATGGATTTCTGCAACAGAAGAAAGGAAGATGTAAAAACCAGGAGACACGAACCTCCTTCTCTCTACTATCTGTATAGACTTATGTGAAATAAAATACCTAAACAGATTTAAAATAAAACAGAATCAAAACAAAACCAAAACAAATAAACAAAACTACACAACAACAAACCCCAACAACAAAAAACCCCACCAAAACCCAAAGAAAACCCTCTCTAAAATCCTGAATACATTGAATGAGGAACAAGTATCTCCCCATGCATGAGGCATATTCCATCTTAAGCTTTCTGCTTTTTCATAACATCTTTTCCTCCCCACCCTTCCAACACCAGCTTCCTGTCATTCTTTCCAGTTTGTCATACTCACAGTTGGAGAATTAAAAAAAAAAAAAAACAGCAAACAAGAAATCCCTTATAAATATTTTTGTTTTAATAGAAGCATGAATGTAACCTCTATACCCTCCCTCGAGCTCTCCTACATAAAGACACAGTGGAGAAGCTGTGGTTTTCACCCCTGAAAGTATAATGCTAAGAGCTGAGGAACATTATTCTTTATATATGTTATTCACCATGGGTTTTGAATCTCAAGAGAAATTGGAGTGTAGCAATCCCTGAAGACTCAGACATTTCTGAAGAGTGAACTCATTACTTATTTCTGAGCATTAAGTCACCATGCTTCATTTCATTATGTACTGCCCTTCTACAAGACAAAAATAAATCCGTGGAAGATCAGATTTCTTATACATATACATGTTATTGCTCTTGCTTATCATGACATGAGCTTCTCTTTGACTGAAGATTAGCTCAGTAAAGCTCAGATGTAATCTTGAATGACTAAGTAGAGTTTGCTGTACCACGGATGGGTTTTTTCCCCACCTTACAAAACAAACCTTTTCTGATAATTAGACTAGCCTACCTTGTTTGAAAAGCTTTCAAAACAATGACACAACTAGCTACTTTGCTTGCTAGACTCAAAATCAATCATATTTTTCTGTTTTCAAACTTCTACCAGTATTTAAATGTTCTTCTGCTTACACCGTTTACAACTCCATTCAATCAATTTCCTGGTTGCCAGTTTTGTGAATGTCAAAAATCAGCCATCAAATTGTCATATTTTTCAGTCCTAAATCAAGGCAAATTCACAATATTCACAGACAGTAGTTGTTCCTAGTGGTTTTGTGTAATCCATTCCTCTCCAGAGGAACCAAAGAGTGACTTTTCCTTATATAGCAGCAATCAAGTGTAGTCATATGCACAGTAACATACATTTCAACAACTCTGAAGGAAAAAAAAGTAATATTGAGATATAATACAGTTTCCCCACATTTAAATTAATACTGAGTAGTTTTGCTTCAGTAACATGATATAGTCATCGAATCATAGAATCATTTAGGTTGGAAAAGATCCAGTCTTTCAAACTACTCATAACAAGATTATACATTGTCAGCCTGAATTTGAAGAAAGAATTGACATATAAAAATACATGTTCTGGGAATAAAGGAATGGCTTGTATTATAGGGAATATTATAGAGAATCCAGTTTCTTCATTTAAGTACAAATAGATTATACTTAAATTTAGCTACCTTATACCAAATAATTTGTTACTAATATATTCTGTCCAGTTCAACAAAAAGTTCTTGACAGCATTTTTCTGGTTATTGTTAACGTATGTGGGGAGGGAATGGTTAAAACAGGAAGACTGAGGAGGCTAAAGACTTGTTTTTGGGATTGTTTTCACTCAAGATGACCTTGCAGCTGGGGGAGTGCTAAGAATATTCAGTCTGGGAAAATTCACTGTCTCTGTCTATCTTGAGAGGTCACGTAACAGAATGCTGTAAAAGACCCAAAAAGTGTTGTTCACAGGCCTAGTAAGGGGGAGAAGGGAGATAAGAAGCTTGGAGATCATAAAACACAGCCTTGTGAAGAACTGTGCCTGTGCCAGACCTCTCCAATATGTGAGCCAGGAAACAGCCTGAGCGCTTTTTGCCCCTGCTAAGATGACATAAGCTTAGCAGTGCATGTGTTCCTGTTTTGCCAGCAAAATAATGGAATAAACCTTTGCTTCACACTTCAGCTGTGGATCAGGGCTATTTTGGTGTTACCTGTATGTATACAGGTCACACAATCCATCCCAGTCAAAACCAAAAATGTATGAGCACAGAATTTAAATAAAATATTAAAAGATAAGATTCTGAAAGATGATCACAGCACAATAAGTACTAAGTTCTGTCACTTAGTACTTCTCATATTACCAACAATGAAGTGCACTCAAATGTGAATTTATTTACCTTTCTAATTCTCTAAACAAAGGTGTGAAAGTAAATCTGCTGATGAAAAGGAATTTCAAATCTTAATAAATCAATCAAGAAAGAAGAAAAAGAGTCCGATTCAAAGCATATTTCTTCTTCCTATTTTATCCAAAATGCACAAAAATTACAGCTTTTACACCTCTAGCATAATTTATGTTTTGATATAATTTAACTAATAGCATTATACCACACTTAATATCACATCTGATATCATTACCTTTATTTCATTTTTTTAGACTCAAGCTATTGATAACCTACTAAACGAAATTAAACACACTAACATTTGCCCTCAACTTGGCATTAAACAGTTTTAGCCTTTTTACGTATAAGTTCATATATACAAACATTAACATATTCAGAGAGACAAAGATTCAAGATTATCTGAACCTGAAATGTCTAGATTTTGGCACTTGTTGAAAAATGATGGCTTTACTCGACGAAATTAAGTATTTTTTTTTTCATCATTACATGAAAGCAATAGCAAAAGGCAGTTATAGCTACATGTATTAATGAAATAACTCATAAACATTGAAATACACTTAGAAAAACAAACCGAACAAACCTACTGTAATAACATACACATTGTGTTGTTTATGTGAGTTTTTATTAAAGACACTGGCATTCTTTTATGCCCTATTTTATTCAATACATGTTAGAACAATGATTCTGCCTCATGCACATTTTAAGTTTTTTATTAATTAAGAGCCAGATGTACTTGTCAAGCTACAAACTATTCACAGAGCCATGAGAATGATCAAAAAGGCTATATAATTTTAACATGATTTTACAGAGTCAGACAGTATAGATGAGAAGGTAGTAGAGAAGGGTATGCAGGTATAAATACAAAAAATACTGACATATTTGTGCGTAATTATTTCAGCACATACAAACATGCATGTCATTTCAAACTAGAGATGTGTGCATCAGCAATCAAACACTCACCCAGATTTCTTGGGTTTTCACAATAAAAATTCAGCTTTGCAAGTTAGTAGAAAACTGATAAAACATGAAGAGTTGAGTTGATTCAGTTCTTATTGACACATAAAACTAAAAAACTTATCTGAGGAATATTAGGCATAAACATTTACCTTTCTGGTAGAACTATGAAAAGAGGAAAAATTAAAAAAATAAACAGATTTTGCTTTCAATCCAGGTGTACATTCATCTGCAACAATATAGCACATAGCCTTGGCAGCAGAGCAAAGTACAAAGCAAACAATATCAGTCATGAAGGTTCAAAAGTCAAGATTAAAGTTTCTGTTATGAAGCAGAGAACATTACTCCAGATAAAGTTCATTACCAGATGCACAGGTTCTTTAAGATCTGAGACAAAAGGTGTCTGGGCAAAATGCTGCTAAGTTGCTATTATTTCTTTTGTCTCTGTTATTCACAGTTACTCAACCTTTGGATATTTTTCAATTGTGATAATGACAACTTGTAATAATATTAAGTTACTAAAATATTCACTCCAATATTAATAGCTTATAAGAAACACAAAAATCCCTTAAAACTCACAGTGGGCATAAATTACAATTTTTGGTGAACTAAATTCTAATCAAGTATATAAATACATCAAATATGTAAATACATACATTTATTTATGTATAAATACATAATATAAAATTATATAGCATAGAGAGAATTAAAACTAAAGCAGAGACTACAGTCAAGTGTTATGAGATGCTAAATTTAAGAACTGAACGTACAAAACAGGTTGCAGGGCTGTAATACTCCAACACATTTTTTTTCTGGATTCCCTTTCTTCTTTTTTTTTTATCATCAATAATTGTTTGCAATTTCTTAGTAATATCATCAGCTAGAGATTAATAAGTCTCTGGCAAAAGTTGTTGCAAGTAACTCAAGATGATGAGGGATGCTGCATTTCATAAATGGAACACGGTGCACTATGTGTTAGTAAGGAAAGGATATTCTCCAGGGATCAAGTCCTTAGCCTTAGATGAAAAAAATTCACAGACTGATTACAGTCTTTCAAAACATACACGTGTAACGTAAGGCTTATAGCATGAGAAACATTATTAACAAAAATAGTAGTACAAAAGATATCATGGTGATATGGCCTTCAGCTGGCTAATTAGCTAAAAAATGGTTGCTATCATTTTGAATTACGTGACACTTTATCATGTTACTATTACTAATTGCTAAATGTGTGACAAACCTTCATTTACTGGTTACACCTGCCCAAAAACTTCTGCAAGCAAAAATCAAAATTCTTGGACTAGAAGAGGTATGGTGAAGATGAATAAAACAAAGGAACTGATAAAACTGGTGAGGATGGAAAAAGAGAGAAGTGGTAGATAAAAGAGAAAAGACAGATCTTGTGACTGATTACAGATAAATGTAAAGAAGCCCAACATTCTTACTTCCACAAGAATTTTCAATTTTTCAAGTATAATAATGACTATGAAACATATGAGATACAAAATAAAACTGATTTACTTATTATTACTGTCTCATTTAAATTATATATTAAATGTCAGCCTTAAGAGCAACATCATTATGCTATTTTCACATTCACAATTACTCTTATTTCACAGTTACTCTCAATATAATCATACACATTTACGCATTTAAAAACAGTGCCATGCTTAACATGTAATTCATGTATTTGAACTTGCAACTGCTGGTGTTTTGTGGTGTGTTTTTAAAATCTTCTTTTCCTTAATAGTTCTATTTGATACTGGTATATAAGGACTGGATAGTAAAAAAGGTGTCATTTCCAGAATGTCAACTCTTGATATAAAGATCCATAATTAAATTTCCTGCACAAAACTTATTCCTGAGGCTTATGCAGAAATATACGTACCCTCCCACTCACTGCAAATTCAAAGTGATATTTAATGTATCTGTTCAATCAAAATCATAGTTTTATGCTTCCTTAATCCTGGTGATTAGCAGCCATTTCCACTGCTACATGTAAGTTTGAGCAACTGAGGATAAACACCAGAAGGATAAACACCTGCTTTAACATAAAACTGAGTGAGCTGTCTCCTAACCATACTTGTGGAGACCACAGGTGTACAAAACACAAAGGGTGTTCCAGCTAAGCTATTCCCAAAGTAAGCTAACAATGTTCAAAACCAAATGTTAGCAGCTATTCAAAATTTATTTAATCATATAATTTTATTATATCTATGAGAAATAATTTCTAATAGAACTTAAGAAACATAAAAAATCTGGCAAAACACTGCCTTGATACAGCTTGGTTGTTATATATAAACTACAAGAATTCAGCTCCCTGGTGACAATATTGTTTTGTTTACAACCTTCATAAATCAATTTTTCACAAAAATCTGAACTGCTAGTTAAAAAACAGCTTGTGGATTTAAGTAGTTCTGAATTTATCCATTGCCTCTATAAAAATGTTAAATAAGAGTACACCAAGGGACTTCAGCTTTTCCTAAATACATACAATGCTTTTTAGACAAAAGAAATTCCATTTTTCTTCTAATGACATTTAATGAATTTTTTTTGTCAATTCATGGCAAATTGGTGTCTGTTCCTGTACATGTTGGGCATTGCCTGACTACAGACATGCTGAGTACAGATTCTGGCTCCTCTGGCACAGCAGAGGAGCACCTTGCAGC
Source organism: Camarhynchus parvulus (assembly GCF_901933205.1). Lineage (NCBI taxonomy): Eukaryota > Metazoa > Chordata > Aves > Passeriformes > Thraupidae > Camarhynchus > Camarhynchus parvulus. The sequence continues at coordinate 28,901,132 of NC_044574.1, forward strand.
ACAAATCAATGCTTTCCCCACTGCTCAACTCCCAGAGCACTCCAAGCACTCAGGTTTCAGGGGAGCTTCAGAACTCAAACACTTTCAGAGCTAGGACATGGTGCTGGCAGCAGGGGCAGACAAGCATCATGACAGGACTTTAAAGTTTTCTACCTAAAAGTGCTCTAAGCACTTTTCTTAACACTGGCTTAGTTTGTACTCCTGGCCTAGAGAACACATTTCACTCACAGGGGCTGCAGTGGCACAACCTGGTGCTCTGAGATTAGGGCACCTTCTAGCCTCTCCACATACAGAGTTGCAACAGAATACAGAAATGAAGTCTTTAAGATGCGGGGAAATTCAGCTATTAGTGGCCATTCTCATCAGAAATGTAGAATTTCCTTTTAACGTACAGCACTGACGATCCTCAAACAACTCAGGACAAACATTGTTGACATCTTATTTCAAAAGTCCCATACCTTCTCAGTGATTCCTCATGGGCAGTTCCTCACAGCACTGACTCCTTCTTCTTCACAACACAACCAATAAACTCCAACTCTCTTGTAGCACTCATCTTATTGGACACAGCTGTGGCCTATTAAGGGCAGGCCTGTTCCTAAACTTTGGTGATTAGTGCAGCTGCAACTCCTCAGGTGTGAGACTACCTCCTGCACTATTTCCTTGCATTCTATCCCTCCACGTTTCCTTTTAACATACAGCACAGATGATCCTCAAACACCAGTTTTTAATAAGAGTCATCACATAGGACATCGATTGTAATTCACTACAGGATAGTAGCTCACCAGCAGGATATTTACATATACTGCTCACTCTGCTTTTGAGGTCCAGCTCCACTATCCCTGTGATGCTGCAGTGGTAAATCAGAATGAACTGTTCTGAACTACCAGAAAATCAGCTCTCTAGGATATTTTCTATCAAAATTAAGCAATAATGAATGCAAAGACATGGGCTGTATGTCAGAAATGCAAATGGTTTGGCAAAGTCAGTTCTACCAATGGTGTTACAATGCATAACGCAGTTTTGTACTCATGACTTTTTGAGAAATCAGAAAAAAAAAGTAAATAATGCAATTTCCATCTGGAAAAGAAAATGTTGCAGTATGCTTCGTGCTACAAAAGAGTGAAGTCGGCAATCAATAGAAAAAGAAAGCTGTTCTAGATGGGCAGATGGTTGTTGACACAGCTCCTGGATTTGGGGGAATAGTTTTGTCACTGCATTTAAAGTGGGAGAGGAGGAAGAGTGTGAGAGAAATTTTATGTTTGCTGGCCAGTTAGGACACAAAGAAATAGCAAGATGACTAATACAAATCTGAGTCCTATGCATATGCAAACAAAATGACAATATTTTATTTTGTTCATAGAAAAATCAACATTTAGAATTTTTCACTAAAAGAATTACACTTAAAAGCAGTCTAAGTCCTTAGTATGTCATGCCATTATACCTCATTTCAAATAATCATATTAAAATAAATTAGGGGCCAGAAACACTTGTAATAATTAGAAGAGTGAGTGGCTTATGAAATCCACAGATCAAAATGTCTAAATGTTAAAACAACCACAGTCTACCTTCTCCTCATACATCAAAATAAACATCACGGTCTTGTGGCCAACCAGTAGGTGCCAGCTAGTCACTTGCTTTACAGTCATTTTCTCTTCCCCAACCACTAAGGAAAAACCCACCTGATGCTGGACCTGGCCATCTCAAGTCCATCTTCCTTCTCCCTAAAGCAATCTTTACAAATAGATTTTCATCAAAGCAAGGACCTGTGTCATTCATTTGACTGAAGCCTCCTACTGATGTTCAGCTTAGCCTTTCACTGAAATGAGAAGCTGTGAAGCCTTAGCTAAAAATATTGATGGGTAATGCCACTCCTTCCTTCAGTGAATGAAAAAAACAACTTTCCTGATTCCGGCCTGCATCAGGGTTTCTTCCTCCCCACTTTGCTGAAGCTGGGCAAAACCTTCACTGTGACCACACGTAACAGATACGTTACAGGAGAGTATCATGGCAATGCAAAAACTATCTCTCCTCCCACCCTATGGTAAGCTGTTCCCTAAAGCACTGTTTTGAGAAACTATGGAATCACCTAAATTGAAACCACACACAAAGGTAAACCCCTCTATACTTCTCGATGTCTTCCATTACTTATAAAATAGTGATAGGAATCCACACTCTCCTTTCCTTGTCACCATTACTTCTATTTCAGAATCTGTTCTTGTCTCCATTTTATTTCTATATAGCTTACAAACAGAGCAAACGTGTATTTGAAAGCAAAAAGCTGTAACTATGGATGTCACCCATGACAACAAGTAAAACATACCCTTTCTGACTGTAACTTACATTCACCTGCTCCTGTGATGATGATGCCACTCAGTAGTGGTGCCATCAAATACTTCCAGTCAAATGTCTCCATCTTTTAAACAAAGCCACTATACTCTCTCAAATTACAGTTTAATTGTTTGTTGCCTTTTTTTTCTAAATAACCATGGACCTGGCCTTAAAAAATGGCTTCACTTAGAATTTTTGAAGCAGCAAGCACAAGCAGCATTCTCAGAAACCTCTTTTCCCTGTTAAGCTACTCTCCACCAAGTAAGCCAGGAAAATACAGTAAATACGCAAAATACTATTCATCAGTAGTGTAGGATATTTTTAGTATTGTAACATCCACAGATGTTTATACTGACCATATAAAATGTAGAAGTCAATATCCACCATTATTACAAAACTTTCACACACAAGTTTTACAGAATTTATTTTTAATATTATGCAGTGCATTTAAAGCATTGTAGCAGCACCTGGCATCATAGGAACAGAAATGCAATACAGATTATCCCTGTAAATCTAAAGAAATAATCCTTACAAACTCATTTGAGCTAATTACGCTTGAAAGGGGGAATATTTATCCCCCCCCAGTCTCTATGAATGGTTTGGTTATTTCTTTCTTAACTATTCCACACAAGCATAAAAAGAGGCTCAATCACCACTATGCAGCAACTCGGTAAGGGAACACTTCTTGTCTGTGAAGGTGGTTCAGAGGGGCAGCCCCTAGAACAGACACCCAAGAGAGCACTGAACTCCACAAGATGCTTCTGTTCTGAAAGGAACAGAAGTCAGGGACTTCAGAGCAATGGAACCTTAGTTACTGCAAACTGAGTGGTAACTGCGCTGTCTCTCACTGTTATTAAAGTAAATAAAATATAAATACATTTTTAAAAAGCACCTAAACTCTGCCACTTACTGAGCCCTGGTCTCTGCTGCTGCCCAGCTTTCAGGGATGCCTTGCCTGCTGCCTGAAGAGGGCTGTGCAGCCTTAGTGCCCCTTTCCACCTATGCACCAGCAGCTCCACCAGTGCCAGCAGGCAAGGCAGGAAGCAGAGGAGCAGAGAAAAGCTGCCTAGAAAACAGGAGCCTGGTGTGCCCTAGCAGCCATACACACAGCCAGTCACCAGGGCATGCTAACTCACCACCTGTGGGAAGTACAGCTCCTTCTTCACCTCCCTCTCTGACCATCCTGCCACAGAAAGCTTCTGTCCTTGGGTGGGAGGGAGAGCAGGCACAGCAGCAGGGAGGGTTTTAGTGGGGCTGATGAGGTGGGAGGGGAGGGTGAGCTGCACTGGCTGCACCTGTGCCATGAAAGACCACAGTTGTCTGTCTTAGCAGAATCTCCAAGAGCCAGAGGGGCAGCAGGTCCCCAGGAGTGGACAGCAGGCTGGCTTGTCCCCTGTGGGAAGAGGCATGGGCAGGCTGGGTCTTTCTGGAAATGGACTACAGGCCTTTTGTCATGAAACATGTGGGGACTGGAGGAGTTTTGTAGTAAGTGACACTGGTGAGCATCTGAGTTGACGGAGTAGAAGCTTAGAGCAAAGGACTTGCCCCTACAAGGACACAGGGAGCAAGAGAAAATGGGTTTGCAAACTTGTTTATTTTTATTCCATCTTACCCAGCAGATCTGAGGTTTTTCTATTTTACAGGTCATCTAGGTCTAATAAAAGTCAAATTTAAAAATTATAAAGCCTTGGAGTTTTGGAAAGGAGTAGGGCTTGGCTATTGTGTCTGTGAGATGATCACAAGCCCTACTTCCTGTATCAGTTTACTTAGCAAAATGGGATTGGGCAGAAAATCAATAAAGCAGCAACAACTTTCAAAATTACTCAGTCTGATCTGAAAAAGCATGGGCTCCCAGAAGGGACAAGCCCCAAAACATTATGTGCAATGTATTGTTCTAGGGAATCAAAACAAGCATAGAAAAAAGAAAATCAATATTCCTTCAGCCATAAGTAATTTTGTAGTATCAAATACGTGCAAGTATTTGGGGCAAATGCTACTGTTTTCATAGCAGATTGGTCAGTTCAAAGTGTTTGGAGCTGGTGAACTAGAAAGTTCACTGTTTATTTCACTATCTCACTTTACAGATACTACTCAGCATGAATACAAATGGATCATGAGCCTTTTTCTACTGAGTCCTGCACTGCAAAATGCTCTCCAAGTTTTGAGACCAGGTTCCCCCTCTGGGAAATGGGAAGAATCAAAATGGGAAAAAATTTAGAGAGACTATATTTCTGACTGCTGACCTCACTCAACATGTCTGCAGTTTTGGAAGACTCAAAGGAAAATTTTTTATGCAGTCACAGGGCTGGTTACGTGAAAAGGCAAGATGTGCTATAGGGAGGCTCCTTGCTCACCCTGGTGAATGCACAAAGACAGCAGGGCAAATCTGCCATTTTTTCCCCCTTGTTCCCATTCTGCAAGGCAGCTCTTTGCTGCTGCCTTTTCATGCATCATGTAACTGCAGCAGCGTAAAGTCAGGCATGTGTCCCTCTGAGATATGCCATAATCCTGCCACACTGCCATCCTTCACACATTTGGATGTCCTGCATTCTTTCATGAAGGTGCAGAGAAATCATTATGATCTGCACTTTAGAACCATGGACTAACCAATGGACACTCTATTTTGAAGCAAGCCTTCAAATTATCTACAATGATTAGGGTAAAACTGAGATGGAATTTAATGTAACATCAGGCCTCTTCATATCAGCTCCTACTCTAAAAGTAATCAGTAATATAACACGGAGATTACATGAGAAATTTTAACTACTTTATTTGTTAAACTTTTTGTGGGAAACAGTTTGATTCAACAGCATTAACATTCTCAACAACTGTGTGTCACAAATCTCCTGACTTGTTTAATGTAGAAGCAATTTTCTTCTTGTGGAGAGAGATGAAGGCAAAACAAAATGTTAGAAAAAGACACTGCAGGCAAAGGCACCTTGCATCTAATTCACTTTTTAAGGAGATGATGAAACAAAAAACAAGGAAACAACACCATTAGTCATGCCATCACATACTACAAAGCCTTCAGACTGCCCCATGAGTCAGATGCTTGACTAGGTGGGATGCACTGGTGCTGCTTGCAGAAGCCTGACACTCTCTGCTGGCAGTCTTGGCTCTTAATGGCTTTCTTCCTTGAGCTACATTAAAGAGCAGGTGAGTTTTTTGGAAGCTTAGATGGTGCCTGTATGCAAATGCAAAATACCCAGAGGAGAGAAGCCTTTGGAGAATGGTCCCAGAGTTCTCATTATCATAGAAATCTCAACATTTTGTTCCAGTCCCACTAATTCTGACTGTATGCTTTTATCATGCCTGAAAGGAGAAGGTGATCAGAGAATACTATCAGAGAGGCTAGAAAATATGTTCAGAGGCTATAAATCCATTAACAAAGACTCATTTTTATTAAAGGGATTACAGAAAAACCAATAAAAAAAAAAAAAGATTATTTAAGTAAAAGGATACTTCATGGATAATATTACTTTTATAATGAAAGAGGCAGCAAATCCACCATGTTGTCTAGATGAAAAAAAAAGCAAAATGACAGCAGGGAAGCCTCACAAGAGAGCTACAGCCTATGGAATTGCCAGCATCATTTAAGGCTGGGAAGAGCTGAGAGAGACATGTCAAAGTATAATTGTGTTTCCCTACAGGGATGGGACAGAGAAAGAAAACTCTTCTGAGTGAAAGGAAGATTGCCTTGAAATGAAATAAAAAATAATTAAAAGGGAAAACTTTTTACCTTAATAACTCATTAAAAGTGCTGGGGACTGGGACAGCAGAGTAGGTTGATTATTTTTGTGTTCCTTTGGGGGGTTTTGTCTTTAACAAACTTCAAAAGTACTTGGAAGCAATGCTAAAATAAAGGTTTCCATATTCTTTACAGGGAGATAATTGAATTATTTCAGTACTAACCCATGAAATTTCTAGAACTGTTTTAGAACATGGGAAATTAAATAGGGTCAGAAATATTATAAATTGTGATGAAAATTTTGTTTTCAGTCTTGGCTTTTATCAGAGGAGGGCACTGGAAGCAGGAAGAAGTACATACAAAATTTTAGTACTTTCATAGAAGTGCAGTAGTTGCTTTCCTGGGTATGTCTCTCAGCTTGTTTAGAAGAAGCAGACAAAAGAAAAATTCAGATTCTTAGCACAGGAACATTTTATTTTGTAAACACCCACCTATTCCTCTCTGTTGTCATCTTATCGCACAAGTCTCATACCTTCTCAGTGATTTCTTGTGGGCATCTCCTCACAGAACTGACTTCTTCTTCACAGCACAACCAACAAACTCCAACTCTCCCCTCACCCAGCTAACCCACTCTTCTGTAGCGCTCGTCTTATTGGACACAGCTGTGGCCTATTAAGGGCAGGCCTGCTCCTAATCTTTGGTGATTAGCACAGCTGTAGCTCCTCAGGGGTGAGATTGCCTTCTGCACTATTCTCTTACATTCTATCCCTCCACACTTCTCCTCCTTTCTTACTAATACTCTAAGCTCCTGAGCCTTAGGCTCCTCATATGAATGTTGCTGTGTCCTACAAGTTGGTTGTTTTGTTCTATTCTGCAGCAGCTTTTTATCTTTGTAGGTTCAAACACAGAGAAAGAACATTAAAATGTGCCATTTCCATTAGAAACTTCTATCTTATCTATATCTAAATGGGTTTGTTGAGGCATGGAAAATGTGCTGTGAGTTTTGGTTTCTTGCGTTTCAGCCATAATAAATTTCAGTAGCTCTCAGAGCTCTTAGCTCCTGCTTACCTTAAAAACTATTGCAAACAGTTATGTACAGGTGAAAGACTTAGGTACTAGACAGTGTAACTAATCTGAGTGCAAATAATTGTCTTTCGGTAATCAGTTTCAATTATGGTTTCCAAGAGTTCCTATCAAAACTAGAATGGAATTAAACAGCTCTGTGACGAATTGAAACACAGTTTAATCAATTAAACTTTTTTAAAGTATGTGGGGGCTTTGTTTGGGATAACAAGAACAAATATTAACATGAAATAAGAGCTTGATATTGTTCCTTTCTCCTTACATCTGATTAAAATAAGTCTTAGTGGACTCCAGCCAAGCTTTTGAAAGCACTTTGCTTTAGCACTGATGATTTGCACTGCATTTGCATTTGGCAAAAAAGATATTTTGTTCTCACATTCAATAGAAATATTCAGTTTCCTTTCTCTTCCATGGAAATGTTGATGCCAGATGCTTAGATGTGGCTAAGTGTTTCCATTTCCAAAAACATATAGCTGAATTTTGTACAGAATTTCCATTTTTTCCTAAAAAAAATCCACTGAAATATTTTATTTAATGTTAGAATTAATCTTGTGATCTACCCTTAATCCTGTTAAGTATGGTGGGCATTCAGGACATTAGGTTTTCTTCCCAGTTTGCTGATTCAGGCAGTGTATTGCCTAGATTTCTTTATTTTAGCATTAGTCTATTTCCTTTTCTTTAATAACTTATAAGTAATCTATACTCAGCAGGGAGAAATGGCCTTGGCATAAAAAGAGGGTCCTTCTAGCTACCTTTTAGTCAGTATCTTACACTCTTAAGTACATATTCTTTTAAAATTTTGGTGAAACAGTGCTGAAACTTGGAAAACACATAGTCATGGGTTTGTTTTTTTTCTATTTGATTTATCACCACTGGTTAAGATCTAAATTTCTATAATCCCATTATCAGCATTTTTTGCTGATTATGGGGGAGATACACATGCCCTCAATACTTAAAAAGTATAGTTTTCAATTCTGCAGTAGAGAATATTTTTTCAACCTAAGACACAATCTGTTGAGCAGTGTCAAACTGAAACATCAGAATAGCATGAACTCAGGATAAAGTTTGGTTTTCTTAAATATTCAGTAGTGTCATTCTATGTTACCCTTGCATCTCTAATTAATGTGTATGCAGAGAACTGGAAATACAACATCAGTATTTAAAACAACAGAGCCATTAAACAATAATAATTAAAAAAAAAATCAGCGCTTTTTAAATCCAAGAGTAAAGGTCTTCAAACAGACAGGAAGGTAGTAGACTAATTGTGGGAACTCAGCACATCCCTTTGGATGTCCAGAGTTGCCGAGAACCCCGTCGGGGGGCTCAGAGGCCCTGGCACGCTGCCCCAAACACCTGGTGGCTTGATTTCGACCCTTCCAATGAATTGCCAACTTTGTATGAGGACGTGAAAGCCACACAGGTTTGAATGGTGTAATAATAAAGTATTCACAGGGAGAAAATGCAGATTTTAGGAATTTTGGTATGGGGGTTATGGGGACAAGATGGAGGAATTAGGGTGTGTCTAGTCCTTCTTCTTTCTTCTTCTTATTCTCCATTTTCTGCTGTGATGTTGGCACTTTGGGATTGGTTTAGAATAGAAGTGCACTGTCTAACATAGGTGATAGGTATTGGGAATTAAAAGTTAATATGATTGACGTAGTTTGTAGTATAAAAAGACGACACTGCCTCAGGGGTGGTCAGAGTGCTCGTGGCTGCCTTCCTGAGCAGATCTTGGCTGGGCAGAAAGAAAATTTTATAGATAAGAATTGATAAACAACCTCAAGACCGAAAAGTGAAAAGTCCAGACTCATTCTTCAGAGCACGGGCTGCAGCAGCACCATCCTACACATCTCGGGGCAGAGGACAGACAGCCGACCCGAGAACTAATGACCATGGAAAGCAGTGCAGCCAGCATTATGTTTTCATGGCTGAAAAAACATAGTATTTAACAGCTGATGCCTATGCCATGAAATAGATATAACAAGTTCTAAAAGATTGGTGGAAGGGAATGAAGGAGATCCTTCACTGGATTCTCATTTCCTTCCTAAACTTCCAGTTCCATTCTTGGTTTTAAACTCTGTTCAAGTGCAATTCAGCTGAATACAAATGGGCTAAGACATCAAATGAGTGTGCAATTTGCAAGCACAATCACTTCTAGTCAGAGGTATGACTGATTCACACAAGCACTTGTGTTCCAGAAGGTGATGCACAACTTTTTATATATTTTTCATACGTATTCCATAGTTTGTCACATCACTACTCTTAAGATATTACTGTTGGAACTAGCTAGGAAGAAGATTATCAATATGAAACACTCTCTAGGGCCATATATACCTATCAGAATATTAGTAACATCAATCTCTGTATCTTCCTGTCTCAGACAACACAGGAAACATTTCTTTTTTTCAAAATTTTTGTTTGGACTGACTAAAAATGAAATTCTGCTTAAACATCCTGTATTAAAGTCCTCATTTCACAGAAACTGACAGACTTGTATTTTCATAAAACTCTAGTCTCTAAACTATGACATCAAATTGCTTGAAAATATATTTGATCAGTTATTTGTGAATAGCTGACCTGAATAAAATAAGAATAGAGTTCCCTTCCTTGTCCTAACAGCTGAACTTACAATAGTGTTATGGTTTATTTGAAAAAAAGGAAAACAAAACCCCTCAGAATGCAATTCTCAGGAAGAGATAAAAGTTGCCCACCATAAAAAAATTGACTTCAAATTGTCCTTATTATGCTGCTTAAAATATTAAAAACCCACTAATTTTTAGCAGATGATATTTCACTGTTTTAGCTGTTTGGTTTTTTTTTCATAGAAGTCCCACAGGGAACATTCATGCATTTTATTTTAATTTGAGACTAGGTTTATATTTTAATTTTATAACAGTCTTGGGTGTATGTACCCCTGTTGTAGTTGTGCTAATGAAGATGCATACAGACTGGACACAAAACCATCAGAAGGTTAGTTTAATTTGTCATATCAACAGGTCCCAGGAAAAAGAAGGGACAACAACCATGCAACCCTCCCCACACTTTTATCTGGTCAGAGTCATGCACAAAACACCAACTACTCCAGCACAAGTCATCAGAGCCTGAGCTTTGAACAGTTTGGGGGCCATTCACGTCATCATCTTCTGCACCAGCCAGACAGTTTAGTTCTACAGCCAGACCACAATTTCCAGTACTCCTGGGCAGAATCTCAACAGCACTGAAGTCAAGCTTGCTGTGCATGTAGTGACAGATGGTCACTGAATACATTCTGAAGATTTCTAAAATCTGCATGGCACTCTGTATCAGAGAATCCATTCTTGGCACTGGAAAATGCATAGAGCCAGTAATATATGACATACACAACTATTTGGAAGCCCTACAAATGGCCAATTGGGCTATTATTCAACATATAGCATAATAGAAAAGTCTACTTTGAAAAGTACACTTTAATAGTGTGAATAAGAAACTCTAAGAAACAATGAAAGACAAGTTACTTAAACTGAAGCATAAGAACATAAATAAGGCAGCCACTTTTCCCCCAAAGCACTGTGATCAGAACTCATCTTCCCCTTTCTTTATTCAGAAATTAAATATGTATATTTGATCTTTCTAAATGAGAAAAGAGGAGTCTATTTTCTGTAAACAACAGGTAAAGTGCAGAAGTAAATTCTGTAGTTACAAAGGATGATACTGAAGATTTCTGCAATCAAAAATATCCCACCAGTAAGAATTAAATTATCTTGGATACCAAGCTATACTGTAACAAGTATGACACATACAAGACTAATGGGGTGAATCTGACACACACATTCAGGCTAACTAATTTCTTGGCTCAGATCCTTGTGGCAACAAACAGTAATTTTAGAATGCGCTGTAAAATCTAAAGTAGTTCTCAGTAGACAGAGCTCTTTCATTAAGATAGCATTAGACTGGTGGAACCTGAGCTAGGTAAAGTCAAGTCTGCAAAAGTACAGTGATCTATCCACACTCTACAGAATAAAATTACAAAGAAATAAAAGTATCCCTCTGTCTCAAGACCAGTTTCAGTTACTCATGCAAACATGCATTGGTAATGTCTTGAGAGCAAATGTATTCCCAAACAAGGATTAAATAGAGATTTCTGTTAATCACAATATATACTTTGTGTAAAATATTTCAAGTTCTTGATTTAGGAGGAGAAATTAGATGGGAAAACGTGTCAGCTTGAGTCACAGTGGGACAAACCTTACCAGGACAAAGTATGCAGGTGCAGCCTCAGAAGTTTGAGATTACTCAGTTTTAATAAGAAGTTTTTTGAGGGCCAAAAGACTGAGGTTACACAGCTTTCCTGAGTGAAGGCAATGTTAATGAAAACCAAAGGGAAGTTATAAGGAGTAGTTCCCAGGTGTTTGTTGTTCTTCTAATATCTAGAATTTGCAAACACTGTATTAATAATTTTGTAGGTCAGTATCTTCTTTTTACTTTTCTTCTATGAAAGCAACACACCTACCCATCCTTCTAGATACATATACAGGACTTTCAAATAATAAAGTGTGTTTGGAAAATTCTTTTCTGTCTTTTCTATTTCTGTACTCTTTAAAATTTCTCTTAAATGTCTTTTAAACTTTTGTATGACCAAGCAGAAGGTATTTGTCACAGGCATAGGTGTATCTAAGTCATATGCTTATATTAGTGAAAAGGGGATTTAAAACATCATTCTAACCAACTGAAATATTTTTAATCAAATATTAACATGCATTTTCAGTATCTTGATAACCATATAAGCTGAATTCTTCATGCACATTAACCAAAACTTTGAATAGTTATTTTCACAAAATTTTTCTCATCTTTGCAACATTACCTTAATGACTGTTTATGATATTTTTTTACGTCATTCTAAGACTTTCTAAGACCCACTGAAATCCACAACCTCATTTCATGTAATAATTACAAAAGTATTCAAAAATCAAACCCAGTGATAGTTCTTTTAATCCTGTTTTGACCAATTAATGACTCTGAAATCAGGTTTTTGTCATATATTTCCACATACATCTTCATGATAAACAAGGTTTAGCTTACATGTGAGCACATTGAAGTTAGTACTGTAGACCTAATCAAATATGCAAGATGATTTCTACAACATTATTATCATACCTACAGAAATCTAGTATAAATTATGGATTGATATTGTAGAAAAAGTGAACATAAACACAAATCAATATTAGCAAGCAAAAATTGATGCAATGCAATGCAGAAATAATAGAACCCTTCTTTACTTGCATTGTGTTTTAAAGAAAACCCAAATGGTTATGGTATTTTTAGTTAAACTAAACACTTTCTAAATATAAATTCATACCATGCATTGTCATGGACAACTCTTCCAAAACTCTTACATGAAAAGAAATTAAGTATTTAAGAATTCAGCTACTTGCTACACTTGGAGTTAGTGTGTGAGAGTAGGTTACCGCTGTTAAATAAACATAGCATAGGTGCATAATCAAACTGAGCAGACACAGAATACATGCATATTTAGGGCTACATTTTATTTTATTCTGATTTTCTATTTTACTGCAGTTATTTGAAAAAAATTCTCTTCCTGGTTGGTGTATTGCTGCACATATGCTGCACATACTCTGTATTTCCTCCAAGAAATACTAGCCAGGAATTACTGATTAAGAATTGTCTTCACTTTTTCCTGAAGCTTGCTACTGCTTCTGTTTAGAACAAACAGGTATATTTCTTAGCTTGGTTTCCTAAGAAAGTGATATGCCAAGACCTTTCTTTAGCTGCTCTTTGGCTGTTTTCAAGGAAAAAGAAAATCCTACAATTTTTAAAGTCATTGTCCATATCCAACCAAATTTGACAATGGTAAGAAACTTTAGACTCAATGAATTTTCACTTATTTAATTAGGACAGCAGTAAGACAGATTCAAATGACCCTATTATTGCCCCCACTGATGGAAAATCTAAAGCAGAGACAACAGTCACTGGACATCACATAATTCTTGCAGAAAAGAACCAATATGTTAGCCACGGTGGGAGCTCTGTTTTCTCCAGAACATCTGTGCTTCACAGTATTGAGACATGCAGCTTCATCAAGTAAAACAGGTAATTATTTGAACATATTTACAGTGTTACCGATGAACTGAACTTCCTTTATAATGTACACTGTTTCACTGCTGCTTGACAGCAGAGTGACACACCTGCATCACAAAACAAAGTGACTCAATGGATCAGGCAGGTCGAGAATTTTGTGAGATATTTAATTAAGACTACTTTTTTTGAACTGTTGTTGGCTGATGATCCAAACAATAGCCCTATGGCCAAGAGAGGCCATACAATTTCATCATTTTTAAAATCTATTTGTTGACAGTCTTACTGCCTTCAGATACTCTTGAAGAACAGAGTATTTTCATGCAGTACAATCACAATGATCTTTAGGACCTAATTACAGTCTGAAGCAAACATGGTACACATTTTTATTCCATTGACATTATAGTATTGCTCTTCCAAAGCACTGTGCTCATTCTTAGTGTTTCAAAGCATCCAAATAATTCTTTATTTCTGTAAGAGAAATTAAATAGATTTCAGCTCTATAAAAGCTTAATTTGTTCACATTTAAGAAGAAATTACATTACAGTATTCCCCACTGAGCACATCTTTGTTTTTAATTGCAAAAGTGATTAGAGGTATAACTTCAAGAAAATAATTTTCTGTCATAGGGTAAAGTACAAGCAATGCCAGCTGTCACAGAGGCTGGCATTTTATCCCTCCTCACCTGTATTATCAATACTCTGCTCCAGGACTCTTCTGAAGAGAGCTTATGATAAATGATACAGATTATATGGAAAGGCAGTTTGCAGTGTGGTGTCCACAGGGAAGCAACAGCATTCTCTTCTAGATGTCAAACATTAGCACTTCATGAGGACCAAGATCTTCAAGATGTAAAAGGCTAGTACACTTGCTCTTTCTGACCAGGCAGTGCTGTGGCTGTTTAATATTTACTCAAAGCCACAATCACCTTCTGATCTGAGGAGCAGGTGACTTGGCAACTCTCTTCCATCCTGATTGCTATGCAGAGACAGTCATGAAAAGGTAGAGCATAAAAGATTAAGCAGATTCTAGTAACCCAGACAGTTTACTTTGCCCTTTTGAGAATTGGTCCAATGCATCATCATCTATCATAAATGGATTATAATATGACAGTGCTGGATCTTTAAGGTTATCTCTGCTCCAGTGCTAAATAAGAAAGATAAATCTGCAGAAACACTTAGAGTTATTGTAGTCAGTGGTAAAGGGCTGGTTTCCTTTCCTAATAGGCATCCAAGCCTCAAAGCCCAACAGCTCAAATTAATCTTGTGCTTCAGAGTATGAAACATCTGTCCTGAGCCACTAAGAGCAGACCTACAAATATTGTGCAAATGTCTGTTTCAAACATTTAGACACTACCTGCTTCTGAAATAAAGTTAACAAACAAAAATTCACATTTTGGTCTGGCGTCTCAGTGTATGTTTAAAAATTAATAATGTGCAATCTTACCTTTGCATATTTCTATTAAAGCAACTTCTTTATTTTCCAACATCCAGTACATTGTAACTTACAAGATTAAACTAAACTATAAAGTTAGGATATTTCTAATAACTTTATATTAAAATATCAAAGAATGTCAGCTTTGTTTCTTTCTAAGACACAAGATACTGGCTTATATACTCTTAGAAAAAATAAATTTCATTAGAGAGCAACTACCATACTCTGTTTAGCATCTGCTATAAAAATATTGACAGAAATACTGAATAAATTTAGCTGCTTATACTAAATAAATTTAGCTGTTGGTTGGTTTTTTTGCATGAGTCTACATTGTAACATCATATTCCAGACTGATATAATCAAACTAAGGAATAATTACCTTCTTCTGAGATTTATTAAGTACTTTTTTCATCAGTGCACATTTCTCTTCCTCTTAAGTGCTGAAATATTATCAAAAAGACTAAAAGGAAATGCATGATTGAGATTGTAGAGGGAGTTCAGGACCTTTTCTCAGCTTTCTGAGATCAGAATATGCAGATAGATAGATAGATAGATAGATAGATAGATAGATAGATAGATAGATAGATAGATAGATAGACAGACAGACAGACAGATAGATATACCCAGTAATAAAACACTGAATAAGAAATTAATCAGATAAAGACACTGGCCAAATTAATAGAGTCCTTGATGTACATAACAAGGAGGCCAATTTCTCAGGGGTAGTAGCAATTTGAAATGCAGAAATATGTGCAATCACATTGAATGTATAACAGCAATATATCCCTTCATAGCAATTTAAAGTGCTGGAAAGTTACCAAGTGTGGAAATAATTATGGTAACAGAGTATTTGTGGGAAAAAAAACCCTTGAAATAACAGCAAGCCATCAAAACAAAGTACGATGCAGAAAAGATTAAAAAATAAGCTACCAATTCAAACTTTATAATTCTATTTTTTAAAAACAGGACTTTTTAAAGTTTTGGGGTATTTTAATTTTTCCTCAAAATCTAGCTTTTTTCAGGTTGAATTATGACCTTTAATTGAATGCAAACTTTTGCTATATTACCCTCAATGTAACAATTCAAATTAATAAGATTCAGGGTATGATATCACACTGTCTTCACTGAGGCAAGGCAATGGAGATTGGCAGAGATGACCATTTATCAAGAAGAAATTCACCACTAATTACTATATATCTAAATAAATAATAAATATTACCTGCACCATAAAAAAAAAAAATCTGAGGGAAGTATTTTAATACCACCATTTCTGAGCTATTGCAATTAGAGAAAACTTTCTCAGGGCAAAATGTTCATTTACTGAGCATTTATTTGTCCCAATACAAGCTGATCATGAATACAGAACTGGACACTAAAAGAATTTACACCATGATCACTTTTGTAACATATAATTACATTTCTGCTGAGTTTAAGAAAAGATTTTGCAGAATGAATCATAGAGAACAATAAATACTGTAGAGAACCAATAAAATGGGAAATGGCAGAATAGTTTTGAAACAAGTAAAGATATAACATGAACAGAGAGACCTTGAATTAGATACTAGACACTGCATTTGGCAAAGCACCATAAGTTACATTCAAGCTGGCTAAATCAGCTAAAAACTTGCCCTTTAGATGAACTTTGCTCATTATTATGTGAAAAACACATTAAATTAAACACATTATGCTACCCACCTTCAATTAGAGGTCTCTACTCAGTGAACGTGCAGATTAAGATGCATTGTACCTTTAAGTGAGTGAGTGAGCAAAAGATTGTCCAATAACTATTAAGCAGGCATATATTTAGAAATTAGATAAGCCTTTACTGATGTATCTTGAAAGTATAAATATGCTGCTTGGCTGTAACTAGGTGAGTTAGCTTTGTGCATTTACCTCCTGGCATCCATCTCTGCAGAGACACGAAATAATAAACAAATATCTCAGCACTTTCTGTGACTCAGCTTCTTGGATACCAGAGAGAACCCATTTTTGTGACAATATGCCTGTAGGCTACTTTGAGGGAAAAGAAAAGCTATCCTGTCACTAAACAAGAGAGAAATCTGATTGTAATCTAGCTGTTAGCCCACTGTTTTAGGGAGCAGGGGAACCAGGCTCTGGTTTTTCTCCCTGCTCTCTGGAATATCCCCTCTCCCTAACTCCTCTGACTCTTTGAAAGCTGCAGGTCATGAAAAGGTTAGAAACACTAATTGTTTCATTATTGATAAATCCATGTCGTGGGAAAAGGAGAAAGGAGTTATACAGAGATATGAAAGACCTTCAAATTTCTGTGCTTGGTTGTAGAACATAGTCATGCTATTTTCTGATGTATTTAACAAAATTGCTGTGGAGAAGAACTTGGTAAAAATGAGAGCAATATGACTAAGCTCTCTGAACGGTAATCGGTAGGCTTAGTGTGAAAGCTCTAAGCTTCAGATGAAGTACGGAACCTGGCCATTCAAACTTTCAAGGTAATTTTCTTTATTTACTGGCACCAGTTTTCTGTGGAATTTTTAATCAGTTGCTATAGAAATGCTTACATGAATAGCTCTGCAGCCCAGCTGTGGAGACAGTCTCAAAGCAGTATCCCTGTTGCCATATGTTATTGTTTAACTGAATGCCAAGATTTACTCGGTCCTGTAAGTTCAGAAGCTACCTCACCAAATATATTTTGCCTTATAACAGAAAGGCTTCATAGAAGTACTTTTCACATTCTAGTATGAGTAATGGACAAAAATTTAATTAAATACTTGGCAAAAACAAGTGTGCCTGTTCATATTCCTAATCTTCTGTCCCCAGTATCTTTCACTGTTTAGAATTTATTTCTCCAAAGGACAGATCAATAATAAAATTATGATTGGATGTATTGAGCAAGAAAGGAAATACTCCACAAGAATGTAATTCAGGGAAAGAGATTAAATTAATCCTGATGGAACAGATCTGGAGCACTACAGCATAGTTAGCATGGTATGAGAGAAAATATTAATATATAGAAGTGGCATTAGAACAACCTCATACATCAGAACTGCAATAATCTCTCTTAAAACCAAACCAAATACAAAACCCCATAACTAAAAGGACCCATTTTCAATGGAAAGTTGAAGATCACAAAGAAAGCACAAGCCGTGCCCACATCAGTTCTAATAGAGTGAACACTCAAGCTCATATTAAGCCATTTAAGCTATTTAACAAGCTCACCACTGCACTGTGGTTTGTTAATGAGCTAAGAGTTGCCAAAGTTTTATTCTGAATTTTTACCAATATATGACTATTTTTAAGTAATTCCTTG
Source organism: Camarhynchus parvulus (assembly GCF_901933205.1). Lineage (NCBI taxonomy): Eukaryota > Metazoa > Chordata > Aves > Passeriformes > Thraupidae > Camarhynchus > Camarhynchus parvulus. The sequence continues at coordinate 28,919,023 of NC_044574.1, forward strand.
ATGAAAATGTGGCTTTGACCCAACCAAAACAAAGTAACAGATGATAATAATAGCACTTGGAAGTTTCATTAGTGCAGGTTTTCTAGACTAAGCTGCTTTTGCATTGAAAAGTTGGAATTCCTACAATTAAGTAGAATAAAACCAAAAAGTACACAAACACAATGTCATATTTTACCTTATCCAGAACAATATCACACGATATTAATATTTTAAAAAGTAATAAAAAACCCTCCTTCTTTTACAAGAGTCAATATACAGGCATAACAGAAGTTGAGAATTTGAGAAGTAAATTATGAAAACATCAGCAAGTTTGCCTACTGAGGATAGATAATTTCATACAACTGGTACCTGATACTTCTGTACTATCTATATGAATGTGTGTGTATATTTATAGCACTTTTTATACATGATAGATTATAATTTTGAACAGTAGATTTGACTAAAAAACCACAGTAATTTTATAGGTGCAAAGATGTGATATCCTTTAATGATAATTTTTTTATATATTTAACTTATGAATAAATATAATACATGAAAAAACTCAAAAAACAAACCTAGATTCTTTCCAATTTGGATATTCAGATTATTCTGGCTCTCCATATGGCAATTTATAAGGATTTTCTCTTTGCATGTCCTTGTTGCAGAAGGGTTTAAAACTGATGGCACATGACTTTCGTAACACAAAAATGAAGGACAAGACATTATCATTTTCAAGGCATGAACAATTTATTATTCCATATTCTTCTGTAGCATATATTGCAGAGTCTGATTCTCTTGAACTGAAGGTATTGAGGAAAACTGAAGAACTTCATTTCAAAGGTTCTTGAAAATCCACGGCGATTTTTAAGACAGACTGTGCTGAAACTTTTATTGCATAATCCAGTGGTTTTGTTTTTAGACTCAAAAATGTGCATATGGAAACATGCATATAAATGCAAGATGATATCCTCCCTCAGCAATTACCCCTTTTTCCTGTTACTGTTGCTCAGTTATTTCTTACCCAAATCTGACAATATCTTTGGCTCCACACTGTTTGGGGTTTTTCCTGTATTTTCTTACTTCATCTGTTTATATCAATGGACCCAAGAAAGATGGTGATTTTTTTTCCCATGGTCATATTTTGTGGCTCCTAAATCTTAAGAAATACTTTTTGTGCTCCAGAAAAGATTTATTCTTACTAGACTTCTGTGGACAGTAGAATATCTACTAAGAAGTTGATTGTAAAAGGCATTTTTACTGCAGTGTCTAAAATTACCATTTCCTTTTATTAGTTTGGCTAGAGACACACAAAATTAAAACTAAATATTTTGTTGAAACTTGTCAATTAATCAGTGCAGATCTTTCCTTTGCTATTTCACCACAGTCTCCTTGGGGAGCTGCAAATGTACATAAGCACAATGTCTGTGTACTGCACATGCAGGAAAAATATTATGTTCTGCATCATACTGTCAGAATTAATTGGTTTCCTCAATTCTTAAAATATTTATGTGGCCTCCGGGTTGTCTTTGCTGGCTAGCCCAATAAGCTGTAAGAGAATAGTGTCTGTAAATGGTAGGATTCCTGGTCACCTCAGCTACTGAGGTCACATTTTGTAAAACTAGGTGGAAACAAACTAAAGCACTGAGATTTACTGAAATTTTGAAATGAAATAATTTCTGTGAATCTCATGACAGATGAGAATTCCTATTTATATGTACTGCCAAACAGAGATGCTTCAAAGTGAAAGGGATCTCTGGGAAGAAAATACACTGTTCATTTTATGTTTCATGTTTCTCTAGTCTTCCTGTGAACTTGCAGATGAAAAGAAGATTTCTCTTTGCTTCCTCCCACATGTAATATAGTAGCAAATATTTCCTCTTATTTCAGAGGTAGAATTAAATATAACACCACCTGAAATTAAATGATGACCAAAAGCATAGGAAGTTTCATATTCTTTAAAGTGATGTGAACAACCTAGACAAATCAAAACATTCTGTGGTAAGCTTCTGCTTGCTCCTTCAGGTGAATAGTACAAAGGAATCAAGAGATCAAATCTGTCTAGGTTTCCTTCAAAGAAATTAAAACCAAATAAACAGAGAAGGAAAAGAGGAGACTCAAATGGAAAGAAGTTCCTCTAGGATGTGGCTGTCTAGCCTGTAATCCCCATTCTACCTACCTAAGAGTCTGTGTAGCTCTTCACAGACCTAGAAACATCTCATTTATGAATATTGGCTTTTTAATGAAAGAAAATCAGACAAGCTTGTCAAAATATACTTTTTTTCACCTAAAATGCCCTTGCCAAAGCAGAATCCTACATAAGAAATCACTGCATGAGTTGGACACTAAATGAAAATCAAAATATTCTGTGATTTGTTTGCAGATGTTTTCTAAGTAGAAAAGTAATGAATAATTGACTTTCATTTCAAGTTCAAATATTATATTTTAAAAAATATAGGACAATTTCAGAGCCTTGGCATTATAACAATACTACCACATTTTCTAAACATTTTCTACATGGAAAATGCTTTACATGTCCAATCTCCTATATGAACACACAGCCAGAAGGATGTTACAGAGAGTTAGCAAGATAATATTCCTGCAGCTGGCATGCTGATTAGATTTACAACTCTCTCAACTGTTTCTTCAGAAACAAATAAGGTTTTAAAAATTCCTACAACAATACTTGACAGGAGAGAAGTCATGTACTTGAATGAGAAATTCCAAACCTGATTTAATTACTTAAGCCAAGAGAAGTTATCTGATGCACACACCTCATGAACACCTGACCTGCTGAACATGCCAAGACACATCATGCATTTTTCAGTCATGCTAGATGGCTCTCAAAGGTCATGCTACCTTGTATCTATCAATATAAAGAAGAAATCAGTACTTGGAGATATTTAACTAAACTGAAATGCCAAATCTCTTAGATGTAGTCTGTGTGACCACCTGAAGCCAGATGCAGTTTAATTAAGTTTTTCTATTACATGCACCACAGAGATATGGAACAACACTAAAATGTTACAGTGCTGCAGGCAAAGGAAAGCACATGGCTTTGCCACTCAAGATTAAAGCAAAGGATAAATTAGGTTGGTAACACTTCATCTTCATATATTTTATCCCAAACAGGCATGTGTTTACCTTGCATAAGTAATTATCAAATTAAAGAAGTTTGCATAGAAACACTGATCAGGAGTTTTTCAGTGATTCTGTCTATATTTGCTCTTGTGTTTCTGTAATCCTTTTCTTTACACTAAGAGCTCCCAAAATCATTGTTAACATGGTATGCGTAGGTGAACTGGCCATCTGATGCTCATACATCCTTTCCACTAGTAAATTTTTCAGTAGATCACATGCATTAGAAGCAGGTTAGATAAATCACATTCTCGGAACAAGAGGAAAAACATTTGAATATATTTAGATTTCATTTAAATTAATTACCTTAACATCTTTCATTTTTTTTCTTCCAGGTCTGGTATTTTTCATACTCTCTTCAATATTACCAAATAAACAATCACATACTTTAGTACATACAGACTTTAAATGGTCTTGTACAATGACACAATATAAGGATTATTACAGAGCCTTTTTTGAATGCATACAACATGTCTGTGGGAAGATGACTGCAGGTAAAACTAGAAAATTGGGAAATTATACTGCCGTTCTAACAGAAGTTATAATAGTATGCAAATGATAGGGTGAAGTACAGCTGCTACTTCCTGAATGGAATGCAGCTGACATGCACAAAATCTATTCCATTACTCCCCACATACATTCCCCACAGCCTGCAATCTTAAGCACACACTGAGGCATGAAATACAGGATGGAGCAGAGCAGAAACACCACAGCCAGGCTCTGCTGTAATCCTTGCAGGCCTGGGACTGTGATGGTTCTGTGTGTCTGATACAGCACACAGCAGCTGTCAGCCCAGGGCACGTCTTGCTGCTGAGCCACCAACTGTGGGAATGTTGATCTCTTCAGATGAACTCAGTTCATTATTATCTAAATGTAATACTAACTCACACATTCATCCCAAAATTACCTGCCCCCATGGTATGACCACCTCTCACCAAGTATGCACTCTGTATTTTATTGACTGTATCTTTTAAGAGCAAAGCAAGAGAATTTTATACCAATCACCTACAAAAGTGTATATGGCAAGAGTCACTCAAACCCCACCTAATGAAATAGTATGAAAGTGAGTTAAGAATGGGGAGAAGTTAAGAAAGACTCCATAGTACCTTCTGGGATCAGCTGACTAGCTGAACCTGTCCTCTCTTCCCTAGGGACATCTGCTGGGGAAGAACATTCCTCCATGAGCACTAAATGATTTACTCAAGTTGGCTTTCATTGGTGATTAGAGCTTGCCTGCATATTGCTTCAAATTTGCTTTAGCAGTCAGTTACCATCATCAGCAATCTTCAAAACTTAACCTGTCACAATTTTCTATCATTAGTATGTTTATTAATAAATTGTGTTATACTGGAACCTCTGTGTGATGAATATGGATTTCAATGATGATTGTTAAATGTGTGATTCACAGAGGTGAGGGAGGAACTTGGCACTGCAACTGCCTGTGTTACACTGGCTGTTCACAGGAAGCATCCGCTCACACATCACAAAACCAGTGCTATGTGGAGTAAGTGGGTGGCACTGAGGACACAAAGAGCCTGACTAGGGAAACCCAATTGCCCAGGAATCCTGGAAGAGATTATGGACTGGCCAAAGGCAGGGATTTTGGAGCATTGCTTGAGAAGGTGACTCATGCCCAAAATGCACCACCATGTAATGAGTTATCAGAAGATGCAAGAGGCTCTGCTGTATTCACTGATGGATCCTGCTGTGGTAGGAAACCATTGGAAAGCTGCAGTGTGGAGTCCCACAGGACAAGTCATTGAGACCGCTGAAGCAGAAGGTGAGTCAAGCCAACTTGCACAACTGAAAGCCAGCTAACTCGCACTAGAGATTGCTGAAGAAGAAAAGTGGCCTGTACTTTATACTGACTCCTGGATGGTGGCTAATGCCCTATGGGGGTGGCTATGGCAGCGGAAGCACAGCAATTGGCATCACAGGGGTAAACTCATCTGGGCTGCTGTATTGTGGCAGAACATCTCTGCAGGAGGAGAAAACATGAGCATCTTCATTCACAATGTCTTCTGGAGCAACCACTGTGCATGCTGATGCCCTGCTTCCTGTAAAGTGGCTGAACGTCACTCACTGATGGGAAGTGAGAATAAACCTATTTTTTTCTATTTGCTTGTGGAAATGCAAGCTTTGGCTTTAGTAAACTGTCATTTTCCATATTATTTTCTCTCCCCTGTCTAGCTGGGAAGGGGAGCAATAGAGCAGCTTGGTGGGCACTGGCATTCAGCCAAGGTCAACCCAACACTGTGTGTTTTTGCACCCATTGTGGGCTTACTGTCTGTGACTGCAGGCTATGTTTTTTATTTTGGTTCTATATCTCTAGGGTGCTGTACTTGGGAAGACTGTAACATCCTGCATAGCTTCATATAAACCAGGGAGCAATAGCATACTTCGGATAAGTGCGCACCTCTGTGCATGAGGTAAATATGAAATAAATTCGGGGGTTATTATGTATTTAACATTTTAGAGAAATAAATATTTGCAAAGGGAAACAAACCAGTTTGTTGAGTTCTTTTTGTTTTGTTTTTTTAAGAGAAGTAATTTGAAAAGGAATGAAGCTCACTTTGAGGTAGTGAAAATTTCCTAAATAAATAGAATCAAAGTTATTAGAAGAAAGGAGCCATTCATGCTCATAAAAAGGAGATGTGAGAAATTCACACTGTTCATCACATACCCATGATTTTGTTTAAACTCTCTTCCTCCACTCCTCAGAAAGTTCAGATATACTTCAGTTTCAAAGGGAAATAACTGCAGGAGTTTATTCATTAAAAAAGCATTGACCACTACAGTGAAGTTAATTCCTTTCATCACTTTCATTAGACATTTTTGAAGCACATATTTAAATATATGCTTTCATTTTCTTAGAACTAATTCCTATTCTGAAAAGAAAATACTGTCAATGCTATTGCCTCAAAGGAAGAATCAGATTCTCATTTTTCTTTACACAGAAATGAAAATAAAGCCTCACAACAAAACAACAGATTTTGTCCTTCTAGTTAGCTTCACAAAGAAATGGGTAGTGATTTGTGAAGGTGCACCCACCCAGAGCCTTGGCTTGCTCAGACTGGAGGACCACATGTGCATGTGAATGAATCAATTAGTAGATTTGGAGAAGGATAAAGCAGAAGATCTGAGGTACACCAGTGTTATCTAACCTTCCATGCTATTTGTGCATTTATGTATTTATTGTTAACGTGGTTTAGGCTGTGGACAAAATGCATGGCTTCTTAATTGTTTACAGGAAGATTGTGTGCAGGAAGATTAATGATACAGCAACATTTACAAAGTAACGTAGTCAACAGAAGAGGTAGTGTTGGGAGGGGCATATAAATTTCTTTTTAATTGTTTTCCATCACAAGGGTCTGTCCCAAAATAACTCCATTCCTTTCCAGGATCAATTGATGTCCACTGCTGTTTGTACTAGTATGCTTTTTAACTTTTTCAGAGCAAGATATATATATATATATATATATATATATATACACACATATATATACATATCTATACACTCACACACATATATATCTATATATATCTATCTATCAGATAGATAGATAGATATGAAAAAGATGACAAGAGCTTATTGATAGATATAAAAAAACTAACTCAGCTTTACAGAAAATGAAATGCATAACTTCTGACAGTTGATTAAATAGAATAACCTGCCAGTTAAGTTCAGAACAGAATCACCCTGCTGGCCAGTGCAAAGATTATGTCAAACTAAAGGGAAAATATTGTAAAAGAGGTTATTAGAAAATCTCTCCATCCCACACTCACTCCCCTAAGAAGAAAAATTGTACAAGCATTCAAAATTCATTGAAACATTTTTGAAATTTCCATATTATGCCTGACAAATACAAATGAGTAGATGTGGTACAAATTTGGTCTGGGGTTTTTTTCTGCTTGTTAATATTTAGGTGCATACAGTGAATGTTTTAGTGTATAGCAGTTACATTGCTCTAGTTAGGAGAACAGTAAATCCAAATCATTAAAAATACATTTAACTACCTGTGGTATCCCTTTTGATAGAGTGAACCATTCATACATATATGCAGCTTTGGCTTTTCAAGAAAGAGTCTACAGGACAGATGCAGATCTAGATAATGTGAACAATTGAGTTTAACACTGAATGCTCTAAGGAAAAAGGATATAAATGCATGGTTTTTAGTATGGAATAAGAGTAACTACTTCTGACTAAAGGAGAATCATCTCTTAGTAAGTAATATTTTCCCAACCAGTCTTTCCATATAAAATCATTAGCAATTTCATTTGAACTGTATCACTTTATTTTCAGTAAGCAGTGCCTCCATAGAAGAGACAGTAGTTCTGACACAAATTTCTGTAATAGAAAAGGTAAGAATTGAATTCCACCTTGGATAATAGCCCTGACATTTCTTTCATTTCTCTTTGCTGTGAGAACTACATAATTTGTTCCAGTCAAAAGGGAAATTTGTTGCATGGAAATGGAAGAAATATCATTGCTCTTAAATAAGGAGCCTCTGCTCAATTTCATTTGAAAGATCTTTGGGGCTGTACCAATGCCCCTGGTAACAATACAGAAGGAAATAACAGCATTTGATTCTGTTTTGGCATTAGCATAGCTGCCACCCTAGGCAGCCTGCTAAACCTCCTCCAGTCTGACAGCTGCAAAGACCATGGAGAACCCAGGCACAGGGATGTGGTACTGGCTTGTGTGACAAGGTTTTTATAGGGGCAAGGGTGGAGGGTGGAACAGAGACTACAGGGGTGTCTTCTGGGACAAGTTTCCTCTGAGTTCAACTGAGTCAATGCCAGCAAGCTGCAAGATGGACCTGACACTGAACAAAGCCAAGCCCATAAGCAATGGTGGTAGCACTTCTGGGATAACATACTTAATAAGGGGAAAAAAACCCAAACAACTTTCACAGCAGCAGCAAGTGGAGAGAGGAGCAAGACTTCTCCAGAGGAAGAAACAACAGAGACAACTGACTGCAATCCCCATTCCCATCTTTCTCTTGTTCTGTATTGTCTGTCTGACCAGCCCAGGAGTGGAGTCTTACAGTGGCTTTGGTGAGCACCTGGCATCCAGCCAGGGTCAACTACCACAGTGACATAACAGGGCACACGGCTACTTTCATTGAGTACTCCATCAAAGCAGCATTTCCTCTTTTTCTGAACAATGTTTTGCTAATATATGGATTTTCTCAGCACCCCAACAGACTATCATGGTAGACCTGTGAGGATACAACACAGAAAACATGATTTTGGAAACATAAAATGAGAGAGAACAAATGGTATTTCTAGCATTTCTTTTTCATACCATGCACCAGTCAGGTCACTTTACTTTCAATTGCTGTGGTAGCAGTGCAATTTTTATTTAAAAAGACGTAAATCAGAAGATAGAAGCAACCAGAATCCTAAAGACTAAAATCATACCAAAGAGCACAATGAAAACCTAGGAGAAGAAGCCACTAGGGAAATTGTATCTTCATGAGGCAAACACCTTATTTTTCTTACAAACACATGTTTAGAGAACTGCTGCTAAGTCAGACAGATATAGGAAGAGGTATGTTGTCCGTTCTGGAAAATGGCAAATGACAGCTTTGCTTCTTTGTTAACTTTCAACTGATTAACTAAGTGGTTGTTGCATTTGCTGGACAGCTGTGCAGCAATTATCAGTGCACTTACAGAGAGTTAGCAAGGAACAAAATAACCTGGTCAAACACAAGCTCATCTTCTTCACTTGCTTGGGGGTGGGTTTTTTTAGTAATCACCCACAGATATCAAACTAATGTATTGGCCTTTTCAAACAAGTCCAAAGTCAAATTACAAATGCACACAGAATTAGATTTCCAGAAAAGCGTCAAGAATAATATTTCAACCCATATAAGAAGAAAAAGGAGCATTAAATTTATATTCAAGCACCGCAAAATAATAACTACAAATAGAAAACAGAGAAAAGCCTGTTAGTAAAATACCACAGAAAATTCTATAATATTTTTTTCTTTTTCCCTTCCCACTAAAAGGAACTCTTTCAACCATGATAAAAATATATTTCCATGAAATTGCTAAATTCCCTCCTAAGGCAAATTCACAAATGTTATTTTTGCCAGACCCTGACCAGCATACATAAGTCTGTTAATATATTTTTCATCTTGCAAAAAACTAAGGAGGTTGTGCTTGATAGGAAGGTATGAGTTCTGCAGATACATCAGCACATGTTCTGTTATGATATGGTTATTTGCAATAACATTCCCATCAGATTGATTTATGCCAGGAAATTGAAGATATTTTTGTCCCATCTTAAGGCACAACCACAGAGGATATTCAAAATGTCTCTAGGTAACAATCTGAGAAGATCAGTGCTGTAGAAGAAATGCACCATAACATCTTGCTGTCAGCTTGTAACTAACTCAGAACTTCTGTGCAAACTTTTTGGTTCAATAAATACATGGAAAATAAGAAGTTGATATTTATGAGAAAAAGCAAGAGTCTCATCTTCAATTTTCACTCCGTTGCTCTTTAAAACTACAAGCAGAACTAATATATTCAGCTCAAAAGCTACCTAGTAGGGCATTAGGAGTCCAGGAGGATGGAACAATCATATATTGAGTGCTCCTTCTGCACCTTGCTACAGCTCACAGGATTCAAGAATTGACTGAGCTATGAGGACAGGCACTATGATGAGAGTCCCTGTCTGGACAGCTTGGAATTGAAGGGAAATCTGACAAGGGATCACACTAGAGTCTTCAAACACAGAGAAACCAACTAGGAGAAACCAAATCTTGTCAAAGCTTGACCGCAAAAGAAAGGGATCATGTCTGAACTTAGGTTAGGCATTAGGGAAATATTTTTAAAGAAGAGATAAAGAACTAAGAGAATAGATTGCACGGTTGGACTGTGAAATGTCTACCTTTGCAGGGTTTGTCTTTGGTTGTTTTTTTGGTGTTTTGTTTCTTAAATAAAGGGTAGCTATCTCAGAAAAATACAAAGCCAGCCCTTATTTGGGCAGGTGTTCAAATATAAAATATTATTAAATTCCTTGTCTGATTTTCAAATGCTGAACTTTCATCCCTAAATCTACATATGCAGTTACCTTGTCAACGTTGAATATTTGAAATACATAGTAACAGCAAAAGAGCAAATTCATAGCAAGAGCTTAGCAGTGTTTCACTAAATTTTTAGAACTAAAAATTCTAACCAAAAAAAGTACTGTAAAAATATTTTTCACTGTTTAATGGTATTGATTACTCCTCTAGACACACACAGTATTGTGCCACTCTATGAAATGGTGTTAATCTCTTTGGAAAATGCCCCAGTATGAAGCTCTGTTTCCTTCTTTCTGACAAATCTGACAAGGAACAGAATAACTGCATTCCACTTAATACAGAGATAGAAGATAAATGTAATCTAACTTTGGTTTTGCCCATCCCTAGCAAAGGTAGGGAGGCAAAGGTTACATACTTTGTCTGTAACCAGAGATGATCTCACTTTAAAAGGCATTGTCAGATTTCCACAGTCACAGAAATATCCAGGAGTGAAGTACATCATCAGAACTGCAGGCAACAGAGGATTCACAGCTCAGGAAAGACTAAGTACTATTTTTGGAAGTGCCAAGAATTTCAGAGCAGAGAACACAATTCAAACAAGAACTGAACCTCATCTGCTAGCAACAGACATCAAATAGGAAAGCTTAAAGATTTTTCTTGGCAAGCAGCCAGAAAAATTTCTTAAGCCATTTGTTTCTAAATTCATAGCTGTGGTATATGCATTTTTTTCCAGATTTTTTAAATACTTTTTGCAAAGATGCAAAGCAAGCAAACCAAAGCAATTTATGTAGCAATTTTTCTGGGCCTCAGAATTATAATAGATGGAAATAACTTTTGTCTAGCTGCGTCTGTCAGAATCTGACAACATTGTCTTATGCTGTATTTTTTTAACAGGGTTGTATATATTTTCCTCTAAACTGTTGTGGCTGTATTATCAGCCCGAGGAAACACCTATAATTTGTGCTGACTTTACTAGCATCAGTGGATATTTTGTACCTATGGAAATCATCCTGCCCAATTTAAATAAAGATAGCAAAGGAATTATCATCTCTGCAGATTCATTGATTAAATATTCCTATATAAAGCTAACTCAGGGCAGAAGGAAAAGCTCTGACATTGGTAAATGTGGCATGTTTTCCTCTTTGTGAGATATGGCTTCACTTCAACAGAAGATTAGATAAATTTAGAAATTTCTATTTTTTTGTCAATGCCCTTTAAATCCTGCTGAGCAAAACCAGTTCCCTGCTTGAATATTTTTAATGGATTTAAGATATCTCAGGCAGACAGTTCTGTTTCACAGGGAGTTTCAGACTGCATCTTTCCAAACACACACCAAGACCATGCTGTGAGAAGAAATAAAAAAAGTTAGAGTCAGCATGCTCTTTCTTTTGGTAATTCAATTAATATATTTTTTAATCCTGTTATCATGTTGGGTAGAAGCTGCAGTAAGTGAAATTAATTTAATACATCACTGTTTTAAATGCTATTGTTTCTTACTCAGATCCTAGTGCTTACTGTCTAGCTGTGGAGTAAACTCATATTGCTGAAAACCATTTAGCAGATTTGCCATGGTGATGGCAATGAAAGTACTTCAGTGATGTTTAAGGCACTTTCTTTTCAAATTCTTTATTTTACCGAAATCTCTGCAAGATGAAACCAAGCATCAGTATAACATTAAAAAGGAAACTTGAACTAAAAAACAAGTGAATGCAGTGGGAAAAGAAAAAGAATATTTATAATTCCTGTGTGAAACTTCTGCACATGGAGTTAGAATTTACTATGATAGGGATCTGAATACATCTTTCTGTATTGAAAGAGTAAAATTACTTTTAACTAATAGAAATTTGTTTAGAAACAGTCAAAAATCCATTCCTAACCTTTCTAAGAATAAAGTGTAAAATGCAAGAGCAAATTATTTTTACAATGAAAACTTGCTCCTCTGTGGTTTGTTATTTTTATACTTTCATGATACATAGACAGAAAAAAAAATAGATAAACCTACTCTCACTTTTTGTTAGCCTCCTCAGAAACTAGGACCATGGCAGAAGCTTTTATCATGGTAGTTTAACTCAATTTGCACACACAATTCTAAAGTTTATGGTCTTAACTTTCCTTATTTTTAAACTAATATTGTTTTAGCTGATATCTCTATAAACACATGACACAGTAAGTTGTGAGAAATGGAAAATAAAAGTAAGAGAAGAACTGAGTATTTTGTTGCTAAAAAAACCCACAAAACACTGTCAGTCTTCAGTTTAAGTAGGAACCTGTTCACTTGCTTCACATCTTCCTTTCAACTCATGGGGCAAATTTACCCACTGTGAGCTTTTCAAACACAAATGATAATGAAAATCAATTTTAAAAATTGTGACCACTAAAAAACAAAACAAAACAAAACAACAACAACAACAACAAAGAGAAAATGGCAGAAGAGTACCTCTTTCCCTACAGCTTTATTTTGTTGCAAAATTTATTTAAAGTGGGGGGCTAATTTTTGATTGGTAGACCTTTTTTTCTTTTTTCCTTTTTTTAACAGTGGGTTTTACTCCTTTTCTGTTTGTAAATATTTTGCAATGTGAAAGCTGTTTAGTACGATCATCAATTGTTACTGAGACAGGAACTAGGAGAAAACTTGTCCTGTGCATTCCAATTCTTAATCAAAATACAAATGTTCAGATTCAGTGGTTTGGTGGTAGTTTTTATATTTATTTATTTTGAACTCAGACTAAAAAGCAGATAAATCCAGCTTCACCATCAGTAAATCTAAACAGCAATACCCACCACAGGGATGTCAGAAGATATTCAAATCCTGGTGGGATACCTGGGCTGCTCAGGCATTTACAATTATATAAACTAAAATACAGCGATAGCAATCTGAATTTAGGATTCACAAGTTTGCACATAGCATTTTGATTCACTGTAAACTGTGTCAGCTCCAAGATCAAGTTTCCAGCAGGAATGAAAAGAAAACAAGAAATGCTCTATCCGGAGCAAAAGCTAAGAAAAGAAAATCTAGGAAAATGACATACATTGTGAGAAAAGTTGGGCTGGAGGTGGTAAATAAAGTCTATGTATAAAAAGGCATTATTTTTCTGAACTAGGACAAGTTAGGAAGGAAAAAAGTCCTCTTGTTTAAAATTGTACTACTAGGCTTAATTTCTACTAACCTATTATATATACTTTGAGCAAAGGTTGAAATATTAGAAAAAATACTGTTTACTTCTGACAGCATAATTGAGATTCCAAGAACCAACATCATCCTGATTAATGTATTTCATGGAGGTATTTAAATCCCTACGGAAAGAGACCCAAGTTGCATGGGGCTGAAATACAAATTTCCCTGGCTACAATGTACAAAAAAAAATTAAGTGACTAAACATGAAATTCATAAACTCCATAAAGAAAACTGGAGACTGAAACCTTACACATATTACACCAGCCAAGAATAGGGCTGCTAAAAGTATTGTTCTTCACTAATGAGATATTTATCTTCAGGAAACAGGAAAATGTTGCTATTTCTCCATTTTTGTCACTGCAGTTTTCACAGCCATTTATGACGGAAAATAGAGAACCATAAGTACACATACCTTTAAAATGGACAGTTTCATACCCAAAAAAACCCCAAAAGTATTTCTTACAACATATTAGTATCTATCTCTAGCTATAGAATGATAAAAATCCTACTTAACCAGTTTCTGCTGTGAAGTAGTCCTACAGGAAAAGCTTTACAAAAATGCTTGTAATAGAAGGTTTATCTATGGAGATATATTACTAAATTTTCATGTCCTTAAAAGCTTTTGCCAGCACAATCACTGAATGAGGTATTATACTGCACTAGAAAAATGCCTGAACAGAGTACTTAGAAAGCATTTCTGAGTGAAAAAAGGAAAAAATCAGCCAAAAAGCATTAAATGAAAACCAAATCTTGTGTGACTACATGTACACAACTCCTCTATTCTTTCTAGTCATCTTTGCTGCAGTGTCAGCCAAACATGTTCTCTATTTCTCTGCAAACAGTTCCAAATATTTCAAAATTCAACTTTTTTTCCTACCGGTGCAAATCCCATAGAAATGCATATTTATCAGATGAAATTGTAACACATAAAAGTGTAAAAAAGGTTTGCACATAGGTAAATAATATATTGTTCAAAGTATATACATATATTTCACTTTTATAAACCTCTTACAGGACCTATACATGGCTATCATTCAACTTTTCTGCACTGTTGTACTTGCCCCAGAGAGCATACAGAAAGCGAGCAACTATTCAATATTGCAGCACAGGTTTGAGGAGGCAAGACACAGAACATAATATAGACTTTTGAAAGGTCAGACTTGTAGGTGTTACAACCCTTAGGAGAATATCTGTCTCTACCCCCAAAAGTAGCAATCTGGCGTACAGAGCTGGGTTAGAGAGAAGGAACAGACCAGAAAGAAAACTGATGCAAGTCAGACAGTAAAAATGACCAAGCTGAAAAGGAGAAGAGAAAGGCAACTAGAGCTGTTGAAAGAAGGATGGGAAAGAGAAAAGCATGAGAGGTAAAACTTGTAAGAAACACTGTAGGCATCCAAGACTGCATGAGCTGCTACAAGCCTTCAATTCTGAGCCGCCATCATCTGGAAGGAGTGCTACAAACATGTAACAACTCATTAGCCTATATTCTAAAAACAGACTCTTTTTATAGTATAATGAAATTTCATGGTCTGAAGACCATGAAAGATTGGATTGATGCAGGATTATCTGCAGATACAGTAGCTGGTGGTTGAGTAACTCGAACTCAAGCAAATTAGAAGAGTTTAAGGAATGAAAAGTATGCCACTTAAATACGTGAGTTTCCATATTTCTGTATTATCATTTCATACAAAAGTTCACCATCATTAACTATTTGTTATTTTAAATTAGAAAAAAAACATTCTCTGATAAGATTGGCATTTGGACTAGTAGTTATTAAGTTGAATTGCAAATCCATCTTAGCAGTTGATCTTCCTTGATTGGACTGTCAGAGTGTCTATCAGATCCATTAGTTAAGAGATGTGCTGGTTTATTCCAGAGTGACAGCAGAAAAAATTAGCCAATCAAGAATGCTACCAAGCAAATCTTCCTTCTTCCAAATCATCATTCATCAGCTTGATGGGAAAAGCAAAAAGATGTATAGGCAAACTAGAACACAAGATCACTTAGAAACTGTTTGCAATGTCACTCTTTGGAGGTACTGGTTATCATCCACTTTCCTTAGCTATTGACTTCCCTAATCTGACTTTCTCTGGGGTGTCATGGTTATTGTCACTAGAATCTTAATTACTCCAACTTGCTGCCTGCCCCCACTATGTCTTGTTAGCATTTGTTGCAGAGAATCAGAGAAGTACCAAGGTCTGGCCACACATTGTAGACCTATGTGAGCACAATTATAATGCCACAGCAATTTTGCTATGTGCCAACACTCAATTTTGATCATTGTGATTTCATCCCAAAAAACATTCTCTATTTTGATTTATGAGACTTAGCTCTGAGACTACTTAGGAAAGCAGGTTTTTGTGCATCACCACAAAATCACTGACATAATGTGCTGCTGATAAGGATTAATTAAACTTTTCTATCTCAAGACAAAAGTTTGAGGGCTAACAACTGCATGACGTTTTATATTTTCTTCTTCTGTAACTCATTACCTTTATCAATAAGAGTACTGAAAACATTAGCTTTTACCTTTAATGACTGACAGCTTTACCATAAATAGTGACAGCTGGTGACAGCTGAAATAAATGATCTAGTAAAATCAGTTGCATCTGTGTCAGAATGAGAACTTGTAACTAATATACACTATCTCAGGGCAAGAGATGAAAGATGAAAAATGAAAGGAGTATCTATAAAGAAAAATACAAGAAATTCTCTTTGGGAAACAAAGAAATAAATAAAAAATGTAGTTCTTCTTTACCAGCATTCTCTCCACAGAATGACTGCTGGCTTTTTCCCTTTTCAGTCTGAAATCAAGTCAATGACACCAGTTAATGATAGTGCTGCTATCAGCCACTCAAGATGAGGTTAACACATTTCTGTAGGAATACTCTTCAATATTTTCTCATTCTGATCATCTTATATTAATATAGTGTTAAAAGCACAAGTATTCTTTTATCCAAGATTCCTCAGTGCATGAGTAGATTATTGTTATTAAGACATTCAAATACAAAGCTTGACTTACGTTGGAGTGTCAAGATGTTTTTCCAGGAAAAAAAAAAAGATTATATATATATATAACACATTGTTTTGCTTTCTAAACATACCTGGTTTTCTTTAGTTCATCTTATAAAAAGCTTTCGGTCCTAATACTTTAACTTAAAAACAAACAAACAAACAAACAAAAAACCCACCAGAAGTATCTGATTTCTAAGACAGAAATACTTAAACACAATACACATATGAGTTGCCAAGGTCAAGCAACAGGAATGAGTTGCTTAAGCAACAGGAATAGGTTGTTTAAAAGCAACAGACAGCAAGCCCAAGATCTGCCTAGATGTTCTTGGTGTGTCAGTCTGGCACTACACCCTGTCACTACAAGAAGAGCAGAGAGACCCTGACTGAATTGTTGACTTTAAGGAACCTTCATCACTACATACAATTCTTTCTATATGTGTTGTATAGGCTTGGGTAACAGCCACAAAAACCAACTAGATACTTCAGCTACCATAATCTAGTCACATGATGTAAAAACCATTCCTATAAATTAAAAAAAAAAAAAAGGCAAAAATCACCATAAATTAAAACGCAGAAATCTCTGACAACTTTCTTTCCCCGCCTGTATTTTTCCAAACCCATCTGTCTTGAAATATACTCTGAGAAAACTACACAAAATCCAAGAAAAACTTGACAGCTTCTTGGTTTGTTTCTTGAAATCAAGGGACATCAAAGGAAAAGAAATACTCAAAGAGCAGCATTTGTGTTTCCTCAGCATGGTGCACATCCTGATACCCATGTAAAAAAACAACAGCACCTACTACAGCCAGTGAAGAGACAAGAGACATGAAATGAAAATTAACAATAAGGTAATGGCTTCACAGAAACATACCATATTTTTCTGATTTCTAAAACATCATCTTGGAGATCAGCTGCCTTTCAGATTAGCAGGAAGCAGGAGAACTCGCTTGCTTCATTTCCCAGCTATCATTTTAGAATTACAGCAAATGCAACAGCCAAGAAACAGCCAGCCCACAGCAGAAGGTTTTATCTTTGGGGTACAAGTCTTGCTGATTGGTATGACTTCACTGAGATAACCAAGAAACAACAACTGCTTTTTGTATAAGTAGTTAACTTCCCTCACTCTGTAAGTCCCTTTACAAGTGGCCATTATCAGGTTATCAATTTCCTTCATCATCGATAGGTGACAATAAGAGTTAGGGGATCTTGGTAGTTTAGAAGCAAAGTTAAACACACGGACAAGCACCTTAAGCACAGAAAGGTGACAGCATAAAACATCTGGTAGCTTGTAGTAGATCACAGTGTGTTTGGATTAAAGCCTAGAACTAATCCTAAATACAATAAAATTTCCTACCAGAAGCAATTTCACTTGAAAATATCATCTGTGTTACATTATAACAAGTCATATTCTTGTCTTTGTAGTTAACATCTGTGATTAGAATTATTTGAATTTCAATTAGTTTTTCCTAGTAGCAAATTAGAAAAGGTTTGTGTTTGAACATACAAAAGAGGGCCACCCAAATTCCAAAAACTGATGAGCAATACTGCACACTTCTGGTTCTCTGGGTTCATGGTCAGGATTAAAACATGGTCAGGGAAATAGTGTGAAAGATATAATCTATTTTTACAGTACATTCTGTTTTGTCTTTTCTTTTTTATTCTAGAGAAACAATTGTTAAGTTAAAGATTGCTATCTCAGAAAGCTTTCTCCAGATTATTCATTTTCTTGCCAAGTACCATTTTCTCTGCTCTCCCAAAGTACAAAAACTTGATCTGCAGAGATATACTAGCTCTGTGTCAGTGGAAAGGTGTACATCTCCTAAGAAATTGTGTATATCCTGGTCTTAGAAGATGTGAAGGATGAATCAGAGGTAAAAGCAGAATTCCAAATCCTTGAGTAGAGCAGACTCTCCCTTCACTGACTCTACAAAAGTACGCATCTCCACAACTACGTTAGTCCATTTGACTTCTCTGTGTCCTGCAAGGTCTAATTAGATAATTTCCTCTCAAGTAGAAAATGTTTACAGCACGCTTTATAAAAATACATAAACATGTATACATTCTTTGCATGGTACAGCATATAAATCTACCCAGTAACATCCCAGAAACACACACTTTGCTTAATGCTGCCAGTTTTATACAACTTTCTAATATTTACATTTGTATTTACTAAACTGTTTGTATCTATAGGCTTGTTTTCCTCTGTCTCCTTTTACCAGTGAGCTTGTCACTACTAAATGAAACCTAAAGCTAAAGAGAAAAATACTTCAGTCTTCTTCATCTTTTTCCAGCTTTAATTCAAATAAAACTCTGCTGGGCTTCAACTTTTTGGGAACTTGCTAAGCTAGAGATAAGCAGATCCCCACCAGGGAACACAACTGAAATTAAAAGGCTGGTAGTCCTTCAACATATTCCCCTTCAGCAGAATAAACCAAGACTATTAGTTTTGTATACGTAGATTATAGAACATCCACTGATCCCATGCAATGTTATCATTAAAACAGTTGTTTTCATATTTTAAAATTGTAAAGCAAATATTGTGCTTTAGAGCCTAATTGATATTTTCATCTGAAAAAAAGCCAAAATTGATGGCTTATTGAGAACAAATCTAAAAATTCAATTTGCAGGGTATTTTTGGAGTGATTCCTATATGAAATTTAGATTGATGAACATTTAGCAAACAGAACAGTGTCATCAATCCAGTCTTCTGTAAATTCAGCAAGAGGAACTAGTTTAACAGGTCCATGCCAACTTACACAACTTGCACCGAACTCTAGATACTTATTCTCTTCCTACCATGAATTTGCTTAGTTAAGTCATTCAGGTGCTTAATGTTTATAAATTACTTAATGTTTATAAAACCAAAAGATATGATGTACATGAAATTCACCATGAAAAGGGAAAAATGGACAAGATCTGTGGAGTGTTTGTAAATCTTAATTATATGACTTTATAAGGCATATCTCTGTCTAGAGGAATCTGTTGAAATGAAGACTCTATGTATTCTAAAGAAATATAGACTACTATATCATTTCTCAAAATAATACTTTTAGTCATACAGGTAATTCCTATGGAGTTTTCAAAAGAAATCTTTCATTGTCCAGTACTAAAATGTAAAACTGATAATGACTGGTTACAGTTTCACCTACTAAAAAAAAAAGGTAGCATAATATGTTTGGCATTCTTTAGTACCATCCTATTCTTAGGATTAGCATCCATTACTAAAACTATGATGTATACAATTGAGTCCTCAAAAGGTGTGTATGTACTTGGAGTAATAAATAACTAGTTAGCATTCAGTCTGTAGATTTAGACCTGAGAGAAAGTCAGTTTACAACTTATTTGGTTACAAATATTCCCAAGAGGTTTGCAGTAGATACGTGATTCCTTTGTTGAAACCAACATATGCCTTTCATATTAAGGACAATGCTTAAGAGAAACTGGAGTCTGATCAATGCTTCAGATGTATCTCATCATCTTATTTGAGCTATGGATATGTCCAGCATTAGGACCAGATTTGTATTTCCTTTAGCATGCCTTAATCACAGACAGAAATATGAACCAGGCTATTTCCTGAGGCTTTTCATCCTTTTTTTCTCTAACTCTCAGCCGTACTGATGTTAAACACTTACAGAGGCTGCAATTTTTCTAGTAACTTTTTACCTTTTTAAGGAAGATCATCACAGCTAGATCACCAAACATTCCATTAACTAGTCTAGCTACATGTTCAACTCCAAAAAAGTTGGAATTTTATGCTGAGATTCAGATGTCTTTTCTTCCCAGCAGACTTTACGCTGTAATGTGGACAATTTATTAACTGTAGGAACTATGTGGCAGGGATCATAGTGGAAAGTAATCCGGGCTACTTAAAAGTTCTGTTAAATCCTCCACACTTTTAAAAAGAGAATTAAGGGGAAAGTTTTGAGCAGAAGGTGGTTTTTTCTTTTTTATTTTACTCCTTTGATTCTGCAGCCAAAGCCTCACAGGTGTGGACAATTAGTTTGACCAAAACCATTCCATGACATCCCAGATGGCAACACAGGCTGCAGAAGACCTTTCTCCTTTTATCAAGGATATGACACATTCGAAAGTTCAATAACTTATTGGGGATTTGGCAGAAACCAGAAACTGCTGAAACAACTAAGCTATCAATAACAGGCACAGCAAGATTAGAGAATTTCTGAAGCCAAAGACCTTGTGTTTCTCTGGGCTCTGATTTAGCCTATAGCTAAACCATGGTTGTCTCAGTTGGGCAGCAAAATGACAAGACCATCATTAACTACAGCCTTCTGCATGTCTTGCAAAAAGAAGAAAAGTTCAAATATTGCCAAGTAAAGTTGGTATTGTACAGGCTTGGTCATGGAGAAGAAATTTCCTATTTCAGGCCATTCTCTCATAACAGCAGAACTACTACACAGACCCCAAAGAAACACTATAAAACACTGTGAAGAGTGTCACAGAAAGAGGACTTCATAGCACCAGGATAGTTGCAACAATCAAGAAGAACTACTACATTCTGTCCCTTAAGGCAGAAGAAAATACAGTGATAATTTGTACAGAGAAAGCTAATGTACTTCTTGCTCATAATTTGAAGCATTTAGCATGGGTAAATCGATCCAAACCTTTTCCCAGGAGTGTTCTTTTGCTAGTAATAGCTAGTAATAAAATGTGAATAGCTACATTTTAGTCCAATCAGAATTAATAATTCCAGAGAAACAGGGGAGCAACTCTTTTCATAATAGTATTGCAGATAGTGAAAACATGTCTCCCTCTCTTCCCTCTGTACTTTTCACCAGCACTGCACCTATGATTTCTGTGCAAATATCTCATAACCTTTACAACTTTCAGCTGTTAAGTCCATTAATTAGTAGGTTGATAAAGCCGTCACTTTAGACGTGTCCCATATTCCTAAGTATGTTTAAAAGATATTATTTGTCTTGAAGCCAGATGTAGACTGCAACAAAGAATACTAAAACATGGTAAAAATCTGGACAAGGACAAGCTCCTTAACTCTATGTCATAGTGGAAATTGAAGGAAGATAAGGGATTTTTTCTCCTTAAGGAAATTTTCATTTAAAGTCTTGATTTATTTCTTACTTTTCCAAATATCATAGTGTATAGTCACTTCATCTAATTCATACTGAAACTAATCCCCAAGTCTCACTTCCAATCCCCCAAAGCTCCTCTCCTTTATCTGTCTTCTCAACTATTTCTTGTAGGTGTGCCTGTGCATGCATACATCACAGACAAAACAGATTTGACGTAACAAAAGAAAACTGTTCTGTTTCTTATGGTCTGGTATAATGCTTCTCACATGCCCCATTCTTAGATCATACATTAGTCTTAAGTTAAAGATTTTACACAAAAAAAATTATACTAGCACTGCAGTGAATAGTAACATGAAAATAATTTTTTGTTTTATTAAAAAAAACAGATCTTCCCAATTATTCAATTTAAGCTAACTTAAGCAATTGCTGAGGCCTGCAACGATTCTTAATTCTGAATTCTTTATTCTATATCGCTGCACAATTCTTAATTCATAAAGGGCTTCTAGCTAACTGCTGCAAATAAAGGCTACCTTGTTTCTATATACTGTAGTCATCTCTTCTGCCTTTTGGTACAGTTAAGGATGCTTCCTGAATAATAAGTTGTACCTTCTCAAAGACATTTGCATTGACACTAAAAGAGGTAACTGAGTATTGGGGATTCATGCAAAAACAGAAATACAATTTTATGCCAAATATATTTATGTTTCGTTAATACCTAAAAAATATGTGTGCCAAAGGTTATCACATTAATCTGTAAATAAGGAACAAATTTATGTATATGGAAGATAAAAATAAGATGTGCCTACTCCATTAAGACTATTTCTGATCCACACTTGTGTATGTGCATGATTTTTGTGCAGCATGTTTTAAAAGAAATGTGACAGTTTTCAGAAAGTTGGACGCATTTCACAGTAATTAATGACATTTGGTCTAGAAAATATTACAGTCCTTGCTTAAGTAAACTGATTTTTAATTTAAAATGCAATTTTCATATTTTTTTCCTATTATAACCAGATTTTTCAAATAATTTAGGATTGAGATTTTTTTAAATTGGGCAGTGGCCATGTTGCAATTCTGGCACTTCAACAGCAGAAGCACTTTCCTACAGGATTTCTTTATATCAAGGAAAACGAAACCAATGTCAAATCAGCATTGCTATAAAGAATAAAAAAAAAATGGTTGTTGTAGAAAATGTGTGAGTAATTAGACCAAAATTGTGCATTGGTTTAAATATCTAAGCCATAATAACAAAAAGATTCTTATCTTTTATCCAGGAAATTCTGATATCTTTTGGTACTACTTCTGAATATATCATACACGTCTGAGACGAGCAGTACTAGTAAGAGATCACATATTCACTAGCATTGCAAATGAAGAAAAAAGTCTGAATTATTGCTGAACAGCAAAATATTACTTTGATTTTCATTCTTTAAATATTAAATACAGAAGTGCTGAGAACAAAACTACCTCCTTACATGTCTTTCCTGGTTTTGTCTGGGATAGACTTAATATTCTTATATTCTTATACTAGCTCGTGCTGTGTTTTGGATTTACATACTGATGTACTGCTAAGTAAAAGACATTTCAGCTCCTCAGCCAACCCCACCCCACTGGAGAGGAGGCTGGGTGTGCACAAGCGGGAACAGCTGACCCTCACTGACCCCAGGAAAATTGCATACCCAATTGTGCTGAACAATAAAAACTGGGGGAGCTGGCCAAGGGTGTGAGCCTGGTGCTTGAGGACAGGCTGGGGATTGGTCAGCAGATAGTGAGCAATTGCATTGTGCATCTCACTTGCTTTGAATACTCTTGATTGATTATTTATTATTATTATTTTCTCTTTATTTTCTATCCTTTTTAATTGTCTTTATCTCAGTCCACAAATTTTTTCCTTTTTTTTCCAAGTCTTTCACCCATCCCTCAGGGAAGTGAATGGCTGTGTAGTGTTCAGTTGCCTGCAGGTTAAAGCACATCAGTATCTTACCTGAAAAAATGTCTTTTCCCCTCTCAGGTGCATTTAACATCTTTTATCTGATTTACTATTCCTTATGGAAGTGCTTGAACCAAATTTTTTCAAAAAGTTTTGCAGGGCCCCATTGAGGTTAGTATTGATAAAAGTTTCCCGTGGATCTAAACTCTCCTTGAAAATCTTCTATTCCATTACTCTGGAAGAGGTTTACTTATCACAGAGGGCACTTCTATATTAAATGGAATCCAAGGAGTCATCAAGCTGATCACTTTCGAAGAAGTATTCTCTTGTAGGTTTCCTTCAGCATCTAAATTGTAGATAACTTTAACTAACCAGGTAACATCATGTTATGAATTATATATATAATAAATATCTTAATGTATTGATGCCTTCCTGACCAGAGGTCAATCAGAACCTAAACTGGGTACAGCTACAGCCATTCTTAGCATAGTTTGTGTATCTTCTTAACTTTCTTTTTAAATTCTGACATAATTCTGTCCCTATAGATTTAATCCTCTGGAACAAAGAGGCACTGATTTCTGAATGAATCTATGGTAAAGCATATTTACAAAGGAGAAATTATAAGAAAAACTAGCCATATTCAGAGTTTCTGCTACTCTTTAAATATCAAAGATATTTTGTTTAACATATCAATCTAAAATGATTCAATGTGTTATTATTAGTTTTTATATTTCAGAAATGATTTGTGATACAGCAGGCAGTGTTTCTCTTCTAGTGATTCCCTACAGGAGATTTTAGAGGAGTATTTTATTCAGTTGAAAGCTTTGATAATATTTCTCCTTTGTAACTGAATGAATGGACAAATCCACACGAGCAAATATACATTTAAAATTTAATTGCACAACTATTCACAGCAGAATTTGCTATGAAATCTTATTCCTAACCCTAATTCAGAAAGAATTTTAAGTGCTAGGAATAAAACCTCTCAGTTTTTCCAATGGAAACTCCTCATTGCTCAGCTCACTACTCACAGCAGATATTTTATTAACAAATTTAACTTTGAAGACAAGTGGAGCATATTTCAGCACTTAGATGTCAGGTACAACACAAAGTGTCATAAGAAAATAGTTTTTGTGGACGCTGAGTTTGGCTCAGTTGGTTAGAACATGGTGCTGAAAACACTGAGATCATTGGTTCAACCCCTGGGTAGGCCCTTCACCTCAGAGTTGGACTCTTAATTCCATTACCTCCATTATCCTTCCAACACAGAATATCCTGTGGTCTGGAAGTAGTGCCTTTCCAAGTGAAAGAAAAGTTGGTGCTGGAAGAATTCAAAACTTTCATTCTAGAATAAAGTCATGGGGGAAGTCACAGAAATTCTTCCCATGTTTTTTATACACATATTACCTATCAGTTCAGATCTTCTGCCATGGGTTTCAAAGCATGTCACTTTAGGTCTGCCGGAGTTCCTCAGCCTATGTTAACTACCTTTTATGGTAAAGACAATGTCCAAAAGCAAATTTTCACAGAAGAGCCCTGTGACTTCCATGTTTTTCATCTGTACCTCTGTTTTTTGCTTAGGGTTGAAGTCTTACCACACTGCCTGTAAGTAGAGTTCAATATACACTAACATTTTATGACCACTGCGTCACACTCTGAAATTCTTTACCTTCCCCTCTCCATTTGGTCCAACTAAATTGCTGGGAACTTGGGTCTGGATTAATTCAACCTCCAGCCCAGGCTCCTGGGAATGCTCTGCAGGCTGTCCTAAGCCAGTTCCTGACCTGTTTCTATGAATGTTGATGAATGATTCAACACCAGATTTTACACTGGAATCAGCACAAACTCACTTGTCCCTTTGGAAATAAGCATTACATATTTATCCCAGGCAGAAGTTTGGACGAGGTATGTTTATTGTATACAGGCTGATACAAAGCAGAAAACATCAGAGAAGATATTTTAGAAGTAGTAGTAGAAGACCTACTCTCTACTCAGTACTGCAGAGAGACTAAATTGCATTACCTCTTGAGCAAAACCACAGGGCTTGGTCAGTGAAGTACCTGAGGTGACATGTGCCATTGTAAGAGTGCAAATTGCTGAGTGCACGGCAGCATCAGACTGGGGGGAAAGGAAACTGAGGCTAGGGAAGCTGGCAGGGAAAGAGATGGAACAGAGGGTCAGAGTCCAGACAGGAGCTCAGGGGTTCCATTTTGTGCTCTGGAGACATATTTTGAGCTCTGTGAATCAGCATCTAGAGATGAAGTGTTCACCAGAACATTTCAAGCCAGCTGTAGTAATGGGATTTTCATGGAGTCATTAATCATCATTATCACACAGCCCCGCAGCAGTGCTGTGGACCAAACCAAGACTGCGATAGTGCCCTGTGGAAAAACAGCACTTATCTCCACAAGTTTACAGTTAGAGTAGATAATTCTGATTATGGATATAGGAAACAGACACAGAATGCAGGAGCAGATTAATAAGTTCCACAGGCATTGCCAGAGACTTGTCAGGAAAGGTACAGCCTAGCATACGGCAAGAACAATGAAAGCTCTTGAAATCAAGATGGGGTGCCAAAGAGATGAGTGGTGAGGGAGGGAAGCACAACACAGTACCGAAAAATCCATCAAAACTGCAAACCTGAGTGCCTCTGCAAGCTTTTGATTTCAACAAAGCAAAGTGGGATGGGGGAAAAGCTTTCTCCTCTCTAAACTTCCACTTTTTAAAGCAATGTTCTGCAAGAGAAAAAATTAGGCTCTTTAAATATTTCTAACTGTTGTCATGAATTCTGTTATTTCCCTAATTATACTTTTATACCTTACAGCTATAGAAAAAAAAATCATTTTTAAATCAGATCAATACATGTTTTACCTGGATTTATTGTAAGCATATAACACTGTCTGAGAGGAAAGGATACAATTTTCTCATGAATGCCTATCAAACGTATGCAGATACTTATCTGATAGATCTGGTAAGGACAAATTACTTGAGGGGAGCCTGTTTGATTAAAAGAATCAAATATTCTTCCACAGACATGATAATAGAACTGAGCAAAAATTCGTGAACTAAATAATTCTGTCTCTAAGTTATTAGTAAAAGCTAATAAATTCCTCAGTTTAATTGTGGAAGAAAGTTTTGAGCTGGATACTGCATTAAACTGCCAGCCACTAACTTAGAGAGGTGTTGAATCAGACCCTGGTTTGGCACAGACATTACATAAACAAGAAAATAAGCTCTGCATCATTACTGTGCTTGATTAGCTATTGTTCACACATCTTAAGATCTTTCTCTTGTCTTTCATGCTGAGGTCAGAGTTACTAAGGCTGATGTACAGGTAAAGGAGAACAGAACATTTCAGAAAACAGCAAGAAATTGCTTACAGAATTATCTTAATCATGCTCTCCTAAACAAAGAAAGAGAAACTGATTAAATCAAAAGAAACTTCTAATATAGATCTGTGTATCTTCTATGATATTTTCAGAAATAACAAATGCAACTTGGAACATATCCTAAGGAAGTTTCTAGGAATAAATCAGTCCACTTAGACCAACTATGATTTTTGCACTTCAGTATGCAACTAAACTGTATTCAGTAAAAGCTGCAAATGAAAAAGTCAATCCTTGCCTACATACTCTTCAGAAGGGAACACTTGTCTTCTACCCTCCATTCCAACTCAAGCATTACCACCAGCCTTGGATTTGGATTTTTTGCCAATTCCAGATTATCAATACAGACAGATACAAGTGAATAAGGAATGAGGCTTTTCTCACTAGCTTTCTACTTGGCATTTTAAAAAATTGTAGAGACAAACCCTTCCCAGTTTTCTAGTAATAGCTGGGCTTCAAGACGGGGGATCACAAATATCAGCTACCAAAACTAAATACTGTAATGTCACAGACCAGGACTTCAGAAGTGAGAAAACAACTTTTGCATAGGTTTCAAAAGGAAAGTTTAGGGTGGAGTTAAGAATATGTAATATACTGTAGCTGGTTTAATAGTAATATTTAAGCTGTTAAATGCAATGTCTTACAAGGAAGAAATCTATCAGACTGCAGTATTTCAGAGATTAAAAAAAAAAAACCACACACACAAAAAGTAAATAACTGAGGATATTAGTGACAGAGGCTCTAGAAACCTAGTGGGAATGAGTATATCTTAAAAAAATGTGTAGTAACAAACTTTATGTTTTCATCAAGTCATTCTATAATAACCTCTGTCTGTGAGGTACTTGTATCTTCTTTTTGTACATCTTCCATTGCATATTGGAATCAACCTATCACTGGGCTTGCTTCTCAGGTCAGCTTTTATCTGATCAGCATAAAGTATAGATAATAAATAAAATTCAACTACTAAAAGCTAAGAATGAATCAGAATCTACTGACAGCATTCTTCTACTCCTCAAGTAGAAAGGAATGTCAGGGCAGAATTAGAAATTAGAATGTTTTAGCTGTAACTCTGTGTGGTATGAAAATACATCATAGATCCTCACAAGCATTAATTAAAAAAATAGAACTTTTTAATGGCAGAGAAAATCAGGACATCCCTCAGAGGTTTTAAACTAGAGTTTATATTCTTCCATCATTGAATTAATTTACAGTGATTATTTCTAAAAATAGATGAGTTTTTTGCTTTTATTTAGTTTTTCCACAAAAAGTTAATTGACTAGTAATGGCTAATCTGGGTACGGTGCCAAGACATTTTGATATTAACCTGAAAATATATTTAAATTCAGTTACATTTCTCATATGAATAAACATTAGTTTGAACTATCAATTAATACATTCAAATTAAATCATAAATATATATGTATGTTATAACTGGGATGGCTTTTAAGACCAGTTTTTAAATTGAGGTATATTCTAATATCTCACTTGGAGTTTTTAAAAGTAGTCTACATGCAGAGAATCAAGCTTTAACACCTTCATTCTTTAATGTAAAGTAGGGGAGAAAAATTGCCTTCCTGAGCTCCCACCCTAATAGGAAAATTTCCTATTTAGAAAACCACCCCAAAAGTGGAGTTTGCAGCACACCTGTCACCTGGGACCCCCATTTTAATTGCTACAGGTCCCCAGGAGTGCCTAGTACCTCCACTTCCAGCTTTTCCCTTTCCAGCAACTCCCCAGATGGGACGGTGACCCTCCCAGAAGAAAGAAGGAGCATCATACAACATTAAATAGACATCTTCAAATGTGTGACTTTTGTTCCTGAGTGATAACTAGCTCACCAGAATGACATGCACTCATTAACAGCAGTATCATAAATTTATAAAACTAAGCACTCCAAGAAAACTAAAATACCATGAGGCTTATTATCACCCATAATCTATATACCACAAGAGAGTCAGGATAAAGCTTAGCTTGTCTCAGATGTACAGTAATTGTTTTTCTGGTCACAGAACAGATTAGAGGAGAGAGACCTGCACTGCACACAGGTGAGGTGGGAAGAGAAGGATGCTGAGGACAAATCATGGAAACCAGGTAATGATTCCAGTCAGTACCTGCAAAAAGGGATGGCCACATTCTTCCTTGAAAAAACCCTTCCATATGGAAGACAACTCCTGCTTTCTCCCCAGCTGATGCCACAGCCATGCTGAGCTAACTGCTTGCTCCTTCCATGTGCCACCCAGCTCCATCGCTTGTGGAATTCTCAAGAATCTGGACCTGGTGTCCATATATGATAAATTCTTTCTATTAGCCCTCAAAAAATAAATCAGGAAAAAAAACAAAAGAAAGGAGGAACACATGGAACCCCTTCCTTGGACTACCTGGTAATTATTTATTTTGGACAGAGAAATCAATGTGAAAGGACAGGAATTTCAGGATCACTATTCTTGAAAAACATTTCAATCAATACTAAGGGAAGATAATATTAAAATTAAGGCTTTTGAATTTGGTATTTTTGAGTAGCAGTAGTAATAATAACATGACAATAATAATATTTTTTTACTGATAGGTATTTGTTCTATGGGCAGTTTTTAAAGAGTGAAATATCAAAGACTGAATCAAGCTTTACATCTGAGGACATATTTTCCACCTAATTAACATTGTCCCATATTGTTTGGAGATGCTCAATAGAATTTTGTTTTCCTTTTGTTAGTAAAAATACTTCATTTCCTACATGAAAAACTAGTAAGTCTCTTTCACCCACCTTCCTTTTGTATAAAAATGGAACTATTTACACAGTCCTGCCTACGACAACATACAGTGCCCGTCAATGTGCACCATTTGTTGCAGGACCTACCATTATGTACCATTTCTACTCCTTAAAATTCTTTTGCAAAGTTTAATGGAAATTATTATTGAAAGACTGCTTGGCTTAATTTAAAAAAATAATAAAAAAAATTAATTTTCTCATCAATTGCTAAAAAAAGGGAAATAAAATGAATAATCTACAACACCAGCAAATCTCCTGAAAGCTTTGACTCAAGAACTTTTAAATGACACCTTTTCTGGCAGAATCAGAAAGTTTGTATTTTGTTTCTTGTGCAATAGAACAAAGTATATGAAGGGTCATGTTCCCCAGTGTATTCTTGGAGGACTTTAAAACATCTATCACTAAGCACAAACATGCAAAGTGATCATTTTACAAGTTCTCACAATAGCATTATTCTTTGCACAGATCCCTCTTCCAGATAAGATAGGATTTTACTAAAGCACAAAATGACTCACCTCATAATTAGGTAATACTGCAGTAATAACCAGCAATTACTGCCATCTTATCTGAACATTGCTCATTTCAAATCATATGGAATATATATATATAAGTTATGGGAGAAGAGATTGTGAAATTACAGTTTCTCTATGGATTCAATTAATCCTTCTCAGTAAAGGTATTCATGTTCACTTTTTTTTTTATTATAATTTGCAAGGTCATTCAACACATCTCAAAATAGTTGCAAGATAATTATCAACTTGATGCAACATTTTTAATTAATTCCTTCTTCAGCAAAATCAATACATTTACACATTTTCAGTTACAGGGTATATGTGGAGCTGTGGGTATTTTGCTCTGTAAGCTCAGTTTCACAAAATGAAAAAAAACCAAACAAACAGGAATCTATGCACTTGCAGCTAATATTCAGTAATGAGCTGGATACTTGTCTACCCACTGGAAAATCTTTCCACTATTAATTCTTTTACATTGTTTTGAAGAATAACATGATAGCTACTTGCATTGTTTAAGTAGGCATGATCATAAATATTTCTCTCAATATACAAAAACCAAACAGTTAAAAGTTCCATGAATTTTTTTTAATTCTTGTTTTTCATCATTCCAATCAGCACGAAATATGAAAATGCAAGAAGATAAGCTGTGCATTATCTTCTTTGGTATGGTAGGAAACTTCATAATTTGTTTAGTTGTTATGATCTGGATTGATTCGCTCAATAAGTGTTTGTCTACAAAATATGTATCCATCTTACCTTGTTTAGAAATCAGTTAGAATTGCAGCAATTAGGTGGATTGTTTAGATTTGTCTTCAAGTGGAATGAAAATTAGTCATTCAGCTGATTACAAGAATAGCAATAATTTGGAAACCAATTAAAGACATCAAACACCTACATTTCTATATTGTCTAAGACTTGAGAAATCTGACAAAAGAAATGCATTCCAAAATATAATTAAGAACTACTTCTTTGCAAATGCAAAAAGGACAATATTGAACAAAGGGATATGAACTAGGGAGAAAACAATAATCAAAAAGACTCAGTGAATATAAAGTTTGATGTCTTCTTCACAGAAACTACATCTAAGATTATGGTTGAAAGTGACATAGAAAAAGACTTTAATTAAAAATTAAAAGATGACAGGCAATAAAAACTGTTGCGTTTTCTTCAAAACTCTCTAATATGTGCTCCAAAATAAACCAAACCAATAATTTATCTTTTACCTTGAAGTAGCAAGAGAATAAATCAGTAATAGAATGACACATTTTCAAAGAAAATAGATTTGTGATATTATTGTGTATGAAACTACCTCCGATAGTTACAGAAAAGAGAAAGATGTGTAATAATGCATTCATAAAGAAGCAAACACATGTGAAGAGCCTGCTATCAGATTTTTATAGTGATTTAAAAGATTATTAATTGTTTGCATCATCTTGCATGGAAGAATCACATAAGGAGAACAAATTTTTAGGTGTGCAGGGGAATAAAACTGCATTATTGCTAGAAACAGGAAAATACCTCTGGACAATAAACTGAAGCATTGAGCGATCATCCAAAGATTTTGACAAAGCAAAATAGCAAATGTGTAAAGCAAATAGCAGCTTTTGGTTTATCGTTAACAGGAAAATAATAATTGATGGATTCCATTTGCTTATAATAAGAGTAGAGATATTGGCTGGTGGCAGAAACTCAGTGGTTGTTATTGAGTAGGAAATCAAACTAAGTATAATGTGTATAGCGGCCAGATCCTCTTCTTGCTTATGTTTCCAATTAGAGAAATCAAGAGACTGGATTTCATTTAGGAAAATTCTAAAACTGAGAACAAAACCAACATTGATGTGACAGGCATTGAAGCCACAGAGTTTGCAGAGAATCTGAGTTTACGCTTCCTGTGGCATATGCATGTATTCCTGTGGCAACCCAAGTTCTAGACTGATTTGACTTTGCAAGTACAGCAAATTATCTGTGAAATTAAACAACACTGACATTCTCAAATGAGTTTTGTATCTACCAATGACTGACTCCACCTCATAAGAGATACAGGATGTTTTGTGGTAGAGATTAGGAGGCAACATTTCATTGAAGGGACAAGAGAAAGGAGTTTGGATAGTAGGATATATTTTAGGGAATAAATGAAAAGCTTCTGAAAGGATAAAGAGAGAGGGTTTAAGTTTCTGTCATTACTGGTTTTCCTACACTTGATAGCAAGAGGGACAAACATCAGGTCTGTCACTAATGCCTTCTCCCTCTCTTAGCCTTATCTAACTTACTGACTTGTGCAATCACGGACAGGCAGCAAAGGGAGAGAGTGGAGAAAACATGAACTTTATTGAGTTTAAAGACAGAAAGTCCTTCACCTGTGATAGATTAGCCTACACCATACTACAGAATTAGCTAGTTCACTGTGTCTCTGAAATAAAACAAAAAACCCAAGAAAGACTAAAACCCCCCAAACCAACCAACCAAAATCAAAGAAAAACAAACAAAAAAAACCACCACAATTTGAACCTCAGTCAACAGTGGAGAGGGGGTAAGGAGATGTGTGCCATTCTGTTTGCAAAATTTCTTGTCACTCCAGCACAGAAACACACAGAGTTTGCTAGGGCAGATAAACACCCAAAACTGCAGCAAAAATTTGCATACTAGAGACATTTCCCCGGCTTACATTAGGAACCAAAAAGCAATTCCTGAATTCACACTTAGAATACATCTGGCACAGTCACTAGGGCTGTAAGATTGTCTGGGGGTACTCAGGTACACATTTCCTGCTAAGAGATGGCATTTCTGCTGATTATACTCTGAAAAAAATATTTTAAAAATCATCTTTCATCAAAAATAAAGGGAGAGGGCTTCTAAACTTTGGAAAGTAAATACCACCTGAGCAACTAATTATTTCGTCTAATCTGCTCAAGCACTGCTGCTCTTGTGAGCAATAACAAGATGCAGACCAAGGTATATGATTGTAATCTTCAAATATATTTACTGTTACATCCCCATGTGAAGATCCGCAAAACCTCCGAAAAATAAGGTCAACACACTTCATCTCTATCTAGAAAACTACTGATCAAGAAGCCTTTATTAAGCTGATAAATGTCAAGAAAAAATAGTATTCTGATGAGTAGCCTTGAGAAGTATTTATTAGCCTTCTCACAAGATGAGAGTATATTCCCTTACCTATATTCCATTCCAGATCTACTTATAGCTCTTTAATGAGTTTCTTGTCCTTAATGGGAAAATCTTTTCCATACCTCTTTGATCTTCAAGTAATTTTAGGTAAAATACATGAATGCTATTTTATGTTACTCCTCTTAGGAAAGGAAGACTATAAGAATCTTAAACTTGAATCCATCTTCTAATAGGAATCAATCTAGCTAAAGAGTCTGCTCAAACTTTATATGAAAAAAAATACATACTGTTTCTTCAACTTCTGTCAAAATCATTGCCTACTACAAAATAAATAAATTTTAATAGATATAAAAATGCATAATTGCTTCTTAGAACAGAAAATCTATTTGAAACTTCAACATTTAAGAGATTAATGTCCAGTTGCATACTTGATTTTGAATAATTTAAACTTTATTTGCTTTTTTGTTATATTTTCTGTTGCAAAGAAAACTGTCTTGTAAGTCTGTCAAGCTGCAAGATGGATTAACAATTTGTGTATGTCCCCTTTTTCTTCTTAGCTTCCTTAGAAATATATTTTCCTTCTCTCAGTATGGGTAGGCATCATTTTTATACTCTGCATAGTTTGATAGTAGGGATTCCATAGAGTGTTACATGCTACCAAAAGTGTCCAGTTTTTTTTGACTGTATCAAACAGTGCAGATGATAATTTTTCAAATGCCCAGAGAAAAATTTGGTATGGCAATGGAAGTTAATTCATTTTTGTATATGGAATAACTTAGAGAGGTACTTGAGTGAAAAAATACACACATCTAATTGTAAACAGTTCCAACATACTCTGTTTGCTTATAAATAGCAAGAAAATGCAAGCAAGATGAGCAGTAACCTTTCAGGCTGGGACCTGGATTTCTCCAGCAGGGGCGCACAGTGCACTCCTCCAGGGAGGAAAGGCAGCCTGAGCTGGGCTTCATCTTCCTCAGGAATCCTGTTCCAAGATCCTAGATGATGAAAAGCAGGTACCTGACGTTTTAAACATCACCTGGTGCCTACTTCCCATATCAGAAGCGTCTAGGTACATGATATGTCATATCTGAACTCAGAACTGCAACCTAGAATTGCCAGTGGGCTGACCTGTCCCAGCTGTCAGGGACATTCTCTAGAAGACAGAGATGACAGCTAAATACATCATAGTACCAGAGTGCGTACAGAAACAAGAACTCATGAGAATGATTTGATAAGGAAAAAAAATTGCCAATATTTCCCATGATAAATAATTTCATCTTGTCTGTACTAACAGTCTATAGAAACACAAATACAGTCATGCAAATGTTTTCTCCTAGAAGTCAAAGCATATTCATGAAAAGAAGAAAAATCTCTAATGATTAGAATGCTCATTAGAGACCTATCTACATCTAAACTGAGTATAGCTACAAAGCTTAAAGTTTCAAGGGAGGTTTTTCTCCCCTGCCTGGATCAACAACAAAAGACATTTCTTATTCA
The DNA here is from genome assembly GCF_901933205.1 of Camarhynchus parvulus. NCBI lineage: Eukaryota > Metazoa > Chordata > Aves > Passeriformes > Thraupidae > Camarhynchus > Camarhynchus parvulus. The sequence goes on from NC_044574.1 coordinate 28,953,630, forward strand.
TTTGTAGTATGCTGGTTTTAACTCTAATTTAAGGAGTTGACAGCTTACGGGAATCTTTATTTGTTCTTCACTCCCTGCTCCATGAAATAAGAAGGTACATTTTAAAAAGAAAAAAGGTGAAGTTATATGTCTCTTCTTTAGGTTAGTGCACTATTTTTATTTCCTTTTTTGATGGTCATGTTATGTGTTTTTTGGGTTTTTTTGAGTGGGGTAGTGGTATACAGGGTGGGGGTTTGTAACGCAGCTGCAATGATCACCATTAACACTTCATCAAACATTTTCTAATAAGAAAGAATGAATACATTGCTTATTTTCCCATAGGAATAAATGGCTACAGAGTGCTTTCACTGATAGAGGATAACCAAAATTACACCACTTCCTTTTAGCAAACACAAGAATTCAAAGCCTAGTTCGAAATTTCTGCCATTTTCTGAGGCTGTTTATATAAACTTAAAGCAAATGCAAAACAAAGTATGATGAAATGTGAACTGCATTTAACACCCAACTTTGATTATTTTGAATACTTATGCACAAGGTCTGGACAAAGATAAAGTAGATATTTTAATGCAGTAGCACCAAAATTGGACACATGGAGCAAAGTTTTAGAGAACACCTAATTTCTTTAAAAGAATTTCTGGAGTTGTTATAAGATACTACTTTTTCAAAGTATAGACATGCTGAAATTTCTGAAATATCACAGAGTTCACAACCACATGCCCATGAGGGCACTCTGAGTCATACCAGCAGACCACACACACCCACTTTCCCTTGTCATTCTCATCTCAGACACAGGCTGTCATTTCACAGTCATAAACCACAATTCTCCCTCGTTCCCTTCTACCCCCTTCCACTAGCAGCAGGACTTTGAAGTTTTCTTCTGTCACAGCACTGCTATTCTATAATAGAATGGCACACAATTCCATAATAGAATGGTTTTAGGCAGGAAAAAATGGAGCTCATAGCAGGACAGCAATTGATTGCCCCATATTTCTTCAAGGAAACATTGCCTATAACCAACTGGCTGATTAACAAAATTGTAGCCATGAGGCAACTCAGACTGACATGTATAGAACTCATGTCACTAATTTGATTAATTTCATTTTATTTTTTGTCAAGTGTAATACTTTTAATTTTTATTTGTTACAAAGATCAAAAATTACAGTTTTGCAAGCCCTTAAATCCCACTATGTAGAAACTGTAAGCAAGTCTTTAGGCTTCTGAAAAGCTTTCTTCTTCTACAACACACTCTAGACTACTTTTCAAATAAAAATGTTTTTGATTACTTCTTGTCTATTCAGAAAATTAACACATACCTTGAATTGTGACACTGTCCTATCCAGGGATTACAAGTTAGTGGTGGATTACAGCGTGAAGAAATTAATAAAAACTCATACCATTCAAAGTCCCTGCAAATATCTATGGAGTAACAGCTGAAGACCCAAGAGACAGGCATACAATTACATCAAACATACAATTACATCAAGAATGTAAGAAGTTATATCTATTAGTATGGCTCGTTGTCAGTCTGGCCTCAGATCTGTTGAGGCAAAGTCCTGTATTTCCAGCCCACTTTTCCCTGCTCCCTCCCAAACTGCCCAGCACAGTAGCAAACCCTGATCACTCTACCACTGCTCGGAGCAAGAAGAGTCCACCTGGGATTAGCTTCCTTCAGCAGCTGCATGCATTGATTAACATCAACATCCAAGTAACTTCTTCCAAGTCAACATTTACAAGTTTCTTAGAGACCTAGTTCACTAATCTCTCATCTCTGGTCAAATATGTTTAGACAGCCACTGAGAATGTCTGACTGCTCCCAGGTGCTGTCTTTGTTAAGCACTGATTACTGAAGACTAAACTTGTCTCCAAGCTGAAGATGCAGAGCTACACCAGGAAACTGTCCTGACAAGAGGTTTCAAAATTGGCCTTTCTCAAAAAAGATGTTAGAAGAAATCAAGAAAGGGAGAAGTTCAATGTATTTTTGGCTTAAATGTTTGTTGTCAGTGTTTATTTCCACGTCATTTACAAAAAGTGGTTCCTCATCACAGACACACGGCAGCTTCAGTGCCTCACTTTATAAAAGTTCAGCCTCAGTTCAAATATCAGACCTATAAACTCAACAAAACATACAGAAAGCAACTGAGTTTGTTACCAGGCTGTAAAACATTTCTGAACTTGTCTGAAGCTCCTTAATATGACATTACTCATGTCTGGACCCTGCAGGAGTCTCTGCTAGAGATACATTACAGTTTTATTCATTATATTAATAAACACTCTGATGGTCATTTCAGCACTTTTTAAAAATTATTTTCTTACATGCAGATAAGCTATTTAACAAATAGTTTTAATTAAAGAATTTATTTTTTATCAGAACTCCTGTCCATATTCAGCCTTGAGAAATAACGATTGCCCTTTAAGTGATTCCCCTCTTTGCCTGTTTCCCATGTCTATACTGCCTGTTTATATGCAGTCCTACAAGAACAAATATTAAGGAGCCACAAGAGGGAGTCTACCCAGACAGGATGAGTGCAGCCAAGAGTGCTTTTTGGTTTTGCCACTCTGAGAACAACACATCACATGTCCTGCTTCAATGCTTGGGGAATAAAAGAGCTTGAGGATTTTCACAACACCAGATATTTTGCTGCATCTTGCCTTTTTTTTGCAGCTGTGACAGCACACCTACATCAGTTTACCCTGGTTGCAAATGAACCTCTACTTTCACTTAGCGCCAAGAATAGTGGTGCTCAGCAGCTGTGTGTACTCCTAAGATTTCTCCAAAGCCCCTGCTATCATGTAGTAGCACACTGCTATTGTTTTCCATGTGCTATTTGGAGGGCAGCACAAAGCAGTCTTTTTGATGTTAAAATGTACTCTGTTACCCACATCAGAACACTGATTGGTAACAGACTGCAGACCCTTAACCTCAACAGAAAGACCAGTGAATATTTGGGTAACACGTCTCACATACAGATCCATGACTAGATTAAATCAGACAAGAACAGTGAAAAATGCTGGCAGGTCAGAGTTCTCTGTCTTCCAAGGCACTGGCTAATATTAAGTGCATCTCATGTGTGAAAGTGTACTATTCTATCTATGAAGCCATGAATCTCAAGAGGATGATTTATCAGTGTTTTCAGGAAGTTGACACAGAAATATGATGCTCTATACGCTTTTTCTACTGTAAAGCTAGTGTCTGTGCTCACACTAAAGGATTCAATTACACTCATGTGTTGTTTCCCTTACAGCAAGTTCCATCAATATTTCCTCAAGTTGTTAGTTGTTCTTACTTCCAGAATGACTTTTATTTTGCTCCTATGAATATGGTAACATAATTATACTCATCATCTGGTAATTTTGGGAGGAACAGGGCTTTCTGAGAAAAATATATTGTATTTTTTTTCTGTTGGAAAAGTATTAACAAAAAGCAAGATTAGCTAAGAAGCAATCAATATAAAAATAAATTTGTGTAGATTTGTTGATTCAGATCCAAAGACATCCACCTGCAAGACTTCTGGATGACAATGCATGTACATTAGAAGAAGTCAAATACTAAATTTGAGCAGTTAAGAGTAACATGCTGATTACTCATGCCCTGAATAACTTGGGTTATGGGGCTCTGGTTTGGATTAGCTACATCCATCTATGAATTCAGTCATCAAAATATCACAGAATATGTTGAGTTGGAAGGGACGCATATGGATCATGGTGTCCAATACTAGCCCTGAGCAGGACACCCCTAGAAACCATAACATATGCCTGAAAGCATTGTCCAAATGCTTCTGGAACTGTCAGGTTCCCTGACCACTTCCCCGAGGAGCCTGTTCCAGGGCCCAACCACTCTCTGGGTGAAGAATCTTTTCCTGGTATCTACCCTAAACATTCCCTCATTCAGCTTCATGCCCTTTCCATGAGTCCTGCCACTGGTCACAAGACTGAAAAGATCAGTACCTGCCCCTCCTCTTCTCCTCACAAGGAAGTCATAACTACAATGAGTTCTCCCCTCAGTCTGCTCCAGTTTGCACAGACCAAGTGACCTCAGCCGCTCATCATACAGCTTCCACTCCAAACCTTCACCATCATTGTGGCCCTCCTTGGGACAGTCTCCAATACCTTAATATCTTTCTGATACTGTGGTGCCCAAAATTTCATGCAGCACTTGAGATGAGGCCACCCCAGTGCAGAGCAGAGCAGGACAAACCTTGCCCATCTGGTGATGCTGTGCCTGATGCACCCAGGACACCCTGGCTCTCCTGGCTGCCAGGGCACTGCTCACTCATATTCAGCTTGCCATTGACCAGGACTCCCCAGTCTCTTTCCTCAGCTCTGCTCTCCAGTCTCTTATTCCCTATTCTATACACACAACCAGGGTTGCCCTGTCCTCAGTGCAGAATGCAGCACTTGAAGATGTATGAAGATGTTGAGGAGAACTGGGCTGAATATGGAGCTCTGCAGAACCCCACCAGTAATCAGTAGGCAGCCTGATGTGGCACTGGGTGTGTACGTGGCAGGTTCCCCTAGTTCAGAGTGCCTTGAATGGCAAGTTTCCCTGCTGCACAGGAAAAAGACTTCCACTGGTATGGACATACATAGACAGAATTTGCTATTGAGCCAACAAACTGCCCTGAGATAAACGCTTCAGTATACTTGCAGTTCTACTGGTTAGACAGAAATATACCTTCAGCATTCTAGGCCTGGTGTGAAAAAAGCCACTGGCTCATTTAAGTCCACATTAGCACCAGAACTTCATGGAGGCTTGAATTAATATACTGAAACACTCCAATGTATCATTCTGAGCCACCAAACCACAGTCTCATAAGTATGGAAAGAATGTGAAGTGTGTTACTAAAGAATTTTTGGAGGACTTCACAGGAATACTATTTTGTTCATATGCTAGAAGAAATGAGGCTCTCAATGATCAACTCAAAGGTCTTTCAGTGTAGAATTACAAGTAAAAGAGTGATTTGTCTTTTATTCTGACCAGAGGAAAATATCCTGCTTCAAGGAGAGGTAAAAAAAAAAATAAGTTTCAAAAGTTCCACCAGCTGCTTAACTCTTTGCATAACTCTAAGCATATTTCTTCCATTTTCATCTCATTAAGAAACTATTTAACCACTGCTGAAAAATACTGAACAGAGTGGAAGAAAGTGTTTTATAATGAATGGTATCATTTTACAATAGTCTTTAGTACTATAGTACTTTAGTACATTATCTTATTCTTGACCTTATTTATCTTCAATATATTAAATCCTTGCAAGAGAAACAGAGACAATTGTCCCTCATGAGTTACTACATTCTAATAAAAATATTAATTAAGTACCATCACAATAACCAGTGAGTACCAAACAACTCAGTCATCATGTGTTTTCGCTACATTAAAAATGTCCTTAGGTATTGAGCTCATCAAGTACAAATTGGACAAGTCCTTCCTTTCATACCCATGGTTATAAATTACTGGTGAGACATACAGGTGAACAGACTTGTCCCTGCTTTTGTGGAAGGTAAAATTCAATACTAACTTGACCATGAACAACAAGGCAGTTACATCCACTACATGATGTTGGACAGAAATATTACATGGCATTCGAAGTGACAGTGAGAAGATGAGTGTGTGACACATCTGACATGGTTTGTCATATTGTGATATATAAATATAGAGTAGGGTTGGTTTGTTTTTATGATAAAGTTATCCTGGTGGTATTTTACTTAAAAATCAACAGGTTTTCATATTAATTTGCCCTCAATTTGATGATTTCAATATCTCCCAGCTGGGGGATATGAGAAAAAGTCTTGATTACCAGAAATCTTGTTTCTGATTTTTGTTTCAAAATGTTTCGACAACATAGCAGGAAGAGTGTTAAAGAAGGATTGTGAGGAGAACACTCATGTCCCACAGAAGACACATCAGTTGAACTTTTTCATATGCCAAAGTGCTTTTGAAATGGTAATGGCACAAATTATTTAGTTAACATGGTGTTCCACACACTGACATCATGTTCCTGAGTGTGCATCATTACATAGTTGTTTGCAGTACATGAGCAGCATTTTCAGGTCCTTCCTATGGTTGCTTGAAAGTACCAATCCAGCATAGTGAGCTCCAGTTTCTATGTCACTTTCCAAATTATTTTGAACAAGATCACAACAGGTTCAGAAAGCACATGAATATTTTAAAATATAAAATTTGCAAAATTATATATAATTTATAAAATAATTGATTCATACTGATTTGAGAACCTAAGAGGAAAACCAAAATTACAATTATTAACAAATGTGATCACAAGGCTCAAATAAATCTTTAACAAAGAAAAAATTTTGTTGAACATCCCTATTGAGTCACCTTGATAGTTTCTCCTAAAGTAACTTCCTCAGCTTCATTCAGAATGTAGTAAATTTCAGATGTACTCCTAATAGAGCTATTTATCTTTCAGTAGTTTGATCATTTGACATATTTTACCTCTTTTACCAAATATTATTTGATTAATTGGCTGTTCTTTAGAATCTCTTCATATATCTTTACTATCTAGCTGACCTCTCCTGTAACAGACATTTTATAAACTAAAAAATAATGATCAGAGACAAGGAAAGATAATGTCTTGGGTTCATTATGCCTGTGCTCCAGTGGATTTACAGACAGTCATGGACATGAGTGTCACATATGTTTATTAGCAAATTTGTAGAAAAAATTTAAAGAATAGCCATTCATCATTCTAAAGCCTTTCCAAGAAGAGGCACAGTGTCCAGTGAAAATCCTACTGCACAAGTTTGCTTCTTTGCATAGTAGATTTCTGATTATATTCATGTCCCTCTGCAGCCATTTTTTTTGAGACTGTGGGAATCATAGAAAATCATATTTGTGCCTAAGTTATCCCACACCACCTCCATCCCTTGTTAACCTTCAGGTAATGTGCAACATGCTGGGCTTTCCTCTACTATATTGACCAAATTTCACAAAATCATGGGCAGACATTCAATAAAGACTGTTCATGATAAAAAATTTGTAGTATAGTGGTCACTGAGTCCAAGTCCTTTATCTCAATAAACTAGCAAGTATTTTTTTTCTTTTTTCTCCTCAGTCATGAATGCATGTTGACTGTCACCAAGATATTTAATAAAATGCAATCTAAGGTGTCTTATATGCAAAAAATTCAAAGGGCCTCACATCAGAATCAAACTGAAGTTTTACAAAGCTGAAAAAAAAATTAAGGGATGAGGAAACTGCTACTTGTCTCAGTTTTCTATAGGGGGTAAAGTTCCCTCTGTACATCTTTTACTCCAAGCAGAAGTTAGTTTTTAACAGCAGAGTCTAGTCCAAGTAAGGCGAATGATGCTTAGAAAAACCTTTGCATCTAGCTCCTGTTTTCAATTTCTATAGTTCGAGTGCCCAGAATGCACTTTCATCTTTTGACAAGCTTTCACCAGTCACATTTCACCCGAGCCTCTCAAACATCCTTCAATTTCTTTAGGTTTTGGCTGGTTTTTTGTTTCTTTGGATGATTTTTTGTGGGGGTGATTTTTTTTTTTAATGAGTTATGATTGGATTTGCATTTTGGATCTTTCTGTTCAGTGTTATACATGAAATATGTCAAAGCTTTTATTTCCACTTACCACCAAACAGATATGAAAGTAAATACACAAGCAATAAACGAGTTCCTTTTTAGTGGAGGTACACTGCAGATGGAATGTAGAATTGACGAGTACACAGTATCAGCAATGAAAAATTCTATTTCATGTTTAGCACAACAAAACTGAGGAAGATCTTTTATCTAACTAGTGTTCTCACTGAGACTTGCAATGTAATCATAAATATAAATCATAATAGGAACAGATATCTACACATTCTCCCTACCCCTCACTCTTCCTGCTGCTCTGCTTTGCTCTTTTAAATAATTATGAGTAGCATACAAATAATAATACATAAATTCACCATTTTTTCAGTTTCCTTTCCCATCCCCTCCCAGCATTATTTTTCTCTTTAATACAAGAGCAACTATGCATCTAGTATTGCAATAGAAAACAGTCAGCTCAATCCTAGTAGGAGTCAAAATCAAGCTTAAATGAAAAATCTCTACTATTTCAATTGCTTGATCACAGCATTTGTCTCTTTCCATTCCAATAACCACTAGATGACAACATGAAAGAAATACTTATTTTGTACATTAATCTGTACATCAATAGCTTTCAAGTAACAGTTGTTCCCTCTGCCCACTAGCTCCTAAAGATCACATCTTAAATAAAAATGACTGATCTTCACATTCTAAGTTTTTCCTAAAGCTAATTTAGATGCTATGGTCTGCTTTTCATCAGGTTTTTTTTCATGCCTCTTATGCAGACAATGTTGCAAAGAGCAACTCTTCCCACTACTGTTGATGTCTTTTCTACTCATCTCCTCTCACAGCAGGAGGTGTTTATTGATGAAGATTGTCAATTCACAATCAATCTTAAAGCATCCATTCTTAGAGAAGAAGCTTACTTGCATGCGGCAAGTGTACTATGCATATCTATCTGCTATCTTTTCCCCCACTGAGTTAAGGGCGTACAAAGGGAAAGTCTGTACCAATTATACCAGCCACACATGCTGAACTGAGACACTCTTTTTAATTACAAGCAGGAAATAGGAGATATATATCTTGTGGTGTTGTGAGGGTCCCAAGGACAAGGTGAGATATGAGAATTTGGCTCCAAGTTCTCAGAAGGCTGATTTATTGTTATACTATATATTATATTATATAATGTTATGGGTTGCGTGATATGTGGTGCGTTGTGTGGTGTTATAAGAAATTATACATTAAAACTATACTAAACTACAGAGAAAGGATAGAGACAGAAGGCAAGAAAAGAATGATAATAAAAACCCGTGACAGACTCAGTCTGACACAGCTGGCTGTGATTGGCCATTAATCAAAAACAATTCACATGGAACCAATCAAAGATGCATCTGTTGGTAAGCAACCTCCAGACCACATTCCAAGCAATCAGATAACCATTGCTTACATTTCTTTTCTGAGGCTTCTCAGCTTCTCAGGAGAAAAATCCTGGTGAAGGGATTTTTCAGAAAATACCATGGTGACAATATCTCATCTCCTATCCATAGGAGATACAATTTTTAGGGTGCATTCCTCACAAAGGGTACATTATTGAGAGGATGCTATTGGAGCATCACAGAAGTATGCAGAGAGACTCCTGCCTAGAACTGAAAGCCTCAGGAAAATCCACCCCATGCTAAAGCATCGGACACAATGCACTTAGGAGGACCAAACATTGAAGTCCATCCACCCAGGGTAAGTAGGCCTACTGGAAATGCTGTGAGGTCTTTACTACTGGTTGCAAGGAGGATTTAGATAAAGGTCTGACTTCTTCTAAGTATTTTGCATTCTCTAAAACGTTAATGAATGCAAAAAAAAGATTTACGCATTACTGTTTGAAAGGTTTATTGGCTGCCTCTGTATAACTGCATTTAAATAGTCAGACAAGAAAAAGTATGAAAAGCAGCTCCGGTGAAGGCTAGTTATGAAAACATGTCACAGTAGAGTGGTTTCCCAATAGACTACATTGACATCCACAAGTCAAACAAGTTCAAATGCTGTGGAGGGTAGAATGTTTCATACCTGCAATATTCATGAGTTCATTCACATAAATCCATCATCTCAATATTTACAAACAATCTTTGAAAATTAACTGGAAAAATTACTTGGGGGTTGTTAGTTTTTGGTTTGTTTTTTTTTTTTTTAAGAAAAGCACAAATTTGTCAACTGAAAAGTCTTACACTAACAGTTTATACACAATATATTTCAAGCTTAGAACACTGAGTATCTCACTTATCATGAACAGACTAAAAGGTTTCTGCTTACTGATTTTAAAAGCTTGGGGTGTTTGATTCATTTTGCCACAAGGGTTTCTGTAATAGTTTTGGGGGTCAGGATTTTTATGTTGTAGATGGAATTCGTTCAGTTAAAACCAAATTGTAAAGCCTTTTTGATGAAAAACAGGAGGGTCATACTCAAAGCTTGTCCCAGAACATTTGCTGCCTCCCACCCCAAATTCTTTCTGTTATTTATTCAAATAAAATGGCAATATTTAGGGCACTAATTAACAGATTCTCTACCTCCAGTGTCTCTTATTCTACAAACATCTACCAGCCCTATATAGCAGTGCAAACTTGGACAACACAGATGATACAGCACCCTTGTGGATAATATGTTTTTTAAATAAATCAGTTTTAGCTTGGTTTGTACACACAATATTTATAGGATAACACCATATAAAATCCAAGCAGGGGCAGAGAGAGGAAATGTGTGTGTGTGCATGTCAGCAGTGGTGGAAACCAGTAATTTAGTTTTGTGCAATGGGATTCAAACATTCATGCCGTTCAAAAGCCAGCAAAGATGTTGCCATTTTCATTGAAAAGCAGATCTACACTTCCAGATTTGTTTTGTTGAATGCTTATTCCAGAAAGCAAGCTGTTCAACCTTTCTGTAATAGTAAGATTTTTCATTCATTCTGAACCTGAGAGACATAAATAGTCTGTGCATAAAGCTTACAAAAAGCATTTCAGAAAGGAGAACTCTCACCATAGGATGGATATTATTCAGCAGTGATTTTTCTTTCTGTAGCTCCATGTTGAGTCTCCAGGCAGCAAGCATGTAAACAACAGTTGCTATTTACATTCCACCCGGAGATGTAGAAACTGCATTTGTTATTTATAATACTTATGAAATTATAGCAACAAGTTCAGAGGATATACAAATGTCTGCACTAAATTGATTCTCTAGCACTTCCATTTTAAAAAAGTGGCACCTGCTATCTTCCCTTTGTGTACATTAGTTGTCTTTCAATTATAAACACCAAAAACATTTATATTCCTCAATTCATATGAGACTTATGAACATTGAGATAGAGTTCAATGTGCCCATTGATTAAATTAGAGCACTCTACTTGATGTGTACAATTCACAGTCTAAAAGAATCACAGATGAAGTATTGTGACAGCAACTAATGAAACAATCAGTCCTTTCATTATTTGCTGTAAGCACTTTAGCTAGTTGAATATTTTTCAAGCCTTCATAATATTCAGGTTTTGAGATTACTGTAAGACAATTTTGAGAAATAAATTAGGTAAAAAGTCAAATAAATATATAGCAAGAATACTGATATTAATAACATAACACTAGTTCATGCATAAAACAAAAGTTCTTGGTGCTTATAATGACTGAGAATTAGTGATTTTTTTTTCTTCAATTTCGGATGACTATTGAAATTTTTTATTACATTTTAGAGCATTAGCAGAACTTGAGCTCCCCTTTGTCGCACTTTTATGGAAAGCCACAGGACACAAATTTTTCAGCAAGAGTACCAATCAGCATAAATAATCTTATTTTACATAAACTCATTATATGGGGAGAAGAGCATAATGAAACCGTTTAGTTTGTTCAGTAAATCAAACTCAGTCATATCTCCATAAAAATATATCAGTTAAGAAACCACTTTACTGACAAAATCAGCAGTTTCATTAACCTAAGCTGATAATTTAATCTGAAGTCTGCTAACAAGTCTAGAAAAAAGTGCCTAAATATTTGCTGCAGCGATCAGTATAGAATAATGCAAATTCAGAGACATTATCTGAAAAATCTTGAAAGTATAACATATTTTAAATCTTTAGGGTTTTTCTTCAGACTTGAGAAATGGTTCATATTATTGAACTATACTATCTGTTTAATATTTTTTTTATCTAAATATGTCAAATTACTATATGCTAATATCCTATGTGGTACACAGAAACCATAAAAAAGTTATATCCAGTTACTCTCAGAGTAGTTCATATGCCTGTGAAAATGGTTGTGGTTTAACCCACTAGGTAGATAAAAACCAAACAGCCACTTCCTCACTTTCCCCCCTGATCAGGATGGGGGAGAAAATTGGAGAAAAATAATTCAAATGTATGGGTTGAGATAAAGACAGTTTAATAAGACAGAAACTGAGGAGACAATAATAACAAAAATAAAAGAATTAGATTATAAAACACAAGTGACGCACAATACAATCGCTCACTACCCCCAGCCAATGCCCAGGCAGTTCACAAGCAGTGGCTCCCAGCGAGCTACCCTGCTATAGGCTGAGCATGATGCCACATGGCGTGGAATATCCATTGGGCCAGTCGGGGTCCTGGCTATGTCCCCTCCCAACTCCTGGTGCACACCCAGCCTTCTCACAGGTAGAGTGAGCACCAGCAAAGTCCATGACTTAGTGCAAGCACTGCTTAGCAATAGCCAAAAGGTCAAAGGTTGGACTCAATGACCTTAATGATTTTATGATCCTAAAACACTGTGTGATCAGCATCATTCTTATCCTAAATCTAAAACACAGCACTATACAGTCTCTTAGAATGAGTTAACTGCATCCCAACAAACACCCAGACAGAAATCCAACATAGAAATAGTAAAAAATGTGCAGGTGTACATAAACAACACCCCTACATTGTTTTGTAGTCTGTACCTTTACTCTGATCTTGAAAGATTTCCTCTGCTCAGTTACACACAAAATTCCTGGTGTTACCCACTAGTGGTTACACAGCTGTAGGCAGGCCAGTCTAGCTGCTCACACAATATTTATAGTTCCAATGGCTGCTCAAAGATGAATGTTACCACAGTGCCCTTTTTGAGCCTACCTAAATGTATCTCCTGGTGCCTCAGCTTCTTATGTTTGTCCATTGAAATTTCCAAATGAAACATAATGAAGGGAAGTGGTTGCAATAAATTAAGATATCAATGAACCCAGAATGCCCATGGAGTATTTTGTCAAATAGTCTATGTTCATAAATAATTATGAAAGCAAATATTAATTTTTATTCTAATTAATTTTTGTATTGAGAATTAGCATTACTTTACTTGCACAGAATCTCAATTTAATTCAATTAAATCTACTATTAAAGAATTGAGTTATCAGGTAAAATAAATTAAATATAGACTGTGAATTAACACTGATAAAATTTGAATAGTGCTACAGTACTTTGCCTTGTTTGTCTTTATAAGTGGCTTGTTAAAAATCAGCTATATCTCAAGGACATTCTACAGTTGATAAAGCCAGTGCAATTGAAAAATTACTACTGTTATATCCATTATCATTACATAGTTACCATACATTAGTTAAGAATTTCACAATTGCAAATGCCTTGATATGGGTTTTCAAAAATTAATTTCATAGAATAAGCTGAGTTGAAAGGGACCCATCAGGATCATTAAGGCCATGTCCTGGCCCTGCACAGGACACCCAAAGAATCACACCATGTGTCTGAGACTGTTGTCCAAATATTTCTTGAGCCCTGTCAGGCTTAGTGCTGTGACCACTTCTCTGGGGAGCCTGTTCCAGTGCCCAGTCACCCTCTGGGTGGAAACCTTTTCCTTATATCCAACCTAAACCTCCCCTGACTCAGCTTTATGCCATTTCAGTGAGTCCTGTCACTGGTCAGGGTGAAGAGATTGGTACCTGGCCCTCTCACTTCTCGTGAAGATGGAATGAGGTCTCCCCTCAGTCTCCTCCAGACTGAACAAAGCAAATGGCCTCAAGCCACTGCTCATAAGGCTTCTCCTCAAGGCCTTTCACCATCCTGGGGGCCCTTCTTTGGACTCTTTCTGGTACCATGGCTCCCAAACCTGTGAGGTGAAGCCGCCCCAGCTCAGAGCAGAGCAGGACAATCCCCTCCCTTGCCTGGCTGGTGCTGCTGTGCCTGATGCACCCCAGGACATGCCTGGCCCCCTGGCTACCAGGGCACTGCTGACCCATGTTCAACTTGCCATCAAGCAGGACCCCCAGGTGCCTTTCTGCAGCTCTGCTCATCAGCATTTCCTCCCCCAGTCTGACTGTATGTCCAGGATTACCCATCCCAGGTGCAGTATCTGGCACTTTCCCTTGCTGAACTTCATTTTCTTGATGACTGTCCTGCCCTCTAATTTGTTTCAGGCTCTCTGCAGGGCCGCTCTGACTTCAGAGGAATCAACAACTCCTCCCAGCTTTGTATTGTTGGCAAACTCACTCAGCACCCCTTCCAGTCCTGTGTCAAGTCATTTATGAAGATGTTGAAGAGCACAGGTTCTAAGATAGAGCCTAACCCCACTAGTGACAGGTCCCCAGTCTGATGTCACCCCATTCACTCTGTACCCAACCCATGAGCCAGCTGCTCACACATCACATGATATGTTTGTCCAGCTGTGCTCTGGACATTTTCTTCAGAAGGATACTGTTGGGCTTTACTGAAATCCAGAAACGATTACAGGTTTCCCTTGATCAACTTGTGGGTTACCTTGTCATAAAAGGAAACCAGATTTGACAAATAAGACCTTCCTGTCATGAAGCTATGCTGATTGTGACCAATGACTGCATTGTCTATCAAGTATTTTTCAATACTTCCCAGAATAATCTTTTCCATAACTTTGCCAGGCACTGAAGTGAGACTGACAGGCCTGTAGTTTCAGGGATCCTCCTTCTTGCCCTTATGGAAAATCGGAACAACATTCACCAGCTTCCAGTCAGCTGGGATTTCTCCAGATTTCCAAGACTGCTCAGAAATTATCAAGGGAGATTTTGCAATGACATCCGCTAGCTCCTTGAGGATCCTTAGGGGAATCCCATCAGATCCCACTGATTTGTAGGGATCCAGCTGCAACAGCAAAACCCACATAGTTTCAGGGTCAGCTGCAAGTTGAATATTCTTTCTTGCAGCCATGGCCTCCTAGTTCAGGGCACTGAGACCCCCTTGCTCCATCATTCATGCTGAAGATGGAGGCAAAGAATGCATCAAACACTTGTCCCTGTCCCTATTTGTGAGGCGACCATCCACATCCTGTAATATTATTTATACATTTTATTATATTTATACAATAAATATTTACAATATTTATACAATGTTATTTATATATGGCCTTTTGCCACTAATTTATTTCAAAAAACTCTATTGTCCTCCACATTTCTTGACAGTTGATTCCAGTTGAGCTTTGGGAATTTTCTCCCTAAAGCGGCAAGCGGCATCTCTTAGTCTTCCAGGGTCACTTGACTCTGCTTCCAAAAACACCTTCTGTTTTTTGCCTTATTTCTACAAGAATATTCCTGTTCAGCCTCGTCAGGAATTGACTGCCTCTGACTTGAGACATTTGGGAATTGCCTGCTCCTATGTCTTTAGAAGGTGATGTTTAAAAATTGACCAGCAGTGATGGACCCCAGCATCTGCAAAAACATTTTCCCAGGGGACTTTACTCACTCGTTCCCTAAGCAGCCCGAAGTTTTCTCTCCTCATGTCCACAGATGAGGTTTTGCTGGCACTTTTCTTCCCATCAATCCTCAAAGGATGATTTGTCAGTGTCATTGTCCTGGCTAGGAGGCCTATGGCACACTCACGTATGACATCTGCAGTACCTTTTTGCCCCTTGATTCTTATCCAGAGGCTCTCAACTGTGCCATTAACAACTGACTTCCATACATTCTAACCCTTTCATTGCATGCAGTGCCATTCCTCTGCCTCTTCTGCCCTTCCAATCCCTCCTAAAGTGCCTGCAACCATCCAACAGGCTACTCCAGTCACAGGATTCATCCCACCAGGTTTCCCTTATGCCAGTGATGTCAGATCTCTGGAACTGGACCAAAGCTTTGAGCTCATCTTGCTGCCTCTTTATGAAGTATGTTATTTTACCCAAGTTTTGTGGATAAAGACAGGCATAGCCAGCAGCACCAAGAGAAAGCTGTGACACTGCATGTCAAGGCTGGAATCCATTATATCGTGAAAGGGCAACACTGATCTCATAAGAAAGTACTCTGAAAACAGTTGTTTTTTCCTGAAGTTACTTTCATTTTCACCCCTATAAGGAGACTGCAGTCCAAACTGTGACAGTGCTGAGGAAACACAGAAGCAGCACAGAAAGAGGAACCAGCAAATCTTGTATTGATAAGTAACTACTACATAAAATAAAAATTCACATATACCATAAATCAATCCTTGCCATGACAATAAAATGTAGAGAAGTCCTCAAAACTCAATGTTGTTGAAGGGTATGACCAATGGGAACTCAGGAATACTCTGAAGTCCATGACACTAACAAGTAAAGAACTGTAGGAAACTATCACAGAATGGCTTGGGTTGAAAAGAACTCTAAATCAGCTTGTTCCAATTCCCCTGCTGTTGACAGGGACACCTGTCACCCAACCAGGCTGCTCAGAGCACCATTCAAACTGGCCTTGAACACTTCCAGCAATGTGGTATCCACAACAACTTTAGGTAACACGCTTCAGTGTGTCACCACTCTCACAGTAAAGAATTTCTTAATATCTAATCTAAACAGCTGGCATATTGGGCCCTCTGATCCCCTTAGAAAGCAATCTCCAACAACTATAATCCTACTGTTTTATTACAGCTTTGGAATCCAAAGAGCTGTTAGAATACCAATAGTCATAATTCTGAATGACAGATGAGCTAGGTGCCACCTCACCTGAGTGGAGACCTGCAGCTGCTGGAAGAACAAGGCACATAAGTAGCATTTACTTTTCCCTGTTACTAATGGGAACCTAACAACACGCTCCTACCAACCAAATGTGTCTTGCCGGCAAGCGTAGGTCATAACTGCACTCCTACCATTCTCATGCATGCTCTTGGCAGTGCCAGTACAAAGCAACACCTCCACATTTATGACACTTGGACTTCCACAAATTTCCAGTACTAGAGACAGGACTTACAGAGGAGCCTGGCTAACACTACTATCATCAAGCAGACTATTGCAAGTGAACTTCATACCAGTTAAGACAACAAATTCAGGGTTCTCTGTGCTCCAGGAGTGGTGATTCCTTGGTGATACACTGGCAGGAAGGGGAAGGAACATGGCGACTTTGTTTTTCATCTACTGTGCAGATCAAAGGTTATAGTTTCATTATTTTAACATCTGAGATAATTGTATATTTTATTCCTGTCATTTTTTCTTCAGAAAATCTCTGTAGAATGACCTTTTCCCCTCCCACACACCCTTTCTATCTAACCTTTACTTTTTTGAAATTTTCATCATCTATTCTGTGCTTTTCTTCATCTTTAAAATGCTCCCTATAAGAACTCAAAAACCATGTTACTATAGTAAAAGGGTACTATGTTGCAATGATTGATTTGACCACCTTGAAAACCTTAGGAGAAAAAAAATGTAAAAGACACAAGAATGAAAAAAGCATCCTAAAATATTCCATCAACAGCACAGTGTTATTCTTGCCAGCATAAGGTTTTTCATTATATCCCTGGAAGACTGAGAAAATTCCAACTTGAAATTATAGGGGAAAAAACCAGAATTACCTCCATCAAGACAAAAGGGGGCCAATTCCAAAGCCAATAGTTTTAACATACCAAGAAGTTTCAGGGTGGAGTTTGACAGATTGGCTCCCCATACACTGTGCTAGCAGTTCTATCTGTAACAATTTCTATTACAACTACAGCTCACAAGTATTCTGGGAGCACGTTGGCTTTTACAGTGTCCCAGTTATTTCCTAAGACAAACTATCTGGCAGAAACATCTCCAGGAGACACTGCAAAAATATCGAAAGCAAGCCTGTTTATGGCTCTTATGTTCCAAGGAGTGGGAAACAGAAATCATACACAATCAATATTATTTCCTAAATCTGCAGCATAACTCCTAAATAGCTGAATTGAGCTGCTAAAATTAGTGTTTTACAACAAGAGACCACTAAATAAGGGACAAAATGGGATGGGTCATTTAGGTGAGGGTGCTATACAATGAAACTATACTGAGTTCTAGATTATTCAGTTTTGTTTTCAGAAAATCCAGATTCAATGTCAGATAAAAAAAGAACAAAATCCATTCTACTTCAGATATTTTTAACATTGCACTGGTCTGCATGAACGCTTAGCCTCAAAATATTACAAAACTGACCTCTGTAAAAAATAAAATGCTTATTTTATTGTTAAATCATCTGTTAACATTGCTTACATTATGTTATCAGAAGATTATAGAAAGCAAGCATGCATCTTGGCCAATGTGCTACTGCTGAGAAAGTAAAGGGCACATTAAGATACAAGAGGCATTCTACAATGCAGACATCTATACAGAGAGTACAGAAGCCAGTTGAAAGGTTTCCAGTTAAAATTACTTGCATCAATAATAGAGAACTTCTAGTCAACAACATCAGGTCTGTATTATTTTCTCAGCTATTGAGATATTGCTGTGATCATTTTTGTACTAAGTATATTTCAAAAGTAGTTTTTAAATTTACTTTTATACTTTTTTTGCTAGATCAACTTAAATCTGTTGTTTCAGAATACAAGCCATGCCAAACAGGTGAACTACTGCAGTTGTACAATATACAGCATCAGGAGAAGGTCAAACATATACATATGGTGGCATACAAGTAATTTATGTTGCTTGAAAACAGTTTTCTAGCTCCTGAGTGAAATAACGATGGGGGAGTTCATATCCTGTCTTCCACAGACTAGGCAGGGTTTTTTTTCTTCATCCTTTCAATTAAAACTAAAGCCTATTACAAAAACCACTTTTAACAAAAATTGACTTTCACAGCAGTCCTCAAGTATGAGCAGCAGAGGATCTCATTTTAACAAATGTAACAAGATGCTCTTTCAGTTGTGCTTTTTCCCCCTTTCCTGAACCTGCCACATACATTTTACTGCTTTTTGACGATAAAATTGCACCATAGCACACAACATAAAAAAATTTCAGATACATGAGTCTGCTCATACAGGAATCTCTAACTGGAAGCTTTTTTTCTCCTTTGCTTCTTTCAATACTCCCCACTCATTGTTTGCCTAAAACAATGCAAAAGTCTGAATGACAACATTAGAATCTTTGTTTTGGTAGAATTGCTTTTAGTTTAATTCTACTGCTTTAATTCTACTGATTGGTACTGCTGTATAAAAGCTTTTGCTAGCCTGTCTGTAGGTAAAAATGTGACTGCAGAGATCCATAAGCAGGGCCTTTTAGATGGAGCATCCAAAGTGATCTTCCAATAGAGAGACAAACATATACCTCTTAGCAACTCGATAGCATTCACTTTCCACAGCTAATTTTAAGGAAATTGTCTTTGAATATCTACTGCCACTTGGGGAAATCAAAAAGAAAATTGTAGAGTGGACATGTTATGTTCAGTAAAATAAAAGAAAGGCACAGGGAAGTCTCAATTACTTAGCCTAATTTCCTTTATTTTCAGTTTTTGGTTTTTCTGGATAATACCCTATGACTAAAGTATAAGATCAAGTTCTAATGATAATAACAGATCAGTTTAAATTTGCTTCCTCTTTGGCTTGAAGCTATATTAAAACTTGGAGATATTTTATTACCCAAGTCAAAGCCTATTGAGAACTATAAGTGACCTGTTTGCAAAAGTACATTAATACCCTGAGATCCTGGGCTGGGCCAGGCTGCCCAGGGTATGGCACAGGTCCAGAGCAGTGGTAAAAGGATTAAAACAGCCTGACATAGAATAGACATTTTTAGCTTGCAAGAAATTATTCAGCAGCAGAAACTATAGTAGAAACAGGACATACTCAAAGGGGAAAAGGTGCTTGATGACTGAATCTGATCTACTCTACAAGCTAGTACCCATAAGACTGTGAAGATTTAAGAAAGTACATAAGCCTCCTCAAGAAGCACGTTGGAACCCCCCGAACATAACCTGGCTGTGTGGGCAGGAAAACACTTCTGCTAGGTAGTTGTGTCAAGTGTTATTGACATAAAACAGTTCAGCCATGTCCCTGACATCACACTGAGAAATAGGCTGAAATAGAGGAAAACTGCAAGGTATGAAACTCAGAACTGTAAGGAAATGAAAAGTCTCCCAAAACCGCAGTGTCTCAGTTCAGCATTCAGTAGAAAACACCCCTGTTTACAGGTGAACAGCTGCTGCACACTTCCCCGTGGTATAAAAACACAGCTATTAAGTAAATGTAATTTGACAGAGGAATCCTCTGAGGCTCCCACCAGTTTGCACATACTGAGATACTCAAATCATTTGTGTTTCAATAGAAGACTTTTGAGCTGGTTTTGGCATTCACATGGAGTTACAGTCACAGCAGCCCTGCTCTGGACAGTACAGGCAGCATGTGAAAGGTCAGCAGTAGATTTTCAGTGAGAAGGGCAATGAGGCTGTTATCCTGAAACAGTACACTTAACAGTAAGGCTCTCCAGGTGCTCTGAGGACAGTAAGAATGTCAGCTAAGCAATTTGTGTTTATATATCATTATTTGGTACCCTCAGGTTTGATCAAAAGCTACTGACACAAAGAAACAAACAAACAAAAAAGTTAAAATAAATGTGCATCGTAGCAGGCCCCATAATTCAATCACTGCTGCAGAAAGGTTTCTTCAGCCAGAGAGATACACTCAAATGGCAGTATGTAATTAAAGATGCAGATGTCAAGAAAAGGTGGCCCTCATCCTCTTTCACCTCCATATCACTTGAATATGTAAGCTATTCCATAAAGAAATAAAACTCAAAGATAAATTACTTGTTCTTTATTGAAAGTTTGATTGCACTTAGAAAAATGTTATTTTAATAATTCTAGATAGATGAACTGCCTATAGATGAGTTGACTCAAGATGACTTAGCAGCCAATTACTGGTTAGAGATGGAATAGCATCTACACTGCATGACAGAGGTTGTTAATGAGCTACACCCCTGAAAAAAGAATTCATGAACCAGACATTCAGAAAACTACTTGTGCTATAAGGACTTCCAGATTTTTAAAGTGCTCTTCTTTATACTTCCTTACTGCTTGCTTTTAAGAGTTACAAGGTTTCATTTTTGTCTTAAAGCTTATGGAAATAAATGCATTTTCTTATTTCCCTTGTTAATTATTTTATGATGCCATAGACTGTATCAGTCAGAACAAAGCCAGTAGTAAAGGAAAATTTAATGATATGCATGACCTCTGAATGCACATGGTCCTGGAAGTAGATGGTGTGGCATAAAAGTACTCAGTAAGTGAAAGTAAAAACTACTTGATAAGTGAAAAACAACAACAAAAAAAAGAAGCCAGAGTAGCTGTTGCAATAGTACTTCAAATTAAAAGAAGTGTTTGCATTTGTTTTCAATTAACACCTTTTGGAAAAGATACCTTACCTATTCTTTAACGTAGTTACACAAAGCAAAAGTTTCCCCTAATGTGAAAAAACACAAGGAAACAAATTTGAAAACATTTTCTTCAAATCATGTTGAATAAGACTTTGGCTTAATCAATTTTTAAAATTATGAACTATTCAATGAATATGTCTGTTATAACAAACATCTATACTTCCTTCATTTCTAAAAGGATTCAAAGATCCTGACCAACTAATCTCTTAGGATATGTGGGAGATCAGAGGGCATGGGAGGAAAAGGACTGAGAGAGGGAATACTTCCTTGGAAATTACCTCAGAGCTTCAGCTTGATGTAAATCCAATTATTGTTCAGTATCAAATAGCTAATTTTTTAGTAACTAATGAAAGGGAAGATATTATTGTGTACCACATTCAGAGAAATATTTCTTTTCATCTCCCTTGTAAGACAACTGCATAATGAGAGGAATTATTAAAAGGAAAAGAAAATAAGAATAAGTAAAGAGCAAAGAAAAACAAAGTTTTAAGTAAAAATATAAACCAACTTTGAATGAATGAAAATTAAACGGCTTTAATGAAATTGTAAAATGCACATTTCAAAATCCAATGTAAATTTTCTTTCTGAATGAGACAGTAAAAGGAATGCAAGGAAAGAGACGCAGACAACCAGCCCAATAATTAACTGCACTCCCCATTATGCATTTGAACACATGCAGATTTCTTGGAGATCAATAATGAACATGGATTGAGCATTAGTACTAGATACAATCTATGGATTTTCACTATTTCTTTAATCGAGCGTGGCCTTTTGTGTTTTCTGAACCTGACTGTTTCATGTCAAAGCACTGTTAAAAAGACATAAATCACCCATCCGGAAGAAGCACAGTGCTGTCAGCCCCACCTATAATTGCTAAGATGACTGTCATCTTTATAAGAATCTTCTTTACTCCTCTTTCTACACCTAAAAAACAGAAGTCTTAGAACTCATTTAATTATGACATAACTTAATTATGGCAATAATATGAGGATACGTGTGACTGTAAAGACACTGTAGGCTCCAGACTGACAGAAATTAGTATCTGTTCCATTAACCCACTACAAATTACATCCTCAGGAAAAAAGAACAGGTTAGATCTTCATCACAAAACACCCCCTCCTCTTTCAATCACTAGTGGTATATTTCCATACATCCATTCCAGATGCACATACATAGAGACATAAATACATAGAAATCTATGTATATACATATTTATGGACACAGAGACACATATTTATGTATCCTGAGCAAGGATAACTTGTCCTTTCATTTGTAGAGGGTTATAAGTTTTTACATTCTCTAACTTAGGAGTTTTACTGCAGTATTTGCATGGTGACATTCAAGAGTGGCCCATCTTAGGAATCAATAACAAAAATGTTTTGTGCACTCACTCAAGAGTCAGTGCAAACTCACTAGCATACTCCAGTTAGCTGGCTCCTTATCTCCAGAACAGACAATGAAATTGGGCAAATGTGGTTTGGCAGATGTAATGAAACCTTGTTAACACATTTTGGTTTGGGTTTTGGTTTTTGTATGGTTGGCTGGGTTTTTGTGCGGTGAACATTTGTTGCTGCTGCTTATGTCATTAGGTTTTTTTCCCAATAATGATACCTCCTGTAGAGAGTGCTGGCCTTATTGCATTAAAAGTTTATTTTTCAAATGAGAAGTTAGATGACTGATAATGCATTCTAAGCCAAAGTGCATATGAGAGCGCTATTTCTCTACCTGTTCCTAGAAGAAAAAATTAGTAATGTTTCCAATACCATTTTAATAGATCCATTATCACAATTTTTAACAAAACTGCATACTTGAAAGCCTTTCCAAGTACTTTTCAGAGGCTACTCATAGTTTTCTTCTTAGTAACACAGTCACTCAAGTGATTGCATGAAATGTCAGTCCATAGTTTTAGTACATGGTTATATCACCAAATAAGGTATTTCCAAATGGGAAGTGTTGCCTCTCAGTTGGATAGGTTGTTTTGTAGCTTGAGTCCCAGGAGCCTGAGACTATGAACCATACATTTTAATGACACTCCATGATACTCTACTGCATGTAATTATAGGACTCTTTCTGACGAGGCCCCAGGGCATCAAAGCAATCATTAGTAACTTCCAAGATTTCAAAATATTACTATTGAACTGTAGTGTGTAACTGGTATAAGCACAAAGCCAGGCAGTTGCTGGGAAGAAATTCTGCCTTTCAGGTTCCAAGAACAGCTTGCATTCCACATGTACTGCTGGATGCCAGGTGGATGTTTTGATCTGAATGCACTGTCATACATAGATGCCTTATGTGAGGTTAAAACAAAAATTACCCTGCATCACACATTTTATGCTTCACACGCATGATGCTCATTGCAAAGGACTAAACTGGCTCATTCCCAGCTGTATTCAACATACTAAGTCACATTTCACTCATGGCATAAGATGCTTTATCTGAGAAGAAATACCAGAAAAATCACTGGCCAGACTGCATCACAGTATTTTATAGCCTAGAATATATCTAAGTAAACAAACGCAGTGGAACAAAAGAGAGCTGGATTCATTATAACCTTCATGTATATATATGACTGCACAAATCAGGTCTGGAGTAGACATTACTGCTCCAGCAGTACTCCCTTCTACATGCAATGTGTAGTACTATGCACAACAAGATTTAAGGTTATACTGACAGCTAGAACTAAGGTTTCCCTCACTGTAGACAGAGTCTAAGACAGCCACATTAATTTAAAATACTTGGTTTATACAGAGCATATGTGTTGTGTAGTATGCATATACATAAAAGCACATAGGAGTTTATACTTTGATAGAAAATATTTATGAGAGAACTTTGTGCTCACTCTTTCTCTGATGATCCTGCTATGAAGGTATTTCACAATGAGATAACCTGTATCTTTTGTTCAAAATGTTGATTTGCCCATGATTCTAAAAAACAGTAGTTTGGTAGTATTTTTCAAGTACCTTCTTTAAATTCTTCTGATAAATTTCTTCCCTGAACTGAATGACTTATTTGCTCAAGTGGGCAATGAAACTAGTAGCCATAGGATAAAGGACTTTAGTCCCATTAGCAAAAAGATCTCACTTTAATGATTGGGGGGAAAAAGGCTGCTGCTCTAAGATCCCTTCATCCATAAAATAAGGAAGTAGAATAGGTGTACCTTTTTCCATTAAAATGTAAACTAACACCCCACAGTAATTACACTTGAGCTTTGCAATGAGATAGCTGTGTTTTAGATAAGATTTTAAGATTAAGAATAACATTTACAATAGCACTAATAGAACAGCAATTGAATAGCTTTAATTCAACTATACAAACCACTCACTGACCTCCAAGGAAGACAAAATTAACTACAGCAACTATAGCCTGTGAGAAGGGAGCCTTGATTATTCAAGCACACACTGGCCATCTGATCTTAGATGCTGGCAATATGTAGTGCAATTATTTGGATAATTATAGTATTGGTTGCTCCCATATGTTTCATTAAACAAACCTGTGGCTTGTGAACAGGCTGTAAGCAGACCTGTCAGAACTGGAGATACCTGAACTCTTAAAAGGGGTGGCAAAGCTTAATGAAAGAGAATTAATGGCAACACATAAGCCCAAATACCAGCTAAACCACAAAGGCCTCTGATAGCTTAGCCTCCAAAAGACAAAACGTGATGTCAAACCAATGCAGACAATTCAGCAAAGGGGCATCTTTTGAAATTCAACAGTGGACAAAACTTTAAACAAAATAAAACAGTACAACATTTATGAAATAAAACAAGGTTCCTTCTTATGAAGCCTTTCTTAAGAAGGGAAAACTCAAGAACGTTTAGAACAATGTCTGTTGTCTCAGAAATTGAGTTAGTTAATTAAATATCTCAGATAGTAGAGTGTTTAAGTAAAATTCTCAGCAGAATGAGCTGCTCATTTTATCTTCACTCAACTGTATTTAGTATTGGGGGTAATTGTTGATTTAACTGAGCAGAGAAGACGTTTCACTTCAGTGAAAGTATATCTCACTGTTTCTTTTTCTTTCTAGAGGTACCATTTACACATTTTGGTAAATATGTTTTACGCAGACATTGTGTATCTGGTCTAAAACATTCACCTGTCCCTTCCTTCCTACTATGGAAACAGTGTTTAAGTAAAAATAGAACCTGTGTGATTTAGTCAGTCTCTAAATTCTGGATCAGTAATACCTTGTTTTCCTGGAACAGAGTCTCTTTATCCCCCAAATAATTTTACCAAGTCTGGGCACACAGAGGTTCTTCTCTGGACTCTCTACCAACAAAATTTTATTCTAGGGTATAGTTTTCAAATTAAATTTTTTGGAATATTTGTGCAGAGAAGCCTTTATGGTATATTAGCCCACTTTCTTCAAGACACTATTCCCACAATGAAAGAAGCTTATCTGTGATTCTTCTAAGAAAGAAATTAAAATCCAGAAGTGATGAAATACATTACTGAACTAGTGCCTATAGAAATGTTTTGACACCCTGCCAACAAGTGTAATGTATGTGTAGAAGTAATCTGTTGCTGATAATCAAAAAGCAGCTTTCACATGGGATTCATTTTAGAGGGGTACAAATCTTACAGAAATAAAAAGCATGGTCTAATTTTGCTGAATGGAGTGTCAATATAAATTGAAAGGAATACAGCATTTTTGCATGCTTAAACAGTTTGTTGTGGCAAACTGAAATATTTTGACATTTTCAGGTCGTGGTTCTAGAATTGCTTTATCATCAGATGAGGTACAGCTGCAAATTCAGAGGGATCTACCACTGCATCAGCCATTATGGACTCCAGCCATATGCTCATATGCCAAATTGGTACTCAAACACTCCCTACTGGCTGGATATGACAGATACTACTTGATCCAAATGATGTTTAATTGTCACGTTGCAGCACATTGATCATGCAAAACTTGGTGGAGTGCTCTAACTTGTCATTGTGTTTGGCATAAAGCACTGTTACTATATTTTGTTACCATTCAAATACAGTATCAGGTGTCAATTTTATTTTCTTCCAAGAAGCTGATGAGCCTGGGCACCAAAGCTGCCTGGGCACCAGCATGGCCTGCTGCACACACCATCAGCATCTGCTCTTGTCCCAGTGTCCTACAGAACAATTTAATCCTTTTTCCAAACCTTTGTTTTCTTTCAGATTTCAGTAAGGATCAGCTAAGCTGTTTGCCCTTATATGAAGGTCTAATATCATCATTCAATTTATTCTGCAAAACTCATAAAGAGGTGAATTTGAACAAGTAGCTATTTTTATGCCTCAAATGCCTGACAAAATTTTCTTCCTGTGCCTAACTGGGGGGGGATATATCAGGCAAGTATCAAAAAAGAGCAATTGCTTAAGACTCCCCTGTTAATTTGCCATTACAGGCAGGTTTGCCCTGGTGCCCTGGATTTGGTCACTTTTGTTTGACTCTAGGTTTACCAATGAAACCACAAATTTTAGCAGATTTGCATCAAGTTTTCATTGTGAAAAGAGCAGTTAAATAGCTCTAATATTCCATGTTATAATTACCAGCATATTTTGAAATCTCATTCTTATAAAATACATTGATCTTTTAAAAATATAACAGTTCATGAACAGCTCTTGAAAAAGTGACTAGTCAAAATTCTTTTTTCCTGTTAGGTGCTTGGAATTAATAACATCATACAGCTCATAATGGTTATATCAAAACATTACATATTTTAACTGAAATATCATCCCAACCTTTCTGCACTCTAATGCATCCCTTGATGACTTCCTTATCCCTACCATTTGGCAATAAGCAGTTAAGTACTCTGTCATCCCAAAAACAAGTACTCCACAATTCAGAAAGTTGCAATCTTACACTAAGTACGGAAAAGAACCTTCCTTACAAACGCACTATTTGAATTAGTATTTAAAACTGAGTTTCCAATGTCTCACAATTAATATTTCACATAAGGGTGTCTAAAAAGCATAAAGTCAGAAAGCCAGGAGTCAAGTACTGCTGCTAGCTGGATCCAGAAAACAGTCTCTAAATATAGCGCTTAGAATTCATTTAGTGCCTCCTGTCATGTCACCAGTTCTTTATGCTGGAAATTACTATTTTAGGGAAGAATGCTTGCCAAATAGTCACTTCCTTTAAAAAAAAATAGTTCTTGTTATTACTTCACACAAAAATCCCATGCTTTTTCCTTCAAGATCACACATTTAGCTACAATTTACTAAACTCCCTGTTAAGGGTACAGGCTTACACAAACGTAAAATTAGAACCCACTTTTTTCTGTCACACATTGCTGAACAAATGGCAAGTGCCTGCAGCACTTTAGGATTAGGGTGATTTCATTTTGACCACTAAGGGGCCATTTGTGCTTTCTCTTACTCTTCTTTCTTACACACCTCCTCCTCACTCCTCTCTCCTTCTGTTGTTACTCCTCCAGGAGTGCCAGGCTCAAATAGAGCCATGGCAGTCCTGTGCGCAAAGAAAATGAGAGTAAAGCCCTGTCATCTGTCAGAGCAAAGTGGTTTCTTGCCTTAAATATGCTGACACTCCCTGATCCAAGACTTAAAAATAAACATCAGCTTTTCAGTAACTGCTCCAATAAGTGCTACACAAGAGCGCAGATAGCCCTTATCAAATCAAGATAACAATGAAACACCCGTGGTCCCAGTGAATTGGAGGGGATGTTCATGGGTGAAGACACTTACTCTTGAGTAGTACAATAAAAATAAAATCTGACTTGACAGTTATGTCTGCTTTCCACTGAACTGCTAAAACACCCTGAAGATAAAAGACTTCCTAAACAGCTGCTTAGTAAAACCTGAAACACAAAAATTCACCTCACACACACAGACTTCTTACCCAAAAACAACAGGAAAATAATCCACCCAAACAGGCAGAATTTAGATTCCATTGACTGCTCCAATTCCCACATAACCTTATCTAGCTACTGCCTTTTTTTTTCCCCTAAAGACACTGAATAAAAGCAGAAGTAAAAAGCATCAGAGAAAACTGATACTGTTTTGTCAGCACCTAAGCTTAAAGAAAAAGGCAGTTTATCAGGTTAATGAATTTTTTTCTTTTGACCCCAACTTTCTAATACACCCTAAGGTCACAGAGTAGAGGCAAAACAAAAATGAGAGCAGTTTGTATAACAGCTGCCTGAATAATCTTACAGCAGAGAACAAATGTCTCCAATCAATAGCATTGAGCAGCCACTCTACACCACCTGGGATTCAAAGAAATCATTCCAACAGACAAGAACTTCAACTTAGGGATGTTACTCACCTCTTTGTGAGTTTTGCAGATTAAACCAGGTCATGCCTTTCTTTAAATACAGACATTTACATAAGGAAGCCAACAGAGAGAACTAAGCATTTTCTTTATGTTGTTCAAGGCCCTTTGATATCCTGACTTTTCCCCTAAAAATTAAGACCTAAATCTAGAAGCAATGAAATGTTAACCACAAAATTATTCAGTGACACAGAAAAGTCATCCTCAGAGAAAGAAAGTAACTAAAACAAGTGATAAAACACAAACCTCCGCCACTATTAGTAAAAATTGGCATTTTCTTCACTGTCAAGTGCTGACACAACTATGGAAAAATCAAAAGCAACAACCCATGCTTTATAGGGAATTTTGGCTTGCTTGAAGACCAGTAGCTGACAGCTTACAAAACAAGCCCATACACAGTAGATGCTCTAACAGAAGCTTGTGCATTTTAATATTGACAGCAGACAACCTGATATTCCTCCCATACTAAAGCTTCACCTTCAGGCAGATTCAAACACCGCTAAAATACCAGAAGTTACAAACACTTAGTCTTTCATAACTCTCACTAGAAGTCTAATGCGCATATCTTACCCAGCTGTTTAATCCTCAAAAGGCTGGAGGCAGCTGCAAGGTACAGTGAGATACTCTGAAGATCACTAGAGAGAAAGATGTAACTATCACTGCAGCTGCTTTGGGCAGGAGTCTAAAGCCGACACGTTTCTTACAACGGGGATGTAAAGAGATTTTCAGCTATTTGCTACCTCACTTCTACTGGAGAGTCCTGCATCAATAAGCATCATTCATCTGCATAATCACTACAACTCCAGTATTTCAGCTCAATCACATAGGCAGCAATTCTAAGAAAGACTCAGCTGCTGCATCTGCACAGCTCAATTATACACGAGTTGAACAGACAGCAGGCTTCACAGTGGCTGAGCGCCACAGAGCTGGCTGGGGGAAGGGGCAACATACACATGTAATACTGAGAAGAAAAATATCTCAAGAACAAGAAAGTCCAGGGTTGCTTTGGCAAATAAATACTCTAATTTCAGGGACATAACCATAAGATAGATATAGGTTGGGAAAGAGGACAGGTTACCCACCAGTCTTTATATCACTTAACATATTTAGACCCCATACACAAATTAAGAGCAGTTTAACTTGCTTACCAGAAGTTTGTATTTCATAGTTTGTGAAACTGTTGAGCTACCTCTCATTAAAAAAAAAAAAAAAAAAAAACCCAACACAGACCACAAAAACTCATTAAACACAGTAATTTGATCCCACCTACTAAATTAGCCCCTTACTTTGCCCTCCAACACTCTCCAAGAACCTCCCTGTGCTAAACAGCTTTTAAATAACACACCAACTCCCCATTTCACCTTCATTTGAAACTGGTGAAATTAATTAGACTCAAGGAGGGTAATTAGAATCAGATGCTGAAATTTCCTCCTTGGGCTTGTTTCTGTCATCACAAGAACATAAGAGTGAAGTCATATTTGCAAAGAAAATTTGGTCTTATCAGTATCTCCTCTAATGTTTCCTCTACCCATATATAACTAAATCATGGAAAGCTTGAAAATAAAAAAGCTTGGGAAAAAAAATGGTCGTGCTGGATAACAAGTTAGCCACAAGCCAGCAAGGTACCCCTCTGGCAAATATGGCCAACAGCCTTCTGGGCTGCTGAGCATTGCTAATAGGTAAAAGTGGGGGCCCTTGCTCTCTACTCAGCCCTGGTAAGACACATCTGGAATTCTGGGTCTAGTGATGGACTCCTTGATACTAGATACTGGAGAAAAATCCAACAAAGAGCCACAAAGATGATTAAGGGACTGAAGCATCTCTCATGCGAGGCTCAAGTTGAGGAATCTTGGAGTGCTCAGCTTGGAAAAATCTCAGGAGGATCTCATTATGTATATAAAAATCTGATGGGGAAAGGTAAAAAAATATGAAGCTGGACACTTTTCAGCATTCCCCAGTGACAGGATAAGAGATGACAGGCACAAATTAAAATAGAGAAAATTACTTTTAAATATAAAATATTTTTTCCCATGAAGGTGGTCAAATACCAGCACAGGTTATCCTGGGAACTTTTGGATATTCAAGCCCTAGCTAGGCATGTGTCCTAACCTATTCTAGCTGACCCTGCTTTGAGCAGGGGAAGTTCCATTAGATGATGTCATGAGGTCTTGGCCAACCTCCCATGTTTTGTGATAACTCTGTAATGTGGTATGGTAACTATGAAAAAACTCCTCTTCAAAAACATAATAAATGTGAATTATTCCAAACATAACAAATCTTTATAGCTGCCAGAAAAAAAAATGTTTCTGCATACAGAGAACTGCTCTTTGAAGTATTTTTGTACCTTTTAAGGTAGAGAAGTCAAACAAGCATGATTTTAAAGGAAATGACAGAAACATGTCTATTTTCAAGCTTGTAAGGGAATATTAAATTAGCAGTCACATAATGAAATAAAGCTGTTTAACTAATAATGTTCTTTGAGTGTTGCAAACCAAGTTTACTCTTTCATAAAATTCAACTCTGCAAGGATTATCCAATGTGAAAATTCATTTAAACTTGCAATGTAAATATTCCTAAATATTCCTCTGAAGGGTGATTTCAAGGAATTTCTGTGGTTGGGTTCCACTCTCTCCTATATCCTATATTCTGTATAACCCAAGTGTATTAATTACAGAGGGTAAAATATCATCCAGATGCATGTTTAACCAGAGAAAAAAGAAATAATTCAAGAAACAATCATGTTCAATGTTACAGCTAGACTGTAAAATTATGAGATGTGATTGATGTTGTTCTGGTTTTCACTTCATGGTATCTATTAAAAGTACGACCATCTTGGGAAGTTGTGTCTTTTCAGAAATACATAAATAATGCACCTTGTACTACTATTGCTGTTGAATATTGTTGTCTGAAAAAATAGTTTACTTCAGGAGAGAGCAATTCATAGTGGCCAAGACTCCAAGTAACAGTCTAGCTAAGTTTTCTCATTGAAGATACATTCTGAATATTTGAAAATAGACTCTAAAAATAAGGAGAGGATGAATCTGCCTATCATAGATTTGTCAAGCTTTCATGTGTTTCAGCAGCAGAGAATAAATTATTTATTCCTGTCTCTATTGAGGTTACTGGCAAATTTCCCATTACCTTCAATGAAGGGAGGGACTGTCACTGTTGGTCTCTGAGGATGAGAGTTATTCTCAACAATAAAGCAATGTGGATCACTGTGCAAAGAGACCAAAGGAGTTGCATCAAGAACACACAGTGAGACGTGCTGTTGTTCATTTCTCTCTGAAACCCTGTGTTGCTCAATGTCCCTTTTCTGTGGAAGCCAGTCTTCTTCAAAGCCTGACTGCCAGAAAGATACCTCACAGGCACACAGTCCAAGATTCAAACATTTTGAGGAGATGTCTGATGTCCTTCTTCTTTCCCTTTTCAAAAGAAATTAGCCATATCCAAATAAATAGCACTTGCATTTGGCCTCTAATTAAATTCATGCTGCACAATAACCCTGCTGCCATGATGTTGTGTACATTACCTTCCTATAGCCGCCCTCCCAAAAACATTGCTGTGCATGGTGAGATAGCAGACAGTGGCTCAACTAATTGCAATCCTGGTTTTATAGTTACTGAGGCTGAGGCACTGCAGTTTGTTCTTTCGGGAGGCTGTGAAGCCTGTGTTCCATTAACATTTCTATGTTTTTTTCTATCCAGGAAGATAAAATGGTTCTTTCTAGTGCTGTTAGTCCAACAGCTTCACAAAATCTAGGAGCCTGACACAATGCTGGCATCATAAACTACTATAAGGCATTTACAACCAAAGCAGACACATATGCTCTAGAGTTTTACACTGCTTTCCACATCAATCATTTATGTTGAAATGACAATGAAAGCCTGCATATACTAGTTTCTGAAAGTACCCTGGTAAATACTTATACCCGCTGTTTAAAGAAGGGCATAAACACAAAATGCATTAACTGACAATACTTCTGTTTCCTTGATTTGAGAAAATAACATAGATTTTTGGGTAGTGAGTTAATCTCCCTGAAGCTAATTTGAGGTTATTTTTAAAATTTAAATTACTAAGGGAGAAACAAAATTCAGACTCTGTTATTTATTTCCTTTTTTTTTTCTTTTTTGTAGAATTCAAATATGGAGGGTCAATCAAAAAAAATTAAAACTACACATCAGGTTCTTTCCTGTGCTGTATATCATATCAACACCAAAATTTGCTCATGTGCTTCTTAGAAGTGTTATTGTATAAAGGTTTTACTCTTGAAAGCTTTCTAAAAGGTGGTTTGTGGCAGGGGAAAAGGGACGACCCTAATCAAGAGAGAACCCTACAAGAGATCCATGATGATGTTGCAGGGTCAACCAGGAGGTTGTACCTGCACAAGGCAGACACGACTCAAGAGAGTTTTCTGTCAGGGCAGGTCTCCAGCTGATTCCTGATTCCATCAGTGATTTCACTGGCGCAAAAGAGGCTGATTTCTTCATCACCCATCCCGACCAAAAAACACTTGACCTTTTCTTCATGGCAGCTGTTCTATGGATGTGCACCAGGCAACTGTGCTGGTGAGAATAAAGGTGGCTGCAAAAACTTCTCTGGAGCTTAAATAGGAATATTTAGGCCTATCATGACTTAGAAAGTATCTTTGCTGAGGAACTGCTTAGTAGCAATTCAAATATTACCATAACAGAAATAAAGAGTTTCATTTGTTTCACTATGGCATTCAGTAATTAGCTTTAAAATCTTTCAAGGCCAAAATTTTCTTATTGCAATCCAATTAGTATAGTTGTTATGTTATCCTCATTACAATGGAATTTCATTAACAATGTAATCTAAAGCACAAATTGTCTTACTACTTAAAGGGCAGTTACTTCCAAATTTGCCCATTCCATACAAAAAAAAAGTAATAATTTGAGGCTTGTTGCAATTCAAATTTTTAAAATATCTTAAGGTTGTGTGAAACTTACTTAATGAACAATTGGTTATTTGCTTTGGGTAGATATACTGAACAACAGTAAGAGACAATTTAATAGAAAATATCTGATTTATGTTTACTGCAGTTTATATTTGGCATGTTTGTAAGCATAGTTTATACCTGGTAGAAGACAGCACCAGGCCAGAATTCTAAGAGGTATGCTTATATGATTAGCATGCCTTAGCCTTAAATAGATACAGTAACTTTATCTGTTAGTACAAAAAACTGAACTGTGAAAAAGCTTTTTTTCTTTTCTCCCCCTCTACTTCATTCCTCCTTTCAGCAACCTTTGTTTTGTTTATGACAGAATGAAGCTCATGCAGGCAACTCTCAGAAGATTAAAAGGCAAAAGATTTAATTCAAGCTTTCTAAACTCTGTTATTGTTATTAGATTCCTTGTAACTTATGAAATTTAGCTTAATTCTGAACAATTTATCAGCATACTGAAATGTAAAATATCTGTTAAAGTAAAAGGCCAAATATCCCTTTATTTACTATCTGATAAAGAAATAGAAATTTAATTAATTTCACAGAGATATGCAGGAATGAATTATATTCCCTTAATAGCTTGGGGGGCCTTTAGAAAAGATTTTAAACAACTGGTGATTGAAAGAATCAAGAAAATGGTATTGTATGTTGAAAATGAAGTTTGGAAAAAAAAAGATTCATTAAGTAGGGCCAAAAATATTTTTAAAAGCTGAATCACTTGGTTTCATTTTGCCCCTTAAAACTGCTCATCAGAGCAGACCTTCCAAACCAAGAAAATTTCCAAGATATCTAGAAGCAAAAATATTTTTTTCCCGGAGTTCTGGAGGAGTTTATATGAAACGAAGCAACTTACTGAAGCAATCACAATTTGATAAATGTATTGTGTTAATAAATATTCTTTTTGGGAAAAAACCAAACAACCAAACTGTTTTCAGTGCTGTGCAAATGTAGTTCTGCTTGTTAGTTCCATTGAACATAAGAATTTGTATCACTAGTTGTCTGCTCTGCAGTTTATTTAAAGCTGTAAGGAAAAGCATATTGCACTCCTTCCAAGAATTCAAGTGAATGTACACCCAATGCCTTTATTAATTGGCAACTAATCCTGAATTATTTTTGATTACGTATAATCTCTGAGCAACAACAAGCACACAGACCAGTTTCAATAACCATCAAAGTGAGAATTGCATTGGATTTATCCTAAGGTTTTCTGTTAAAAGTTCTGCCAAAACAATTCACAAGAAACTGAACCATTACTGAAAATTATGTTTCATTATTTTTCTTTCCTCAGCCTAGTTCTTTGCTTTGAGGAGAGCCTTTGAAATTAAATGAATAAATTTATATGCTCAAAAATTATTAATAATATTGCACATTATTTCTCTAAAGCCACATGGATTGGTGGAAATGCTAATATGTCATAATATATGTCATTGTTTTATTTAATTGTCTATAGAAATCAATTACCTGATAAGACAGGTTGTCACATTATTTTGTTATTACTGTTGTTGTTGTTGTTAAAACAGCAACAACACTTGTAACAGAAGTAGATATACCAGTCAGTAATATCAGTATCACTGCCTTTTTATAGAATGTGCTAAAAGATGGACATGGCATCTTCGAAGAAATATAATAGCAAAAATATTTTATAATATAATAGCAAAATAATTTAATTATATAATAGCAAAAATAATTTATTTTTTTCAGTTAACTCCTGTTTCATATCAATATGGCATAGTAGCCAAATATGGGAGTGGTCTTTATACATTTTGCAGCCCAGAGCATATTTCTAGAGATTTTTTTCTAAATAATGAGCTGTATGTAGCTAAGAGCTGTTTTTTGCTGTTAACAATCACACTATTCTTGTTAAAGGGGAAGGAAATAAGGATGAGGCAGTGTGAGGGGCAGAAAGGTCTGCAGGGTTCTTCAAGGTAGGAATTCCTATTCTTCTGCAAGCAAGCTGTAGGAATAGCTCCAGAGAGTGGAGTAAAAGCAATGGAGTCAAAACCTGGTTTTCCTTGGTGAATATTTCCCACGTTAAACACAGGAGATATTGTTACTCTTTTCTTGTGGTTGAAGAATGTATTAGCTCCATAACCTCCAAGATTTTATTTTAAATTGGCAATGCCCTTTACCTGTTCCACAAATCTCTTTCTGTTACAATTGAAATAACTCAAATCATTTGAGTGCTTTTATGCACAAAAACAATGAACTTAAGTACATCATTTTTAGAAATTTTCTGCATATTTGAAACTCTGCTTTAATGGAATCAATTTCTTTATAAAAAGGCTTATACTGTTAACTTGAACCTTCATAAACTTTCAACATTGCTCCTATGATTGCCTTGAAAATCTGGCACAGTAGAAAAGAAATTGGTCTCTCTCTTCCTACGTTTTAGAAGACAAAACTGTGACTCTTTATTAGTTTGAAATGGTGACTGGGAGAAAACATGACCTCTACATCTGTCTCATCCCTTTGTTTCTCTGCGGCGAGTGGAGATGTGCCCAGCCCGAAGATTCTGTGGCACTGCCCTGCAAACACCTAAAGGCTTACTGCAGTGACAGCCTCTTGAGGGATGGAAGGCTGTTGCTGCTCATCCATTTACTCCACTGTTTGTGTTTCAGCAAGAAGTCAGGAGGAGTGGAAAGTTTGTTATAACTACTCAGACAAACTCCCAAACTCTGAATGTGTGTCAGTAGCAGGCAGGGGGGTGGAGCAGAAGGTACATGCAGAGGGTACATCATATATGCCCAGAGGCAGAAACATTCAGTGCTATCAAAATTACATGTCCCCAAAATTGAAAGAAAATATTCTCTGGTTACCAGCTGTCCTCAACCCCACACAGAAAATTTGCTAAGTATAAATTGTCAGATGACCAAATGTAGCAAGTACTGTTTCTTTCCTTATTTGTTCACTGAAACAACACTTAGATGCAAAAGCCTAAAAGGGTTAAGGACCCAGTTTGAGAGCAAATCAGTGTTTTTTCCTAGGGTTTGCAGTTTCAGACATTAGTTCATCAGAATTAAATCAATTCCTTACAGCCTGATCTGATCAGAAACTTGCCTATTTTAAAGGATCTGTTTTAAGTTTTGAGGCCAACTTTATTCACCAAGTACTCTCTGAGCAATATTTACAAATAAGCAATAAAGCAGAAAGTACACCTAATGCTACTGAATGAAATGTAGGACAATCATAACTGTAAACTTAGGATAACAACAAAGTTGCATTTTGAAAAGAAGTCATTATAATGTGCATCAAATGAAAGTTAAACATAAACTATCATGTCCATACACTTAATTGCAATATAATGCAATATAAATTAAGCTCCAAAATCTACATATATTCACATTTTTCATAGTATTTGTAGGCAATTGAAAGTAAAAGTGGTTTAGCTTTTCTTTTAACTCACATTGCTTTAATCTAGATTAATTTGGGCACCTAGAACCACATTGATTAAATTAAAAAAAAGATGTAAAGAAGAATTTGATCCTGTATTGTGTGACTTTCCTAATAAAACACCTTATTATAATACATTTTCCTAACACTTGAAAAAAACCCATCAGCTATCTCTTTCGGCAATGTAAGAAAATTAAATTGATAGAATTCTAGTTTAATTATTTCAAATTATTTCAGCGCATAATTGTTTGGTTCTTTCATTATTTCATTAGCTTTAATTCAAGACCTGAAATAAATGGAGGAAAGGAAGAAAAGCTACTTCTAACATCTTTCTCGATCACAACATTTTTGCAAAAAAGCTTTTTCACCTACCAGTTTACATATTGTTCCATATTGTGAGATTAAGCAAAAAAATACAGGAACGAATTCTTTTATATTTAAATACAGCAGTGAGGACTATCTCCTATAAATTATTTCAAAGTATGTTATGACAAGGCATATTGTACTTAAAGTCTTGAAAGGCAATTATAACATTTGTACTTTCTGAAAAGTAATAAAATCTCACAAGATTTAAGTGCAGTTTACCTTCCTTATAAAACTGACTCTTCTGCTTTTTTAAGAATCTATTAATTTTATTTTCCACCAAAAATATGGAATCATGAAGGCATAATATTTATTATTTATTTTAAATAAAATTTTACAGCTACCACTAAGTAATGTACCTAGCACTCAAGCAATAGCATGGTATTTTTTTATTTTTATAAGGTATAGCTTGATTTATAAGTAATTCCTGTCTTTTCGATAATATTCAAGAGCTTTTATGGTTTCTACTAGCTGTACATGTTATTTCTCTTGCCACTAGAGAAAATTATTTTATGCCAAGCATAGCCGACCTTTCATGGTTTTCTTTGTTTTATTGCTTTCATCTTATAACACTATCATTGCCTTCTATCCTAATTTAAATGCAAAATCCATTTTTTGACAACATGAGTAAAAAATATTCAAGTTTTCAAATGCCAAAGTGTGTAAATAATCACTACAGAAATTTAAGGGATGTTTTTTGCTAGAGGAATGCATGCTCCTTTCATTTTCTATTCTCTTTCATCCTTGTAGCTTTTGCTTTGAAAATCCATGTTTCCAGGCAATAACAAGGGCATAAAGTTATTTTCTGCAAATTGTGCAGTTCTAGCAATCTTTGTTTCTCTTAAGCATCTCTGCCAAAATGGTTGCATAAGCATTTTCCAATTACACATTGAAATGTTAAGCTGTTCTAATACATGCAAAGGCCAGAACGCTCTTGTGCTAGGTCTTCTCCATCAGCTTCTTATTTGACCCACACCCTTTTATCATGGTTAGAAGAGGAGCAAGATGCCCTCCTAGTAGTAAACAAGTAGGTAAAACAGAGAAGGAAAAAAAAAATCCCCAAAATGGAAGCAAAAGGGGAGCATTTAGTGTTTAAGTAAGACTTGCAGCCACTTATAGCAAGCCCACGGTTCTGCTCTCTGTTCACTCACAGCTGCTGGACTAAAAGGCTACATTTGCCCCTCTCACTTTTCCCTTCAAGTAGGCTTCCCACAATTCTCCTGAGCCTCAATGCCCAAAAAAGATGGGACTTCTAATCTTTTTGAAAATTCCCTTTCCTTCGGCAGCCTCCATTTCTCATGTCCTCACAAAGGCAACTTGGTATTTCAGTAATACCTGCAGGATAAATTGCACAAGGCTTTTGAGTTGTGTTTCCTCTTCTGTTTGACCAAAGAGGGAAGAAAGGTTGTTGTGGGTCAGGTTTAGCTGTGACCAAAGCAGTTCCTTCAGAGGCAGTTGCTGGAGCTTCTTGGAGCCAATTTGTAAAATCTGCAGCCACTTCAGCTGTGCCCCAGAAACCATCTCACAACTTCCCATGCAGAAAGGATTTTACCTTTTACCCATTTGGTGCAGCATGAATGCTGCAGATGGAACAACTGGTGTCTCCACTGCACAGCTGGTGAATTAGAATCATATTCCTATAACTAGGCACACTAAAACAGTACTCCAAAAGGGCAGGTGAAGCCAGATTGCATGCTAAAACATGATATGATGTAAGTAGAATGAATGCAATACATCACTGTGTAGACTATCCTGCTCTCCCACTGTACTTACATAGCAAATGGAAAACTTTTGTGAGAAAAATCAGTTAAAATATGTTAGTTTACACAATCCTAAGCAAGTTGTGTAATCGGCTATTTAGAAACTACTGCTCTTAACCAATAAGTTTCCTTTTCTGAAAATGAAGAAAGAAAAAGAAAAGAAGAAAAATGAATAGGATGAGTAGTAGAAATATGTGATACTGGTGCCCTTCTTTTCACCCTTATGTTCTTATCTACAACTCTTCATATTTTAACCATAGCACTCTCCCACTTTTAAGCTTGCCTTTCATGTCCTTGGAGAAAATCTCATCACTCTCTCAGCTCACAAGAAAGTGTGCTGAAACCAATGACAACCAGACTGATTTCCCTGCCAACTGATAAGCCTGTCAGCTTTACTAGATATTTCAGAACTTATAGCATAGATTGCATCTTCCTAAATTAAGAATTCAAAAATACATTTGTGTATTTTCATATCAGCTGATGACCTTCCATTTTGTTTATCCTCAGTACATAGTCTGTTGCAGGGAGTACAGTCAGGGAAAGCTGCTGAATTGATATTCTTGATTTTAAGTTCTACACCTCTAGTCTTTGCTAGGATAGAGCGGATTTTTTTTTGACAGTAGCTGGTATGGAGTGATGTTTTGGTTTTGTGCTGAAAACAGTGCTGATAATTCAGAAATATTTCTGTTATTTCTGAGCAGCACTTACACAGAGTAAACGCCTTTTCTGTTCCTCACCCCACCCCTCCTGTGAGGGGCCTGGGGGCACACAACGAGTTGAGGGGGAAAGAGCCAGGACAGCTGACCCCAACTGACCCAGGGGATATTTCAGACCATGTGATACCACACTGAGTATATGATGTGGGGGGAAGAACGACCAAGGTGAGGAGGGCATTTGGAGCCATGTCATTTGTCTTCCCAAGTCACCCTTATGTGCAATGGAGCTCTGCTTCCCTGGGGATGGCTGAACACCTGACTGCCCATTGAAAGGGGTAATTGAATTCCTTGTTTTCCTTTGCTTGTTTAAACACTTTTGCCTTCCCTATTAGACTTCTTTAGACTTCTTTCCTATAGACTACCTTTACCTCAACCAATGAGGTTTCTTATTTTTCCCTTATAATTCTTCCCCCCATCCCATCAGGGGGATTGAGCAAGTGGATCTATGGCGCTCAGTTGCAGGCTGGGGTTAAACCAGGACAGCATAAATAAATTCACAATGAAGGAAAAGACCTGCAGAGCAAATATTTGCAGAGTGTTTCACAGCACACATACAAGATAAACAGAGCAGGCACAGAAATCAGAAAGTGACTTTCAGTCCAACAGGAAGAACAAACAAGGTCCTAAGCCCATACCATTTCATGAAAAACAGAAGTAGCTCATCAGTACATTTTTGCAGACATAAATTTATCAGGGTCTGAGGAACAAGACAGTGCCAGTCACCTGATGCATAATGCAAATACCTGTCTCCTCACATGCAGCCAGATTAGATATATCCTCCTCCTTTTAAAAGGTGGGGTTTTTTCATTTAACTTGAACTATATTTTAATTGATGCAACAACATTATTTTAATCTTAGGTTTGCTATGGACACATAATCATAGTACATATCTAAATTCCAGTGATACAATGACATCAGGTTTAAATAAATTACTTTACCTGAAAAGTGGAATATCTGTTATAAATGCTGTATTTAATAATATTTTCCTAATTGATTAATGTTTTACATTTATTTGTATTGTGTATTAGACAAATTTAAGACCTATAAGAGAATTAATGTTATAAGAAAATATTTCAAATGAAATGGAACAGCAGTTAAAGAAACCTAATAAAGTATCATTTGATTTTACTCTTTCCTGTATTAGTTTTCTGTTTTCCTCTTGACATTTATGTTTTCAGTATAGTCCTTCTATCTTTTTGTGTTTCTTTAGTTACCTTTTTCTTCCCTCAGTCTCTTTATTCCCTTTTATTTCTTCCTGCACTGTTCTGTCCTACTATTTTTAGTTTATTTGCTCCTGTGCCTTTTTCAACCATCATTTGGGCTCAGTAAGAGAGCAAAACTATTTCACACAAGGAAAGAGCTGCATGGAAAAGAACAATGTTTTTTCTCAGTCTTCCCTAATGAATCTCTGGCTTTTTCAAGTGAAAACACTTAAAGAAATTATTTGATGAAATTCACTAGTGTAACAGGGAAAAGCTGCATTTATCTGCCATTTAAGTAGTAAAGTGCTTTAAAAATAATTCAGTCAGGCAGCACAAATATGGTGTCCACGCTCATGAAAGTGATATTGAATTTGTAATTTATGGCAATGTGTGGTTTATAACTGGCAGACAGAGACTATCTCTGGCTTGCTAGAGATTTTTTTTATGCTTTCTTGGGTGCATATTGTTCTCAGAGTTGCAAAATCCAAAGGACATACACACAAATGCAAAAAGTTAATAAAATCTTCTTGATCACCACTTAGATCTATCAGTTACATATTGGGCTAAACCAGTGACACAACATTGTTGTAGAAATACTACCTATGAAAAAATAGGATTAAGTTTCAAGATATATTATACATTATCATAAATTTATTACATGCTCTCATTTTTATGTACTATACAGTTTAAAATTAAAAAATATTTTGGTATAGAAAAACTTTTCTTAGTCCAAGTTCACTTCAAAAGAGAGGTTCAGAATATGTTACAAGTGCAGAAATACATCACCGCAGTTTGGGTAATATTAAAAAAACCAAATTAACGTCCCCTGTATCTACTCCAAAACTCTGCTTTGAACATAACCTTTCAGCTTCATAAGAAAAAGTAATTCTGAAAAAATCAAGCAGTAAATATTTCAAAAGTTTATTTTTAATAATTTTATTGTTGTTAATACCCACCAGTTTGGAAAAATGCTGGAATCCCTTTTGCATATGTACTGCATTATCAGACAGAAAAGAGTTTCTGCCCTCAAAGGAGGCTATAGCACTTGGAAAAAATTTCTCTGGACATGAAATAAAGTTGAGAGAAGTACATTATCTTTAGCATATCCTAATTTAACAACTTGCAACTATCTTCAAGCAACACTGACAGTTAAGTTTCCAAGTTTATAAACATTTATTGCTTATACAATTCAGTATCATGCTTGGAGAAATGTAATATCATGCATTATTTTAAAAAGGATTATTTTCCCATACCCTGGAAAAGGATATGAATTTCATGCACTTTAACATGGTGAAGTAATTATCATTTTAAAGAGCTCTTAATGCAGGTATTTCAGTATTCAGTAAGATGTATGGGAGCTGTGGAATAACCATTTTACATATAAAGTTTCTCTGTGAAATTCAGCAATAATGAAAAAAACATTCCCAAGGAAATAAATGCAGGAAATAGTTTCTGTACTATTTCACCAAAGAAGCTATTTGAACCTTAAGATTATTTATAAAAGAATCAACTCCCATTTTTATCTCTGTATATTTCTGAGCTGAGTGGTGGCGTTGACACACCTGAGAGATGGGATTCCATCCAGAGGGACCTGGACAAGCATGAGAAGTGGGCATATGGGAATCTCCAGATGTTTAACAAGACCAAGTACAAGGTGCTGCACCTGGGTTGGGGCAGCCCCAGTATGAACACAGGCTGGGGATGAACAGATCCAGAGTAGCCCTGCTGAGAGGGACTTGAGGGTGCTGGTGGGTGAGAGGCTGGACATGACCCAGCCATGGGCACTCACAGCCCAGAAAGCCAAACGTGTCCTGGCTGCATCCAGAGCCCCGTGGGCAGCAGGGGAGGGAGGGGACTGTGCCCCTCTGCTCTGGTGAGGTGCACCTGGAGTGCTGCACCCAGCTCTGAGGCCCCAACACAAGGAAGGACATGGATCTGCTGGAGCAAGTGCAGAGCAGGCCACAACGACAATCAGAGGAATGGAGCACCTCTGGTATGAGGAAAGCCTGACTGATTTGGGTTTGTTCACCCTGGAGAAGAGAAGGCTCTTGGGAGACCTTACTGAGGCCTTTCAGTACTTAAAGGGGGCTTATACAAAACATGGGAACAGATTTTTTAGTAGGCCTTGTTACAATAGGACATGGGATAATGGGTTTAAACTAAAAGAAGGTAGAATCAGACTGTAAGGAAGAAATTGCTTACTGTGAGGGTGGAGAGACACAGGAGCAGATTGCCCAGAATGGTGGTAGGTGCTCAATCTATGGAAGCATTCAAGCTCAGGTTGGACAGAACTCTTAGCAACCTGATTCAATTCAAGATGTCCCTGCTCATTGCAGGGGGATTGGATTAGATGACCTTTAAAGATTCCTTCCAATCCAAACCATTCTATGATTTTAATAAACATATCCAACATATTTCATAAATGAAATGGTGTATGTTTAAATGTATGGTCCACTTCTAGACTTCTGAGAATCATCATCAAGTCCCTTGCAGTGGTAAGTTAATGGAATAATTTTAATTATGAATTATATGGTATATTTCTGTGTATTAGGTAACTGAGCCCAGTGTATTCAGAAATATACATGTTATACTTCTCTGAATAAACAAGTCCAAGCGCCTCTCTTCCCCCTGGTGGCTTACTTCACTATTTGAGGATGAATGCACACACTACCTGGTTAAGTTAAATGAGAACACTGAATCCCAACATATTCAAGATATTGAAAATAAGTAGTTGGAAGTGCTAGAAAACTAAAATAATTCTGGAAGAATTTATATCATAGGTCTGCTTAAAATCTGAACACACAAGGCAGTGCCCAGACATTTTTCGCTTTTGTGATCTATGGAGTAGCCAGTTCCAGTACATAATATTCTAAACTCACGAGATATGATTTCATAAAAGAGCTTCTGAGTTCCACAAACAGCTTGTATGAGCACATATACTACACCCCAACCAGTTCAGGGAACTTGCAAAAGTATAAAACCTATTTTTTACATTACCATAAATAGTTGTTGTTCTTCTCAACACAGTTTCAGAAAATTTCAACTTCCTGTCACTTTTTTTTTTCTCACAATGAAAAGCTTTCTAGCTCAATTTATCTCCAAGTAATGTCTAGCTAAAACCTTAAGTTTATATTTTATGTGGCTAATTCTGGAAGAATCACATGAATCATCTTGAGTACTCTCAACTGCAGGAGTATGACCGTAGCCACTTATGGTTTTGCCATGACTGAGATGCAATTGTAATCAGAACAGAACAGTAGTAAGTGAGTACAATTCTTTGTCCAGCACATGATCTTGGTCATGCTAAAGCTGGTCCCTAACACAGGAGGCAGTTAGCA
Source organism: Camarhynchus parvulus (assembly GCF_901933205.1). Taxonomy (NCBI): domain Eukaryota; kingdom Metazoa; phylum Chordata; class Aves; order Passeriformes; family Thraupidae; genus Camarhynchus; species Camarhynchus parvulus. The sequence goes on from NC_044574.1 coordinate 28,997,735, forward strand.
CACACTTTCACATCTCCTTTCCTCTTTGATAAGTGCACCTCTGACAAAGATAACCGCAGTACCACTATCATTTATTCAAACATCAAAGGACCATGCAGATTTGATTTGACATACATATTTTCCCATATTTTATTGAGGCTGATCAGCCTCAATAAAACAATTAAAGAGAACACTGTTAGTTCTGAAATAGTTGTCTAGTTTGTCAGTCTTTCCTTAGGCAATTATGGCATTCTTTGATGCCAATTATGGCATACTATTTCTACTTCATCTGAGAATTTCAGTGGTTCCCCTCCTCAGACCTCTCTGCAAGAGGGCTATAACTGGCATCTACATCACCAGTAATTATATTACTTCTCTTTGACCAGAAGTCATAGCAACAGTAATTTAGAGAGCATCAAGCACACTGGTATATAACTGTATGTAACTATACACTGGTGACCTAAATGTGGATAGGGAATTTCTCCTTAAGAAGTTACAATTATGACTTTCAGGATAAAAAAAAACAGAAAAGCAAAATTCAGACCTTACACTCCTAGGAACTTGCTGATGACTTCAGTCAGAGGCAAGCATCAGTATTTGTCCCACAAAAACAAATTTTCATCTTTAACCTACAGGAAGCATCTATTATTCAAGTTTGATTAGAGAAAAAAAATCAATATATCGCAGCCATATAAAAATGATAATGAGACATTTATTCTTTTGATATATATAATGTCAGCTTCTCAAAAGACTAATCTTTCATTTTCCCACAGGCACACATTGGAGGGAAGATTTTCCAGTGTTCATAGTCTATTTATAGATGGAATTTGTATTTTCATTTTTCTCTTCTGCAAAGAAAGGAGTATTATTCCAACAAAATGCAAACTATAGAGCTATCTTTCAGCAATAACAATGTAATAAGCAGAAGCTGAAAATCTAAAGTTGCTGCAATGCTGTCAGACTGGTCACTGCAAAAGCAAAGACTGTGCTTCTTTTGCTTATGTCATGATTTAAGCCCCAACGGCAACTAAGCAAGAGGCAGGCCTCCCTCACCCCCCATCAAGTGTAACGGGGGGAAAAACAGAAATAAAGCCTGTAAATGAATAAGTAAAGAAAAGTTTAGTAGTTGAAACAAAGTAAAATATTATAATCATAGAACAGAACAGTAATAGTAATAACAATAATAACAAATAAAACTCAAGAAAGAAAGTGATTAGCACAGTACAATTGCTAATCAGTACAATTGCTAATCACTCACTGACCAATGCCAAAGCCCATCCCTCTTTCAGGTAACTCCCCTGTTTATACACTGGGCATGATGTTGTATGCTATGGAATATCCCTTTGGCCAGTTCAGGTCACCTGTCCTTGCTATGCTGCCCCCTCAGCTTTCTTGTGCACATCCTCAGTGGTAGAACATAAGAGTAAAAAATATAAAATAGTCATTGGCTTAGGGCAAATACTCCTTAGCCACAGCCAAAACATCCATGTGTTGTCAACATTATTCTCATAATGAATGCAAAATGCAGCACTGTACCAGCTACTGTGAAGAAATTAACTCCATCCCCACCAAAACCAGGACTACTTCCTTTAACTAATTAATGAATTAAAGCACCACAGTGCCTTCTTGCATAAACTGTTTATTTTCTTTATTCAGATAAGTTTCCAGTTTTAGTGGTAAATGCATCTTGAGTTAAATCTGAGCACTACTTATTAGTCCAAGACTGTTCTCAGTTGAAAGAACTGTGAAAAATGCAATTATACAAAGCTGATAGATTATTTCTTTTAAGAAGCAGAAACTGTCACATTTATTCAACCTGCATGTAGAAGCCTGCACACAATTATGTCAAAATGTGAAGATATCATGAACAGAAATTGGAAGAAATATTTTCAGGTTTTTAATGTGTCCAGATTCTGCCTACTTAAACAATATATATTAGAAGGCATTACAAAAAATAATGCATTCAAACAGAATTTTTTCACTTCTCTTCTTAAAAAGGACTGTAATTAAGTTTCTCTGTTTACCTAATTGATGCTACTTTTAAGTGCTATCTTTATGGTCTCATCTCTCTCTTCCCTCAACAAAAATGATGCTAACACATACACTGAGAAGACTAAAAAGGGAGCAGGGGGAAGATGGGATGACCCACATAAAAAAACTACTGAAGTTGACATGAGCTTAAGCCTCTGCAAAATTTCCTTTTTTTTTCCTTTTCTACTTCTATCAGGTGCAACACAAAGGAGAGAGCATGACCTCTACAAACCAAGCGACCTCACAACTGCTAAAGCTCTTAAAAAAGATACAAGCTCTCTCTTATAATGAAAGTGTCCCACAGAAAGATGAAACACTTTTCTACTCACAGGACAGAGTAGAGCTTCTTTCCAGCCACAGAGTAAACTGAACTTCCAGTCTCTGGGTTTGAAAACTTGGACCTGAAAATAGGAATGAACAGTCTCATAATGTCCCAGGAGAATATGACTTATTCTACTGCCAGGTGACTCTCTCCTAGCTGATCTCAAAAATCAGCCTTTATGCAATTAAAAGCTGAAGAAAAATCTCTTACTTAAAATTTAATATTTTGGAAGATGCTGTAATGATGGAATCTATAAATTCATTTATACATGCATATATGCAGAGAGCATATATTTGAATGTAAACTAACAAATTGACATTTAAGATGGAAAATACAACATACAGGTGCATTTTTTTTTCTGCAATTAAAGCCATGCTAAAGCCATGCTTAACTGCTAAAAGAAACATAATGCAAAATAACTTTTCATGATTCTGGATTTGGTTTAGACATTTTAATCTCAGGTTAGATTTGCAGTCTGGAGGGAGAGAGCCAATGACTGCTTGTTTTGTTTTCAAAGTCAAATAAATTTGGAAAGATGTAATTAATATTTGTGCCAAAAAGTAAGACAAATATAGTTTAAAAGTACAACTGCAGAAAGTTTAACCTGAAAACTAAAGACCTGAATCTGAATATTTCTGCAGAGCTATTAGTGTAACATTTTGTCTAATACCCATATCAGTTAGATAGAACACATGTTAGATGCTTAACATGTAGTTAACAGAAAGTCTTTAATTGCTGTCATAGAGAAGAACCCAGGGAGAGAAAAAAAAATTCCCTTTTTGATGGCTAAAAAGTTTCAATGGTTGCAGAATGATTCCACTGTTACAGGTGGGGATTATCTAGAATGCCTAAGTGGCTCAGTTTGCCCTTTAAATAGAGGTTTTAATGTGCAATGTAGATGCATGCTGGCAGATCCATGCACAGGCGTGTTCTTACAGTGCCAGAGGCCTCATATGGAAGTTTCCTGAGCTACTAGATTAAAATTTTTATATAACTTGTTACTTTGATGAGAGCCTGTGACAATGAATAAATCCAAAGCATGAAGTTGCTCACTGGGTGGATATGAAGTCTTAGTTGTTATTTTTTTTTAATGTATTATTTTTGAAAGACACAAAAGACTTGGAGTAACATGAGAATCCAAATGAAATTCCAGCAAACTTCCATTAACTTCAACAAAGCAAGAGTTTCACACATTCATATTGACACAGGCTACCACACAAAACCTTTGACATAGGGTAAGTCTGGATTACCAGCTGCTTAAGGCAGCTGGTGAAAGATACCATAAATAACATCATCAGAGCCAAATTTGCCCAGTGTGCATTTCAGAAATTAAAGTAACATTCCATCTATAGCATTTCTGAGGTGCCTGCTGAGCTTGGCACCAGAACTGAAGCATTAAAATCTATTTCAAAGCTGTTGCATGAGTACAGAAAGGATTCTCTAGAAACAGCAAGATATCATCACAGACTAGCACAGGAGGTGAAACAAGCAACATTCATTAACAGACTTCAAAAATAGCCTCCAAAGAACAGAAAAGTATTAGCTGTCAAACTACCTATTGGCAGTGCTCTCCAGAGCAGTCAGAATCAGTCTCCCCATTTCATCCTCATTTTTTCCCTAGGCTAGGCTCAAGTCCTCACAGCTCTCTCAGTGTTCACAAGATATCCTCACAGTTCTCTCAGTGTACTTCAGCTTTTCTATGGAAGACTGCCACCATTTCTCTATCTCATCTCTGTCTCTAGTTCTGTCATATTATTTCTTGCCATCATCCAAATTTGTTTCACAAGGCTTTTCCTTGCCTGCCTCAGTTCCCTGAAGTTACGTCTACATGAGAAAGTAGAAGATTCATAGGGTGTATCAGTCCTGAAAGTCCATGTTTTTTACAAATTTCATAGCTAGTTTTCACTTCTGTGACTCCAAAGTCAGGTACCTTCTAATGTGAAACCTGTAATCTTCCCTTCACTTGGGTTTTCTATACTGTAAAGCAGTAATTTACCATGAAGTGCTTTTGGCTAGAGAGCACACCACTAGAAAGTTACACTGAAATGGTGTCCTATTTCATTCTTTCTGAAATGCATTTTACTATTTGGTGGGGCGTGGGAAAGTATTTCTTAGAAGCACATTAAGATGTTTGGTACGCCCAAAGTTGAAAACGGCCTGAGAAAAACACCAGTTGTGACTTTATGAGCTTTTCTATGTGGGAAACAGGTCTAAGATAATTTTTTTTTTAATAAAAACAGTAAATGTTTTTAAAAGCGGCACACAGAGAAAATGCCATTGTATTTTCACACAGAATATTTACACACACAAAAAAGTAGGTCAGTATTAGCTTATGATTCCAGCTCAATTTCATCCTTAAACATCTGTCACTGGTAACATGGTTCTCCTTTTGTGTCCCTGTCAGACCTCTCCCACTTCAGCCTCATAGAAATAAAACCCACAAAAACCAACAAACAAACAACAACAACAAAAACCCACCTCTTTTCTCACTCTTCAATTTAATCAATTTTTTCCTTCCTGTCTACTTCAATCTCCTTGCTAACTCTTTGGAAGCCTTCATAACTCCACAGCAATACTGTTCTTTCCTTTCCTATGCAAGGTCCCCAACAAAAGATTATGAAGGAAAATAAGTCCATTACAGATTAAGGTGTTATCACTTTTATCCCTGCACAAATCTCACATCTCCACCTCCCTTCATCATGGCAGACAGTCACATGTGAAAGTTTTGAGAAAGACTTTTGAGAAAGTCTGGACTGTAATTTTCATATATAATTTGATATATGTATAATTTGAAGCCTGATATGTTCAAGCATCTGTAAGTCTTTGCATTATATATTCTAAATAACACTATTGATTGTTCAAAATGTTTGGATTATAAGCCTAACAAGAGTGAAATAACACTGATGCTGTATTTTGTTTCACAAATATACTTTTTTCTCCTGAAAATCAACACATCTCTAGAAGTACATGAATGGACTTATATATTTGAATGATCTGTCCATCATATCCTAAGATATGCAATTGTTGTACACCTGTTACACTGCTCCAAAATCATTGTGTTTTCAAGAAGAAAATCTGAAAATTATACTAATTTTCTCCAAATGGTCTTTTCCTATTTGTTTTATATAACTGTGTAAATAAACAAATCATGCATTACGCATGCACTATTGATTCCCTGGAAGCTAGAAGTTTGGAAGAGATGTTTATGCCATCTTGCAACACCTGTAAAGAAGATGAGGCCCTTTCATCCTGTGTTGCAGAAATATAATTCTCAGTTAATGACTCTGCTAATTTCCATATAAGATTATGAACATACGTTATTTGTGCATTTCATAAAGGCTAGCACATTTATTTATGTATCTTCCAGAGAATAAAAAAAATCTATTTCCTATTTTGAAATTTGGGCAACTTATCAATTGAAGTTTCTGAGAACCAAGTAAAATGAGTTCAAATGGGATAAAAAACAAAAACCAAACAATACCACCTCAAAAAAAAAACAAAAAAAAAAAAAAAAAAAACCAACAAAAACAACAAAAAAAGCCTCTGAAACTAGATGCAGCTATCTGAGCATTCAGCCTGTTCTTCCATTAGAGATTGCTGAGGAAAGGTGAAAAGAATGTTGGATGAGAGCTTAGAGTACAAATCCACATTTTTTCTCTAAATTTTAGCAATAAAACGTATCACTGAGACCTCCAGAAGGTTTTGAAAGAGGTTGTTTCATGCTGCTCAGTTATTCTGAATTTCTACATATACATCTATATGCTCACATGTACACACACACACACCTTTATTCCACCTTTCTCCCATGCATTTAAAACAAACAACCCCACATTGCAAATCCACTGAGAAGTACTTAAAGATAACTTCAAAGTTATATGGTTATAAATTCAAGAGTCAGGAGGCAAAGTAACAGCTAAACTTTTACATTTATTGCAGTGGCTATCTCAGTACTTATACAGATACAACAGAACTTATACCTTCCAATACTTTAGAATCAAAGAAATAATTAACTATTTCTAAATCTACCTAATTTTTAAATCTTATTGCATAAAAATTAAGTTACTAACTATAATAATACAACTGAGATAATTAACAGTTTTTCAAGAAACTTCAGATCAGGGCTATGCAAGGTACCTAAAAGAACTGCATGGGGAAAAAAGATGGGAAAAAATATGTTTGTTCTTTCACAAATAATAATTCTATATAATTTGACTGTGATGAATGCTGGTACTAAAGTGAGTGAGATTTAAATGCTACTCTCAGCAATTAAACTAAAAACAGTTAAATAGCTGTTCTAAAGTTACTGGAGCATAACTCAAGTAAGTAATTAGGCAAGGCATAAAAATGCTACTTCAAATTTATTATATACACAGCTCACATCCAAAGAAATATGTTCTTTTGGGATCCTTTTTTCCCAGCTCTCTTTCTTGGACAAGGATGAGCATAAGAAAAAATAATTATATTTCGCTTCTTTGTCCTGCAGTGATAAACCAGACTGTCAACTGCATATTGCATCACTTGTTCAGGAATCTGCAGGATTTGGGGTCCTAACCCTGCTTTTCCTTCCATCCCATCTGTTGTGGAAGTGAATGTAGAAGGGTTTCTGTTAATATTTTAAAAGACTGTTTTAAGGAGGCAGGTATCATTGTAATGGAGGAGATGGGGTGGTTTGTTACGGTTTAAGTTTTCTCCTGGCCCAACTGCATCTCATCTTTTTCCTGGTTTTATGTTAGTTAAAGTATCTTTGACACAATCAGGTTAGAAATTCTGAATATTTATGCCTATAAGCTCTATAAAGAAAAAGAGGCATGGGCTATTGAAACCAAAATGCTTGACTGACAGTTCAAGATTTTCCAGCTCTGGTATTGATCTAATCAGCAACGTAGTCTCCTTTATTTTCAAAGGAGTAAGAATACAGAAGATCACAGTAGAAAATATAAAGCAAAGCTGAAGCCATGGCACAACATATTGTCATATATTCATTGGTATGACCACTACTATAAGCACATTCCAAGCATTTATCTCCTCCTGCAGCAGCTGCCTGCAGCTATACTGACCGGGTGCCTCAACAGCTCGGGCACATCAAATGGATGTGAGAGTCAAAGGAGACTGGAAGATCTCCTTTGGATGATCTCCAAAGCCCAGGGTATGGCCTGGAAGTAATTTATTAAGCATACTTATTTGGCCTAAAGGAGATTTATTAAAATTTATCGTTTCCTCTGGGGCAACACCAAATTTAAGTACTTACTGAGGTGCTATCTTCAAATTAGTTCTTTATAAAACCTCAGTGGTCTTCAGTTATTCCACAAGTATTTCTAACTTTATAGATTCCTACAGGAAAGGGCCTTTATTGGCAACAGAAGTAACCCAGAAGAAAACTGGTGAAAACAGGAGTTAACAAAACAACTTTCATAAAGGTATATAAATCAAGAACATTCATTAAAAAATTCAATTACATTTCTTAAGCTTCAGAAGAAAAGGCAGAGCACATTTTATCTGGAGTAGAAAGGGATAAAAGATTCTCAGAACTGTGAAACAAAGGGGCAACATGCTAGATATTCATACTACTTTGATATAACAGTGTCAGACAGTCTAAGAGGAATAGGCATGTTATTTTCTGTAGTTTTAAAAACCAAAACCTTCCTTGAGATACTTGGAAGAGAAGTGCTAAGATGAAAATGAACTGCTATTAAATATAATTTGGAGTTGTTATGCTGCTTTATGATTACTTTTGTTGACAATATTTTCCACCTGCCCCCTCTGTAATCAAAGTTTTCTTTTATTTTGTTAGAAACTTGTTGAGTTGTGACATTAGTCTTGCCTAGTTTTAAAAGTGGCTCCAGATAAAGCTAACTAGTAAGGATAGAGAGGATTCTTTTATAACTTTGTAAATTTTATTAAACTGTGTGTACATCAACCTGAGACTGATTTGAAAGACCAAGGTATTGGGGTAAGCTTCTTTTAAATTTAAAATGTCAGCATAGAGTGATAGATCTTGAAGAGAAGCCCTTCCTATGTGGCAGGCACAGACAAGCAACTCTCTGTCAAGAAGCAGATGGCAGACATACAGCTGAATGCTCTGAATATTCAACAAGATGATCACTCAAATCAAAAAGGGAAGCACGGAATAGACAAATGGGATGGAAGTAACTCTTAATGCTCAGATTTGTCTCAAGACACAAATACAAAAAAATGAAGTGGAGAAAACCCCTACCTCTCCACAAATTGCTTCCAAATTGTCTTCTGTCTTAGTTCTGGGAAGTGTGGTAGCTATGAAAAATAAAGTCTCTCTTCTTAGTTCTGTTCCTTGGACAGGTAGGATTAATCACTCAAATCTTTAAAAACTGATCAAGGAGAAAGACTAAGTAGGATTAAGAGATACTGGGAAGAAAATAATTAATCCTAAGGAAATTTCTAGCTCTATTTTGAGTTTAAAAGCAAGTCAAACTACTACCATTTCAGGCTGAAAGAAGGAGATATGGGGATATCCCAGCCTACATAATTCTACTATTCAAGCAGATTATCTCTCCTCCTTCATATTTCTAAACTGCATATGTCTACAGATCAGCCCTAAGAAACTCTTGAATAGAACTCAGTTTTCAGTTCTGAAGGCTGTATTTAAACAGGCATAGATAGGAAACAATCCTAGTCATACAACAATAATGACACAATGGCAGTGTCCATGTATTTCCCCAGGGTTACAGAACTGGGAGTTGCATAGCACTTGCACTGAGCATATCCCATTGTGAATGGTTGCAGTTGTAGATTGCATATGTTATTTTAGTTATGACTGGTAAATTTACAGGCATTTTTATCAGCTATGATAAAATGCTGTCATATTCAAGCATACAATATTCTCCCATATTGCTCTGGGATCTTGATTTCATTCTTACTCTGAGAGGTACTTCGGCACCTTAATCAGTACTGACTTCAAGAGTTACCTGTAAAACACATTTAGAAATCAGAGAATTTGTGATTCAACATTTGAAAATGCAGCTGTCATATTGTTCACTTTGGTGTTAACAAAAACAACTGCTGAATGCTCAAAATCATACACATAGTTGATACAAAAGCAATAATGTGGTTCAGCTTTCCTGGTGTGTTTGTGAAAAAACACACTGAATTATTATCAAGTGGACAAAACAATCAGGACAGTTTTGTATTATTTTCCTGTTAACTTGTTAATGATGGGCTTAGAAATTTTTCATATGGAAGCTTCTTTCTAAACCTAAGAACAATTTTAATTTAATTTGTCAGACAAAAAGAATTTTCTTGAGTAGCAAACTTCAGTTAAAATATAAAGTTTCTTTCTAGCAATGAAGAATATTAGATTCCAAGGAGAAGACCCCTGGACAATAGAACAGCACAAACTCTCAGTAACAATATCCTTAGAGGTAAAAACACCTAGAGAAATATCCAAAAAATGAGACTGGTTGCCCAGAGAAGATATACAATTTGTGTCCTTGGATATATTCAAAACTCAGTGAACAAACTGAGATGATTGGGCCAGCTTTAAGCAGGGTGTGGGAATAAGAGAACTTCAGAAGCCCCTTGCAACCTCTAACATTCTGCACTTGCATGATTCCATTTTTGCTAACTCTATGCAAGTAATTCTCTCCAAATCACTCTATTAAGAGAAGATAGACAAAATAATTGAAGAATTGAGAAGAGAAGCACAGGAGGAACGAACTGGTTGCTCAGAGGTAATTGCTGAATTATTATCAGAACCAGCACCACCAGATAAGAAGTCCTGACAGTAAATTGGGCTGTTTATTCAGTAGTATTTCTAGTGAGCGCTTACTACTATGCTCTTGTTAGAATTGAGTCTAAAGTCAGATTGAAAGGCAAATAATGAAATTCACACAAGCAAAGCAAGAAGTACTGAAAGGGAATAAATATAGGGAGAGACATATGGAGTAATTAAGATTCAAAGTTCTCAGATTATAGGAAATCATGATGTGTTTTGTATTAAGAGAGACAAGCAGAGAGAACAAAGCTAGTGGAAAGAGCCTGAAGTCAAATTAAGAGAGGAAGCAGTATGGAAATGGTGGAAGAAGGAAACCTACAGTGAGTGCCTGAGGTGCATACGTGACGGAAGAATAAATTTATTGGAGATGGCAGTGTATAGTGACAGACTGCAAAAGAGATAAAACTAACAAAGACCTCCTTATGCACATCAGTTTTGCTGCTACCGTAGATCACATTCATTGAATCAATATGCCAAAGGGATACTAAAGAATAAATAAAATTTGTTAGAGTTGAGAGGATACAGTTTGCACCAGTTAAGAAAACATTTACTTAACTGAATAGGTTATAGTATGTTATTATAGCTGTATAATAAAATTGATTCTCTGCATCCTGGAGTACCTGGATACTTGTTTTGTGAATGAAGCATTTTCTACATACTTTAGAGATAATGACTCAGCTGGCTACAAAAATTCTTCTAGCCATTCCATACCTTCCAGCACCCTCTAGCAGAATTAAATGCCTATCAGTTGACAGGAGAATCTGAAAAAGTTTTAGAGAATGAGGCAGGTCATTATGCCAAAAAATGACAATCTATATTTTTGAGAAAATGACAATGACCTAGGTGACATGTTATGTGTGCATATTTTGGATAACAGAAGTCAGATGTGTGGTATCAGTGCTTATGGCAGCCTCTTTCTAGCCTCCTTATAATCATGAGGTATGCTTTCTCAACATATTCACTTCTACCAATAATAGGGTTTAATTAGTGAAATTATCTGTTCTCTCATCAGGCTCCTATAGCCTGAAGTAATTTTCTGTGTTCCTTAGTACTACATGCGACTTCAAATGAATCTCAGGTGTTGTGTATTAGACCCTTCCTTAAGTACATTTCTGCTGTCCTTACAAGCTTTAAAAATGCTCATCTAGAGCCCTCAAAAATGCAAATACTTAATTTTTCTATATTTAGCAACAACCATTACAAGGGTCTGTGCTGGAAAAAATTCAGACAACATTCCAGCAGAAAAAATAGTTCTTGCAAGCTGAAGAAAATATAGCTGTGGGACATATTAATTAATACCAGCTGTGTTCATCATATACATTATAGACCAAGGACAGATTCATGCTTACTCCAGATTCAGTCAGGAGTCCACCAATAATTAATGTCTGTGAAAACATGGAGAAAAATAAATTATGCTTTGGTTAGAACCACACTTGCTATCCAACATATGCTAACACTTTCTACTTCTCTCATTTTCTTCCTTGTAATGACAGAAGAACTTGAAACATTTATACCAGTTTAACTGTAGTCTTTGTATTTGACATGTAGTGGAACCATTTGATACCTTTCTGCCTACAACAAGAAAGAATGTACAACCAATATTGTAATAATCCTCTGACTGTTCTTTATAATGTGTTACTGGACCTATAGACACTAATCATGAGCAACCCTCTTGGCTTTAACACAAGAAAATTAAAAAACTAAGTGCATGATAATGGGCACCTACCTGCCACTTTTAAAGGCATTAGTTTTTTGTTTGTTTGTTTGTTTGTTTTAAAGTAGGTACGAGTCTGGACCTTTATGAGTTTTCACAACTGTAAAACATTACTAATATGCATAGACATCCTCCCCACCCCCTTGCACTCCTTGATTCCTCATCCTTACCATCTCATAGAAGATGTGCACTCATGATATTTCATACAGCCATTTTTTGCAATTTTGGTGTGTACTCTTCAATACACAAGTTTTAATTTGGGAATGACAAACCTCATCTATGTACTACATCACAGTTCTGCCCCCTTAAATGGAGTAGACACTTACATCAGTCATATACTTCCAGGTCTCTCATTTCCTGAGAATGCATGCAGCTATTTTCTTTTCATTATTTTTCAGTCAGCAGTAAGAATATGACAGTCTAAATTTAGGATCATCTCAGCCACAGGTCCTGTACAGATATGTTAATAAAAAATGTCATTTTTCTTTTTTCATTCATGCCAACCTGAACAGATATGCAACACAGTCTTTGGAGGGGCAGAAATTAGAGGATTACTTTTGTAATCCTTTGTAGAATATTGTTGCTCAGCAGCTTCTTTGTGAATCAAGAAGGTGATCCTGCAATCATCACAGCTCATCAAATTTCACTTAATAAGAACTCAAGAGGGCACTGGTGAGAAATACAGTGTAGAGGGATAACTGAAATGAATTTGATGATACTGCTTTACAAATTCTATCTAGTACTATTCAATTAGTTTGATGTGTTGAAATCTCAGCAGAAAAACTAAACAAGGCAAGATTTATAGGAAAAAGAGATTTCTCTCAACCAACACTGACCAATACAAAAAAAACCCCTTCCTGTCAAAAGAATATGTCAGATAGCTTCTCCCTTTCATTCAAACCACATCAGCTGGCCTCACAATCCTTTCCCAAAAGCCCAGACTCACACATCACGATAGCCGCAGCATTGCTATAGCAACTGGAGGAAGAGCTGCTAAAAATGTATACAATTCAATCATTCAGCAAGGATAATTTGCAAAAAGTAGCTAATAAAAAAATCCAAAGAGATGCCACTGCTACACATCCCTCTACATCCACTCAACAGAGAGACCACACACACACACATCCTCACACACTCTTCACCATCAGCAAAAAAGAGAAGCTTTAGCTGATGTAATTGTAAAAGACATTCACTATTTGGAAACTAAATGGTGTGAATACATGTTGGAATGATTGTTTTCTACCTCTCAAGATTTGTCACGACACTCCACTAAAGTTTAACAAACTATCTAATACAAACACATTTTTGGCATTGCAATTAGTTTTAAAAAATGTTTTTCTCAAGCCCAGGGGGCTATTAAACTCTAGCCTTCAGAATGCTGCATGTGACATATGATACAATTTTACATATGTCAGAAGTCTGTCCTGTTAATTCCAGGAAAACAGTGAAGGAAAATATAGTTAGAAAGGTTCAGTGCCCCTTGGAAGAAGGGTTTACTGGAGGTCAGGCTTTTGCACAGTTACACATTCAGTTCAGTTGTAAATTTTCATGGGAACTTTCCCAATTAAAAAAAAAATTTAACTGAAAATTAATTTTAAAATAATTTAATTTTGTGTACTAAATACTATGATTTTTTGCAACATAGGGACTTTCAAAATATTTGTTCTGCAACTAAATGTGCTTGTACGAGGGAAAAGTTCAGATTAGGTTTTATTCCTCTAACTTCATACAAATCTGCCCAAGAATTTATCATATTTTATGTCTTATTTATTAGGCATAGAAGTTAAAGTGTCTCAGTCTTCCTGATTTGACTCTTCAAAAGCATATCTGACTGCTCAGTTCATATACTAGAACTTAGGTGTCATGGTTTCAATGCTATGTGATCAATAAACATCACCTCCGTTTACCATACTCAAACATCTATTTTGGTTTCAAAGGCATAATTATCTGGAGTTTTAAAACTTTAGCAGTCAAATTTTTTGTATCTTATTTTCCATGTGAAACCTCAAATACTGAATTATATTGCATCAAGTACAATGTTCCATCAACTTTTTATTCTTTTTCTTTCATCTACAACAAATATAGAAATAGATTTTTTTCTTGCCCTCAAATGCCCAGTGCCACTGTCTAAATACTTATCAAGTCTAATAGGTTGGGCTGAACTTTTAGCAGAAAATGCTTTTAATCCTTTTGGTACAAGGGTGGCTTTCTGCAGCCATCAGCTGCCTCTCTGAAAGCACTTGAAAGGTGTTGTTCTTTTTGATAGCAGCTTGTGTGATAAATATGCCCATTGATAGCAGAAACCTGCAAGCAAATCTCCCAAGTGAGGCCGTGCAAAACCCATAATTGCTTATTAGTACTTTGGCTCATTTCAGATAAGAGTCTCTCCAGCCTTTCCCCCGCAATCACAAGGTTTGTAGTGCAAAGTGGTTTGGGTTGAGCAAACAGACTGGAGAGTCACAAGTGCCCTCTTCTGGATATCCAATGCTACTCCAATTTATCCATGGACCAGCACTGAGGACCAATCCGTGACCAGATGTCTCAAACACTCTCTGCTCGAGTGTTTTGCATTCTGTATCCCTTGTCTGAAAATGAAAAGATTTCTTGAATTTTAAGCTTTTTAGTGCAAGCTACACAGACTAAAAAGCATCAGCCAAATCGCTTAATAAGAAAATACCTAGCTGTGTAATTTAGGAAAGATTATTTCCCCATCATTTATGGGCAATGTCTCTGTCAATGTGTTTCTTAACTGAGTACAGAAAATGGATCTTTAATCCTATCATTTTCAAGCATCATTTAGATTAAGAATGGTCCTCCTTTTTCCTCCAAGTCTGACTTTTTTTTCTATTTTTTTGGTCTTATAATATCAATAAGGATAATCTATATATGAAGGAAAACATTAGAATGTCAAAACACAATCAGTATATCTTATACCTAGCTATCAATTCTCAGTGAAGCAGATAAAGTTTCTCAATTCCCATCTGTGCTGGGAGTGTTCACAGGTCTGAAATGCACCAAACCACATCCATAAATCACTATGTGCCTAAATAGAGAGTTAATATATTTCCTATTTATTATATTTCCTGCATTTGACAATCCAGGCATACACATTCACATACATTAAAGATTAAAATGAATGCTGTGCATGACAACACAATTTACATATTCAATGATTACACAGCTACTGAAAGGAGCACTGCAGACATGGGTTTGCTCTATAACTAGCAGCATGTGGAAAGTTATGAACAAAATTGAAGCAAAATTGAGAAACATCTTAAGCCTGAAAGTCCACGTAAATGAACTCATATAATAGATCATTTTTTATTTTATTCTGCTCTGCTTATATTGGTTATACCAGTTAATGCTGCTGTCTGTAGGTGATTGGAAAACACGAAGTGTAGATGATGCCAGAAAGCAAAGAAAAACCAGCCATTGTGGACGTGGTAGCAACTGTGGAAATGCTAACCTACTTCATGAGTCAACACTAAAGAGGGGACACCAAGGCATTTGCCATCTTCCTCTTGCCTGGCACAGAGATGGCACATCTATTTGCAGATGTATGGCACCTACTGATCAGGACTCGCACACAGTTATTTTCTTGTTATCCCAACTACAGGTGTGCTTATAATAGGAAAAAAAAAGCCCTCAATTATCTATGTCTCAAAGATTTTTCACAAGATATTAAATTCTGCAGCCTCTTGGATCAAAGAGCTTCCTCATATTTTTTAACCTCTCTAGATCTCTGAACTAACTTCATTGGTTTGTGCTGCTTTTTAGCGCATCTTTATCTGAAGAAACTCATTAACATACTAGCTATATAATTTGCTAATCACTAATGAAAATGTTAAATTAGATCAGACATAAAATTGATCTCTGTGACATCTCACTACACACCTCTTGCCCTTCACATCCCGGCTCAATACCGCTGCTTATCATTATCTTTTATTTATGTTAAGTCATTTTGGACAGTTTTCAGCCTCTGTGTTATTTGAGTCAATTTACAATAATTTTTCAATGAGACTTTGCAAATCACTGTTATTAATTTTTACTATCCCAAATACTTAATTAGATTTTACATATATTATGCTTCCTGTATCACTGGTTTTTTGACTGTTATTTACTAGATGATTTAGAAGTTACTTTTGCCTGATATTCTTCATTCTTTCCTTATTCTATCACTCAGTAAGCTGTGAGAGCTTGCAAAAGCAGCATCTGTTTCCATATACCACCAAGACTTAAAGTTATGACTCTTGCACAGTGCTGTAATTTTTACAATTATGCTTTCTATCAGCAATATATTTATCCCATCTCCGTGGTAGCTTCTCAGTTCTCCATGACTTTCATAAGTCATTACAGGTGGTGTGGTCACCACCCTTTTGTATCCCAGGATGCTCAGAATAGCCAATCTATGCTTTTCCTCCCAACCTTCTGGTCCTACCCCCATAATATTTTTTTAGCAGTTCTGATTTGCTTCCTTACTACAACCTTCCTTAGACAAAAAGGCAATAGCCTTTACTTATACTGGTATACACTAAGCCCTTTCACTTCTGCTTTTTTTTTCTTTCACTGTTTTTATGCTGCATTTAATGGGAATAGTAATAAATTTCCTTCCTTTCTACAGAAGAAAAAATACTGGATTTATATATGCTTGCTTAAACATCTTTTTAAAATCCACTGATACCCAGCACAAATCATGTGGCACAACTCTGAATAGAAGGTTTTTGTCTGGTCCATTTATAAAATAAAGGTTACCAACATTTCTAAAAAAAGGTTTCTGATTAACTACAGCTTTTTTATAAATCTTTTAAGAAATCTTAATTGAATATCTGAGGAAAGATACATTACTCTTATTTAACTATCTAATCATTATCAAGTAGATAACCAATACTTTGATACCAAGCTTGCATTATTTGTTAAATAGGAATTGGTCAGAGTGATTAAATTTTTGGTATGTGGGAAAAGCCATTTTTGTGCAAAAGAAGCGCATATACATCCTTAATTAGAAACTAATTATATCCAGGTCTAAGTTTATTTATGAACTTTCAGGGAATAGTATTAATTTCCTGACACCACAGAACTGATTCATCAGATAATACGCAAGAAAATTTGTAGTAAATATGCCTTTGAAAGGCAAAACTCAGGAAAGAATTATGTCTTTTATATATCTAGGTATCTGGCACACATTATGTCAAAAAGAACTTGTATCTTTTCATGGATTATAATTAGCATTTAGTAATTCATAAAATGCTACTAACTGTAGGATTTAGAACACATCCAAACAAAAAAAACTCACTGATGAAATGCATTGTAACTACACAAGACAAAAAGCATAAAGATATTTCGTTTCCTGCATACAGAAAAAAACACCAAAACAAAGAAGAAAAAAGCCTGAAATGACAAGAATTATTTTCAAAATAATTTTATTTGGCTAACTTTATGGTCAAGAGAAATTAATTATTAGCTGTCTGGTGGAGAGAATTATGACAGGTGCCCAAATGCAAGCTGCCTTTTCAGCTCTTTGTAAAAAGCTGTGACACAGGACAGGGGACACCAAACAAGTCTGCACTCTCCTGTGTAGAGCCATACCAGAGAGCTCCAGCACATGAGAATGGCAATAGACCTTTATGTATCAGAAGCAGATAACAGAGGGTGAGATCAAACTAGATGGCTTTGCTTTAGACAGCAACAGACAGGTGAAAGTAATTTAATTCCATTTATATTACTTCATATAAGCAAAGCAGAAGAGGAATTTAACATTAGTTTGAAAACAAATGCAGAAATAGTGGGAATGTAATTTTCAATGTGAGGGTCTATAGAAACTTGCACAAAGTGTTGGGTATTGTTGCACTGAAGTCTGTTTTTAGGGTACGTTGAAGCCAGTATAGATTTAGAAATTTAGGTTGAATTTAATGATCATTTTAAGCAATCAAAAAAATTTCTCTTTGAATGCTATTTTTATTAAAGAACTTTTTCTCTGGAGAGAAGCTTATAAATTACTAGAGAAGTTACCACTAGATTCTTGGAATATAAATTTTACCTGTTTACACTTCCAAATTCCTTTTTCCGTTTTTATTAAACTCTTTTTCCCCATGTTTTGATTTCCTTATGATCACAATCTGACATGCAGCTGATTTTAATTTTAAGCTGTTTATAGTAAACTTCCAACTTTCATCTGTTATTTGCACTTCTTCTGATCTCTTTGGAGAAAGGAATAAGTATTCCCATCTTTACAAGCAGTGGGAGTTACCAGAATAAGTACTAATAACGACAAGAGTAATCATTTCGACTGTTTTCTCTCTATAAGAATCAGTTCACCCATACAACATTAGCACCTCACTATCATCCACCAATGATCTGACAAAATATTTAACTTAAAAACTGACAAACGTCTTGGCTGCATGCACACTGAAGTATTAAAAAACTGAAAAGCAAGCTGTGTGCTGCCTATTTGTATTTTATTTATACACAGATATGGAGCATCATCATGAGTATCATCATGAGCCTAAAAGCATTTCTCACACTCAATAAGGTTTTGGCCAGGAAAATCAGTATCACATAAAAGTAGTCACCTGTATTTGCAGATACAAGATTTCAAACAAAAGACTGCATCAAAAGACCTAAAATTTGAAGTCAAAGCAAGCAAAGGAATTCTGTGAAACTGAGCATGCTAAAAGACAACAGATGAATAGTCAAGTTCCTGAATGCATAGAAAGAATAATCTAAACCTGTATAAAAAGTCCAGAACTCAAAGTAACAACATAAGGAACACTTCCTAGAGTCATCATTGATGTTTCTCTGATGCCACCAGCTCAAAATACAGCAGGACTCCAAGTGAAACAACTTTAGCACTGGTATCTCTCAGGAAAGGTATTAAAAATAAGTCAGAAGAATATAGTTTAAACCACCCCATTGCCCCCAAAAAACCTACCTTAACAACATCTTATCCAGAGCAGCACATGCAAATCCACATCTCAGTTGAGTTAGACTCCAAAGCACAGGGGACTCAATGAAGTACAGACAAGGGCAACTACAAAGAAAAAGGGTTTGCAGCAACTGCCCTACAATGAAGGATTAAGAAGGCTGAAACTCCTTAATTTGGAGACAACAACACAAAAGGAGCATCAGATTTACACTTCAAAATTTTCTGTATCTAGTGAATGACAGCAAAACTATTACTAAATAAATAACGCTCGAACTAAGAAAAACCCAAAACCCCAACCCTCACAATGCACAGAAAGAGAAGTTAAAAGACAAGAAAAATCTAACCTGCCAATGTCCCTGAAAATGCAGTTCATGGAGGAAAAAAAAATTAAAGAAATGCTATTCCCCAAATAGCACTTCTCCTTATTCTCAGCTGGAGAACATTAAGCTGGATGGTCAATTGCTGTGACTCAGCTGGGCCTTCTTATGCTGTAATATGTTTTACCTTTTATCCCGAGAAATTATAATCTTTTGTTACAAGAATGAAAACACAATTATTAAGAATGCAAACGCATACTTATTGGGCAGTCTGTTAACTAAGATAATATACAGCAAATTTACTTACTACAAGGAATAAAAACCTAACAGAAAATACTCCACCTCCCAAAGCATTTTTCACTGAATAACCTGGAAGGACTGAAGGAATGCACCCTGTTTACTGACATAACTATACACCTACAAAAAGTCAGTCACAGCTATTCCTGACTTTTAGGGATATCATATTAAGGACTGTGAAGTAACTGAAGCTGATGAGGTTTTTGCTTCAAAAGAAAGAAAATCAGTGTCTATACTTGTGATATTGAACTGCAGTGCTTTCTCAGAAATAAGTATTTTCAAAGGGATAACAACTGCCAACCTAGTGAAGAGCAATACAGAAAAATTATATTCAGATAAAAACTCTGGTCTCTTATCAGGGGTAAAAAAAATCCTAAACAATCAAATTTTGTCCAAGTCATCAATATATCCCAGTTTTTCAGCTCACAAATATGTCCTTTATTGTTCTCAGCACTCACCTCTTACTAAGGGTTCTTCTGTTAAAACCAACCAAACAAGAAAAACAATAACAGCACCAAGGCTTTATTAAAGAATTAAGTATTTGATGGTAAACTTTTGACTTCTTATCTATGATGCTCAATCTCTTAGACGGTATTTTTGCTTATAGACACTAGGTTGAATCCACTTCAGCAGCACTGGCTTTTGACTGTTGGAACTACAGAGTACAGAACCACTCACTATCTGTTTGCATCTGAAGTCATTAAAAGTGGAAACCAGAAAACTCTGTGTCAGTACCCAATCCTGCAGATTGCTGGCTGATACTGTGTTCTCTCTGGCAAACAGTTTTATTCACTTACTGGGATCTATACATACTCAAACTCATTAAACTATTTTAGTTCCAAGTACTAAATCTAGGAGACGTTTCAGGTCCAGATGTCTGGTAGAAATATGCAAGTTCAAGTGCTCCTTTAGAGCTAATGAAACAAAACTCTTGCAGTCAGACCCTTGGAAAGTCAAGAGTACACAAAGAAGGAGTGCTAAAGTCAAAAAAGCCAAGTGATTTTATGTCTTCTGCGAAGAAGCCTAGGAAGCCTAAAAGGACAAAGCCCAAATGTTGTGGTTTGATATGAAATTAAAACTAAGAAAGGTTCATTAAATATTCATTGATTCATAAGTGAAGGTGGTACCCTAAATTCACGAATTCTACTTGTGTGTGCATAGGAGATTTTACTTCAATCACTCAGATATTCTGACAAATTCTGTAGGTCATGAATTCTAATGTGTAGTAATTGCACTATGTCACACACATAAAACCACATATTAAATACTAATTGAAATTATGTTGAGTCAGAACATTTCTAGAAAAACAGGTTCTGTCACTGAGCTTAACACTGAAAATTGCACTCTTTCACACCAGCACACCATACTAAGGAAATTGTCCTTTATTTTTGATTTAAATAAGATCCAGATAGCATATAATACAGAGAAAAACTTTGATTATACTATTTGATTCTGGAATTTCTAAATTTCAAATGAAAAGTTAAAAGAACAAGCCATTTGAGAATGCTTTATTTAATGAGCAGTCCTATGCCACTGGTTAGAATTTGGCAGTTAAAACATTAGAAATCACTGAGCCAGCATATAATTAGGATGGAAATGCAGCTATGCATAATGCCCATAATTAGGCCTATGAAAGCTGAAACAAGCAAAACCATTAAATCAGTCAATGTTTAAATCAGATGGTCAGTGCACCTACTCACTGAATTGTTTGCACATGGTTTCTGAGGTCCATAGGTGAACTGCAGCTCATACACACTGTGCCGGCATTTTGCAGGAAACCGTGATTTGTTGGCTCCTACTCAAAGATTATCACCTACCATGTTCCAAGTACTGTTACAGTGCACTGCAAAGATAGCACAGCACACTGACCAGGCTAGCAGCTTTCTGAATAAAATAGAAAATAGATAGCCCAAGTTTACAAAAATGCAGCCAGTTAGTGCATATCATCTACTATGTATTAAGGTTTTTAATCTACTGAGTGTTTGTTGTAGTGAATTTGCTTTGTATATCCTTTGCAATTATCCATTATATTTCCATGCTCCAGTTTCTTTTGTGTGCTTCCTTGCTTCAGTAATAATTTTTAAGTTCAGTGATCAACAAAGTTCACCTATGCAATTGCCCTTTCACAACAAACACATGACACTATCTCCAATGCAGCTGGACAATTTCATTAGAGAAGATCTGGGGATTTTTGCCTGCAGCTTTTCTACATGTGACACACAAGAATAAATTCTTTAAACGTACCAATTTGTGCCAAAAACCACTTCCAAATTCTGTTAAAGTTTAAAAAAAAAGTTATTCACAACACATTAAGGGCTTTACTTCTGCTATTTCTGCCATGGGGAAACCTGATTACTTATCAGACTTGTGACATTTAAGCACAAAGATTTGCAGAAGACTGTCCTATATACTGAAATCCCAGGACTCTCAATTCTGACATTAACTGTATTCTTACCTACCTTTTCCTGATTAACAATACCTGAAAAGAAAATAGTTTTAAGTGTATGGACTGAGTAACACACACTGAGAAACAACAAAACAACACCCAAAGCCTATCTAATTTGATATTAAAAAAAAAACCCACTTTTTTACTGTGAGGGCAGTCTCCACCTGTTCATTTCCACCAAAATTTCAATATAAAGTAATATACTTCTTTTTTCAGCCCTCTTGGGAGTGGAGGGGAACACTGTTTACAGCTCAGCCACAGGTATCATCAGCACAGATTCTGGAGTATGCAACACATTCCTCAGTTCCTGTGTTGTCCTGACAAAATTAGACCAATTCCTTTGGAGGAAATCTGTTTACCTGCTTTATGCCAAAAATCAGGAGGCAGACTGTAATACTGAAATTGAAGTAGCAGGAACATAGAGTCCTTCAGACATGGTAAAAAGCACAGGAATTATGCCTGTAGCTATCCATCTGGTATTTAATCCAAGTAATCTAAGTTGATTGTTCTTTCACAGTTTTTGTAAATCTATCTCTATATGTCCCTAAAAAATCTAAATACAGGACCCACTGGACACAGACAGACAGTACTTCATTAATTTCAATGTGTTTAATGTGTTTTAATATGTTAGCCCTGCAGCAATGGTATTCAGTTAGGAAAGATTCACTGAATGCCTTACAGATTTTCTCAGCTCATAAAGAGCTACACAGTACTGCAGGGAGTATATGGTAGAGTTATTAAATGCTATTATTAAATATGTCATATTACTGCTGAAATCTGTACAAGGCAAGAAAACAGAGCACCCTCAATATTTGAACTTTAAATGTTATACAATATTTCAGTAGCTATGTTTTCACTTCATAATTCCAAAAGTTCTCAACAGAACCTACATATAATCACAACCCAAGGTGAATATATTACAGTAAATGTGACAAGTTAGATGATAACTGTGGTACTATGGTTTAAGGATTTACAGTCATGATGTGAATGCATTATGCACAATGATAGTTTTCATAATTTATTCATAATTTTAGGAATACGATGAAAAATATGGAGGCACTTTAAAAACTAGATCAATGATATGTACATTACTCAGTAGTTGAAAGTCATATTTACTGTGCATTCCCATTTGCTTTAGTGCATTATTTTGCTGAGGGCCAGATTCCAAAACAGTAGCAGTTTTCTTGCTGCTTTTGTCATTTTACTGAAGCACCCATAAAAGTTTGAATTCTCTAAGATCTTTTATACCATCTTCTAGTAAAAATCCAGAATTCACTGGGATTATGGATTAAGAAGCTCCCCGTGGAAAAAGACTGAAAAAACTCAAAGGTTTATATTAATTATCAGAGAAGTCAAGGCATTGTTACTTTCCATGTTGCCAAGACTTGGTACCACAGCTGAAGATGCAATGTCAGCCTCCCGGCCTACATGACCAAGGAAATAAATGCTGCCGAGGGATAAATGGTGCACATTGTACCACACAGCTGCAGTGTGTCACCTCCAGAGCTGTCATCCTGGGCTCTACAAGGGACAGAGCCCCCATGGACTGTGTGAATTTAACTAACACAGAATTCACATACATACCTAGGAGCAAAAGGTCCAAATACAGACTAAACAGAGAAAAGAATGGACTAGTGCTCTGGCCAACAATGAAAATAGGCTCAGGAAGTCAAGTCATCCATGGAATGCCAACACAAAAAGGACTAATAAAACCTTTGACTAAACACAGAAACACACCCACATACAAACATATATATATATATATATATATATATATATATATATATATATATATATAAAATTTTTTTTCTAAATATCATGTTAATATATACTCTGAGATAGACCTTGCAGTGTATCTTTGCAGCTCATCAAAGAGATCTCAATAGCTGAGTGCTCCTTTCTCAAAATGGATTCTGAAGGATTAGGAAATATGTTGAAAGGAAAACACAAAATTTTAGTACCTAAGAATCTATTTTTCAATTAAAGACTTAAAGAGCTCAAGCTGTTTCCTTTAACAGAATGTATGAGGAATAACTTGATTACTCCATGAAAGTATCTTCACAGAGGAAAAAGGTAGGAAGTAAAGAGTTCTTTAAACTAGCTGAGAAAATGAAAGAGGAAGCAAAGGTTAGAAGCTAAAGTGACACATATTACAATTAGAAATTAGGCACTCATTTCTACCACAACCAATTAGCAAGTACATTTTTAAGTTCTTTTCCTATTGAAGCCTTTTGAAGAGCTCTTTTGTAATCTGAAAAGAAATAATTTTATGTGAAGTTTTAAACACACTTCCTGCTGCTTCTCTTCAGATAAAAATGTAACAACTGATTATATAAAATGAATTGCCAGCTAGGATAAAAGGGACAGGGAGGAGAAATGCCTTTTTTCTCCCTGTGACAGAAGAACTAGAACTTGGTAAAACACAACTTCTATAAGTTTCACCTCACATACTAGAGTTCACAGGAGTCAACCAATTTATCAGCATTGCTCCCATAGAAAGTTCTGCCTTAGGACTTGGGGTATTGCAGTCATAGAATTTTTAGTTCTAAGTGAACATCCAGTAAGTTTTTGGACTCACTTTCAGAAACAGAAGTACAAGCTTTTAACATCTTTTATAAAAAAATTTGTGCCATTTCATGTCAGTCATTTTTAGTTCTGAATCTAACAAAAGACACCATAACGAAATGTCTCACCAGCGACTGAACAAACTGAAAAAAACACAGCCGAGCTTTCAGTAACATTAGGCAGGCAATATTAACAGATTATATTCTACACTGAAAATTGTAACAAGAATAATAATTGAAGTCAATTGCCAAATCAACAGTAATGTAAAAACATGCAAGTGGTCTAGCTAAAAGGTTTCTAGTCATTTTTCCAAGTACGCTTAAAGGCTTAAAATAAACTGATGAACTAAAAGCACAGAGGAGAGTAGACAATTTTGATTATCTGGCCATTTAATATAAGCAAAGCATGAAAAGAAGGATACTAAGAAATTCACACTACTCTGTAGCTTCATAATTTTATCTTATCATCAGAGAATCTAATGCAGAGCAAGCTGGTTGAATCATTTCATTTCTTGCATTTTTTTTTTTGCTAATTGTAATGCAAATATCATTGACTACATTTTTCTTCTGGGTAAGATTATTCTACCACCAATAGTGGGGAAAACAGCCTTTTTCATTTCTTACCACAAGAAACATATTATGTATATATTTCAACTGATTTAATTTTATCTCCTTTCTTCAGTCTTTTTCCTATCAATTATACATTAGATTAATATTTGACTATACAATTAAACAAAAGCTGATTTTTTTCCCTAAGTTTGGCAAAATAAATTTCTTCAAGTGCAATGTGTAGAGTAATCTCTAGAAGCTATTTTATTTCTGCAAGTTATTTTAACTCTAAAATTTGCTGTCTTTTCACATTTATTCCAATAAATGTGAATTTTACCCTTTTACAAAGTTTTGACTCCGTGGTTATTCAGGCATACATTCCACTCACTTTCTTGAGTTATACAGCCAATGAACTGTTTGATACTGAAGTCAAACTGCTCACTGTTGCTCAAGTGTACCTGCCCTGCAGCTGCCTGGTCGTGTGCAGCTTCTGCTGCTCCAGATATATCAACAAGCCAAGAGTGAATGTCAGTCAATAGATCTGCCTTAGCAAAAAGATTTATATATTCTTCTATAGAGGAAAATAACTTCAAAAGTGTAGCTCTTTCAATGTGTCTTTCTCAATGACCAGTCTAGGGTCTAAAAATGAGGAAAACAGCAAAACAGAAAACAGCAAGAACACCATTTGTGATCTTTGTCACTGTCATTTGTCTAGCGTCACTGAATTACATGAAAATACTCAAGAAGAAACATAAAAATATGGTAAACTGTGAGAATAATTTCAAAAACTTTGACATAGGTTCATGGTGAGAAATGTGTGTGTTGCATGCAAGGAATTACACTTGCGTTTTAAAAATCCTTGGTGGAAGAATGCAGTACACTCTAGAGTTTGCTTTGTTTTGATTCATCTTGTTCCAAAATCTCACCAGAAACAGCAACATTATCAAATATTCTGATTTTTAAATTGTTTCAATAAAGAATTTACGAAAATGATATCTTGCAAGTTATTTTTGAATCTACAACTGAATAATATAGATTGAACAGAGTGAAGCAAAGGCTTGTTATTGCTTTAAGATAGTTGTTCTATTGATTAATACTACAGAGTCGGTACTGATGCCTCAATCAAACTCAACAAATTCATGGGTTTGGAGTGTGGTGGGCCACCTGCATGCCAGGTTCCTATCAAAGCTACTCTGTAACTCCCCTCTACAGCTGGACAGGGGAGAAGATATAATGAAAGGATCATGGGTCAGGATAAATGCAGGGAGAGATCACTCAGCAACTACCATCATGGGCAAAATAGACTTAGGGAAATTGGTTTAATTCATCATGAACCAAAATAAAGAGTAGGGTAATGAGAAACAAAAACTACATTTTAAAAGAGCATTCCCCCACCCCTTCCTTCTTCCTGGGCTTAACTTTCACTCCCGAATTTTCTACCTCTTTTCCCCCTGCAGAGCAGGGGGATGGGGAATGGGAGCTACAGTCAGCTCATCACATCTGCCTGTTGTTCCTTCCTCCTCAGGGGGCGCTCCTCACACTCCCCCTTCTCCAACATGTCTGTCCCCCAGGAGACAGTCCTCCACAAACTTCTCCCCAGGCTTCAATCCTTCAGGCACTGACTACTCTAATGTGGGCCACAAGTCCTGACAGCAAACCTGCTCCTGCACAGGCTAAGGGCTCACAGCCTCCTCCAGGCAATCACATGCTCCAACTGGGCTCCTCCATGGGCTGCACATAGGTCTCTGCTCCACTGTGGCCCTCCACAGCTGCAGGGGCACAGCTGCCTCACCATGGTCCGCACCATGGCTGCAGGCGAACCTCTGCTCCTGCAGCACCTCCGCCCTCTCCAGGGTCTGCACTACCCTGCTGTCTGCAGAGCTGCTGCTGTCCCATATTCTCACTCCTCTCTCTGCCTCCTGTTGCTGTTGCACAGCTTTCCCCCCTTCTTAAATCCATTATCCCAGAGGTGCTACTGCTGGGACTGCTGAGCTTGGCCTTGGCCAGCAGTGGGTCCATCTTGGAGCCAACTGCAATTGGCTCCACCAGATGCAGAGGAAGTTTCCACCAGCTTCTCACAGAAGCCACTCCTGTAGATCCCCTGCTACCAAAGTCTTGCCACACCCCACCAACACATGGGGCCAGGAGCCAGGGTGATGCTTTTGACTCAGACAAGCTTGGAGATAAAATTATAAAGAGATTATAAACCAAGAGCAGTATGTTCTTTCCTAGTAGAGGAGAAAAATATTTTTATGGGCTGGGAATTGGGTATTTTTTGAACTTGGGTACGTGCCCCAAAAATCTAGTTCAATATCTGTGACTTTGGAAAGAAATATGTCGGTCTGTTTAAAAAAATGTTTTAAAAGTCCAACAACATAAAACCAAATAAATTTCTAACAGATTATCAAGTTTTCAACCAGTTGGCAAATTACACTTAGGTAGTGAAAGGGGAAAGATTGTTTGTGAAAATGGGCCTGCTGATTAGCTCCCCTTTGCAGAAAGAACTGAGTAAGTAAAGCTTGATGCTATATCAGAAATATTCTCCAATATCTTATTCTTTCTGAATGTCTGAAATGGAAGTTCAATATTTATTATGAGTTAAAGCAGTCTCCAAAGTCAAAGAAAGGTATGTCCATGATGACATCATCTTCTTCTGTACTAGGAAAGAATATATTTGGAACACCACTGACCCAATGTGCTGCTGATAACTACTGTGGAATAAAAACCTCATGGACAGAGTAAGATATACAAAGTTGTCATAAAGAAATGTGCTCCAGGCTCATGACTCACAGCAATGGTTCTTACAGCACCAGGCCTTCTGTCTTCCTCACTTATAATTATCCACTTTTCATCCATCTGTGGAAAACAGAGGCCATGAATGAGAAATTCAGTTTTGTGGAATATTTTTGTTCATGAAGTCCATAAAAAAGGAACTGTGTTACAAAAAGTTTCCTCTCCCTTTCTTTCCTTGTTACCATGCTCCCAGTGCCTTGGGAAGCAAAAAATTTTTGCTTTTCTTGCTGAAAACATTAAGCATGTGTGATATAACACAGAAGTCCTACTCTGCATCAGCAACCCTGTGACCCATTTTTTAATTACTCCTCTCCACCTTTTCTTCCAGAAATGTGCTTCTAAAAGTCATGTTTTATATAGGCTTACTGGATAAGTGTATTTCCTCTGCCTAGAGATTTATCATAGCTGAGTAGAATTTTGTACCTAGGACAAAATACATGAAGAGCAAGCAGGGAAGATGCTGAGATGCATGAAAGGCAGTTTTTGGACTGAGTTCTAGTACCTCCTTTCCTACCTGAGCACATGGAGACAGAGATGGTGTACAAAATAGGGAAAATGTGAGGTGGGTGTGGCTTTGAATGGCAGGCACAGAACTGGGCTGCAATTCCTGTTTCAAAGATTTTGGGGCGCAGTGTAAGGAAAGAACTACAATGACCTTGGGAGAACAGAATAAGGTAAAGAACCAGAGAGGGTTATTTAGATGCCAGTACTGAATCAGAAAGGTTGACAAATGGAAATTCCTTTCATTGGTTTCATTTCTCTAGAATTTTCCCAACAGAAAATTATAGACAATCTAAAATCTAAGCACTATTTGGGTCAATTGTAGTAAAGTATATGAAAATTTAATTTCCCAAGGTAATCTTGCAAAGGAAACAGCAAAGGAAACCGTTTTCTTTCTAAAGTAGCAAAAAAGCCTAAGAAGGTTAAAAACATGGCCAATAAAGAATAAAATGTAGAAATAATGCAGTCTGAAAGAGACTAAGATTAAAAGCCTTTTCCTATGTTCAGCATTTCAATTTTACGTCACTTTTTCTGAAGGCCATTCAGCTTCGTTTTATGCTTTCAATACATTTTGACTAGAAACATAAATCAGCTGACAGACACAAACTCAAGTAAGCTGAGACTTTGATTTTATAGCAATATTGATAAAAGCTAGTGGGCATTCCTGCTGGAACATTGGCATTTGGCCTGAGAGAGTACTTTGAGAGATTTTTTAGATTCTTGATGCATCTAAAGAGATACTGTTGCACTGAAAGTAATAAATGCAGAAAGGGCAAGGGACAGGGAGAAGGGTTCTCTCCATGGAAACAACAAAATAATTTTTCTAACAAGATTCAAGGATGTAACTTCCTGAAGACTGGGTAAGTTTCAGAGCCTGGATAAGTTTTAAGCAGAGATGCAGGGAAACATAAAATAATATTTTATAGATTTCTTTGGTTAGTTCCTCTCATGCAGAAGGGAATGTGTAGGAAAAACGTGGAATAACTTTTTATGTTAGTTTGACTGGCAAAGCATAAGCTGAATTAGACCGTATGAAAGGTGAAGTGAGGCTATTCAAGGAGGGTCATAAGTAAAAAAGATTAAAAAAATTAAAGTATCCCAAACTAAAAAAACATGCAAATAACATAGCAGGTTTTCTCTTTTTTTTTTTTTTTTTTTTTTGGTTTCTCTTTCTTTTATGTAATTCCATACTGGAATACCCACATTTACTAACCACACAAAATCAAAGATCTTTCTCTGTTTCTTCTTCCCAAGTCAGAATCAACTGTGACAAAATCACCCTCACAGGCTTTTGTGTAGGCCATTCAATAAAAATATCTATTGTTGAATACTCTTCAACAGCTGTCTTCACTCTGCTCCAGTCTGCTCCAGATCTTTAAAAATATGTCTTAATGTCTGTAAATCCCTTGTTCCACTGTTAGCTCATTCCTTCACATCACTGGATGAAGGAAGCAGAATATTTCCTTCCACCTCAGGTCATGTATTCTGGACTTGATCATTCACCATGCTTTTCTCTGCAATCTCTTCATCTGGCCAGTGTTTTGTTTGAAGTGCAATAACCAAACCAGGATACCAGGTGCTGGGTTTGGTTGGGTTTTTTTTCCCCTTACAACAATATAAATTTGACAACTGGTGTTTTCTTCAATAAAACATCTCCAATTTTTTTGCACTTTTTGGCTTGCTAGGCAGTTTCTATCTTTCATTCCTCAGCTGATTATTTTTACTGAAGTGCAATAATTTCCATTTGTCCTGCTTGAACTGCATCCTGCTTTACAGACCAAATCACCAATTAACAAGGTTGTTTTAGATCTTATACCTCTCCTCCAAAGAGAGGAGACATCCTCCCTCCATTTTAACTTGATATAAAAGAATACATCATCTTAAACCATTTTAAGATGATTCTCCCTGGCTTTCCTTTGTTTAATTAGAATTCTGCAAGAATTTTTCATCTCACTACATCAAGATTTTCGTTTCCATCATAGTTTTTCATTTTGGGGAGCTTAATGAAGGTGACATTGCGATTGTTTTGTGTGTTTTGGCAGCTAGGGTAAGGAACAACATCAAACCTTTGATCAATAACTATTAGCTGTTCCATCAGAAAAATCCAGTATAGACAGAAATCCAGATTTGAAAGTAATAACACTTGCTTAAAATTTACAGCCAAAATAAAACTTGGTTTTCCCTAGTATCAATTAGAACATACATCTGAATTTTCAAGCAGCAAAGTTATAGTGTAGAAAGAAAAAATGTAAAAGAAAAAAATTTATTGAAAAATAAATCAGGTATATATTGAAAGAGAAAGAGAACAAGAGCACAACAAAGCCTTGTTCTAACTGACTAATATAAACATTTACATTTTTCATAAGGATTAATGGATTAAGCTGCTTTATCGTGAAGGGAAAAAATTGCTGATTACGACCTAGTGTTAGACAACAGTAAATGTCTTAATCTGTTTTCTCTGAGGGTAAAGCTGTATGTAGTAATGGATTTAAGAGATATATATACATAAGTTTCTTATTTAATTTTATTAGCACACAAACTGCAAAAAGTTTTGGTACACAGTATTTCTATTCCAGTATTGTATGAGCTTACTTTTTTTTTTCCAAAGAAAGAAAAAGTACTCTGTGCCAACTGAAAGTATAGTGAGATAATCTTCCTAAAATTGTGCTTCAATGGAGTAATGGATTCCTAATGGCAAAGTGATGATATGTGAACACCAATCAATATGAATTATTGAATATCAATATGAATCAATGTGCATTAGCAAATTCATGCTGAGAAAAACCGAAGTGCTTAGAGGCCATAACCATACACTGGGCTCCAGGCGATCTTCTCTCTGTATCATATTCCTTCTTTGTGAGACAGCACTTGGCCAATCAAAAGGCAATGTAATTTCTGTGTTGTGTTAAATAGAAAATTTAGAAATGCTGTGTAATACTCTAGATTTATTCTGCGGCGTAAAAGAGAATTATTGAAGTATAACAGCTCAGACTTTTAAGATAAATAAGGAAGTTTTGTCAGCAGAGTGGAACACTGAGTTTACCGTTGAGCTTTGTCTACATAATCCTGACATTTTATGCTGCATTTGTTGAATAAAATGCCATGCCATGAGTTAAACACTCTGGAAGAATTAGTTTGGAACATGAATTAGTTTCAGATAGACAAAATCAATGTAAGAACTCAGCTACATGCACATCATTAATAATTTGGTTATATTATAAAAAAAGGATATTTGTTTTTGTAGTATAGACCAATGAAGTAGTAGTATAAAGCAAAAAACATTACCTGTGGTACAACAAAAACAAATAGTAAAGTGAACTGAGCAGAAATTTTTGCAATACAAATAATGTAATTTTCCAAAAGAAAGAGGTTTGAGAACATAAACATGCTTGATGTTTTATTTTAATTCCAGTAAAGGAGGTTCAGCATCTGGAAATAAAAAAACAAGTGACCACTCAGTTGTCACTGCAGCATTGCTCAGTTCTAGGGTTCAGGCTTTAGTTTTCCAAACTATTTTTCCTGAATCTCCAGTGCTACTCTGTACACATTTACTAAGAAACTAAAAATGGACTGCCTGTTTTACAGTAAAGTGATTTTCTCCTTCTTGATTTCAAGGTTTTGGAGAGAAGAGATAGGAGAGATTTAAAAGATGTGTAGTCAAAAAGCCACAAAAATTCAAAACCCATGATCAGGTTGAAGGCTGAAAAATGTAAAGCAGGTCTAATAAAATTTAGAAGAAAAAACCCTTTGTTCTTTCTAGCTTAGTGTTTTTGAAATATAGATAGCATCTGAAAGTTCAGAAGAGCAGAAGCAGTAGCATTGGTAGGCGTAGATGCTTAAGAAAAAAACTGACCAACATCATGCATCATACATAACACAATTGTAAATGAGGACAAATTGTTACAAAGTATACAGTGGATTTCAAACATTATCTATTCTATACTGTATAGTATTCACTAGTGTATTCTGTCATTTACAAGACTCTTTCTATTTATGACTTTGGGACTGAAGTGGGGACCTGCAGACTCCACCGGGGTCTACTGCTTCACAGCCAAATCTCTTCAACCTGAATCTGCAACAGCTTGACTCCACTTGTCACTGGCATGGACAAAAAATCACAATATATGTGAGCTAAAAGCCTATACTTGTAAGCTTGGTGCAACAAGAAAATAACTGGAGAGCAACTAATTCTGATTTTTAGGATTTATATCTTTCAATTTCTTCTAAATGATTGAAAATTAGCTTTAGCCTCACAGTTAAGGATTGTAAAATTTTATAGATTATTTTCCAATCTCCTATTTCTTTTTGCTTCTCAGTCTCCTATTTATTTACATTTATGAAGTATTACCCATATACCACAAAACATAAAGGTCACAAAAGTAACCCTGAATGTTCCTTCAGACAAGAAATATAACTTTTATTTATCTGAAGTGTAACGATAATTGTGTAGCAAGTTATGAGAAGTCATTTTTCAAGCAATAAATATTGTCCCTTTTGCTGGAAAAACAGAAAGGGAATCTCTTCATTTGTGCCCCTGAGAATGCTGTTTTTCTTCAGATTAGTTCAATGATCCAGATAATAAATGAATAATAAAATCACTACTGTGCATGATATTTTTAATTAGGGAATATATTACAACTCCTACATTATAGTTTCAGGCAGCAAATATAATGCTCTGGATTTCTGCCTAGAATACTATTACCATTTGAAAACACTTTCTAGTAGATTCTAGAAGGACAGGAGGGTTGATTTTCCACACAAAAGATGATGCTAAGCCTTTTTGACTAGGTAATATCTTACAAATCTATTTTTTACCTCTTTGTACAGCTAAAATTCTTCTGGAAAAGTTAGGAAGAAGTTGATTCTCACAACAAATGCAATCAAATTGAAGCCATGACTATCATTTGGATACTATACATATTCACCTCTCAAAGGTGCTGCAGCACATACATGCAACTCATTTTGGCATGGCTACACTACCTTCAGAAATTAAGTATATCTTTTCCACAAAACCTAGGTCAAAATAAAAAGTGAGAAAATTAATCTCTGCATGTACATACTAAAAATTCTGTAGACCATCTGAAAATGTGTTTATGGCACTTGTAAACATTGCTTCATTTTGTTAATGATTTAGTCAAGAGACTTTGAGACTACTCCATTTTTCCAGATATTTAATTTCTTAAGAAACAACTGGAGTATTCTCAATGTCACAGGTTTATTTCACCCATTTACCTTATTTACTCACACGAAGCTGGTAACATAAATTAGACTAAAGCATAATTTATGACTGCCTTAGGCATATCATCTTGAAAGGCATTCAGTCTCAACCTATAAACATTAACAGACTGACAATTCATCTCTTTCCTGGTAAATTTACTCCAGCAGCTAATCATGCTCCCCTTTATACATTTTTTGCCTGATGGGGATATGCACATGCCCTGTGCACCTATTATTATTTCCTTCTCCACTACAATGAAGTCCTTTAATACGCTGAAATAGTTGCCCTGCATTCTATCAAGTCTCATTTGTTTGTTTGTTTGTTTGTTAAATTAAACAGGCCAAGCTTATTCAGATTTTCACTGAGGGGTGGGGTATTTTTGATGATGTTACTGTTTCGAGATACTCATGCAGGCACTAGAAGCAATTTTGTTTGTTTATTTATGACCACAAGAACAGCTGCAGCAGATCAGACAAATAATGGGTCATTGCAGGAGGATACTTGGAGACACCATATAAAGACAGGATAAGTATTTCCCTAAATATTATTATACTGGATGGATATTTCCATCTATTTCCATTCCTGGAGAAGAATACACGTCCTCTCTTTTATTCAGTTACTGCTTACGACAGGATTATTATGCTTAAGGTTTTAAGAACCTTTGCTAAAGGACCTCTTTAGAAGTATTTCAAATGGGCAGGAGATCTCTGAGAGCTGCCTGTGGTTGCCTTACCCAGCACTGTTCCTGTTCAGACAAACAGACCTTGAGCAGCAATCCTCCCCATGCTGAGGCTCTCCTCTAGACCACCCAGCCTTCCAGCATCTCCTGCAAATGTAGGGCCTTGTACAGCAAACAGTGTCTTCTCTCCTGCACCAACACAGCATCATCTAACCTAGGCATGGGGCTGCTTGGGCTGGGGAAGCATTTCAAGTGAAGATAATTTCTCTTGAAATACATAGGAGGTGAAAACACTGTGATAAATTACAATGGAAAAAAAGATGAATTTGCAGATGGTTAGAAATACTTATGTAGGTTACTAATGATACTGCTGTCACCCAACAGTATGGCTATTACAGAGCTGCTCAAAAAACTTTCATAGAATATTCCAGCACAATTATTTGAACAAGGGTGCATTACAATGCATAAATGATCTTTTTACATGTGAATAAAGACTTAGAGCTAGCTAGATTATTTGGTTCCAACGTGGTTAAAATATAATTATATCACTCACAGAAAGACTCCTATTGTGTTTCCCATAACTATGTGAGGCATTCTCAATGACCTATTGTGGCATCTGCATGCAGAGCACTTCAAAACAGCAATTACTGGTATAACTCTCACACACAGCCTGTATGTGTATCACAAGCATGGGTGGATTCACTTGCTGAAGCAGAGCACTTGTTTTCCTTGCTGGAAACTGAGGGGGGGGAAAGGAAACATAAAATCTCTTTTCGGTCTATTACAGACTGCAAGTGGCTCAGTACAAAAAAGGAAAATATTTTTGATTACATGGCTGCAAAAACTGTAACACTGCCCCTTGTTTTGATAGCTAGCCTACATTATCTTACATCCACTGTAACTACTTACGAGGTGTAAAATATATGCCTGGGCTTGATCTTCCTAGCTGAAGCTGAGCTGAAGCTTAGTCTTCTGAGAAAGAAAATGCTTCATGGGACTCAAGCTAAATGAAATGCAGCAACAGGGACTGCCTTTCTTTACAGATATCATAAGGGAAACTAATATGGCCTGAAATCTCACTGTCTTTTCAGCAGAGCTATTTAACAAGGTAGAAGGGAAGTGTCTCCTAGCACAAGCAGCTGAAGAAACACTGGCACTGCAGCACAGGGAGAGGTGGCAGCAGCAGAGCCAGGACTGCCCTCCAACACCTCCCCTGGAGCATGGGTCAGTCTGTCCCTGGCACACTGCAGAGCAGGAGGCAGGCTGGTAACCAAGCCCCCGGCCTCTTCAGGAAGGTACTGACTGAGAAAAGATTAAATCAAAATATGCTCACTGTGATTACTGGCTACAGCAGTTACTAAAAACTGAGGTGCCCTTGCCCATTGTTTTCAAGACCTTTGAATCTTGATGGGGATTATGTTCTGAATCACATCTAAAATCAGGTTTGCTGTATTTCTTTCCAGGAGTCAATGGGTAACTATACTATCATCCATAAATCATATCCATCCATGTGACTTAAAAGGACAAGTTATTTTCTCTCTGAGGTTGACAGTCAAAATAGATGTCCAGGAAAGAATACTTTTTTTTTATTACATTTGTGATCATGTTTTCTGCTAGCCTATGTTGATATTTACATAATAAATCTAATCAGAGCATATTCAAAGCACAAAGTGTAACAAAGAGTGTGAAATGAAAATGGGTTCCTACCTGCACCATGAAACACAAAAACACACCTGGAGCTCATAAAAGATATTTTAATTTATTAAAAAAAAAAAGGTTGAATTCCATAGATTTTTTTTGTCCTTGATACAGCCTTGCCAAAATTGTTGCCATTTGGTCAGAATCAGAAACATCAGAAACATCCATTTAGTCATGATCCAGGACAGTGTTCCCAAAAGCACTGAGATAGGTTACTGACATCTCAGTATTCTGCTTTCCATTGTGCCCTTAGCCACTTAAAATGCTACAGGCTATCAGCACTGACGCTGCAAAATGTAAATATGGGAAATGGGCCCACCTCCTACCCTCTCAGGAAGCAGTCAGTGGACATTGGCCAAGCAGACATTTACATTTCCAGATCATCAACATCCCCCTATCTCCAGATAAACAGTCTTGTGAGAAAGATGTTTTAACACTAGGACAGAAAGCACAGAATGTTGAGTAAAAGGCTATTTCTCAGGATCCTGTACTTGCCCTGGAAAGTCTGTCTCTACCCAATAACCACCAACAAGCAGACCCATACCCTACAGAGTAATGCACCTGGGCCTACATTCCTGAAGAAGCAAACAAAAGAATTCAAGATCTCACAGGTTAGAAAGAAAAAACTAGCTTCTAATGTGTGCAAACTGCATCCCTCTGCATATTTTTAGGAGTATACCGATTGACTTGTCTCAGTGCTTAAAATTAGGCTGCCTTTAGGCAGCCAAGTCTCTTTCAAGCACTACTGATGATGATATTATTAACCTTTGGTATTGAAATTTTGCTAGTAACACCTGATTTATCCCAGTAAACACCACTACTATTTCATCCTTAGCCCTGGACTGTGAAAGTTTACAGCTTTGAGGTTTTCATTTGTTTTGTCTTTTCAGAAGGTGCCAATAGAAGCAAACTCCCCATCAAACTGATATGGATACAGACTGATGCATGAGGGATGCATTAAAATCTTACCTTTCTTTTAAAAGGTAGATTTTGAAAACATTAGTTATTTCAACTGGTTCTAGATTCAAACAGAACAAATTCAGCAGACAAATAATTATTCCTTCTTCTGTCTTCAACTCCCTTGAAAGGTCACAGAACTTTTTTTTTTTTCAATAAAAAGCTGGGATTGTATCTGCCATTAAGATTTAATTGTGATATAACTTATATTGATATAAGGATGAGTTTTACTCAGATGTAATAATTACAAAGACATTCATATTAATCTTAGTTCAACATTGGATATAGGCAGGCCTTGGCTCCCCATGAGATAAAGAACTGAATCCTGTGTATTCTGGCTGTAGCAGTTCAGAAGGTCAATAAGCAGGATTTCTTTGTCATTTAGAAATACCGCATTTCCTTCTCTTTGTTCAATTCACATTGTTGTAACTACTTCTAAGCAGGTGTTTAGAACACAAACCTTACAGACACTAAAATAAGGAGATGTTTGGTTCTTGAAATGTGTGGTCTGGTTGGCTTGCAGTTGACAAGGCATTTTACAGGAACACATCTGACTTTTTACAAGTTTCGAACAGCAGTAAACTTTATTCCTGCTGACAGCAGAAGCAATTGCTGTGTTCAGAATAAAACTGATTGGTTTAAAAGTTTAACTTTGTTTTCTTGTTTAATGTTTTACGCTCTAAGGTTACATTTAAATCTCTTTCAGATAATCATTTTGTAAAAAACAATTACTTGTACGTTACTGGGGTAAAAATATGCGTGACTGAGCACCAAATCACTGCAAGGTAAGGGGAAGTGGGGTTTATTTGAACTGGAAATAAGTATTTAACTTCTTCATGTAGAAAATAATATTTTCATAGTTGAATTTTCACAATTTATTTTCAAGATCAGAAGAAAAAAATCAAGGGAAATAATAAAAGCAAGAAATAAAACTGCCATCATAACCATCTGCAGCAGGAACTTTGTGCATTGTGATCCAAACCTCTACCCTCATGATGGCATGAGGAGGGGGCACATTCTTGGAAATTCTTGATTCTTGATTATTGGGCCACATTTTGGAGTAATATCAATAGTGACAACTCAGCATACACAAGTCTGGAAAATATCACACACAGATTGAGCACCTAACACTATTACAACTATTCTGCTTTGTGAGGGATGATCCAACTTAAGATGCTCCAGCTACCAGCTGCTACTGCCAGCCCCCCAAGAGAGCTTAGTACCTCTGCACCACTGCTGAGTCAGCTGTATTTTATTTTCGGTTTTGTTTGAAAGTGTTTGGATCCCCTAAAATTAAAATTTATGGCACTTTATTTCTACTAGAAAAATTGCACAGTCAATCTGTGCAACTGGCCGGCAGGTCAAACGAGGCTGAGAGAAGAGCACAGAACTGTGCTGAACTGACTTTGGTAGGACAATGGAAGGCACCTTCGTTTGGCTCACATGGTGCTATTGGCTTCTTCCATTAGATTGGCTTCTTGTTATCTCTCCTGTTTCCTTCTTCATGCTACTGGCTTTATCCGGGAGGAGTCATAAGATGCATTAAGTCGTATCAATGCTACAGGGTATTTTGGCATTGTTATCAATTATTTTAAAAAATCCATAATTTAAAACGTAAATGAGTCCATGCTCAAAGATGCCTTGTCAACTGCAAGTAAACCATAAAACATTTTGCATACCAGTTCAGTGGTAACATTCCACTAGGACAGTAATTTCGTCTGCTTTCATAGGTTTTGAGATTTTTCTAGCCCAATCACCTCCTCTGCACCTGAGTAAGTAGTTTGATTTTTCTGGTGCCTCAACAAATAAATTTCACTCATTTTTTTTCAACACGCTTCAAATGTTGCATATGCCACAGAACAGTAATATTAGCACAGAACAAAAGGTTCTGCTTTGAATTAAAAATTTCAATATACAGTAATAATGTGTGAATAATTAAGATATGTCCATGAGGTATCAGCATCAGCAACAGTGCAGAGAGCTACACAGCCCTTTTGATTCAGTTTGTCAGCGCCTCAGCACTCTGTCACTGTGCTGTCATTTGTTATTGTACCCCTCAGCCTTCCCTTTCACCTTCAAATCTTTACATTCTACTTGGCTGTCCTAAAACTGCATTGGCAAGCTCTGCATGTCTATTACAAAATAACAGCATTGTAGTCTGATGCAGCAGTGTACACCCCAAACCAAAATATATTTTACTCAATATAATCTATAACTCTTGACATATCAAGCGATAGGCTTCAGCACAGCTCCCCTAGTGCTCCCTCTCTGCTCTGCTCATCATGCTGCAATTTTCTGCCTACTACGTACATTCATTGATTGATCAAGGCTTGCAAAAGTCTGAGTTCAATAAGATAGACAGGACCTTAGCAAAGGCTGCTTTATGCCTGTCAGCAGTATGATGGGAATTCTATCATGAGACACAGAGACTACCTGCAATCTCATAATTTCATTAAGCAGTAATGCAAGTGGTCTCGCTAGACTGAGTAGATGACATATTTGCATGAACAGTGAATGTTATCCACCTCATCTAAAACAATACTGAAAAAAACAGGGAGCTTAACCAGAGAGAGGTCTCTTCTGAACAAGCAGATCATTTTCCAATCACATACTCACTTGCACCTAGTGGGTTGGGGGAGAAATGAAGAAAGGTATGAGATCAACTCTAAAAATAGTAACTCACTCTCCCGAAAACAAGATATACTTACAGAAATTACAATGTCAGTACCAGTATTGGGGAAGTAGCACACTCAAAGTAACTTGTTAGTCTCTAAAGAATTATATTCTTCTGCCAGCTTTTTCAGGAAAATCCAATAAAACATTGATGAAATAGAAGAATAATTTTCTCTGCATGAAGATTAAGTGGGAACATGAGTCTATACGATGGACAGTTTTTGCATTCATCTCATGTCTGCTCAGGAGCTGCAGGAATCACTGGGAAATGCCACATAGAATGTTTCTAAACTGATGTGTATCTGAAATAGTAGATGTCCACTCGAGTCCTACAGGAAGTGACAGTCAATACCAGCTTGTTGCCAGCTATTTCTGCAACAACCTATAAGGCTTGACACAGCTAGGCAGTCTTGTGCTAGCACTAGATCCTATTGTTTCAGAAGAAAGAAAAGAAAAGGGAAGGCAATTATTCCCAAGCTGTATCAAAATGCATAATTATACACGAGCCTGTGTTCTGGCACTTGTTAGAACCTTCAGAGGGAACTGAGGATCTGACAAAGAGTATTAGAGTTTAGGAGTAAGGGTAAATGCCTTAGGAACTCCATAAACTGGAGTAACTTAGCTGAGTGATTTCTACAGAGTTATGTACCATCTGTTGGTGATGACTCAAGCTAAAAAAACCACAGACGGATCTTGATCCCAATTTTTGTGGGGTGTTTTTAAGGTTTTTTTGGGGATTTTTTTGTTTTGGTTTGTTTTTTGGGGTTTTTTTTGTTGTTGTTTTGGGGTTTTTTTTTTTGTTTGTTTGTTTGTTGGTGTTTTTTTTTTTTGCCTGAACTGTTCTAAACTTCTGAGAGGATTAAGATTTTGTGTCATTTTGGAGGAATAGATTTTTATAGGCAGTGTCTCCTAGTTTGTACTTATTCAGAGCTAATTCTCAAAGTATTTATAGTAATAAATGATGCCATGAATTTCAGCTTTAAGGCTAAGTAATCTTCTTGGAAAAACTTCCAGTCTGTTTGTAATGCATTTTGAAATTCTCTCTGCTATTTATTGAGGCATAGATTATTCAACTTCCTTCCTCACACATATATTACGTGGTGAATGGGATTTACAACAGCCAGCCTGCTCAGCAGGGAAACTCCTGAATTAGCCAAGACAAATTACAAAAAAAAAAAAAAAAACCACAGACTGAATCCTTATGTATCTCCTGAAGCCTTAGAACCTTGTCAGAATTTTCTGTATGGAATGCAATTCACATCCTTAAAAGTTCCAGAGGACTGGGATGACCAAGTAATCACTTTGAATACAGAAAACTGGCTCAGTCTTTTCTTCAAAATAGAAACAACCCCTCCGAGTAGAGTTACAGCCTCTTTTTATTGTTTAAGATACATGTAGTTTAAGCTAATAGTAAAAAAAGAAAAAATCACTTTAAAAGGAAGACACAGGTACCTCTGTCAAAACCATTGGGGTCACTCTTGTGTGCTAAACTCAGATTTGCAAAGAAATCACCTTTGAGCACCCTCACTGGGGACCCCGGGAGAATTCAGTATATCTGGGGGATGGATATCAACGGCACTAAAGCAGGATAAATCATAAAACACTCCTCTTAGTCCAGATGGTAAATATGCAAGTGAATGCACTATTAGTGTGATCTGCCAAAGCAGCATGACCAGGGGAAACTGAAGTGCTTCGTGTCTTGTGCGTGAAGTAGGGTCTCTGTGGATTCCTTTACAGCACAGAGTCTCTGTTGCACTGTAGGCACCTGCCCGGCAGCAGTTCCTAAGGGAAATAATGAATGTTCCTGGCAAACAGGACTTGGAACTCTCATAGTGAACCTAGTAATAGCCTGACTACTTCCAAAGCTACCTACAACCAAACCAAGTTTTTTGCTCAAGCCTCAAGTGCAATCAGGAGAGACAGAGTGGAGAGGAAACTGCCCAGCCCTGATCCCCTCAGCACAGAGCAGGCAGCCTGGACGTGTGGCAGCTGAGCACCTTTCTAAATTCAGGTTTAACACCTTTTCCAATGTAAGGCTTTAAATTGAAAGTGACGTAAAACCCAGATTCTGAGGCTTAATTCAACTAGCTCTCTTCCCCTTTATTATAGGTAGCTCATGAAGTTTTAGACTGCCTTTCAATCTTTGTCATCTGTTGATCTATGTTCAGAAAGTTACTAGCTTATAAAGGCAGCAAAGGTTCTATTGATTCTTTACTTTTAGTTTTGTTTCACATATGCTGGAAATTTGTTAAATGGAAGACTAAGTTGAGCAAACATGAAAGCTTCCTCAGCACAGTTCATTTACTTGTCTTCACTTAAAGGGCAGAGCTTTATAGACTGCTTTGTGCATGTAGACTAGCTTTAACTAGAAATAATAAAATTCAGTAGTACTAATTAGCTTCATTTGGAAAGAATGCTTTCTGTAATTTCAGTGGCTTACAGCATTACTTTCTCAACTACAGGTCCCAGCATACCTGGGCAATTGCAAAGCTCATGTTCAACAGGAAGTGAGGAAGTTTTGCCCCTTTCTTGAATCCCACTCAAAATAACTAATGAACTAATGAACAATTTTGTGTAGAAGATGACCAACACAACTGAGAAGCTGAAGTATCATCAATCCCCATCTTGAAGAGTGAAAATAACAAAAATGCCTTTGTGGATCTGATCCAACAATTTGTACTCTCCACTTTGATAATGGTACAAAGAACAATACATTTAAAAAGCACAAATTAAAATTAATTCTGTTTTCAATTTATGTGCTACCATTAAATGTGCACTATTACCTTAATACAAACTAGAACGGATGTGATTTTTTCAGTAGAGGCAGCCTCTGTTTACTAACATAATTTGTTCAAGAGTTGTAGGAGCAAGAAGGTAGAACCTATAAATTCCAGACCATGCTGCCCACATGAACTGAATAGAACTGCTAAAACAGAGATATATGGTTGAAGGCCAGATTTTTATGGCTGAGGCTTTTCTACTGCTTATGGCATCAGTTTTTAGGCATATCACTGATGTGCTTCTGCTGATGTAACTGCAGTGATTCAACAAAGTACTGCTAATTTTA
Source organism: Camarhynchus parvulus (assembly GCF_901933205.1). Lineage (NCBI taxonomy): Eukaryota > Metazoa > Chordata > Aves > Passeriformes > Thraupidae > Camarhynchus > Camarhynchus parvulus. The sequence goes on from NC_044574.1 coordinate 29,040,209, forward strand.
AATTGCAGAAAAAGATACTCTGTCCTCATTTATTACTTTTCAACTGCAAATACACAGAGCTTATATCACACGATCCTCCTTAATGTGTTAGCTAGAGGTATAAGAAGGTAGGTAGAGAAAGAACACTTTTTTTTATTAAAGTTGCTGAACACCAGAAGCTTGCTTTGACTTACTCAGTACCTCTGTAAATCTGGCCTTGTGTGATTAGCTGCAGTAATACAGCTGAGAATAAAGCCTCACATTTTGTGTCTCTCACTGTTGTGGCTTAGCCAACAGTCATTCCTTCCTGTGACAAGGAACAAAACCCACTGCTCGTGGATAGCAACCACACAACATCTTTCTTCACAAAGAAGGGTTTTGTTGTGGATCAAAGAGTTAACCTGTAATATATAAGAATTAACAAAGGATCAGATGGCTTAGTAGATAAATGTGTCTTCCTTCTTGGACTAAGTATTCTGGCTTTACAATGCATTATACATGGCTGCAGTCAAAAGTACAACAGGGCGTTAAGAACATTTCTGTAAGCTCTTTAAATGTACAGAGTGTTTCAAAATAAAGGAAATAGTACAGCTTCTAAGCCGTGTTCTCCAGGTTTCTTTGACGGAGAGAAGAAAATGACAGTACTTTCCCTATGGGGAACTTCCCTGTCAAAGTAAGAAAAGTGTCTATTTGTAACCCAGAGTGCCTTTTGTATTATTATTATTTGAATCCTTATCTTTGTCCTTTGGAATGCTGTATCTTTAGAGGATGTAGAACAACTATGTTAGATATGGACTTGCAAAATTTATATAAAATATCACAAGGTGAAATGATTTCACAGGAAATGTCTCTTGTAACATTTTTGCCATAACACTTAAAGTAAAGCAATCTTACTACTGGCCTTATCAGGAAGATGGGAAAACAGTATCAACCTCCAAAAGATTAAGGAACATAGTACAAAAGCATGACTGGGACTCACAAATGTGTCTTCACATTACAGATTTATCTTTGAAAGGCTCTAGCATGAGTTATACATTGTTTTCAAATCTTACATTCAGACCTATAGGAACAACCCAACTTACAGTAGCATTACACAGTAACCTCTTCCAGTCCAGGAAGAAAGAAATGTGTTGCTAATCTTTATGTAAAACTCTTTAATCTATTTTTTTTAAGTGCAAAATACAGTGGTGGAGGAAAACACAATATTTTCCCCAAAACCACGAAAAAACAGGAAGACAAAGTTGGTTTTTTTCCCTTTACCCAAGCATTCAGATTTTGATGTACTTTCCTTTTAAAGAGTGTTGAGCTTTAGCAAAGCTGTAATGTACAAAGTCAAAAAGCTCGGTCACAGATTATATGGATTCTCAGCAGTGAGAGTACAGGAATTATTTCTAAAGTGTATGGTGAGAGCACTGCCATTGTCTTGACCTTTTTTCTATGTCTGCTGAACAACTATATTTTATGCATAGAATTCTCTCCAGTTTCCTGAACTACATCTAGTCTTTATACGTACTGAGAGATGGAGAGGAAATCCCACAATAGGAACACAGAGAAAAGAAATTTGCATGTATATTACTTTAAAACCATTTCAGCTTGACCTTCCATGAAGAATGGTTTAAAGGATGAATGCTTTGACTGTGAATGCAAAGGTTAATTGTCTTTATTGAGTATTGCTGAAAGGACCCTAGTAAACCATGAAGTTTTCTTGGAGGGGCGTACTAAAGAAGGATAGGAGAGAGAAGGTTTTGCATTAAAAGGACAAATCCCTTAATATCCACATTAATATGTCCATGTCCCAAGGAGAAGACTTTAAAAAATGAAACAGACTTTCATAAGAGGCTGTTGAGTGTTATAGAGTACTACACTTTCTATTATGGATTGACTGACTTTAAACAGAAATAAAACCACCTACCTAAACTCATCCAAAGTCCTCCCACACCACACCAAGCACATTAACTTCTCTGGCTCCTTCTTTTAAAACATAAATAAACAAAAAATTACAGAATTCCTCAGGATACTAGTTCTCCTGTTAACTTAAATACTGAAGTGATTTACACGTTTAAGACCATAAAAGTACCCCTTGCTTAAATTTTTATGGTTTCCTTGTTTGAATTTCTTTATCAGATATTTCACAAATTACATAAATTGCATTGGAAGACTATTGTCACAAAAAACTCTTCCATGACCAGTTTCATGCTATGTTGAGTCAGTAGTTTTATATCACCAGGAAATGTAAAACTGCAAACAGACTATAAATATTCTCTCATGAGCCAAATAAAAAAAATTCAGCTAATATTTACAAGATGATTCAGAAATAAAGTGTTTAATTCCTTTGCATATTAAAAGTGGCAATTTCAAGACACTTAAGCACACTATTAATCAAACATTTTGGGGTTGTAATGAAGAATTCTCACTGAACCAGTGCCTTCAAGTAATAAATGGCTTCCAGGATGTTTTTTAATCCATCATATTAATAATCTCACTGTTACCATACATTCAATTACAAAGCAACTTTCTTCCAGAGAAGTATCAGTGATTTACACACTACAAGGAATACTATCTCCCTCTAAGACCGTACACAAATTGTGGTTGCTAAACAAACATAAGAGGAACAGTCATGATACACATTAGAGGAATTATATGTCAAATGAACGAGCAAATGTGAAGGACAAAATCTGTAATAATCCATCCAATGTCAATGCAAATCACAAGTCAACAGGGTCCAGCAAACACCAATGCCTCCTAACTCTTCTTTGCAAATGACGTTCAATTTCAAGCAATTACATGCCTCAACACAGTTTCTAAATACACTAAATGCAAAACAAGTTAATTCATCATCTTTTATATACATATACAAACTACAGAGTCCTATAAAATTCATAATACTCATACAATAATACCATTTCATGTATGTTCAAGATGTAGATAAAGACTTGCATATACATTAGGTAACAGAAAGCCCTTCACAACACTAAACCCAAGACTACATTGCAACTATGATATAATTATTTAGTTTGTGTACTACTCCTTTAAAACAAAAACCCACAGGCTTGTGACTTGAAAAGTCAGAGGGAAGTTCTTGTATGCATCTGAGAGAGATGAGACAGATCAAAGGAAAACAGAACAGCTCAAAACCTCTGGAAGAGCAGTCTCTGTTTTCCATACTGATTACTTTCTTCAGGGTTTCATGCACAGGCTAGTAAGGGAAAGCACAACCGTCTTCATCAGCAGGTGTTGCACACATGATACTTGTTGAGCTTTTCACAAAATCACATTTCAAAATGTCTATTATCAACATAAATAATTCAGAATCCATTACAATCAGTGCAATAAATAATACAGAAATTTTGAATGATGTGAGGTGTATAGAAGCTTCATATTTAACATAGTATGTGTTTTCAGTGTCATTATTACTATTTTCTTTAGAGACAACACATTTGTTTTTTATTAGTAGGTAACTTGTCAGTATTTTTTAGGCTTATTGGCATATATTTGTCTTAGCGGAGGAAATCCAGTAGCAAGAGAGTGTCCAGCCTGTTTCCAAAATTCTTGGCAAGCTTGGCTGCGACAAGCTGCTACCATATTTGACATTCTTGACATGAGCCCTCCACGCAGTGTGGTGTGGGAGAGAGTTCCCTCGGCATCTCAGAACCTCTGTCTGCCTCCTATCTGTGTGCCCTGACTGTCCCTTTGGCCTGGCAAGCGGCTGTGTCGGCCCAGGAGAAAAGGAGTGGAGCACTCCTCCCCTCCTGAAACTACCCAGAAACTGACGAAAGCTTTCACGACTTGGAGCAGTGTGCCCACCTGCAGCAAGGCCACCAGCTGGGAACTTCCTAGACCCCCAAGAGCTTCGTCCCCCACGTCAAACTCCCGCTGCTGGCAGTGTGGCGGGACGCGCCGCCCTGAGAGGAAAGCCCAACTCCCGGAGGGAAGTGCGGAGCCCCGCGGCTCGGCACGCCCATCGCTGCCGGCGGGGAGCGGCTCCCGGCAGCGCGGGGCTGGCGGCCGGGCCCGCACCACCCCCTGCCGGCCGCTGGGGCCGCCTCCCGCTCCGGCGGCGTCCTGCCGGCGCCTGGGATCTCTCTGCCAGCGGCCGCACATCAATAAAACACCCGGGAAAGCCGGGAAGTGCATCTTGCCAAAGCGGGTGGTCCCAGAGAGCTGCCCAGATCCTAACAGAAATGCCTCCTTTGGAAGCTCCTCTCATCCTTATGAGCGGAAGAGTGCCGACGCTTACTTCTCAGCTGCTTCTTTGCTCAAGGTCGCTCAGCCTGTACAGGCTGCAACACGAGTCCGAATTGCGGCGCAGATAACTACGGGATAACTGGAAACTCCCTGCTCTTCAGCCCAGGCTGGATGCCCTGCTCACAGCGGGACCTGCCTCAGGCTTTACGGACAATTCACGCGAAATGCTGCCCTCTTGTAGCATAAACATATTTTCTTTAAAGACCCCTTATAAAAATAATCCGGTACAATAAAACTTTTCGCCCGCTTAATCGGAACACTCGTCTTTTGCCTTCCACGCAGCTGTGAATTTCACAGCGTTCACAGCTGTCCCCTGTGAATCCTGTGAAGGCTGAGGCAGCAGGGAGAGGACTCCCGGGCAACCCAGGCATGCAGCGTTTGCGGCGGGGAAGCCCTGGAAGCGCTGTGAGGATCAGCGATTCCCAAGCAAATCGTTTTAGGGCTTTCCTCTCCTGCGCTTCCGTCACCTCAAATACTCAAACAGCGCTGCAGGCCTGGGGTGCCTTTCCCTGGGGAGATTAGTAGAAGTTTCGAGCAAGACGGGCGGGGGGATGAATATATTTATTCAGTACTTTCAGATCTGGTTTATAGGAAAAGGAAAGGAGCCCCCAGCAGCACTTCAGCGCTCGCCAGTTTACCTTTCCAGAGGCGAGCCCTTCCCCGCGGCCCCGGGGAAGCCGGCGCCCTGAGGGGGTGTCCCGCGGACGGCCGTGCCATGAGGTGGCGAGGGAAGCCTACCTTCCCCTGCCCCTCTCATCGCTTCTTTAGCGCTCCCTCCGCCACCACCGCGGCGAGGTGTCTGTGTGTCCCGCCCCTCCGGCACAGCCGGCGTTTCACTTCGGCTCTGCGGCCCCGCGGAGCTCGCCCCATGCGCCCGCTCCCTTTCTGCTGCCTTCCAGAGCCAGCCGTCCTCTTTACCGCGTATACATTGACAAAATGATTTATATTATTATCATAAGTATGATGATGAGATGATGATGATTTGAGCCAAATTCCGCTCAGGGCCGGGGGGGCGGGCAGCAGGTGTAGGAAGGCTCTGTCTCCGCAAAGGAGCATGCTCAGCGCTCTCAGGCATGCTCCTTCGGCGGGGAGGGAGCCAGAGCTGGGCCGGGGGGCGCGGGGGGAGCAGAATCCTCCCAGCTCGCACCGTCCTAATGCAAAGTTTGATTGTACCAGCGGCCCCTGGGCCGCGGCTCAGGGGTTCGGCATCCCACCGCCGCTGCCTCAGCTTCGCTCGGCTGGGGGAACCGGACACCGCGCGGGGGCGAGCGGAGAAGGGGGGGTGGAGGGGTGGGGAAGGGTTTCCCCGTCGCTCCCGGCGGCAAGGGGAGGAGAAAGAGGAAGAAGAGGAGATGCCCAGGCTAGAATGGCTTCAAAGTCAACTTCTGCCGGGAAGGCACGGGTCAGTTGCCGCTTCCTCCCAGCTGTTCCCGGCGCTGCCCCTAATGCTCATGCAAAGCCGAGAGCACCCGGGCAGTACCATCAGCACTACCATCATCACCACCACTATTATTATTAATACTGCCATGACGATGCTGCGGGCCGCGCCGGCAGGAGGGAAGTCGCGCTCGGCTGGGGCAGCCGCCCTGCCGCGCTTCCCCCGCCGGCTCCGCGCCCCCCGCCCGGGCTGCGGGAGCCCCGCGCAGCGCCCCGTGCGGCCCCCGCGGCCGTGAGGGCAGGGGGATCCAACCCCGGCCACAGCCACGGCACCCGGCGGGTCGCCTACCTTGAGCTCCTCCGTGTCCAGGTTAGCTGATCTGTCCATAGAGCGAAACTGAACGGAGCGAACTGGAAACTACGGAAGTTGTGCCAAAAAAATGAAGAGGAACAAAGGTGGGGGGGAGATAAAAAAGGGAGAGGAGGGGGGAAATCTAGTCTGTCAGTTTCCAGCCTAAACTCAGCCTTGTCCTCCAAACCGTGGCAGCTCCCCTCAGTCTCATTCTCCGCGATCACGCCTCCACCGGTTTAAATAAATAAATAAATAAATAAAATATTTCACTTTTTTAAAAAATAACTCCCTTAAGGATTAAAGCGACAGGTGATCCTTCCCTGGTGAAAGAGATTCGCGTCCTCTGGCAATGAAAGGAGACAGAAAAAAAAAAATCCACTCAGTTTAAAGATTTTTTTTCTTCTGCAATAAGCTCAGAAACCGGCGAATCGCTGTATCCCGAGGAAAAAATCCTTCTTCCCTGGACAGCATCATGCAGCAAATTTCAAGCAAATGTGTTCAAACTGAAGAGAACAGTTTATGATAAAAGCCTTTCTCCGTCATGCTACCAGAGTAGTCTGGTAGCTAATTTAGCACCCTGTGAGCGCAAGACATTAGCGATGAACAATTTCGCTGGCAAGATAACAAAATCCCCCAAGTCCTGCATAGGCTCAAAAATTGTTATGCAGCTGAATATAGTCTATAGTAATAATAATAGTAATGTATATATACACATACATATATATATATATAAAATAAAAGAAAGTCTGTACGGTATGGTCTTCTTTGAAGGTTATGCTGGAAGAGTTGGGAGGAAAACAGGAGGTGGATCTCTTGCAGAAGAGAAGGGAGAGAGAGGCAGAGATTTCCCTCTCCGTCCCTGTTTTACTGTCCTTCACCGCCAGGTGACTGACTTCCCTCCTCTCGGCTGGCGCGGGGGGATTTCTCAGCTCTGGAGCAGCAGCGTTTCCTCCCCGAGCAGCCCCGGCTGTCAGCGCCGCCCTCCCCGCTCCCCGCGGCCCCTCCGCCTCCCCCGGCCGCTGCCGCACCGTCCCAAGGGCTCCTCTCGCTGGTCCCCGGCGGTTTGAACAGCAGACACAGTGGTCACTTTAAAAACCAGCACTGCTTTGTATCTGTTTTGTAATTGCTTTGTGTGATACTCATGTATCATTCCGTATAAAAATGCACATATATATATATATATATATATATATATATATATTTATATCTGCAGGTGTGTCTAAATTAATAGGGTGATGTGGAGCTTAGTCTTTGGCTTGTAGCATGCAGTTTTGTGCAGCTGTTGAGTGTATCATTGATGGGCTGCAGCTGTGATGGAGCAGCCTTTCTGATAGCACGTGGATTAAGTCTGACTCTCTCTGAGTGTTACTTTTACTAATCCCCTTTTCCAAAGGATTCACTATCTTCTAGTTCTCAGATCACTCTAAAGAGAACGAAAATTAGATTTTAAAATTCATATTCCTCCCTGCCAAGATCTTATCACCATCCTTTTTCATAAATCTGTCACTTGCAGTTTCAAAGAAGATTTTTGTGATTTTTGGCTTCCTGCTATCAGTCTTTTGGGGGCCTTATTTATGAACTCCATTCATGGCAAGTTCAGAATTATCACTTTCTAGTACTATCCCCTGCTTTATACACTGTTTTAAATAGGATTAATACTCCTGATAATTCGACTTAAGTAAGCTAACTTAATAGCTCAAAGTGTACACTCTGTTTCCAGTTCCATATAGATTTGTTTGCAGCTTCCACCACTTCAAGGTTAGTATAAGCTTAAGCCCTGGGTGAAGCCCTGTTTCTGAAGACTGGATATAGCCCTCATTTTCTGGACAACTACAGATGCGAGGCAGATGCAGGCGAATGACATTTCTCCTTTTTGCACAAATCGTACATGGCTTCTAGGTTCATTGTGAACGCATTGTAAGTATCATTATTATCATTCATCTAGAATCGCAGTTTGTAAATGTTGAACACTTGGTCTGGCATTCCCATGTAAACGAAAATGCTCATGTCCAGATAAAAGATTGCCAAAGTAGACACTGAAGCAGCTGTAGGACCTATATGAATTTAAGAGTGTTTTCACCTAAAAGAAAAATTTCACTATATCCACCCACTCCCCAAATTTGAAACCTGGAGAGACCTCTGTAGGAGACCATGCTGGAGAAAGAAGATCACTCAGAAGACCCTTCAAAGTCTCAAAATGTGTCAATAAACAGGATGGGTAGAGGAAAGGACTGCCCCCCTGTGTGAAACCAACCAGGGGACACATCATGAGAGCACCTTGGTGCCCCGGCTGGTGTCACTGGGTGACCAGAAGACTCCTGAGCCTCTCCCTACATCCATGTCTGTTTGCATGGCACATAGCAGATCAACTAGTAGCTGCACAAAATGCAACTTTATAAAAACATTAGGCCAAAGACCTGCAGTACCTTGATCTTCTGCTGACTTGTCGCTCCCACACTATGGAATTTCTTGCATCTAGAACTTCTCAAGTTGTTTTCATATTGGCACAAAATCTGTGGCAATGTGATATATTTGAGAATCCTCTGCTGAATTTGGCTGATGCCAGTCAGGAGTTCAGTGAAGAGACAAGGAAAATTGACAAGGCACTCATATAAGCTTAACTTCCTTAGTAAACAAGACAAAAGAAATTGATTTTGACAGTTCCTTGAATAATACTTTAAAATATGTTTCACTCCTCATAGTTAATATAGCCTAACGAGTGACTTTAAAAATTCGGGTTTATTGCTGCTAAGGCAGACATGCCAAACTTGATTAATACCAAACTTCTAGTTCCTTCAGATATCTTAGTTTTTTATCTTGTGTATAATCTGTAAGGCATTTCTTTTCTTGTGGCAGGGCTCTAATTCACAAGACAAGGCTGGCATTTTCATCCTCCTTATTCAAGCATGGCCCTATGTCTTAATTGTTGCGCATGGTGTGGAATTATTATTTTCATTAAAGAATGCTTTCTGTTTCATTCAGCACTGTTAAGAACCGTTTTCGGCATAAGTGTGAACACAAAATTTTGCAAACTTTATTATAGGGAAAAACTGTAACTAAACCAAAGGCTAGATCCAAAAAAGAAGCAGAAAATCTTTAAGCAAATCAGAACCTGAGTTCTGAAAATGACACCTGCACCTGGTGCAGATGAGTGTCTGGAAATAAAACTCAAAGAAAGCAGCAGTCTGCAAACTCACCAAGCGGTAACTTTGACCCTTGATTCAGCTGGTCAACATGTGATAGACTAGTGAAGGAATTACATTACTTTGTGTAAATCCAGTACCTTAACTACTATTTCACTTCTATTCTTGCATTCATCTGATAATTTTTCTAGTTTTTAGGGTTTTTTCCTGATAATAAGTTGCTGTGAAAATGTCATTCACTGCCTAGTCCTGTGCCTTTCCTGTCCCCCAGCCTTTCTGGTAAGGAAGGCATTTCTGGTAAGCATAATTAAATATTATAAATCAAATATAATTAAAGATTGTGTTGTCTGGATATAATTAAAGGGTGTATGGCAGGAGAGTCCTTGAAGAATAAGTGTCCTTAAAAACAGAGTGCTTAACTTTGGAGTACTAGACTTAGGTTAAGGTTAGGTTAAGGTTAAGTGTCAGGGGTTTTTTGTGTTAGTCTTCTAGATTCTTTTTTTTTTTCTTTTAATTAGTCTAGAAAGACTTGTTTTCTCCTGATTTGCATTGTACATTTTTTTACTAGACCTCATTCTGAAATACAAGGGCAGGATAGAGAACATATGGAGGACTTCACAATGGTCACTCAGATCAGAGAAGCATTTTATCCAGTAAGGAAAAGTTCCCCTCCTCAACCTAAAAGAATAAAATTCTGCAGTCATTTAAGACTGCGTGCAAACAACAGCGGAGCATATTTTCCTAAATATGCAAAAGCATTTTTATAATCATAAGGTGTTAGCAAGCTAATGTAAAGATTGCAGCCAACTCCCCCTGTGGTACATCCAAACACTGAGCAAGTTCAGTTCAAATCTGTGCAGGGAGCAGTGAGAAAGCATAGCTTTTCAGCGAGGACTCATGCTTTTTTAAACAGGCACAGTAGTTTCAGTACTAGATAGCTATCACAATTTCTTTCTCTTTCCAGAGGTGGAAAGATGAGCACCATGATGTCCCAAACAAAATGACACAGAGTGCTTTGTCTTCCAATCAGCACATCTCTCTCATCCTTGGGAGACACTTTTTCTCAAATGGGATTTTCTAAGACAGGGTCGCCTAGAAGATCATCTTGTGTGGGTTTGTCTTCTCTAGGTATGGATAACTTACTGGGTTGCTTTAAGCTCTCAGATAGCCCATGTGGGAAGATAAACACCACTTCTCTCAAAAAAGTGTGAATCATCTTGGGAAGTGACTGTTTCCTTCTGACTGCACTGGAGTTCCTTAGATGACTGAATCCAGAGCCACATACTCAGTAACTTAATAAAAATACAGTTCAACTGAAGCCAGAGTTGCACATATGCATATGAAAAAAACTTGTAAATCATTCTGAAACCATGGAAAATTATGGAATCTGTCATAGTGAAACCACAGGTGCTGGTCTTTCTCATTTCTCATCCTTTTAAAACAGAGAGGACAGTTTTCTTAATGCACTGTTAGTAAGAATGGAAAACTAATTCAAAACCTAATACAACTCTTTTGATACATTTCATAGGTATTTTCTATTTTAAAGAAACCAAAACCCACCAAAACTGCTAAACCCACAAACCCATAATTTCAGGCTAGGGATATAGATTCAGCATCAAAAATGAGAACAGATGAGTAGTAATATAGCTCTTAAACACAATGACTAAATTTTTCCCAAATTATAAAGGAAATCTGTATACCTGAAAATGCTTTTTTCAGGATAAATGTGTTGGTAACAAAAAGGTCTAAGGCTCATCCCATTCTTCCTTTCACTGCAGAAATACTTTTATATTGATCAAAAAATGATATATTTAAAGATACATTGTGATTGATGGTCTGAGTTTGCATTGAACTGGAATTATTATGATCATGGATACAAATGAATCATGGATACAAATGAATATAGTGGCAGCATTATACCATATGTTGCTCTATAACTTGAGGGTTATGTAATTTTTTCAAGGCCACCCTTCATCATACTACAACACTTTACAGAACTTTGAAATGTATGAATGAAATCTGAAGGGAAATAGGAAAGATGGAGAAATAAAGGCAATATTTAGATCGAATTAATAATAGAAAAGCCTTAGGAGATGAAATTGTTTGACTTGAATTAGGCTAGAAAAGGTCAGGTGTTTCCTCCCCAAAACTTTTTTGCTTGCCTTTCCCACTATTCCACCAATTCAAATAACTCTTCCCCTTTTTCTGCATCCCTGTGCTGTTTCTCTCTCATTTGCCAAAGCCTCCACCACTAACTTCACATGTTAAACAGTTACATGAGAAGACTCCAGCATAAGGCCTTTTTATAAGCTGATACAAGGGAACTTTTTTTAACATACAATAAGCAATGTGGTGTTTGGAGAAAATGTAAGATGATGACATTAAGATTTTTTTTTCTACTAAGGACAAAAATGAGGTAACCTTTTTCATGAAAAGGTGCATTTTCTACCAAATTGCTCCAAGAGATCAAATTTATGCATAGAATAATCCAACAGAGAGATGCCATAGTTAGAAGAACTGCTTTTGCTCTGCCAATGGCCTGCTCTGTGACTTCATATAACTCAATAACACATGTTCCATATTGCATCCATTTCCACAATTGTTAGATAAAGGAATTTATATTCATCCATCTGTGTAAGTTTTTGAATTAAAGACTCTACAAAGTATTATCACAAAATAATCCAAATTTCAGCACAACAGTTTGGGTATTCAAAAAAGAACGTTCACACTTCCAGAACAACAAAGCACAATATTTCTGCATCTTAGATAATTTCAGATATTCTAATTATGTATAATCCATATGCATATTTTTAATGCATACAGATTCCTGAAAAGCTAAAATTCCTAGCAAAATTATTCACTGACCTCTAGCAAGAAAAATGGGCACTTTAATGAGTAAATATGCAAATATATAATTAGGTTGAAAAACCTGTAAACCTTTAGCTACAATGAAAATAAATGTTGTGCATCAGGAAAAAAAATCCCTCTTCATGTGGGGAAAAAACATTGATATTCCAGAGCACTGCTTAGAGGAGCTGGACATTTCCATAGGAAAGACATAGTTTCAGAGTAGTTCCATTTCATCAGGAGGCAAATGCTTTTTACAACAATGGTATTTAGACTGTAAGCTCTTGAGGACAGAGACCTTTTCTTTTTAATATCTGAAAAGTGCCATGCAAAGATACATGTATACATTAATATTTAATACACAAATATTAATAATATTTCTGAGTGAGGAGCATAATTTCACAAAATCATGTTACTTTACAGATTTGAATGTCAGCATAGCAGTCTTACAGTGTTAACTGGAGCTATTTCAGAGTAATACCAAGTAGACCTGGGTGTTGTGTGTTGGCAACCTGTACATATTTGTACATCAGATTTCTGCAGTTTGAGATGCTGCATGTTTATATGTCTGCACAGACATCTCTCTGAGCCCCATTAGCAACCTTTGAACGTAATGACCAACTTCAAAGTGCATTAATTGAAGTCATAAATAGATCCTCCCACCTGTTGGTAAAGGCAAACAACTTGAAACAGGACAGAACAAAGACTGTGCTAATGCCTTCACTAAAAGGACAACTGCAGGATGAAGTCAGTGTACTTTAGTGGGTGTCCAGAAATCTGCAGGAAAACAGTTAAGGAGCTTTATGCATAAATATGCAGACATGAGAGCAGATGCTTCTCAGTCAAACTTCGTGCCCCTTACTGATCCTCTCATATGTAACAGGGAACAATCTGACAAAACCCTTTATTTGCAGTTACCTTTATCTTCTCGTTGCATTCTCTGCTGTCTAGTTAGGGTTGAGTTCATCTTGCAGCCTTTGACTAATTCAGTTACAATGTCTGTCAACCATAAGAAAATCCATGGAAAAGGGGCTTTGTTAGGTGCAGTTCTCAGATAACTTCTTGCTATACAATTTTTATATTGTATTGCTATAATTACTACCTTCTTATATAACATAATTGTTATAATCTTTATACACATACATGCAGTTATATCTATTTTAATACTTTCAAGCAGCAATACAGTTTGTAAATAATAGCATGTCAGTTGTATTAGGGAATGCTGGAATCTGATTCTGTTTCTTATTGAAAAAAAAAAGAAATCATCTCTGTGGCTGGACTGAATGCAGCTGGCCATATCCTGTAGTCCTGTAGTTCTGTCAGAGGGCAAACACAGGCTGGAGTTCCCAAATATGTCTTTTGAGGTAATACAAAAATGACACAGATAATTCATTTTTAAAATATATTAAGTTATTGGTCTAAGTTACTACTGGATGTGTATTCTAGCATACTTCTGAAACTTAGTGCATGAATTTTGGGTTTGCTGGAATGGTGTAGTGAGAGAACTACATCCAGAAATCTTGGATATTTTTTACCTCCTTAAGTACAAAATAAGGTGCACAAAAACAACTTAAAATTGTTATATTAATTTAAGAGAGCATTTTAAAAAATTAAATGTAGAAATACAACATTACATCTGGTCAAACTTATCCTGCATTTAGGGAAATACTGAAGTGCGGAAGCAGCCATGTATAACCGGCACAATGCACCACTTCTTGGAAGACAGTATCTCTAAGGAACAACAGTTCATCATGGAGGCTGCAGCCAGCCCTTTCAATGCATAAATTATTCCTCTTTTCAGTGCTGTGCATATCTGAGGGCATAATCAAGTCTTAGTGCTGGAGGGAGATACTTTTTTGTTCTAAGAAATGAAGTCTGGAAAGAAGCCATTTTGCTTAATCTCTGTGAGGCATTACTCTTAAATTTCATGAGGAAATGCTCTGTAGTCTCACCATTCCTCCCAGTCTCATCCACACACTGAGAATTTCTTGAACACCTTAAGGCAGATGAAGGCTGCCATACACATCTCCTTAATGTTTAGTAAACCTGCAACAAAAAATGGCTAAGTTGTTCTAAGAGTTTTTTTTTGTTCACTGCGGGGTCTGTTTCCTCACACCCAGTCCTTATAAATGATTGTTGATGTTTGCTGAGAGAGGTATGTGGCACATACCTCTGGACTAATAAGCCCATAGCAGCTGCAAAACTGAACATTACCACCTACTAGTACCAAACATCTAACTGCATAGGAGAGGATGCTCTCCTAACAAAGCAGCATGCACGAGTTAGGATTGAGTAGCACAGTTTATTTCAGACTTTCCCCGTTTTTGTACTTAAATGATATAAAGCCTTAATGATCAAAAGATCTTTTTTAGAGATATACTAAATTCAAGTAAGATGCCAGGACAGTTCAAGAGCACTTCATGTGTAGCAACTCTAATAAGAGTCTGAAATTTTTTCACAGCAAACAGCAGTTTTAGAGGCACAGTATTTGAATGGGTTGAACTAAGAAGTGGAAATAAAGGATTTTGAGATGGTAGAAAGAGCTTAATTACAGCACTTTTGTACATGTCAAGAAGTTTTACCATAATTGCCAAGACACCATTTTCCACAAATGGAGAAAGGCTCAATTTTTAGGCTATTTTTAATACTTATTGTGTGTTACTTTCCCATCCAATAAAAGGAAAGCAGATAGTCAATATTGCTGATTATAAAAATAGGGGGTTTACGACTGAAGATGAAATGTGACAAGTTAACCTTTTCAAGAAGGCTCTATTTAAATAAATTATTAGCATCTGTTCTTTTACCTGATTTTCATGAGTCATTCACTCAGGTCCTAATATATAGAGTGTGTGCATGGGGTTATCTCTGACAGCAAAGATTGATCATAGTCATCCACTTTTAAAAGGAAACTGTGCAAAACTTGATATGGAAAGTTAAATCCAGAAATTACAGAGTATTAACTGTGCTACTAACTTCTATACTACTGCTAATATTTTTCCATAATCCTAGCCTACTTTTTTCACTTCTTTTCCAAAGGGATTAATCCTACCTTGTAGGAAGAATATTGGCAGGGGTTAGGAGTTTCAGGGATCAAAATTGTGAGACATTTCCAAAGTAAGGTTTTGTGCTAAGGAGCAAAACTTAAAAAAAAAAAACAACCACCAAAGGAAACCCAATGCAAAATATGCATTTGTTTAAAATATGTATTCTAATGACCTGTTCTGAGATTTTTTATATCCTCCTCTACTCTTTTCCATTTTTTTGCTACTTCTTTTCATCATTTCATCCTATTTAAATTTAGTGCTCTAAATCCAAGGAATATACTTTTCCATTTTTTAAGAACAGTTAAATAAACTAATAATAGTAATAGCAATACATATGTGTTCTGAAATACTCTCTGACTTTATTCAAGTCTACATGCTGAAATGTGTTATGAACAAATATTAAATGATCCTCTTTGATATTTATATGAAACAAATACATAGCACCTTCAGGAGTTCATCCATCTGAAATGCTAGCTGGAAACACTCCAAGTGTTTCTGTCATGGTGGTCAGTGGTTGTAGCTGGCTTGCTCTGATACACTGACCTTCTTAGGTTGCTGCAAGAGCAGCATCCAGCCTGTCTTTTATCTGCTTCCTGCCCAGTGTCCAGCCAGCAGTGCCTGAGTGGCCTAATATATCAATTTTCCTGTTTGCACCAGCAGGACATGCTATTTGCTAAGTCCATTGCAAGTAAATGTTAATCATCTAAAGATAATCCATATGAAGATAATTTAATAATCTTTTTTCATGTAAATACAGATGGAGCAAAAAATGTAGAAATAAGTTGGTTTTATGTGTAGATACGCATATGTCTTCTGAGGCAATGCCTATGAACACATGATCTCACACATAGCCAGGAATCCTGGGCACAAACTGATAATAAAAACATGATCTTTGCTCATAACTATATGTTCCCATCCTATTGACTCTTAACTTTAAAACAAATGGCTAAAAATATTGAAATTCTGATTATTATATTTTTATTTTTTGTTTATCTCTTTCAATAGGTTTAAATTGTTGTTATGTGAGATATAACTGAAATGTTGGAGGACATTTATTTGTCAGAGTCTCTTTTTACATTTCTATGTGGAAATAAAATAAAAAAGATTATTTTGTATCACTACTATTTTTCAATATTTGAGGCAGTACTTTTCTTACAATTGTCAGATATAAGATGAAAATCAAAACCATCATCTCAGAAAAACACAAGAGCATTTTATTTATGCTCTGTTACACTTCATTCCTCTTCACAGATTTCAATAGTTTTGCAAATGTATCTCTATGTTTGATGACTAAGCTATTAAGTTACTCATAACAATTCACAGTGAGTCAGCATATGTGATTTCCAACCTGTTATATCTTTTATAACTTGGAATCAAGATTTAAGCTCACACAGGACAAAAAGTGGAGTAACAGCAGATTGAATTGCACTGCTCTTTTCTGAAATGTTAAATCTATTTGGCTGTTTTCATGATACACAAGTAAGATGATTCCTCCTGAACACAAGCAGCATGTACCACCATAACCCCCTTTATACTGTTGCTACCCCATCTTTCAGTTATTTCTAGCTATTCTCACATCAGAAACCTGGCAGCAGACTTCTAGGGTAGAAATCCAAGCTTTACAATTAAATGAAAGAAAAAGAAATGTTCCAACCAGTATCTTGTTTTATCCTTGCAAAAAGTGGGAATATTTCCAATTTTCAGGGTCTTTTCACAAGATGAAGGGAAGAGAGCAGCAGAAATGTAACAGTGCCAAATTACAAAGAACTGGCTGTACAGGCGATCCCATCCTTCATTCCTTCTCTGCAGCTGAGAGGTGGTGCCATCTGCCCTTTCAGCCTACTGAGTGCTGTGTCACTCATGAAGATGCAAGTTTGGACTCCTCTTTTGTCAGAGTGTGTGCAAAGCAGCTCCTATATATAGGAGAAAATGTCCTCAAGGGGAAAATGTGCTAACCTCTAATATTTGTGTCATTCCAGGATCAAAACCAGTCCCTCTTTTATGGAGTATGTGGGGTTTTTAGTTTTCCTCTGAAAAAAAAAGGAATGCAGAACAACCTTCTTGTTGGGTCACTGGAGGATTGTGTGGCCATGACTGCCATGGCAAATGGAGTAGTCCATCATGTCTTTAATGAAAACTTAACCATTTTTATATGAAGCCAGTAAAGAGAGCATTGCCTTCGTGGTGCTGCATCTGAATCCCACTCATCTTCTGGTCTCTTCTATGACCTCAGAAGCTCCCTGATAAGCCTCAGCCAAAGCAGCTGAGCAGTAAATCATCCCTTGACTATAGTAGTGGGTCTGAGAGGCATTCCCTCATGTTCCAGGAGCTTGCATGCTAAAGGTGGTAACAATCAGAAATATCAGTTTCCCAACATAGGTGGGAAACAAAGGATAAGCAATTATCATTTGTACCTTTGGTAAACCATTTTCCTGAATCATAGCCTGAATGGAGTGACACTATTAGGAATTGCAGTTTGAGAGGAACCCATATCATTGTCACTGCACTTTGGGAAAAAAAAGTACAGTAGTTATTTACTTGGGCTATGGCCAGGATGGAAGCTTACTGATGACCAGAGTTAATCAGCTTGCAACCCTATAAACAGCAGAGAGGCTCTTTGAGCTTTTCTGGACTGCAGCAGGCTGAATGAGCACCTCCCTTTGAGTGGGATGCTTCTTGGAGCTCACAAACCCTCAAGTTTGCAGTATTCAACAAACTGTCTCTGAAGATGAGCCCTGGGGTGATATTCCTGCCACATCTTCATGCTCCTTGAGCTGCAATCCATTGCCTGTTGGGAAATGCAAAGGACTTTGCTATGAGTATTTCATCGAACCTGAGGGGGAATTTTTTATAAGTACCTTTGCACAAAAAAAAAAAAAAAAAGGTGTACATATTGCTTTAACTTGTGTGAGTGTGAGATTTGGTTATGATTTGAGTGTTACTATCTCAAATCTGTAGTTAAGTCATCGTTATAATTGTAGTGAACCCTATCAAATTGCTTTGTAAATGTTACTCAATAATTAAGTGCTGCTAAACCCTTTTGCACCCTTATCTTTACATCCATATTCTTTGTGCCCTTATCCCCTTTTGCATTCCGAGCTTCCTTGCAAATCATTCCAAATTGCTTCTAAGTTGATCATCCTTTTTATGCTTTGATCTGGGTTGTACATAATAGAGTGAACCTTGCCATCAGGCTCTGTAAAGTCACATTTTCACAAATTCATGTGAAACCCTGTTTTCGCCAATACTTTCTACAATGTTCTTTTAAGCAGCCAAGCTACTCATTCATGACAGACTTGAATGGATTGGCGTGGAATGGCAGCAATGCATTTACTGGAGTACACAAGGCACTGCCAGCATGTGAGACTTCTCTAAAATAACATGTAAGGTTTTGTAGTTATACCTGACCAACCAAGTTGGATCCTTTTCATTGCAGTAAACACTGATTAAAAGCCTGACATTTTTCTTTTATTTAAGAAAATAAGGGTATTTAAAAGGGCTCCATTTGTACTGTAAGTTGAATATTAAAGAAGTTGCTGAAAAAACTGTGAGGGGAAGGGCAATTGGGTCAGGCTTTAAAATGGTATGTGCAATACTTAATGGTTGTCAAACGGATAGCTTAGTAAGCTTTTGTTGCAATAAGCCATATGTGTGGCTGAGTTCAAGATGCTTATTTATTTGCTTCCTCCAGATACCCTCTCCACTGCAGCAGATACTTGCTAAGAGTGATTCCATCTCCCATATCTCCAGCTGGTAGAGGGGTATGGACCTTCAGTGCTGCATTTTGGTATTCCAGGAGGTGTTGTGTAGTGGTGAAATGGCCACTTTGCATCTGCTCTGCTTGTTTGTAAATAACTGAATTTAAAGTAAGAGATGTTCAGAATAAGGGTGATGCCTGCATTGCATGTTAAGTCCAAGAAATGTGTTTTCATTAACGAACAAAGAGCCTTTAGATGAGATGCTCTGAAGAAAGCTCCTTTTATAAAATGGAGGGTGCTAGAAAGTGTGTGTCACTGCCACTATCAACTAATAGAGGTTATGCACTGATGGAAGGAACAAGGGAGCTGGCAGAAGTCTGTCTCTTGCTGTCAGTTCCAGGCTGCAGGCTTTTATGTTCATTTGTATTGCAATCAATAAGGAATAGCTTAAATTGGTCTCTGGAAGCTTGATTTTATAGTTTGCTAAATTTCTCTTTTAAATTTGTTTAAAATAAAAGAGAAGTTTCTATGGAAACCTTCCTTTGATTCAAGAAAAATATCTCCCAGTCTTCATCTCTTCCTCGCACAAGGGCTGGCTGGATCTGTGCCAAGATCCAGCTGCACTCTCCCAAAGCTGCCCCTCCAGCTCAGTGCTGGGCAGGGAGGCAAACACTTGCTACCACACCCATTGTGTAGTTAATGCTGCCTGTTCACCTGTAGGTGATGTTCCCTGTTCATACTCTTCCAGCTCCCAAACCAGCTGGCAGCAGAAGACATTCCCCAGCCCGGGTAGCCGTGGCAGCATGTGCTGATGTATCCTCACCATCCTGCAGCCCTGCCCAGAGCAATGGCAGCCAGGCAGAGTGAGCAGAAGCTCTGTGGTTCTTGGAAATGGCAAATGCTGGCCACCTTGGTCTTCCTAGGAGCCTAAGTGGCTCCCAGGACTCAAAGTTGTTTGTTCTGATAAAGTTTTGTATGTGGAAAAAAAACCCCAAAAACAATTCCCTGAGATAATTTCTGAGTTACAAAGCCTCAAAGAAATAAGATGACGGAATTGCTTGGGTTTAAGATATTTTTACCCATTATTGTCATATATACCCATAATGGTCATTACCATCAGCTGATGGATATGGTTTTTTTTCATGAACAGGGAGAGCTTAAGACATTTGATCTGCTTAGAGTTCCTAAGTCTCCTTTCCAAAAGGCACTCTTAAGCCTCTCTCCTCTCTCAGTTTGTGATATTCTGATTTTTCTCTTCTTTTTTTTTTTGCCTATTGATACAAGATCTTCCCTCAGCTTCCACTTCCATTACTCAGCCTCTGACCAGTCTTTCACAGCATGACCCAGCCTAGGATCTGGGTTTGAAATGCCTAATGGAAATTAGACTTAAAAATTTTTCAAATTCATCTTCAACTCCTTGCAACTACTTTGCTCACCAGCTTCACCCATCATTCATTCAGAGCTGTAGCAGTACATAGGAGAGAAAAAAGAACCTATAAAATCTGTTCAAAAAGGATCTGTACCAGTTTTTATCTCAAAATACAGTAGTACATTTGTAGAAAGACAAGACAGCAATCAGAGGTAAGTCTAGCTTCTCATAACTTTGATAAAAATTCCTTAAAGATATCAAGCTTTATACAGTCATAGATTATTTTGTATCTGCTGCATTCAGTTCTCTCTTTATAATTAATTTTCAGTACAGCACTTTATTAGATGAGCTATTGAATAAAGAAAATAATTCAGTTTTGCACCGCTTTATTTTTAAAGTCAGGAGTAAGATATGCTAGACTACAGGCAGGTATACAATTTTTTTTCTTTTTTTAATAAAAACGGAATTTAAAATAAATTAATGCAAACTTTATTCAGCTGGAATAAATTAATATAAAAGAGAACCTGATGATGAAAATATGTGCATTAATATCTTGGTATTTTTCTAGTTTTTATTCCCCTGGTAAAAAACCCAGAAGTGATGGCTCAATAGAATACATCCTTTACCTACCCTGGCTGGTCATTCCTCACCTCTTAGGGGAATGTTGTCAAGAGAAAAGCTCCCATGCGTGTTCCTTATGCACTGCTGTGCAAGTCAGTGGTCTTAAATTAACAAACTAGAAGAATTTCCTGGAAAAGGATTTTTTTTAATTTTCAATTTTAGCTTTTTGTGTAATAATATTTGAATCAAAAATCTCAGAAAACCATTTGGCTACTTGAGGAATTTCTTCTCAATCCCTCAGATGGCTAGGTAACTCTGCATTTTTACTGATGCTCACTGTAACTTAGCTAGCCTGAGGGTGATATAAAACAGGACTCTTCAACTTCTTTGACAACTATAGCCAGATTTTATTACAGTGTGTTGCTTATGGACCAGAGAACAAACAAACTATAACATGATGAATCACCTGGAGAATAGATCAATCTGCATGCCAGGAGTTGGGCAGCAGCAGTGCAATGCAGTAATGGCTCCATTATACTGCAGATACCATGTGAACAAGAGCTGGAAGTTGATGCATTTATTTATGGCATTAGCAAAAGATGTAGTAGTTCTTTCTGCATAAACACAAACAAAATTAAGCAAACAAGTGTCAAACATTAAATCATTATTGCTAGCACATAGTCTGTTATTTTGACTGTATTATTCATGTAAGATGGTCTCATGGCTTTCTGATTAAAGCTGCCAGAAATTACGTTCTTTAACCTCACTGTCATCAAGAGTTATTCAAATGGCGGCATTTTTAATTAAAGATCAATCTATTTTTTTCAGTAAGAGAAAAAAAAATTCATTAGAAAATGGTCAGAAGCAAAAAAGAAATTGTTCTGCTTGTCAGTCTCACATCACTCTTATGCTTAATTAGTTCTTGTTGTTTGGAGCCCCTAGGTGAAAAATGAAAACAATCAATTTCCTAGCCAAGCTACAACACTGGGATTTGCCATGATAAGGAAACTACTTGAGAATACATGTATGATGATACAGAGAACTCCTTATCACCCGAACACAAGAAATTTCAGAATGCTCTTTATCTCATTCAAATGTCCTTATGGCTTTCTGTTCACTCCAAACAATAGAAATGCATGAAGACTCCATGGAATACTATATCACAGGACGTGTGATAACTCCTCTGTTCCCCATGTATAGTAGCACTTTTTCTTTGGTCCCCCATATCACTGAGAATAAAACTGAGATGAGAAGGGAAACCTCTTTGGAGCTCTTTTACCTACACTACATGTCAAACTCGTACAGAAAGGCAGCAGCATCTGTGTTTAGGAGAAAATGTGCAAAATTTAGGATCTGTTTCCTTGGCTTTTGCCTTCAGCTCCTGCTTGAGATCTTCTGACTGCCATTCCTCTGTTGGTACAGAAATGAAGAGGTCAATTTCTGCATGCAAAATACTGCAAGTGATTTTGGATACTGTAAAGACAGGGCTTGATGGACTTGGGGTTGAAAAGCGTCGGTCACTTAAAAAGAAAATGCATTCCTTCATACCCAGTGAAAAGGCTTCACTTTTCTCTCGTTTGTCTTGTTCCTAAGAAGGTAAATTATGAGTGAACACAGAGGAATGACAATATGTAGTCCGTATTGCAGGGAAAAGCCTGAAGATGGACACTTCCCTATGTTACAGCTACTCTTTTCTCAATTTCCTCTTCAGGCTCTTTTCAGACCGTGTTCTCTTAGGAGGCTTTTACTTTGCCTTCACCAATTCCTGCAGGTTTCCCTGCCTTAAGAATCTGTCATCTTTTCCTACCTTATTTTACAGGCATCCTCCTGGCACCTGACTCACCTTTTGGACCTTCAGAATAATTTCTGTGCTTCCATTCTAGCCTTTGCAAATTGCTGCCTCTGTTTGATTAGACAACACTTGTTAGAGGAAATATCATCTCTTAGATGCAGTCCCATTGTAAGGGCATTTTATGAAAGAGATGTCTTTTTATGTGAGTACAGTTAATGGATAATGGCCCATAATCAAGAAGCTGTGACTTTGCTCATAGGTTTTCTTTCAGCAGTGGAAGTCTTTACTGTTGTTAGCACACAAATTTCTGGAACATTTACACAGAAGCAATTAAGGCCATATTCAGATAGGCTATTATTCTACCTAATGGGTACATAATAGGTACTTAATAGATATTTAGGTACCTATTATGCTTACCGGTTCAAAAGAGCAAAATTATCAGGCTCTTTTCAAAGGCCAAACAGGAATTGTCATGAGGAGGGCTAACAGAAATCAGGATGCACTATAGTATGGGTTAAAATTCATTGTTCTGGGCAAAAGCACAGAGCATTTATTCTGTGCTTCCTCTGAAGGTGTTTTTCTTTTCAAAGCAGAGCTCTAGGAATTTGTGCAGCATTATGGACTTGGTGCTTGTATGAAAGGACCTGATGCAAGGATCAGGTGACTTTATCATAAAGTATCACAAGCTTCCATGAGTACAGGCTCTGTAGTTTAAAAACAGATTTTTTTTCTTTCATTTTAACTATAAAAAGCAGTTTGGAAATTATTTAAACTTTTTTTTTTCATTTAAATACTTTGTATAATTTAAAATAAGAAAAGAAAAATGCAAAAGGTATTAAATGCAGAATTGTAAAAACTTTTAGTGTAACATTTTTTCTGTAATATGCAAAATAGACCACAAGTAGTAACTGCTGTGATAGCTTGTAGAGAATAAGCTCTTTTTGTTTTGTTACAGTATATTAATAGATGAATTAGCTATATTCCAAATCCATTCATGCCTAAAACATCTATAAAACTTGAAGATATTTTACCTCCGAAACAGCGCATGGGGCTCTTCACTCCCTCTTATCCTCCCAACTTTTCTGGTCATGCAGATTTAAAGTAGCTGCCAGGAATCAAGCTGCCATTCAGCAAGCTAAACAGAAGCCACTGCAATGGAGAGAAATAAACTAGAGGCCCTTGACAGTGGTCAAACAGTTTGAAGGAAGCATTTTGATCTGCAAAGAGAACCCCAAACAAACCAATGCAAAGCAAACCCATCATGGCCCTTTTGGAAAACATACCAAGTTTAATTTTTTTTATATAACTTTAGTCAGATACACAAAAGGTAACAACCATCAACAGCCATTAATGACCATCAGCTCCAAATGTCACCCCTGGCATGGTCAGAAACACCTGGCCTGGGAAAGGAAACATAAGAGAACCAAGAATGAGAACCTAATTCACATCAAAAGTGTAGGGATTGATAGCCAATAGGAAACCAAATACTAAGAACTGCACAATTTGGGACCAGCGAACACTGAACCAGTGAATTTCTATGGGTTTTGACTGAATCAGTATCTGACAAAATCTGTCATGATTCCGTAAGGAATCATGGGTCATGAAATGATTTTCTCTGCACAGCTGAACTATGTGTGGATGAAATTATTTCTGTTGCACATCCTGGCCAGAATAAAGTAATGTCTTGATTCCCTAATGCAAAAAATGTTGTTGGAGGATTTTTGGTTTTCCTGCAGTTTCAGAGACAGCTCCATAAGTCTAAAGAAAGTCTTTTAAAAATGCAAAGTCAACACAAAGAGAGAATAAATCCAGAAGCTTTGCAAAAAGATAAATATTCCCTCCACCCCTCCCATTTCTAATAGAAATTATAATCAAACTCAGTCAGCCACTTGAAGGTACAGGTGGAAATCCAGCCTCTCCTCTCTCCATGCTTCCCCCATCTGGTTCTTTCTGATGCCTCCTAGTAGCAGTGCCTACCTTCTTACTCTGCCTTTGCTGGAATTAGGAAACAACCATGAGGATTTCTCTTGGAAAAAGCACTGAATTTATCCCAGATGTGGGATCAGTCACATTATGGAAAGAATGGAAGCAATCTTTTGCTTAAGCTGTCTTTAAAACAACGTCTGTGTAGGTTTTGAGCATATCATCCTTACATAAAATGATAGTTCTGGTAATAAAATATTTAAACCTTGCTCTCAGAGGATCTCTAATTCTGCCTATGGATCCCCACAGAAGTTCTTTAGACATTTCAAATATTCTGTTAAGACTCCATAGAACTGTTTTTATGTCTTTTGGTGATGAAACTCTACCATCTTTTCCTGATGCAAGCTGAATGCCAGCAGCAGAATGTATGATTTTAAACCCTAAGGTGAAGAAGTCTGAGTTTCTAATGCTCTGCTAATAACCCTGCTTTGGCAGCTTGCAAACCAAATGCTGCAAGATAAGAAAGCAATAAATCAGATCAAAATAATTCCCACGACCCAAACACAAAGCAGGAATAACACACAGGATTCCTTCTGGTTTTCCTTCTGGCCTCCTCTTCCCAGAAATGGGGGGCAGAAAACCTCTGACATGGGAGGAGTCCCTCTCCCCAGTGTAGCCCTGGAAGCCACAGCTGTTGCCTGCTACCCACACTGCCTTGTGGTGCCAGGGCATGGATTTAAGAAAACTGATTTTCAAAGCTGAAAAATTAATGGCTTTTAAGCCATACAGGATTGCAGTGAGGAAAGAAAATCTCATAAACTTCTGGATTTGAAAACATTTTTCCTTCTTCAGTTCCTTAAAAACAGTATCTGCTGTGACCAAAAGACTGAATGTCACTAGCCTCAAAAACCTGCTGAGCTGACTCAGAGAGAAGTCAAGAGCTTAAAAAGCAGTCCTCCTTAGCATAATCTTTCTATGACATTCCTAACGGACCCAGAATTTCAATGGTCAAAATAATCACATATTTTGATGTTAATAAAAGATGAGTTAAGAGGTCTTTCAGTGGCAATCCTATTAAACTATCTCGATTTTACATAGTCTTAAACTCTGTTCATCTACATGTAGTGAGTACATTGCAGTCTCAACTAAATATGCTACAATCAGTAGATCAAACATCTTTCATTTAATACCAGTCATTTACCCAGGATTATGCAAATAAATAAATAAATAGAAATTTAATCCTACCAAATCACCCAGCCTTATTGCCTTAGCAGAAACTTCAGGATGTTTCTCTCACTGATTATTAGAAGAAATGCTGTTCATAAAAGATAGAACTGTGTAGGCACACAGGTCTTGGTATCTACATCTGTATGCTTGTTAATGAAAAGCTTTGGAAGTAGAAGCTGGTATCTGAGGGTCCGAAGCATAGAAAAGGAGGCAATACATGAGTTAAAAATGTACTTGACAAATATGTGGAGAAAATCAAAAGATAAATACAAAGACCTTTTAGGAAATCCAAAACCCATAATGCTCAGAGTCTAGGGATGTATCACTACATGCTACTCCTGTTCTTTTGGGGTTTTTTTCCATTTCTTTGGAAACTACAGATATGAGATGGAACAGCTACAAGAGTAAAATGCTAATGACAGAGTGAAAACTACTTAGCACTACACATTACTCTGCACTTGCTTATCAAAATTTCCCTTAAAATTGGAAGTAAGCAATCAAGGAAGGTGCTGATTTTACTAAAACAGCACAGTAAAAGAAGGTCATAGAAAAAAATTAATTTTCACAAAAATTAAAGCCTAGAAGAAGAAAAATATGAAATAACATAGAAACTTTAATCCATTAATACAAACTTATTTTTCTAAATATAAACCCCTAGCAATAAAGGCAAAAAGAGATTTCAAGGAAGAAGTTGTTACTTGTATAAAAATGAAAACCCCCAGTTTTATTCAAACATATCAGAAGCAGGAATCCAACCAGAAATAAAGTTTAATAGACTACGGAAACATACTGACTGATCTTGAGAAAGA
This sequence comes from Camarhynchus parvulus, assembly GCF_901933205.1. Taxonomy (NCBI): domain Eukaryota; kingdom Metazoa; phylum Chordata; class Aves; order Passeriformes; family Thraupidae; genus Camarhynchus; species Camarhynchus parvulus. The sequence goes on from NC_044574.1 coordinate 29,066,575, forward strand.
CAAGGCCAGAGCATAATATTTAAATTAATTTTTTCACTAATACAAAAAGAATGAGGAGGAGGAGGAGGGAGCAACCATCTCATATTGAGGAGTCAGATGTCAGAATAGTTCAATAGAATACCTTGTAGCAAGACATCAATACAATTTCTTAACTAGGAGAACTAAGGAAATTCAAAAATCAAATTGCTGAAATACTGACTATGGTAACCCACCTGTCAGTCAAATTTGCTTCTCTGAAGGGCAGCAAGAGGTATCCAGATATTTCTAGGTGCTTGATTTCAAAGCTGAGACTATAAATAAATGTTGTGAGAAAGACAGGCTTATTAGATAGCGAAGTAACCGTAATGCATTAGAAAAGGTCAATGTACTTTATGTAAAGGGAATGTGATTTGCAACATTATTTTTGCTTCTCAAATCTGCTGGAGTCCTTTGACAGAGTCAGTGGTGTGAGTAAAATATATGTTTAGAATAGTGAGTTAAAATCTACAGCTGACTGTGAAGACCTGCAGGAATATCTTGTGATATTAGCTCTGGAAATGGGAATGAAATGACAGATAAAATTCAATGCCAATGAATGCAAAATAATGCATTTGGTAGGAGAAACACAATAACCTACTATAGATGCACAATAATGAGCTCTGAAAGATCTTGTAGTCATTATAAGTAGATTTTTGAAAGCATCAGCTGAATGTTCAGAGACAGTTAAAGTGGTAAATAGAATTAAGGAAGTATTAGGAAAGTAATAAAGAACAGAAATTGTCATTATGAGAATATGTCTGGTGAATCTGCATCTTGTGGATGTAATTCTGATCATCCTTGTTAAAAAAAAGCAGCAGAAGTAGGGCAGTTGGAGAGGTAGAGGATAAATCAGATCAGAAATATGGAGATTAAAAGTACTCTTCACTTTGGAAACAAGATGTCTGATAGGAGGAATGTTTAAAAGATGATGTAAAATCTCAAACTGTACAAATACTATAACCAAGTAAAGTTTACCTTGTAGCAAAATTGTAAGGGAATGAGTTTAAAAGAAATCATAGAGAGAGTCTTATCATAAAATAAAATGCCATATAGTCACAGTTTTCATGGATTGATAAAGCTCAATAGTAGGGCTAGAAGAAGAATTGGGAAATTATTGTATGCTAAGTTTCTCAAGCATCAGTAGGAAGAAATGTCCAGAGAACAATCTCAATATCAAAAAGTCCTTAACTGGTGGTTACCAACAACTCAGTGATTGTACCAAGGGAGGTGCAACTTTTTTGTACTTACACTCCTTTTAACCTTTCACTTGAATCATCCATGGTACAGCGCTGCTGAGACCTGGTGAGGTTTGCTGGGTTTGATACAAGAGAGATTCTTGTCAGCATTTGCATTCTCTTTTACTGACCTTTATGTCCAAAAACCATACCTCTTTGGTGAGTTCACTCCTGTAAATAAATGGTACTCATCATATTGAAGATGTGTCAATAGAGAGGACATTCCAAAAGGCATGTAGCAATTAACCCCAAAGCTTCCGCCTGCCGTAAAATTTAAGCCTCATCAGTGTCTTTTCTACAACTAGTGAGAAGACTCTGAGTTGTAAGCTTTCCTACTGTACAAAGCATCCAGTTTGGACTACTTTTTTAAAAAAATAAATATTTTATACAAAAAGCTTTGCAATTCTTTTAGGTAGGGCATTTGCGAAGCATCTGAAAGAGAGCCTATTTTGATAGATAATTTACTGATCACATAATCTAAAGCCTGTCATATTCCTCACTGACTTTTGTCTTAAATATGGGGAAAAATTAGCCATTGAAAATGCACACCCTGTATTTCTCCTATTGAACTTTCTAAATAAATAAGAATATATTGAAATAACATGAATTCAACTAACCTAGTAAGATTTCATTCACCAAAAAAAAAAAGAAATTTAGATGTTAGAAAGCAACATGCATGTTAATGAAAGGAAGAATTTTTTGTATATGTTTAGGGTTTTCTTTCCCCAGATTTTTTGTCTAGTATTAGATTGGGTAACCAAATGGCTGTAACACTCTGCCTCAGAAATAGTTTATTTAAGTGATGAGCAGGAAATTTTTTAGTTGGATTACACTTTCCAAAGCACAGATGTATGCCTGCACGTTGGAAGAAAGGAAGGTTCTTATAAAATCTGTTCTTGTTATCTCCATGTTTAAATTGTCAATAATTTCAAGTAAACATAAGAATATGGCAAATGCAAATTTAAGGTTCCACATAAAAAACTGGGAGCAATAAATTTCATTGATGATGAGAAATTGTGGAAAGTAACTTGATCATTTGCTCTCAGGGTACAGGGAAACAAAATGTATTTTAATCCTACCAAGCATGTGGTTGTATACCAGGGACAGAGGAGCAAAATAGTTCTTTGCAGAGCAGTGACTGTAACCTAGGAAGCAGGAAAAGAAAAAGTTCTGGAATATAGCAAGAAGGAGGGATTTCTTACATTTTCTTACATATAAACCAAAGTTTTATGCTCATACTCCCCACAAAGGTGTGATTTTTGATTATAGAAATAGGAGAGTTTCCAAACTAGAGACACTTTTATGCTACTGTAATATGTATTAGAAAAATTCCCAGTATGTTTTAGTAACATCTTTAGTAGTAAACAAAAGTCCACATTGTTTAATCTTTATGGAGATAATTATTGAGATTGGATGATGTAGAATTGTGCAGTCTCAGCCAAAAACAAATTATGGGTGCAGGGGGATAGAATATAAGAAAAAAAAGATACTGTAGAAAGTAATCTTACCCCAAAGGAGTTGCAGCTGGGCCAATTATCAAAGATTAGGAACAGGCCTGACTTTAACAGGCCACAGCTGTAACCAATGAGAAGAAGAGTGCTATAAAAGAGTGGGGTGGCTGGTTAAGAAGGGAATTGGAGTCAGTTGGCTGCTTTGTGAAGAAGAAGGAGTGGTCTGAGGAAATGCCCATGAGAAAACACCAGAAAGGTATGAAACTTTTGTGATAAGGAGACAACAGTATGGAACCCCTGCAATAAGATGGCAATATGTGGGCAGGAATTGTTTCTTTTGGTCAATTCATACTTTACATATATTTATATATGCCATGATTTATAGAGATCATGTTCATTTAACCATTCTAAGCACATTAGGTTGACATAGATATTTATACAGAATTTTAGAAATAAATCATCTCTTCTTATTTTTATGATATGTATTTCTTTTTTAGAGTGCTTCTATCATGCTATGAAATGATAAAATATTACTGAAACATAAGTACATGTATTTCCAGGAACAATAATATTGAACAGGAAAATTTATGGTATTAAAACAATGAGTCAGAAATTATTCATTAATTAGATAACATGAAAACCGTTTTTCCTAATTTCTATTTTTTTTTTGCTCCTGCACTGCCTTACATGTCTATGAGTTTTGTCTTCTCATCATCATTCATCACTAAAACTTAATTATATTGATGAAGTAAATACTCTGCTACAAATTTTCCTCTAAGGGAGTCTCATCAGTGACAGATGTTGATTGAGAAGTGTGTGCTGTGACTATCCCAGCAGTATCACATAGACATGTTTCCTTTATTTTGCCTTTTGCTTGAGCTCAGCTGCTCTTCAAACTAGCTTTCTTATGTAAAGATTTCATTTTGATCTGGAATAAAAGTAGCAATTCAACCAATTTGACTGCAGTCTAAACTGCATTGCCTTTGGATAATGAAAGCTTCTAGATATGAAATCTCCAATTGTGTGAAAAAAAAATGAACTCCCTAAGTTATTGGTATCACTTTAGATTCCCAAATCTACAAAATTACGATATAATATAAAATGTCTGAATTTAGCAACTGAATATCATAAATCACAGCTACTTAGAGTACCTGATCAGTGTGTTTGAGGCTTTATTTGCTGAAGCTGAGATTTGATTCTGCCAAGCTAGATAAAATAGACAATAAAGATATTCGTAAGATAATCATCTGTAGTGCAAGAAAAAACTATTCATTACCATTTTTATGTATATGTTCACAGTCACAAGCTCAACTGGTACTAAGTAAGCTACATTTTGGTTTGATAGAAGGGAAGAGTTGAAAAAAAGCTAAAAACATGTCATCTCCAATTTTTATTACCATGTTATTTACCAAAATCAAATCATGTGCACTTTTGCTTACTCCTATCCATCAAGGCAGCAATGCTGAGTCAGAATCAGTAGAATCTTGCTGGGGGTATTGTTTTTTAGGCCTTTGGAAAAGGTGATCCACCAGCAGCTGAGGTCTATGTGCTGATCTATATACAGCCTAATAGTTCTGTTCTCATTTATTCCCCTGTGCCCATGCCATGGCTCTCACTAATTAAAATGAAATTCTGGAATGAATAACACATCAGAAGACTAAAGGACTTTCTATAGCTAGAAATTAATCATATTTTACTCATTATCTTGAATATATTTTCAAAACCAAATCAAGTTCTAAGAACAAACAAAGATCTCATTCTGAGACCTGCAATATTTACTAATGTAATTTTAAAGCTACAAGCATATGAAAATAGTTAAAGACAGACCCTTTGTGTCATGCAGTTGCCAAGACTGGTTTTGAGGCTGTCCCTGAATAATTGAATTGGTGAAGGTGATGCCTTTGAGGATCTTTATGGATATTTCCACAACAGATTAGACATAAATGTAAACAATAACAACAATGCTAATTCTTGGATTACCACTCTCAATTCATTTTTTAAATAAACTTAAAAAGAACTTTTAAATACAATTACCATGTCAGCAAGCAGTGAAAAAGTAAGAAGCTGGCTGAAGCTATTATGTTTCAATATAGATAAAGTAAGGAAATATTTACATTTTGTATGTTGATAACTCATTGAATATTTATCAATATTGACTTAAAAATGTTAAGTACAAAAGATGAGATTTCTGGGTTGCCTGGATACACTGTGATTTTTTTTCTCTGTGGGTTTCAGATTATTATTAAAAAAATCAAGAGATTGTATGTTTCATTTTTGAAATATTGGTCACACAAGCATACCCCTGCTTACCTCCAGTAGATCCAGACTTAAAGACGCTAGAAGATTTACTTCCTTTTCAATGCTACTTTTATTCATTTTTTTCCTGCTTGTCTCTTTTTATTTACAGTCAGTAAAGCTTAGCCTCAAATGCTTTAAAAGTTTGTTACACACTTATCTCATTTTGAGGTTTTGATGAAGGTATAGGACAGACTCAATGCACATTCCTGATACTCTTTTAAGTAACCTAATTCCAACCCCCACTGCAATGGTTCAAGAAAATTATATTTTCAGGAAAAAAAAAAGAAACAAAAAACAACAAATTCCCCATTCCTATTCTTTATTGGGAGTATATGTACTGTATAAAAGTCTGTATGACAGTAGGTTAGGAGGTGGCACAACATCATCTATTTGCTGAGGGCCACAGGAAGAACCAGCCCACTAACTGGAAAACCTCCCAAACCAATTTTACAGGAAATTTTCAAGGCCTGATTCTCAGGATCTGATCACAAAACATATTCCTAAACTCTGTGAACAGTCAGATTTGGCAGGTATTCTCAAGTGTGAGTACAGCAGGCACCAGACAGCACACAAAGTGGTTGTACAGAAGACTTCATTAAGGTGCACAGTGGGTTTTCTCTCAGGAAATGGCAGCCAAACAGGGCACCACTGATACTACCACTGTTTTATCTAATTACTTCACTAACCCAAGCCAAGAAGGCCACAATTCATTCCCTTCAACTGTCAGGATGGAATAAACTTTGCGCCTAATAACACTTCTACAGGTGCTTCTTCATTACTTTTTGTATTGGGGTTATGCTTTTGAAGAGCCTTTCCTTGTGTCTGTATAGAGCCCTCTGGACAATGGTAACAGCACTGTCATTCCAGTTGGCTCCTTTGAAAGTCCTGAAGTGTTTTTTTTCTCTTGCCCCTTTGGGTGGTGAGAAAGTAGGAAATGTATTCCAAGAGTACCTTTCTTCCCTCCAATTACTGATGGGTATTCAGTCCTACAGGGCCAGGCTACATCTAGCATGAAATAAAATTCTGAAAAGCATGTACTGTACATGTCAGTCCCCAGAATTGCTCCCATCTTCTGCTGCTGATCTGCACTATATAGTGCGGCCATAGCCTGGGAGGTGGCAGACACCTCATTGCACATGACCTGATTTTAGTGTCACAGTGAAGAATTGAGAACTTATTTTACTGGAGATACGCAAGTCTATAAGGTAATGGTTAGTGTACTTCAAATGAGGCTGTGATCTGAGTACCCATTCCTTTCAATCCTTTCAAAGAGGATTTTCTATTTTTATAGTGTCAATTTAACTGCAGAGTGTGGGTGAACTTTCTGGCCCAGCAGAAACTGTCATGCTCACGGACTTTCATGTAAACTATTGTTTTACATTGTTTAAGCTCTCTCTGTGTCAGGTAAACAACAGCAGAATTAATGTGTCCAATAATGTCTCTTTAAGAGAGAGATGGTTATTAAATACAATAAATGAAAGACTAGCATTAAGCTTGTTGCAATGGTCTTGAAGTGATCACAAGAACTATTTACATAGAACTATGGTATAGACTATTTTCAGGAACATGCAGAGATAGTACTTAAATTCCAATGCAGCAGAATAGTTTGCTTTTTTTTCAAATTTTCTCTTCTTTAAAATCCAGAGTATCCCTTTCTAAATGTAAAACATCATTAGGAGAGGCAAAATATAAAATATTAATAAGACCTTTCTTCACACCAGAGTAGAATACTTTGTGATTTCATCAGAGAATAGAATAGAATGGGTTGTTTTAATTTGAAGGGATCTACAAAGATCATCTAGTCCAACAGCTTGACCACTTCAGTTCTGACCAGAAGATAAAGGATATTGTTAAGTGTGCTGTCCAAAGACCTTTTAAATGCTGACAGTGTTGGGACATAGACACCTCTCTAGAAAACCCATTTCAGTGTTTGAACACCCTCTTGGTAAAGAAATCCTTCCTTATGCCCAGTCTAAACCTCCACTGGTGCAGCTTTGAACCATTCCCATACTGAATATCAGAGAGAAGAGCTCAGCCCCCTTCCCGTCCACCACATCCCTTCCTCAGGAAGCTCTAGAGAGCAATGAGGTCACCCCTCAGCCTCCTGTTCTCCAAAATTGACAAATCCAAAGTCCTCACCCTTTCCCCGCAGCACAGGCCTTCCAGCCATTTCACCAGCTTTTATGCTCTTCTCTAGACCATCCCATTCTTCTGAAGTTGTGGGGCCCAGAACTGCACACAGGGAAGGCTACACCAGTGATGAATACAGTGGGATAATCATCCCTATATTGTGCTTTTAAGGAGACAAAAATTTCTCAGACCATTTTCTTCATCATGGAACTTGCCCTGACCTGTTTCAGTGAAAAATACTGAAATAAAATATGCAGAGTACGTAACTCAATAGAGGTTTTAGATAATCCTAAAGAGGAAATTGGAAAAAAAAGTGTGGTGGATAAGAAGTAGGGCAGATGCACACATGTCAACCTGCTAAACTTATGTGCTGTCGTGTGAACTCCCAGCATCCAAGAAATATTTCTATTCCCTGATGGAAAAAGTAAAAATTTGATTCACAACAACATTCTGCTTTAAGAAAATACTACCACTCGGAATGGCTTTTTGATTTAATTACAGTCAGATCAGTGAAAAATAGATTGAAAAATCACGGGCATAAATATAAAAGTTCTTTTGCCATGTTTACTCTCTGCCATACAGAGAGTTATTGCTTAGGTTAACTAATGATTAATTGATGAATCAACATTCCATCCAGACTGCTTTTGCATCTTTATGGTGATAGGAATAATGAAGTTCTGATACAGCAATTGGAACATCTAATCACTGTGCATTTCATAGCACTGGGTCGCATATTACTTGCACAGTCATACTACTGTGGGAAGTGGGAGACAGTAATGAGTATTAATAATTAAAATATAATATCAAACTGTTCTACTTACATTCCTGCAAGAGGAGGAGGAGGATCAGATCAGACTTGAAAAGAATAACTCAGCTAAAGTAGGAATGGCAGGAACTCTTCCTATTTGATGCCTTGCTTTCTGAAAGTAAATTGACATCAGCTGATGTGATCTAAATCACATCCTGCTTGTATGTGGTCTCCATGGCTGACCAAGCCTGCATACTGTAAACTTCTTTGCTACAGACTACTTGACAGAATAAAGGTCACTTCTGGGATTGCTTTCTGACATGCAAAATCATTCTCAGTACTTCAATCCTTTTGGTAAAAGCCTTTATCCTGTTGGAGTCTTCAGTTCCAGCCTTAAAAGTAGGCATTTAAACATATGTATCTACATCTGTTTATCAGAAAAACAAGACCTCCTATCTCCAGAATATGTAAATATTTAAATAAATGCATTATTAAAATATTACATTAACACTATTTATTTTTATGATTGTATATGTCAATTGATTAAACATTTAATCTTCATAAAAAGCAGTGAGAGATGTACTGTCATGCTCTTCAGTAGAGAAAACACTTGAAAATGTAAGACTTTCAATTGAATTTCAGACTTTCAAAGAAACCCCCTTTTTAGACCATGGCAAGAAAGCAGTGACTCATCAAATTATTCTGCATGAATGTGTCCAGTTCAATGAAGATGCAGATGCCTTCTAAATTAGAAATACTGATTTTTGTTGTAGTTGAAGCCTCCCTGACAACCTTGCAACATCCTCTAAATGAAATGCCAGTTAAAAAAATTATGTAACAAGGCAGTAATATTTTCATTGGCTATTTTATTAGTATCACAATTGGGACATATAAAGGAGAGAAGACACTATCATTTCATCTGTGTAACACCAAGTCCAATTTATGGGGACCTAGTTAATTATTATATTATATTTTACATCTGGAAAAACCCTCTATCAACAGACCATTAATGAAGTAAAGTGCAATATCCAACAGTTAGAAAATAGAAGCAGTTTTCTGCTTATGCACCAGTCTGATAATTGCTCCATGCACTTGAGGTTAAAGAGAATTTGAAATACCTTGAATGTTTAAAAAAAATGCAAATACTTCTGCTTAATAAGATGCAGTGCTTAAGTCTGTGAAACTACTTAAAAGGTAAGAGATGTTGAACTGCACATAACTGATGAAAACCAATAGGAAACAAAATTCAGATCATGCAAATAAAAGTACACCCTCTGGACCACAAACATGGTCCAAACTACAGGTGCCCAGAAGATGAGAGCACATCAGATCTCACATATCTAATTGTAGTGTGTGATACATTCCTAATGGTATTTCTAATGGTCACACTGCCAATCAAATCAAAATCACAGACCTGATCAGGGTGGACTTTGAAGTGATATGAGTCTATATATCATGAGTCTATATCTTATGGTCCGGAAACCCATTAATCTATTGTCATGTATTAGTTAGAAGTGGAGGAATCTGTCTCTTTGGATACCCTAGTTTACCTAAAGTTATGAATTGAGGACACTTTCTAATGTTCTCAAACAAGTTTTGAATCTCATGGCTTATGGTTTGTGTGTAGTTCATGGTTTTAATTTTTCAGTGAGGACAATTTTAAAGGAGAGGTGGACTATTTACTACCTTTCCCCTATCCCTTAATTCTCTTTGTTTTCATTACTCTGTTTCCTTATTCTCCTCTTCCTTTTTTTCATCCTCATTTGGAGAAGTGACAGGAGAAATAAGCCAAGGAAGTGTGGTTTTTTGCTTTGCTCTGAAGCCAGGGAGGTTTGTGTTCATCCTAATGTCCCTTGGTAATGAGTTGCCAAGTCTGGGTGCTGCTGCTGAACAAGGCATCTTCAGCTCCTACAGACTTCACTCCCATGACTGACAGCTTCATTGCTCCTAAGGAAAGTAGCTGTGTCAGGGGATAGGTTTGTTGCAAAAAATATTAATAACTCCAAAACCAGTAAAACAAAACTACTTTCTAGTATGTCTGAAAGTAGTACCTCAGACAGCTTTAAGTTAACAGATATTCATGCAGAATAAAAACCCTTATAGCACATTTTTTCTGGAACATATATGATGGAAATAAATGGGACTCTTTTTGTGAGACTCCTTTTTTTTTTTCTTTTTTCAATCAAATACATCATTATGAGCTGGAAGAGATATCTACTTTTATGGGCCAAGTCCTTGACTATGACAATGCTATTTTTACATCTTCATTTCCTGAGCGCTGCTGCACCTCCAAGCCAAGAACAGGAAACCTGTAAAACTAAGTCTAGGCTTCAGTTCTTACATTCACATTTTAGACTCTAATGAAGACACCCCACCACCCCCAAACCTTGGGAGTTTTGTTTGAAACTTTGAGTTGGTGGAAATATTATACTTTTGTGACTCAGAATAATCCTTTGGCATCCAAATTTGGCCATGGGCATTCTTCCTCAGAACTTATGTTTAGCTGTGAATTTGTTTAGATATTTTAGGGGGATCTATAATTTCATCATAGAAGTTGCTTCAGTTTATCACTAGGTAAAGTGATTAGATACAACTAGGTAAGATTTAGTATCTGTTAGTTTATTGGCATGTTACAGCCAAAATAATCAGGATTGAACTGAACAACCGCCCATCTGCTGCAAATAGCTAAGGAGAACCACTTGATATGCTCAATTTTTTATAACTTCTATTATTCCAAGCAAATCGACACTTAGTGTTTTCAGGGCCATTTGTCTTTGTTTAAACATTTTTGTTGTGTTTTGTAACAGAAATGTTTTAGTGCTCAATTCCCAGCGCCACATCCCTCGCCATTTCAAACAATAATTTCAAGGCTTTGCATGGCAGTGGCGGGCCCCAGATGCCCAGCTGTAGGAAATATTTTCTCCAGCAGCAGCAGTAGCTGGTTCCCCGGCAGGCTCGCAGGCAGCTGCGGGGCCGGGGCTGCCCGCACTGCCGGGGCTGCGATGCGGCAGCAATGCTGATGCAGCCCCAGACACCTCCCTAATTCTTCTGCAGGAGACTTGGCACACTTGTCTCTGTTCCAGAGCAAGAGGCTGCAACAACCCGTTAGAAAATATTTTTTCACTAGGGGCAATAAATTAGGGTCACTGACAGGTCATCATAATCTCCTTCCAGAGTGCCAGCCTTAAAGATTTGCCCTCCTTGAATGTTAAACTTTCTTTGCTCAGTAGGCAGGCAGGCTGTCTGCCAAGGGGGGGAAAAAAAAAAAGTTGTTTTTGCGCACTCTCACACATGACCCATATATTTGTGACTGGGTTTTCAATGATGCCCCGAGGAGCCGTGATGCCTGCGATTCACTGCCGCCTGGAGGAGTCCAGTTAACCGGGAGAGTCTTACCTCCAGTGTTTTAACCCTTCAGAATGGCTTTCAGATTAATTTGCCACTGCTGACAGAGAAAATTAGACTGGAAGCTAGGCCTAAATATAAATAGAAGTTGTTTTTGTGTGTGTCTGTGTTTTTAAATCATGATTTATTAAAGAAACAGAGAATTGATATAAATAAAATATGATTTCCCTTCTCAGTAAACTATGTCCACATTGCCTTACTACCTTTAATCAGGAAATGCAAACACAGCTGGAATTTTTTATTTCTCCACTTTCTTGATTTCAAAATCGGACTATTTATTTATTATTATAAATAATGTTAATGGGATATATAAAATGGTAATATTTTATAAATTATATAAATATAACATTTTATATTTTTGTCTATTACTGATTTTTAAATTCAATTAATTTAGTGAGAGCTAAAGCTCTGTTGCGTTTTTAGACATTCAGATTTCAATATGAAACCTCTGGCTACCTAATATTGTGAAAGAATTAATAGTGTTTTTTAGGATGATGACAGACTGTCCAATAAAAAATATTCCCTCAGCATTCTAGAGATATTGAAAGTAGTGGGTCACATCTAAGAAAAAATGTCTTCCTAATTTCTCTGATGTTCTGCCAATTAAATGCACTTTCTGTTCTGATGGTATAAGGTCATGTATACACTACTAAAGTGCATTTTAAAGAATATATTTACTTAGTAAATATTACTGAGTTCCAAGAGGACTTTATAATTCAAATCATGGACTGGAGCCACATTGATTCTCAGTTTTAAAGTAAGATTTTAAACATATAGTGTTAATTATTTAGCTCTATAGTCAACATATACTTTACATGGGAAAGGGCAGATGCCTCCAGACAAGGGAAGGCAGCTCAGATGAGCTGTACAGTGATTTGGTCAAAATCCATCTGAGGTCTGCACACCTCTGCAAATAAACCTTTTAAGTGGCACAGCATGAAAAGTCTGTCTCTGGCTTATCTCCCTTTTCACATGTAAGGCGCTGATGGGAAGGTAGAAATTGATTTTGATGCTACTCTTTTGCCCTGGGTGTTGTCTGAGTTGCAGTCTGGGGCAGGTCCCTGCATGTTGGAGGTGTTCCAAGGTGCTGCCTCCAGCTTGGTCAGCCAGGGCCACCCACACATTCCTGCCTCCAGCACACAGCCCAGGGCACACAAGGCCTTTCAAAACTATTGTGGGGCTACTCAACTTGCAGGATTAAGCCACGCCACTCTCTAAGTTTGCAAAATTGAGCTCTGACTCATGTAAGAGCAAATGGGAGCATTTCCTGCACTTCCTTTCTTTGGACTGCGGTAGATAAATCTGTTACAAGAGCTAAGTGTTTGAATTGGATCGTGCTTTTAGGCATTATTTTCCTTAAATAGTCAGCAAATGAGCACTGAAGAAGACACTAAAGAAGACACTTTTCAAGGCTAAAAAGAGGTTATTTGACCTAAGACAGAAATTAAAAACCCAAAAAAACCCTTGTCTTGCAAAACAAAGTTTACATGAAAGTAAGGTAAGTTTTACTGTTGTATTTCTTTATAGAATTATTCAACAGTCCCTTTAAAAATATATTTTATTTTAAATTCCTCTGGTCGAATCTACCTTAAGATTTTATTTTATTTTAGAACTGACAAATTTTCATTTTGCCTATAAGAAGCAGAAATCTTTAAGCATGACTATGATTATTGTGCTCTTCTTCATCATGACACCTAACTTCCGACTTGAAACAAACTGATAGAAAAAACATTTTGAAGATTCATTGGGCTAAAGATTTCTTAAAGGATTTCTAAAAGTTGGATAATGAACATTCATTTTCTAAATTCTTCTTAAAAACTAATAAATTTATAATCTGGACTTAAAAAATGCTGAGTTCGGAAGAAAGGTTTTTTAAAATATACCCTGGTAAATTAAAATAACCCTTCATCCTTTAATTAGAGTTTAATTTCCTGCTATATTTTCTGCTTAGGGTTTTAACAAACATTATTGGAATCTTTATGACTAGGAGGACAACTATAATCTCTACTGCAGGGAAATAGGCCTTTTTGCTTGATTTTTCACCTAAAAGAATTCCTCTCAAGATCTTTCCCTCTTTACTGATCAACTATCACTCCATATATTTTGTCATATATTGGCAAGATTTTTCTTTTAATTTCCCATATTATGAGCTTTCTCTTCCTCTTTCCTCACTGGAAAGGTTTCTGGTGTTATTCCTCCTTTACTCTAGGCTTCTGAATTTTTTGTATGTTTCATACAATTTTAATATCTTCTTGGATTTACTTCTCCACTCCTTTTCATATATTTTCATGTATTTACTTTTCCCCATATTAATCAATATCATTTTCCCTTCATTCTCTGAAGCTGTCCCTACTTGTTATCGTTCTGGCTGATTATAAGATCGTGAACATGCAACATCATCTTATGCTGTCATTGGAAACAGTGAATTTATTCCTGTATCTTAAGAATCAGCACAAAGATAACAAAGTGTCTTTCAGACTGACCACTGTAAAGAACCATCATCATACATAGGGCTTACCCAGGTACTTTCTTTTGAACTTTTCTCTATGAATTATACTAACAAGGGTTGTATTATTTAACTTTTCCATTACTCATTTTCCTAACATATGAAGAATCTTCATTTGTAACAGCTGTGTTTAGTGCTTGACCTGGGTGGGCTAAATGGAAAGCATGTAAACCACTTTCAGGTTTGAGAGCCATGTTTCTGTCAGCACAAGTAGAAATACGGCCAGTGATCTCATTCAACTTCTATGTGATTTTCTTTTCACAGTAAAAAACCATTACAAAATGTAACACATTATTTATCACTGCTAGTCTCTGGTTAGAAAAGGTTCAGGGCTGGGATCAGAACAAGTGATGAAGGTCAGGACTGGAATACATTCATTTTTAAGAATGCAATAGAAAGCTTGAACATCAGTTACTAAGGAGTATGGGTCACTGACTTTGCCAATTCCAGACACAGATAATCAGCATGTGTCAAAGAGATTGCAGTGCAAGGCATGAAAATAGAATCTGCTTTATATATAAGGATACAAAGCATTTTCAAGAATGTTAAATTAACATTGAGAAGGAATAGTATAAACAAGCATGCTTTATAAATCTACTTAATTTTCTCTCAGCCCTACTCATATCAGCATCACCTAGGATACCCATGAAAGATGCATCTGCTCACAGTTCTAAGTCAGCCCAGGTGGGAAAATTTGCAGAAGTTTGGAAGAAGGGGTTGTCTTCCACAGTAAGAGCAGATGGGATTTTTTTTCTTTTACTATCATTTGCTTTATTCACTTATTTTTTTTGACCAGAGGATTGGATTTAAAAGAGGCAGGTGACAGCATGTACTGAAATAGTGCTCTATCAGTACAGTCATGTGTGACCCCTCCCTAAGGAAATCACTGTATTGCAGAGAAATCAAGTAAATTATGTGGGCTTGAATATACAGAATATGCTCAAAGTTCACTGTCAATCAAACTTTCTTGGTTTTTTAAGGAAAACTTTAAATGCTAGGAGAGGCCACTGAAACATTTATCTTAGCATGGTATTAGTGTTTATTACTTTAAGCCCTTGTGTTATTGCTTGCTTCAGTGAACTGAATGTTATTAGGCAAATTATTGTGAACAGCAAAATACATCTTTCTGTCTTACCTTCCCTAATTAGAGTGACAGACAACATGGTTTTAGGTGACTTTGGTCTAGAACTCAAGATATTTAAGCCTCTCTGTCATTTGTGATCACAAGGGTTCAAAGATGTGGATCACTACATAGCTAAATTATCAATATTTCTAAGAAACTCTTTCTTAGTTTTTACAGAATGCCCCAATATTTTTCAGAAGAGGAATAGAAATAAACTTTGTTGTTCATTTTTGGGGGTTTTCTTTGGTTGTTTGAATTTTAAGTGAACACCTTGGAGTCTGCAAAGTTTATAACTTGAGATTGCTCCTAAGCTTTTGCTTTTTTTAAACAACTGAATCAGAATGACATGATAATATGAAGTACATTTAAAAATCAGAAATAAGGAAAGAAATATGAAAAAATCCATGACTCTAAACCATAATCAAGCTATCCAAATTAATATATTACATGCAGTAATTATTCCAAAGCATCACAGTCAACACTGAAGAGATCTAAATATGTGGTGAATATCATTCTTTGGTCACAATTTTTCTTTCAAATCTTCCTTTACTTTGATAGTATGCCCTATGTTAATAATATGCCCATAGGATCTACTAACAAAAATGTTTTATGTCTTATAACCCTTATTTTGATATGAGCAATATATTTTGGTGCTTAATAATAATCTTGAGCTAAAGGAAAAACTGTGTTTAACGTTTCATATAATATAATTGAAAAATTTCTAAATCCTGTTGTTTCAATAACAGATTATGCTTACATATCAGTTTAAAAATTATATATCTTAGTGTTCGTTGAACCCTGCTAGTTTTTAAAATATCATCCTCCTTCTATTCCAAATAATGTCACACACTGACTGTAACATTGTCCCTGTACGGACAAACTTACAGCCTAAACATTCACCATTTCTAGGTTAGAGGTATATTATATAGCATATTAACTTGAATAACAACCCCACTTACTCTGAAGTGACTGAATAATGTTTTTCAGTCTGATAAGTGGTGAAGACTTGTTAAACTCATGTGGGAGTAAGTCCTAAAATGGCCAGGACATTTTTTCCTACTGGTAGTGAGATGTTTGGTGGAGGTGGTGCTGGTTTGGGTTATTTCTGTCTTCATGAAGCGCTAGTAGACTATTATGCAAATGAAATTAAAAGATATAAAAATACATAAAGTGTATAAACATAAAAATATATAAAATATATAAACTAAGATAATACAATACAATGGTAAATTTCAGACTTTATAGGGATAATTAAAATAGCTCGTGTTCTTCACATTTCTCAGCTACAAGCTTGGACTTTTTAACAGTGCAACAGCTAAAGATTTGGAAATATACGTACAACTACTTTACTGAGATATTATGATGGAACTCACTGAGAGCATGAAATTACTTGTCTGTATCAGTAACTATATTTTTATGAGGATGTTCAGTCTTACCCCTGTAAGAGAATGATTTTTCAGATTTTCACAGAGGTTAGAGGTTTTATGGTCATAAACTAAAGCAACAATTCTGACCATAACTTAATAAACTGCTGCTCAATGGAGAAACACTGAGATAGAGAAGAAAAAGATGGAAAACTCTCAGGAGGGCTAACTTGTCAGAAAGATCTCTAAAGAGAAAAGATAGAACAGTGTGAAAAACAGGATTCATGCCCCATAAAGAATTCTTTGGAAATGATTCATCTTGAAATATAACAATTTTGACATGCCAAAAAATTATGCTAGAATGAGTTCACTGAAGATAGTGAAATGCTTTGTTTCTAAAAATTGATTCCAATAAAACATTTTCAAAATGTCACAGTGTTTACATTTCAGAATGCCATTTTGTTGTAAATTTTCACATAGAATATCAAAAATTTTAGCTGAAAAGTAAAGTACGCTCTCAACATTAAAAAAAAGGAAAGGAAGTCAATTATTTTGTCAGAAAAAAAAATGAGGATAAAAAATTCAGAATAACTGTAGAGATTCATCTGGACTTTGAAAAAAATCCAAGACAATTGTTATATTTTGAGAAAGATTTAACCACTCCAAATACCTTACAGTCCTTGTAGAGAGACAAGTAAATGATACATTGTGTTGACACAGACCCTGACAGTCAAATGGTGTGAATTGTATGTACAGGAGGTTTACATGTATTAGTAACCCTGGTATTCATGTCCTGCTATTCTTCAGTGCACACTTACACTGAGTTTTTTGAGAAAATTTTTCCCAGAAATTTATTTTACATGCTAGCTCTGATAGCCAGAACCATGATGCTCTCCTGATTGAATCAGTAGGATGTGGCCAGTGGAGCTACCTGGTCTGAATTTCAAACTGTTGGTATTCAACTGTGAATAAATATGTGGTCATACGAAAAGTCAAAGAAAAATAATTTCTCAAGAACTGACACCTATTATTAAGCACAAAGAAATTGCTGTGAACCAGCTCTCTGACACACAGGGAACATCTAACCTTGTCTGCCAGTAATAACCTTGTCAAACGAGTAGATCCTCACACATACATTGAGAAACAGACATATCTTTCTCTGTGACCCCAACAGGAAGAGAAAATACTCATTCTAGGACAATGTGATTATTTTCATTTTTATCTGTCTTCTCCTTCATTGTCTTCCTGGTAAAATTGCGGGTGAAAACACACTTGGATAATGTAATCAATCTTGTAGTTATTTAATGAGTTATTTAATTAAAGTGATATTTTGTGATCCATGTATGGATTGCATAGTGTTATTTATTGATATTGTTATAATATAAAATAAGTACCTATTTAGTCAAATGTACCAAAAGGCCAGTTTCTTACCTACACCTCTTGTTATAAGACAATAAAATAAAATATAATTATAATAAAACCCCAAGCATTTTATTCTGCTTTCTAGTAAAAAAAATTGAGGCCTTTTGTACTCTTCTCTCACTGCACTTTGTGATATTGTTTGTTGATAATAACATATTCAATTGATCAACAATCACCTGTCGCTGAAGATGATAGCATGCTAGATCAACTCTCTTTCAGGTTAAATGAAGGAACAATTAAATCTTCCTATTTGGAGGTAGCTGAAAGAATAGAAGCTTTTGAAAGAGTCAGTCCTTTCATAAAGAGGCTGAAACAAGCTTCTTGAAAAGCCAAGGTGTTTCTGGAATAGATAACAAATGCTATGGCAAAGGAATTTCCAAGCTGTATGGAATGTCTCAGGGGTAAAGGACTAAAAAGATAGGACTAGTGAATTTAGCTGAGGGAGAAAACAAAGAGAAAGATGCTTTTTGACAAATATTTACCTAAAAACACTGCATGAACATCTGAAGAATGAAATCTGTCTTTTGTTGTTTATTCTGTCTCTAACCATGGAGACAGGAAATATTTTGGGAAAAAAAACCCCAAAATATGTTACTGAATGTATAAATCAATTTCACCTCTGATTTGAAACAGATTTTAAATCAATAACAATACAGGCAGCTCCTTTACACCTGTTGAGGGAGAGTGGTTTCTTGCCTTGCACTGTGTACTGGAGCACGACAGGTGACAGATGATTACTTAGCAGCTTTCAAGCACTTAGCAGTACACATAGGTGACTGGAAAAAGGAATATTATTTCAAATAAACAGGGATTTTGGAAGTACCTATATGCATTGTTTTATACAGACTCTAAAAATCCACTGGTAGTTGAGTTTCACTGGCAGAAAGTCCTCATGCAGGTCTGGAGAAAATTCAAAGGTAGACAGACTAAAAAGTGCTTTGTAATAAGAGTGGTGGAGAAATGGATGGGATCTCTACATCACTGGAACTCCAAACAAAAGAGAAATTTATAACACACTAACATTCCCTTTTCCCAACTGTTATCAATAGAGGAATAGAGAGCATGAGTGGGACATGGCTGCTGACTGAAAAGCCATGTTGTACATGCTCAGTGGGAGTGTGGAGACCAATGGAGATTAAGACTACCACTGGTGAAAATCAGTAGTGCTATGGCATCAGGATTATATATCAGTTGCTCTTGGCTATAATTGCATCTTGCAGCTGCATCACAGCTTGTGGTCATCACAAATGAGATTTCTCTCTGACATGATCTATAAGACAAAGTAAACACACCAGAGTAAAGGATGTTGAGCATCCAAAAACCCAAGCAAGTGCAAAGAAGTCCAAAGAACACACACCATCATGACAGAACCTCATGGATATCTGTTTTCCCAGCAGCACAATTAGTGCTGTAACATAACAAAAAAAAATCTTTAATTACCATTGTATAGCAGAAAGCACATACTTTTGCAAAACTATCAAAACCTGTTTGTTCAGGATGCCAATCTGTGTCAGCTTTGGTAGATTCTTAGTATAGAACCAAATTTCATGGTGTTGTGAATTGATTGGCTCAGCTAGAGCAGCTCTGCTCCCCTCCTCTGTGCCTTTCTCCAGGGGCAGGGGATATACTTGCCTCTTGGTAATCTCAGAGTTCAGATTTCACTCCTTTCATGGGAAATCAAATTACTGATTATACCAAAACAGACTATCCCTGCTTGCCATCCCAGTTAGGGGGATTAATTATTTCTGTCCTTGGTGCCTTCTTCAAGCATGAATCTACGGGCTTCACTGGATCCTGCCTTTTGATTTCTGCTTTTATGTCTGGTCTCTGACAGATTCCTTAAAAAAAAAAAAGTTTAATTTTTTTTAATGTTCAGATTTTTCAAAGTTTTGTGGGGTTGAAGAAACATTATTTACACTGAGTCTACTCTTCAGTTCAAGATCAGTTAAATGAACAAGCTAGGTATTAGTGTTCTGTGAAGCGGATCCCAGGTGTAACATCCCAAGGGACAAGTTAACACGAAACAACCCAAGCACAGGAATCCTTAAAATTTGTGCTGTTTATTATGATTTGAAAGGGATAACACAGAGAAGTTTAGGTGACATTCCAGATCTAACTTTAATTTAACTAAATCTTTGTTTCAAGTAAGTGGATTGTCTATTCCCTTTTGAAAAAGAGAAATATGTCAAGCTATACCTAAAAGCTTGAAGGAAGTCTTTAAAAAGATGATAATTTCTGAAAGTGATCCCTAAGCTCGTATTTTCAAGGGTAAATATATTCTCTGAACCAGAGGTAACAGAATAGGAACAGAGTAGGACCAGTTCTAAGACTGATTTCTGACCAACAGTGGTTTTAGCATTTACAATCATGTCGTAAGATTCCTGTAAAAGAAGTCAGTGCCTTCATGAGGCATGATCTAATTATAGTCTATCCTTCTAGGATGCTTTGTTTGTGTTTACTGATGTGTAGATTAGATTATTTTTAAATCAATAAGATTGGTATAAGATAGAAGGTAAAACTTCATTGCATTACTGGACAAATATTCTCTTTATTTTCATAAAAAATATGATGTATAAAAACACCTTTTTCTTTTTGTAAAGCAAAAGCATAATCCATCAGCTGCTTGCTTGTATTGGTTCTCAGCAACCCCAATTAAATAATGCAGCACTATTCCCATGAACAAAATTTTGTCCTGTTGTCATAAGACTAAATCCATAGTTATTTAAATATATTTTTAAAAATGGGCTAGTTTTACCCCTAAATCTGGCTTTACTATATACTCTGCTTTTGTTGCTTTAAAATACCTTATGACAATAATTTTTGCAATTGATTTTATACAT
The DNA here is from genome assembly GCF_901933205.1 of Camarhynchus parvulus. NCBI lineage: Eukaryota > Metazoa > Chordata > Aves > Passeriformes > Thraupidae > Camarhynchus > Camarhynchus parvulus. The sequence goes on from NC_044574.1 coordinate 29,087,115, forward strand.
ATACCAATATGTGTTAATTTGAGCACTTCTTGCAACTACCTTCTGGCTAGCTCCATTATCTCAGCCATTGGGCATAAGCTGTAAGGAATATAAACTAGATCATAGAAAAGTAATGAAATGAAAAATGCGGAGGTTCACAGAAGAGCATTCTGCTTTATGAAATTACCTGGAGGTGGTTTTTTTTTTTTTTTTTTTCCTTGTACTGAAGTAAATTTTCTCTTTATTAGACCTGTTCATAATGTTTAAGTGAAAGCAGAAATATAAGATCTGAGAATACATAACATATTCTATTAATATCTGCATGGATATTAAAAAAATTATGCCATTTCCTACTAAGTATTGCTTGGCTGACTATTTATTGACATTGTTCTTGGAAGCAAATGGAAATTATTTTTTGCTCATGCAGACAAAGCAAATCAGTTTTGATTTTCTATCAGAGATGTTTTAAAACACCACATGTAAAATTTCAAATATAATGGTCTTAATATGTGTTTTATCAGTTTACGAAAAAGTCCAAGTACAAAAGTCCAAGTACAAAAATTCTGGTTTTGTATATTAAAATATCTCCATTTGATGAAGTTAGCACTCTTCATAGTGCTTGTTGGTATTTTTTGCTCATATTTTTAGTAGGCAAACATTAAATTCCATCCTTCTTTTCAGAAACAGTTTCTGTGGAACTGAGCACAATAAAGAATCCCAGCCCAGCAGTATGCCCTGGAGTGCTTTGTTTCACTTTTTGAGTAGTTCTGTTGATTTCAGTAAATGATATGAATATATAAAATTATTCTCAATCTCAAGCACATGTAGAAACTAGGGGAAACGGCTGGTTTAAGAACTTTTCCTACATTGTCTTTGTAATTAAATTCTCTGTATAATTTATCATATTCTACTAGTATAACCCATCTAGTCAACTAGTTTCTCTAATAAATTTATTAATAATGCAGATACTAACAGAGACCTTAATTATACTCTATAGTATACTATATATAGATACTATATACTATATAGTATCATGGCATAACTCAGGTGAGAGATCAGTCCAGGTTGCTCAGTGTTTTACCCAGTCTGGTCTTGAAGCAATCCACACCTGCCTGACCTCTCTGGGTGACCTGACAGACTTTTCTCATGGGGAGAACATTCCTCTTTGCATCCAATCTGAACATCTCATTTCAGCTTATACCCATTGTCTCTCATCCGTGCACCAATGTGGAGACCCTGGTCCCATCTTCTCAATGACATCTCTGAACATCCCGGGGACTACTCTGAAGTCCCATACAGGAAAAAAATTCTCCCAGCTGAACAAGCTCTGGTCAGCTTCTTTCTTAATGATCCAGTCCCTCCCAGCTTGGTCACTATCCTCTAGATTTGCGCTTTTGTTGTACAGGGTGGCCCAGATCTGGGCAAAATGTCCTGAGGGTGATCCAAGTGCTCTACAGAGGGAGATAATACCTTCCTTTAACTGACTGACTGTGCCCCTGCTAATGTCCATGAGGAGGGTGGTGGCCCTCTCTGCTGCTTGTGTTCTGCCCCCCAGCATCTCCACAGCCTCTTCCAGGGAGCTGCTCCAGCCTGGCAGTCCCCAGGCTGTGTCGTTGCAGGGGGTGGCTTCTTTGCAGGTGCAGGGCTTTGCCTTCACTGAATTTTGTAAGGATCCCATTGGCCCATTCCTCCAGCCTGTCTGGGTGCCTCTGGATGGCAGTCCTGCACAATGAGCATACTAGCTGGTGCCCCCTGCATGGTCTCATCTGCATATCTTAGAATCATAGGATAATTTAAGTTGGAAAGACCTTTACAATTATCAAGTCTAAATATAAATTTAATGCTGCCAATTCCACCCCTAAACCATATCCCAAATTGCCACATCTACAGGTCTTTTAAATACCTCCCGGTGTGCGTGTGTGTACATGTGTACATACATATATTTATACTTGCTCAAATTATAGCTTATCCACCAGTCTGTCAGGCCTACCCTAGACACAGTATTTAAAAAATAATTGTCCATTTTTCTGGTCTGATTAAAGTGTGTTAAACTTCTGCTGAAGTGTAGTGGTGCTAAATTAAACTAGAACTGAAAGTGAGTAAGACTCATGCTCTCAAAATTCATGTGCAAGTTCATCTTATTAATAGTCTTGTCTAAATGTTTTCTTTCTTTCTCCACATCTTGTAGGGAATGTTACTTTGAAAAATGGTGGCTTTGTCAGAGTTAGTGGAATGATAATTATTTTACCATTAATGAGGGGAATATTTAAAGCTGTGAAACAATAAGGCACAATCAGGTCTATCAGAGATAAGTAGGAGGCCTTTTATCTCCAGGATTCTTGATAAGTTGATTCAATTTTTTTTCTGAGAGTTGATATACCCCTCTAGTTTTAACCCACAAGCAATCATTAAAGTTCAGTGGGATACCAGTATCTCACTAGGAGAAACCTTTACAGCGCATTCACAAATTGAGTTTCTGTGGAGAATCTTGAAATTTGTAGTGCCTTGTAGATGGCAAATTGCACCTGCAGGTTTTCACTGTTCTTAGATGATCTCTGGGTGTACAGTGAAAAAAGTCTTGCTTTAAAGAGCTGCCAGCAGAGTGCAGCTTCCCAGATTAGCTGACGAATGCACCTTGATTTAGAGAAACATTGCTTACAGTTTGTCCCTGAATGATTTATAACCTTCCAAGACCCCTAAAAAGTTCATTATATACAGGGATTTAGTCATCCTACAGGTTTCCTCAAGTAAATAGGTGCAATTACACTGACCTACTTTATTTGTCTTCTACAAGTAATTTTTTTATATATATATATTTAATCATATTCTGAGGTCTCCTTGTCTTCTCTTATATGGAAAAATTTTAAGAAAGAATAAGGTTCTTGCTTAAATACTGTAAAGCTGGAATCCTATCCAACTGATGCAGAGTTGTCTGAAGGCTTCTTATAATCAGATAATAATCTTGATTTTCAGTGCTTTTGCACAATATTTTCTTCCATCAAGGAACTGCTTCTTTTCTTTTCATAGAATCCTTGAACAACCTTGAGTAGAGCACAAAATTATATATTTAATTTCCTCATTCTCTTTCCCCTTAGCTAAACCATCAAATGATGGTACATGTCCTTTACTCTCCAGTTTTTGACTTTGCACAACACACAGGAAAAAAATGGAAGGGAATGGGGATTTTTTCTAGGGTTTGCAAGTAGGATCCATGCAATGAGAACAGATATTCAGTCAGATACAGAGTTAAGAAGAAAGGTTATCAATGTGGTCAAAGATCACAATGTAGAACTAACAAATGGGCAAAGCAGCACTCAGAGATTTGCCTGCTAATGGAGGTGGGTCTGGCAGTTTTACCACAAAAGGATAAGAAGGAGTCAGCTACTGACCAGAGAGATGTTCCACCAGCTGCAGAGACCACAGGCAGTCTGCTCACTGGCAAGCCCCTGAGCACTTTAAAAATGGATATGATTAAGTCATACATTTAAATCTGCCAATAAATGTTATGACAAATACCAGTTGATCTACCAATGGCTTCTCTTTGAAGAAAACTGAAAATAATCTAAACTGTATGCATACTTTTTTTACTGTTTCTTGCTATTATTTTATTATTGATCAAAAAGAGCACATGATATTCAATCTTTGATGAATATAAGATCCAGAGGCATCAGCATGTCAAATGCAGGAATGCAAAAATTCCAGAAAACAGCCAGTTGTGGGCCTATATTTCAGTAAAGAATTAAACATTGCTAAAGGAGACAGAACTAAAAAGTTGTAGTTGTTATGTTTTTAGTGTCTCCATACTGCATTTAGATTGTACATCCAGTTGCTTCATATTTTAACACTTTCCCACATCTCTACTTACATTCTGAAATCTTCATTATTTCACTTTTTTTTTCTTTTAATAAGTTTTCTTAATTTTTCCATGTATTTTCTAGATCTTTTCCTCAAGATTTTATATCAAACTGCAGTTTCTGGAATACTTGATTTGCCTTCCAAATCTTTTATTTTGTTTTTCAGTTTTTTCTTCATTACTTCACTCTTTGTGCCTATTCAGTCTATCAGACTGTCTTAGGTATTTTTAGACAGCTGGTATCTAGGCACCTTATTACTATTAAAGATATCAGAAAGTGCTGTAAAATAATTCTCTAAAAAGAATCCTTCATCAGGAGGAGTCGTGCTGTATCCCTATACAACAAATCCTGACAAAAGACTGGTCATTCCAGCTTCAGTGCATTACAAGCCTGCAGGACAAAGAACCTCAGAATTAAAAGAATCAGGCATAATTCCATTTTTTATGTGCTGTGTCTTTGGTACAAATGGTGACAACAGGCACCTTTGGGTCCACACAGATACAGATAGGCACAGACAGAGCAGATACTGGGAAAGTATATGGAGAATGTGTTGAGGAGTACACTCAGTGCTGGTAGCTCTGTGAGCAGCTGCAGAGCCAGCTCTGGGTTTGGCTGTGGTGGTGAGAGCCCCAGAGAAGAGGCCATGAACTGGAACCAACCTTTGCACAGCCAAGGGCACAGGGACCTGTGGTGCCAGCCAGGGGACTGGCCACTCAGAGACATGGCAGGAGCTCAGGACTCAGCTGGAAGACCCCAGACTTCCCTGCACTTTGACTGTGAGGGTATAAAAGCCCAAGAGGTTCCTTTGCTCAGGGTCCCTCCTTGGAGGCACCAGCTCCAGCTGTTATTCTGTTGTTGTACCATGATTAAATTACTGAAAGGATCCAGAGGTCTGAGACTCTGCTATGGAAAGCCTGGGGTCAGGCTGGTAAGGAAACCTGGTGTGACTGTGTGAGTGTGGGGTGTGTAGCAAGTCAGCTGGGGCACCCCTAGGGCCACTGGAGCTGTTGGAAATTATATAATTTTCCTAAATGTTTTTTCTAATTTATGGTTTTAAGTAACTTTTTAACTGATTGTTGGTCATAGGTAGCCTCCACTTTGCCATCAGGCTGGGTTTCTTTTCACAGGCTGTTATTGCTGGTTTTGAGTTTTGCTGGACTAGACCTGATAAACTGCAATTAAAAAAGCCTGAGGGAGTTGAAGATTGAATATCTGGGATCTTATATGTATTGCCCTTCAAGGAATTGTTGGAGTAACAAGAAGATACAGAGGGCATTAATAAAGATATTGCAGCATGAGAGTTGGAGACTCCCCATCTGAGAAAGGACAATAAGAACACTGAAGAATGTGGACCAAATTAGCATGAAGTGTAAGAAATCAATAACCAATAGGGGATAGAATACAAATTAATGAAGATAATTATAGAACTTAAAACCAATGAATACTAATTTCTTTGTTTGCTAAAAATGTATAAATAAGCGAAAGATCTTAAAAGGTGTGTGTGTAGCTGGAATGATTCACTACATACCCTAGTCAGAATAAAGTAACACTTAAAAGATGGTGTTGGAGGGTTTCATTTCCTCCCAACGATTTTGGTGACAGAGCTTCCCACTGCAAAAGAGCCTCAGTCCCAGCTCAGGTGGTGTGAGGCACTGACAGAGTCTCTCCTCAAGGGACAGACAGGAAAGTTTCCTTAATAATCTGGCTGGTTTATGAAATAGAATTATGAAGTTGGTCAGTGAGAGATGAGACACAGCCTCTTCTTCTAACCTGTGCTATGTCTGGATTTAGGAAGAATCTTTTGCCACATCCTGCTCATATGAGCACACAGTAACATCATTACCAGAGTGGAGAAAGATGAGTACAGCCTGAGAATTCTCACTTAAGTATACACAATGCTGTTGTAGCTCCAGAAGAGTGATAGTATTGTACTTCATGGAGAAGCTCTCACTCTCATATCACCATTATTATATACAGCTTTTCTGTGTGAAGTGGTAAAATGTATTTATAATTTGTCTTCAAAGAAATGGACTTCCTCACACATAATCAATCATGATCCTTCCTTTTCTTTTGCTACCAGAACTCAAGATGCAAAACTCCCTAATAATCTTTCTGGTTTCATAGATCTCAGGCAGGATTTTTTTTTTCAAAATTTTGCTACTTTAAAGTATTTCACAATAATAATACTACTCATTCTCCTTTTGCTTAGTCTCTCAGATGAACTAAGAATTCTCAGAAGCTTTTGTGGTGATTCTGGACAGATTCCTTTTCTAAACTTGAGGTAACAAATGCTTCCCATCTCCAGTGTTCCATCTTGCAGAAGGGAAGAAGGAAATGGAAAAAGGCATCATGGGTTTGAGGTGATATCAGTGAGTATTTGTTACCTGATAAAACAGAACTCAACAGCCTGCCAGTGTTGTTTGGAAGTAAACAAAGAGAATCTGGCAGCCCTTTTGGCCAGGAAAGCCCTGCAGCTGCTCACTATATGTTTTTTACATTGGCAATGCTGCTAAAAGTTGCCATCCAAGTGTAAAATCAGACCCAAAAATTCTCAGTTACTCAGTGAGCATGAGTTCAAAAGGCCCTGTAAAACTTCAGAAAACTATTGATTCATCCAGTGAAAAATCACAAGGAGGATAATATCTGACAGGGATAGGTTCCCAACACCATGTCAAATTATATTTTGGCCACACACTCACACACACCAAAAAATGATTCAAACAGTTTAAGGCAAATGCCATTGAGAGTTCTTTAAGGTTTCAGAAGTGTCTGAAATCTCAGTACCACATACCTTATTATAGTCTCAGACTGAAACAGAGAAAAAAAGTTCTTCCTGATCTTATTTGACTTTACAGCTTTGAATGAAGTTGTTATTTAGCTGGAAACTGAACCAAAGATTTTATTCTTCCTGTACATGCAGAAGAAGAAGCACATGTGAAAAGATAGACTACTACTCCAATTAAATAATTCCAATAATTAAGCTAATGACTCCTACTTCACTCTCATTTGCATTTAGAGCAAATTCTTACTGCTTGTTCTATTTTATTGAAAAGATAATTAAATTAATCTAAGTTCATACTGTTTAGATTTTACCTGCCTCCTGTTTTTATGTTTTATATCTATTTAATTTCACCTGCCCATATATTCATTAGCTCTTGGTCCCATTCTACATATTTGTATTTTTTTGCTGGTTTTTGATTGGGAGTTTGGTTTCCATTTTGTTTTGAGGCTATACTTCCATATCACTGTTTCCTAATTTGTTTTACTGTGGCACATTGCTGGAGTCAATCTTGAAAATTTTAAGCTAAATTTGCCCTTTTAAATAAAAAAGAGGACCATGGACCATTGTCAGGTCTTGTGTGCAAGGGGTCTTGAATGGGTGAATTAATGGTATATTGAACATTTTCCTGTCTTTCCACAGGCTCCTGTGCTCATGTGTTCCTAAGGGAGAATTACCAGCTGTTGATTCTGGGGTGGATATTTTCAGTCCAGAGGGCCTCATATGAATTTGGCAGCTGTATTGCAGCACAACAGAGTGAAGCTACCTACCCCACAGATTTTGTGGCATACAGTGGGAGGTTACTTGGGAGACTTGAGGCTGCAGAGTCTCCTGGGATAGCACAGAAGATTCTCTAACAGGAAAGGAACCTTCCTCTATCTTCACCATAATTTCTTTTGGTAATTGCTGTCTTGAAGTCAGGAAGTACATTAACAACTAAAAAGAGAGAATAGCCAGTTCTCCCATGGTTTGTCCTGTTCTCTGACCTTGCTTTATTTAGCAATATTAAATGTAACTATCTTGAATAAGAACATGCTCTGAAATAGTGCTCCTGTACAGTGACGTACAGTCATAGCAGGAAAGATTCTCAGTGACTTCCTGATTTCTAGCCTTCTTGCATAGATGCATTTGGATAGGCTCTGACTGACATGTTCCTAGTATTGACATAATTTGGTTAAGCTGGCAGCCTTGGACCAGCTGATGCTGTGAGTCTGGTGGTTCTCATTGTCAGCCCTTGGAATTCTCCTGTTCCAAATGGGCATACATTTGCCCCATTCAGCAGTCAAAATATCTGATTTCTTTCTGCTTTTGGCAGATACTTTCTAGATTTAAATGGCCTGTAAACATTAATGACTAATGTTGAACCGAAGCAAAAAGTCTTACTCCTTGCCATGTCTTGCACTGGGCATGCAGTATTTCACGTGTCTAGTATACAAATTGAGAATTGCCTGTTTGGGAACCTGCTTCAACTGCTCAAAATGTGCACAAAGTTCATACAAGTCTTTTCCTGTTCAAATGTGGGACTTAAGCACTCCACACCTTGTCAAATGACTCATTGAAATTCGGATCTACAATTGCTTGTACTCTAGAGTTTGCTCGTATAAGTCTCTGACTCAGTGTGATTTCACAGTCTGAAACAATTCACATACTGGTGCTGTTTTTAAGCTGATACAGAAATTGGTCTATCACCTGGCAATTCTGTACTTGACTAAGGATAAAGGCAAATGCAGCAAACAATCCATGTACACTCTTGTTTTTGTAGATGAAGTCACACTAAACATGCCTAAGATATGCCTGAACTGTCAACTCTACAGGTCGCTCTCATCTAACAAAGTTATACAAACTGCCCTTTCCTGCTTCTTCCATGGCCTGCTTCTTGCAAAAATCAAAACACACTAATTTTTTGCTTTTTGATATTTTCCAGTTTGTTTTAAAGCACATAAATTTTGGAGGTCTAATCTAGAACCATTCCCATCCAAAATGTTTGCTCACTTTGTTCTGATCTCGATGAAGTAATCAACTGCACAAACATGTTCTACTTAGATTTTGTATCAGCTAAATCAGTCAGTGCACAGAAAGATGTAAAATAAACTGAATGGAAACATGAATGATGATGTCAAGGGAAACACTGGTTTTAGGGATGTTGAAGGGAAAAAATGCTCAATCTACATAAGAGCATTAGAGGGCTACATATAATTAAATATTTATGAAATGCAACATGCTTCTGTAGGAAAAGGATAAAAACAACCATACAATACTGGCAAATCTTGATATGTCAGCTGGGAAAGCGCTCTTTTTTTTCCCTCATGTGCATATTACATAGCAATAACCTCTAGAAAATGTCTGCAAGCCCGTTTTATAACCACTGCTGAAAAGAACAGAAGAGTGGGATGTACCTCCTAGTGGCAACCAGGAAAGTGTTAAGGAAAGCTTCTTGTTTGACCATCCACAAGCCACTCTGGCAGTCAGACTTGCACCACCTGAGCTGGGACTGAGGCCCCTTTGCAGCAGTGGCTCCAGTGACCCTATGGGTGCCCCACGTGTCCCTTACACACCCCACACTCACAGTCACACCAGGTTTCCTTACCAGCCTGACCCCAGGCTTTCCATAGCAGAGTCTCAGACCTCTGGATCCTTTCAGTAATTTAATCATGGTACAACAACAGAATAACAGCTGGAGCTGGTGCCTCCAAGGAGGGACCCCGAGCAAAGAACCTCTGGGCTTTTATACCCTGACAGTCAAAGTGCAGGGAAGTCTGGGGTCTTCCAGCTGAGTCCTGAGCTCCTGCCATGTCTCTGAGTGGCCAGTCCCCTGGCTGGCACCACAGGTCCCTGTGCCCTTGGCTGTGCAAAGGTTGGTTCCAGTTCATGGCCTCTTCTCTGGGGCTCTCACCACCACAGCCAAACCCAGAGCTGGCTCTGCAGCTGCTCATGGAGCTACCAGCACTGAGTGTACTCCTCAACAAAAGCTCTCTGATATGATACAAACCCAGATTTATTATTTAGTAATCTCTATTAGATATAAACAACATGATTTGTGAGATTATTATAAAAGACTGTGGTTGCAATTAAGTGTTTTTTCTTCATCCACTGAGAAAGGCTGTTCAGTGAATATTAAATTTCCCTATGTGCTGTTTCAATTACATCCCTTTTTGATTTCTCATTTCTTGGCAAACTTTCAAATTAGGGGCATATTAGCTTGCTCTTCATCTAACTGGTGGTAATTAAATGTGTTTTAAAACTGGATTTCTCCCTTGAAGCTTTTGTTTTCTGACTGGTAGGTTTTGGGTTTTTTTTTTAACAACTACTTGGATCTATCACAACTTTATTTATATTTTCACTTTTCTCCCAAACAACAACTAAGGAAGTACACCAGGCTTTTGGTAGGCATGACTGAAATACCAAGGTGTTAAAAACTGTTTGTAAAGAAAGACAGGTTGGCTGAAGGAGGAGGGAGAAGAATCAGGCCTAACCTCAAAATCACGGTGTCTGTCTTGAGGCAGAGAAGCAAAAAATAAAAGTCCCAGCATTTCAGATTCTTTCCTAATATCTCCTAACATCAGTTTCAGGTCCTTCCTAACATCTCAGGTTCAAGAAGTGTGTGTCTTGTACAGCCTTCTAAAACCATATATTTTACATCATGGCATTAAGACAGAAACACTGACTTTCAAATGTGCTGAGTATGTTTGTGACAATTTTTCTCATTATAATGGAAATCAAGTTTGGGACTGTCAGAAGGATTGAGTTCCCTGTTTGATTCAGATGCTTTTTAGTTGAGCTTCTGTGGTTGAAGGTTTTTCTAAAGATAGTGTATGACTGCAGAGTTGAATGCAAACTTAATGTTTGAAGTCTTTCAAGATATGTGCTAGGTGTTTGGCTAGTAAATTCTTTCCATCATTTTAGTCTTTCATGCATAGCACACAGCAGAAATTGAAGTTTCTTATTTTGAACGTTCATTTTCATCCATTTGTATAATTCTGGAATTGCTGGTGTATCTCTATCTTCATAATGTTAAAAGCTGGGTATTAAAGCAAGCCAGATATCAGCCTACATAGTAATTATTTTGTCATGATTATATATTTCTGCTTAGCCTTTTAAGACAAATATTAGTAAGTTTATCTCATATTGTAGTTAATGGAGCTCCATTAAATTTTGCATTTACTTTTTTTCCTAAATTCTATTAGAAGCTTTCTTTTTGCCCATTTATGACATCAATAGGCCCAGTGGCTTAAATTTGCATTTAGGGATAAAGGACTGTAGATACATCTATCATCCCACAGAGAATGACTCTGGACGTGTTCACCCATGGACAGATGCATGTTGGTACTTATTGCCTTGATTGAATACTGTCCCCACTAATGTCACAGGAGCTGTAATTTTAGAATTTGATGTGCTGACTTCTTCAACAGTGATAATATGTATTCAGATTATATACTACAAAATAATTCATAAACTTAAGTCAAGATTTCTTGCTCTAAGTTTAATTTAGAATAGGTTAAAATATGAATAGCTACATTTCCATTTCCTCTTTGATGTACTTAATGCATCAATTTCAAGCAAAAAAGTTACGTACATTTCATTAATGCTTCTGAATATATGCTTCTTTTCAGAAGACCTGAGAACTCTCAGAAATTGCTGGCAAATGAGTGTAGAACAACCTTTAAAAAGCTCAGAAAACTGAATTAAGCTGTCTATTGTCTCTGGAAGTCCTCACAGGTGGGAGAGGAGTCGTATTTTGAGGTTTTGCTGATTGTGTCTCTCCTGGAATATACCATGAGTAATAGTCATGACAATTAAGTGAATCTTTATGAAAGGTAACAAACAACAGAAACAGCAGCCAACAGTAAATCTGAAAAGTATGAAAAAAGGAGTTCCTATAATTGAGCATTCTTATTAATTTAATAGGAAAACAGATAATTAATAAATAATTTCTTTTAGATTCTTGGCTATTATTTGTTATCACAAAACTATTGTCCTGGCTGTGACAGTCTCCTCCCAAGACAACACTTCGGAATAGTTGCTACAGCATTATCTTCCAACACCCGTCCCTCCATTCCACAAAAGTTTTAATAATTTGGAAGAGCAACTAAAACCTTATGGAGCTATACAGGAATTACACTGCATACCAACAGTCTCCCCATTTCAATTTATTCAGTGCAATTTTGATGTATTTCTGTGGGTTTTCAACTGTTCCAGTGAAATCCCTGTGTGAACCCACTGTTCATAGATAAACTTTCCTTATTTGCTGCAATAGTGTCTAGTTGCCATCTCTGAGACAATGCTATAAATGCCTCTAATTAAATAAGGAATAGCTTCTGCTCTTGGAAGGTTATCATTTAAATAGAATAGATGGGAAAACAGCAGAAGAAAGAAGTATTATTAAGTGCTTATTAAAGATGAGCAGCTGAGGCAGACTCAGGAGAAGTGTGAATAATAATTTCTAAGGAAAGACTGAAGAAAAAAAGCTCTAAGCTGCATGGACTGAAAACAAAATTCTTTTTCATCAAAGATTTAAAAGTATTTCTTTTATATTGAGAAATATGCTTTGTTCAACACACAAAAAATATATTTTTGAGGAAAACCATGGAAAGAAAGCACTGAATTTACAAGATATTTTTTCATTTCTAAGGAATATGTCTCGCTGCATTCTAAAGAAGAGGTGTTGCTCCTTTCTACACTTCATCTTACAGAAATCTCCTAGAGTGAATTTTCTTTTATCTTCACTCCATCTTACCAACCAAGTTCCACAGTAGCCTACTCCACAGTGGCCTGTGGAGTACTCCCTCCCTCAAGTAAGAGGGCGTGAAAAGAGATTATTTGCATTTTTTCATGCTGGCTTAAATTCTACTCTATATAAATATCTAAGACATAAAACTCTGCTGTTTCTGGTCATTATTGGAGTCATTATCTCTCCTTTTCAATGCATAGGTAAGTATTCCATGTAAGATGGAATATCTTTGACAGAAAGCAGTGAAAACAATCCACATCAAGATTTTATGCAAAACCTTTAAAGGATGAAAATGAAAAGTCCAATGTCCTCCAGGATGAGGGGAGAATGGAGAGAGATTCTATTAATTTCCAGGAAATTTTGTATTAAACAAATGATGGAGTTTGTATTCTAATGGATTAGATAATTTAGACTTTACTTTTTCTTATTGCCATGAAAAAGTTTTCAGGGTTTCCAGCACAAGCTATTTTGATGTTTCCAAAAATTTTTAAACCATTCAACCTCCTTCAAATGAAACTTTTGGTTAAAAGGATTAAAATTTTTTTATGAGAAGTAAGGTAATTTGCTCAATTAACAGATGAAATTTGTATTAGGGACATGAATATAAGTATGGATAGGCATGAAGCATGGGTTTCTGTGTCCTAGTCCATATCTGTTGCCCACTGATTACTGAATTAAAGTAAAAAAAAAAATGTGGCAGATAACTAAAAAAAAAAAGTTAAATATGGCATATAACAAAAAAAAAATGTTTGCAATTTCATGAAGCTTCACCTAATTCAGATTTCTCACAGATGTCAGCTTTCATTTTCATTATCTAGTTTTCTGTTCCATTTGGATTTTTCATGTCATATCAAAGAGATCATTTTTGACTCCAGAACCAAAATGCTGCATGACTAAGGAGTAAGAATCCTTTTTATCTTCCAAGTCTTGAATGGCATGAAATTTTGTTTCCAAGGAAACTGCAGATTTTACTTTGGTAGAGGCCACATGACAAAGAAGGTGTAAAAGCCATTTTGTAAATTGTGTCTACAGATAAAAAAGCTGTGTATAAAATTCTTGGGTTTAACAAGCCCCTCCTTCCTGCATGAAACACAGGTGAAGTTCATTTTGCTCTTTCCATACATATGAACTGACCAATGCAGTGGCTCTCTAGTATAAAAATGTAACAAAACTAGAATTCAAGTATTATTGCTAACCACGAAAGATAAATATTTTCTCCAGAAAATATTTCTAGAGATCACAGTGAGACCCATTCTCCTCTATTGAAATAATGACAAGGTAGGATATCTCCACCCTTGTGAGCAGCATTACAGTCTTGCCTTTACAGACAGATTTTTACATGCTAGAAAGAGCCATAACCAGTAAGAACCCATGTCAATCCACTAAAGTTTAATGTTATACTAATTTATATTGGCTGAAAACTTAGTATCTAGACTGTAGTATTCAGGATTTTTCAAAATAGGCGAACTTTATAACATATCACTAAATGTCACTAAAGTCAAATTCCTAAATGTCAAATAACATGGTGTTCATATTTTCTGTAATCTCTTACCAATAGTAGACCTTTCTTCTTGGAATACTTTTTTTGCTTTCATACAAAATTTCTCATCAT